>NC_133797.1:19828740-20460651 GCF_043250625.1 Sebastes fasciatus | reverse complement strand
GTCAGAATGGCTGAATGTGGTCGCCATTATAAGACAGACCACTAAAGGTCAGACATAAACACAGAGGAACCAGTGTAGGATTTACAGGAGCCTACATCTTATAGGATATAGGCATATTTATATTTTGGTACTTTATCTTTTTATTGCTATGTTATATGTATATTGGGTACTTTATCTAGTTTATTGCTATGTTATATTGTATATTGTAATTGTTATGTTATAGGCCTATTGTGTATATTGGTACTTTATATTGTTATGTTATATTGTATATTTTGGTACTTTATATAGTTATTGTTATGTTATAGGCATGTTATATATTGTACTTTATCTTGTTCTTGTTATAGGCTTATTGTATATATTGGTCCTTTATATCGTGATTATATGTTTTATTATCAAAAATATCCACTGACACGATAAGGACCTTAAACTTGCTCTGATCTTGAAACTCTGTCCTAAGAAAAAAAACTGTAAAAATCTAGCTTTATGCTGCACTTATGGTACATATGGTACATGGTACTATTAGCCTACTATACACTTTACAATATTCCAGTAAAGGAACTAGTAACAAAGTGTTTAAGAGGGACCCAGAGGCTCACTCTTGGCCCAGGTTCTCCAAGCAATGTTAATCCAGCCGTGCACTAGGGAGCCCCGGGGCAAAAATGAGCTGTGAGCCCTGTTGAACCTCATTCCTCCACAATCTGCACATTGGGTACATTATGTACCTTGGAACATTCAGTAAGTACATGTGTCCTCATGTTCAGTGTGTAGAAGACTACATGCTACCTTTATTATATTTTGTACTGATGCTGCTGGAATTCAGCCCTCTCCAGTTTTAATGTATGTCAGCTAGTCAGTATAGTGGAAGAAGTACTCAGATACTTTACTTAAGTAAAAGTAGAAACACCATAGTCTAAAAATAATCCGCTACAAGCAAATTCAAAATGTTAATTAAGTAAAATTACAGACGTATATCAGCAAAATGTACTTAAAGTATCAAAGTAAAAGTGCTTACTGTGCAGAATGACTCCATTCAGTGTTATATTATTATAGAATATCATATTATTCTGTTTTTATCACTAACACATACTGTACATGTAAGAGCATTTTAATGTTGTAGATCCTCATCTTGGAGACAATTGTAGATACTTTGTGTACTACTGGGTAGATTTAAAGTATAGTACTGCATCCTATTACGTGTTTTTTAATGTAAAAAGTATCTATAACTGTGAAATAAATGTAGTGGAGTAGAAGTCTCAAGTAGCAGAAAATGGAAGTACTCAAGTAAATTACAAGTAGCCTATTTCAAAATTTAACTTAAGTATAGTACTTGAGTAAATGTACTTAGTTACATTCCAACAATGCAGCTAGTTTGTATTCATTTGATTAAACAAATATATTTAAAAAATACACACCATGGCATGTAGGCTTAATTTTTACTAAATATCTAATGTACTAAAACTAGACTTTTATACAGCACTCATCCACAAGACAGGCTCTCAAGGAAAATGCAGGATCCATATAAATAATTTTATTTATGTTGTGCTTTCGTGGTGCATATTACCACAAACTAATTGCTTATGTTCGTTATTCTTCATTATTTGTTATCATTTTTTACTTTTTTATTGTTGTTGTATTTTTTGTCATTTGATGTATTTTGGCTGAATACTTATTGTATTAATTTGAAATCTTATTCTGACAGGTAATTCCTCTGTCTTTTAATCAAGATGTAATGTCTGATTGATTTTGTCAGCAAAGATCTTTAAGGGAGGGGGGGGGGGGAATCAATCAACCAGTCATTAATAATTTCATCAATCGAGCAATCAACTAAAGTATGTGGAAAAAAAAAAAAATTATAGCATAGTATGTCGAAAAAAAAAAAAATCAGTATAGTATATCGAAAAAAAAAAAAATCATAGTATATTATGTAAAAAGAAATTCATAGTATAGTATGTTGAAAAAAAGTCATAGTATAGTATTTGGAAAAAATTAAAAAAGTCATAGTATAGTATGTCGAAAAAAGTCATAGTATAGTGCTTCGAAAAAATTTAAAAAGTCATAGTATAGTATGTCGAAAAAATAAAAAAAGTCATAGTATAGTATATCTAAAAAATTAAATTAGTCATAGTATAGTATGTCGGAAAGAATAAAATAGTCGTAGTATAGTATGTGGAAAAAAAGTCATAGTATAGTATGTCGAAAAAAAAAAAATCATAGTATAATATGTTGAAAAAATAAAAACAAATCATAGTATATTATGTCGAAAAAGATCATAGCGTTGTATGTCGAAAAAAGTCATAGTATAGTATGTAAAAAAAGTCATAGTATAGTGTGTCGAAAAAATGTAAAAAGTCATAGTTTAGTATGTCGAAAAATTTAAAAAGTCATAGTATAGTATGTCGAAAAAATTAAAAAGTCATAGTATAGTATGTAAAAAAAAAGTCATAGTGTAGTACGTCAAAAAAATAAAAAAAGTCATAGTATAGTATGTAAAAGAAAAGTCATAGTATAGTATGTCGAAAAAATTAAAAAAAGTCATAGTATAGTATGTCGAAAAGAATAAAAAAGTCATACATTTGTATATTGAAAAAAAGTCATAGTATAGTATGTCGAAAAGAAAGTGATATTATAGTATGTCGAAAAAAATAATAATAATGATAGTACTAAACTAAGGTGTGACATGTACTCACTGGGGCTTTTGGCGACACCTGCAGGTGATTCCCCTGCATCACTACGCGTTGACGTGTTGACGTCAGAGCGTGTGACGCAGATGTCAGTCTCCCAGGGCAGCAGCAGACCGTTTGGTGAAGATGGCGGACTCGCTGTCGTCAGGTCTGGGAGAGGAGCAGGAGAAGGAGAAGGAGGACAGGGAGAGAGACGGGAAGGCTGCCAACACAGAGAAGAAGAACAAGGAGAAAGACGGAGTCACCGAAACGTTGGGGTTCAGCGATAAAAACGGCGGCAGTAAGGGGAAGAAACGCAACCTGTCAGGTGAGAGAGCTAGCCTCGGTGTTATTATCACAGCCTACAGTCTGACAGCAGATAGCTAACGGGGAGCTGCTGATTGATCTGCTATTCACGGGTTATTCAGCATTACTGCACTGTATGTGTGGTTATCTGTGTTGCTTGTGCACGCAGTTACAATCAGTTACTAAGTCTGTGCAGCTTGATCTCTCAGGAGCTAACTTCACTGTGTCACCATAGCTACTGTTTCTTAAACACTGAGCTGAGTTAAAGTAACGTTATGTAGCTCATTTATGTTACATGCATCCACATTATAACCCCTCTTTCAGCACTCATTACTGTGTGTAATCATGCAGGAGTCAAATAGGCCAGTTTGCTTCTCTGTCAAAGTGTTTCTTTGCACAGGCCCATTGAGGAGTGCTGCTGAGTGAGTGGGTAACGTTACATACTGCTGTAACGTTACATACTGCTGTAACGTTACATACTGCTGTAACGTTACATGCTGAGTGAGTGGGTAACGTCACATACTGCTGTAACGTTACATGCTGAGTGAGTGGGTAACGTTACATACTGCTGTAACGTTACATACTGCTGTAACGTTACATACTGCTGTAACGTTACATGCTGCTGTAACGTCACATGCTGCTGTAACGTTACATGCTGAGTGAGTGGGTAACGTCACATACTGCTGTAACGTTACATACTGCTGTAACGTTACATGCTGCTGTAACGTCACATACTGCTGTAACGTTACATACTGCTGTAACGTTACATGCTGAGTGAGTGGGTAACGTTACATACTGCTGTAACGTTACATACTGCTGTAACGTTACATACTGCTGAGTGGGTAACGCTACAGTATGCGTTACATACTGCTGTAACGTTACATACTGCTGTAACGTTACATACTGCTGAGTGGGTAACGCTACAGTATACGTTACATACTGCTGAGTGGGTAACGTTACATACTGCTGAGTGGGTAACGTTACATACTGCTGAGCGGGTAACGTTACATACTGCTGAGTGGGTAACGTTACATACTGCTGAGTGGGTAACGTTACATACTGCTGAGTGGGTAACGCTACAGTATACGTTACATACTGCTGAGCGGGTAACGTTACATACTGCTGAGTGGGTAACGCTACAGTATACGTTACATACTGCTGAGTGGGTAACGTTACATACTGCTGAGCGGGTAACGTTACAGTATACGTTACATACTGCTGAGTGGGTAACGTTACATACTGATGAGTGGGTAACGTTACATACTGCTGTAACGTTACATGCTGAGTGAGTGGGTAACGTTACATACTGCTGTAACGTTACATACTGCTGTAACGTTACATGCTGCTGTAACGTCACATGCTGCTGTAACGTCACATACTGCTGTAACGTTACATACTGCTGTAACGTTACATGCTGCTGTAACGTCACATACTGCTGTAACGTCACATACTGCTGTAACGTTACATACTGCTGTAACGTTACATGCTGAGTGAGTGGGTAACGTTACATACTGCTGTAACGTTACATACTGCTGTAACGTTACATACTGCTGAGTGGGTAACGCTACAGTATGCGTTACATACTGCTGTAACGTTACATACTGCTGAGTGGGTAACGCTACAGTATGCGTTACATACTGCTGTAACGTTACATACTGCTGTAACGTTACATACTGCTGAGTGGGTAACGCTACAGTATACGTTACATACTGCTGAGTGGGTAACGTTACATACTGCTGAGTGGGTAACGTTACATACTGCTGAGCGGGTAACGTTACAGTATACGTTACATACTGCTGAGTGGGTAACGTTACATACTGATGAGTGGGTAACGTTACATTATACGTTACATACTGCTGAGTGGGTAACGTTACATGCTGCTGAGTGGGTAACGTTACAAGCTGCTGAGTGGGTAACATTACAGTATACGTTACATACTGCTGAGTGGGTAACGTTACAGTATACGTTACATACTGCTGAGTGGGTAACGTTACATGCTGCTGAGTGGGTAACTTTACAGTATACGTTACATACTGCTGAGTGGGTAACATTACATGCTGCTGAGTGGGTAACGTTACAAGCTGCTGAGTGGGTAACATTACAGTATACGTTACATACTGCTGAGTGGGTAACGTTACAGTATACGTTACATACTGCTGAGTGGGTAACATTACATGCTGCTGAGTGGGTAACATTACATGCTGCTGAGTGGGTAACGTTACAAGCTGCTGAGTGGGTAACATTACAGTATACGTTACATACTGCTGAGTGGGTAACGTTACAGTATACGTTACATACTGCTGAGTGGGTAACGTTACATGCTGCTGAGTGGGTAACGTTACATGCTGCTGAGTGGGTAACGTTACATGCTGCTGAGTGGGTAACATTACATGCTGCTGAGTGGGTAACGTTACAAGCTGCTGAGTGGGTAACGTTACAGTATACGTTACATACTGCTGAGTGGGTAACGTTACAGTATACGTTACATACTGCTGAGTGGGTAACGTTACATGCTGCTGAGTGGGTAACGTTACATGCTGCTGAGTGGGTAACGTTACATGCTGCTGAGTGGGTAACGTTACATGCTGCTGAGTGGGTAACGTTACATGCTGCTGAGTGGGTAACGTTACATGCTGCTGAGTGGGTAACGTTACATGCTGCTGAGTGGGTAACGTTACAAGCTGCTGAGTGGGTAACATTACATACTGCTGAGAGGGTAATGTTACATACTGTTTATAGGGACACAAGTATGTGGACAGAACATCCATTGTTCACATGGTGTACTTTTTCCTCTATGGTCGTTCTTCATGCTTTAAACTAGGCTCCAGTTAAAGCACTCCAATGATTTAGTATTGCACTTCCATAAAGTTAGTCCTTTTTCAAAGCAAACATTTTGACTGGACATGGTAGGAAATGCACAGGTGTTACTGATAACAATAATCATGGCTCTGTTCCAGCGGATGAAATTAGCACCTGCCACCTGCCAAATACAGGGTCAATGTTGGCTGTGGCAGATAAACAATTTCAGGCCACCTGCCACCATGGCTTATAGGTTAGGTTATATTAAGAAGTATTATATTTTAAAAGTAATTCCTAAATTAAAAATAGTCAGGGATTAAGGTTACCACTAAGGGTGGAAGAAAATATCGAAAAATATTGAGTATTGCAATTCATTGCAAATCGATTCTAAAAACCTTGTATTGATTTTATAATCAATAGTTTATGTGCAAAGATTAACTCAGTAAATGCAGATCCTACTAGTCTGATTGCATTAAAAAAAGTAAGCTTTTTTTTTACTCAGATTTTATGCATATGGCGGTGTGTTCTTTATACTATCACAATTTTCCTAAAATTAGATTTTAAAAATCGCAATATATTGCCGAGCTTACAGTATCGCAATATATTGAATCTTTACCCCTGTATCATGATACAGGGGTAAAGTCGTATCGCCAGATTCAATAGTGTGCTTCAAACTTTGTGTTTGATGAAGGCCTTTTGCTGTTTCAACCCAACAATGCTCCCCTGCACAAAGCAAAGCCCATAAAGAAAATGTTTTTCCCAGTTGGGTGTAGAGGAACTTGACTGGCCTTCACAGAGCCCTGAACTCAACATCATCCAACAATTTTGGGACGAACCCCAGCTGTGAGCCGTGACTTATCAACCAACATCAGTCTCAGTCTCACCAGTAGGCCTTTTTCACAGAAGACATCGTTAGTGTTATTAGTAACACCTGTACATTTCTTAATGTGACAAGTCAAAATGTGTGCTGTGAGAAAGGCTTATGCTGTCGTACCAGGATCCAAAAGTCTTTGGAAACTTTCCCAGAACAGTGAAGGCTGTTGTAGCAGCGGGTTTATGGTTTTGGAATGAGATGTTCAACAATGACATATGGGTTTAGTATTTGGTTGTCCACATATATCTCGTCATATAGTGATGGTATTTTTTATCTTAATGCAAATTTTAACGGTTTCTTATTAGCTAAGGACTCCTCTTCGTTTGCAGTGAAAATACAGTTACCTCCTGTTAACAATGATTGAAGTCATCAAAGGTATCTAGGATGCTAGGTATCTTAACACCAAGGTGTGAGGCCTCATTGGCAGGTAAATTTCCCTTAGATATTTATTATTGAGGACAGAACTTGCCAAAATCCAAAATTAATAAATAAATGACTAGATAAATGAATAAATATGCCATTAAATGTACCACAAATAATATTAAAAATAAATGTATGCATTCATTGATAAAATGTGACATTGGTAATTATTTTAATTTGCTTTTTTTTCAATTTACATTTATTTCTATCTATCTACTATTCTGTTTAATTTTCCCTTTAATTTATTTTTATTAACTTTTATATTTACTTATTTTTGCATTTATTTATTTATTTATTTTACATTTATTTGTAAATGTATTTATTGTGTAAATGTATAAAGAAAGGAATACAGAAATAAATAAATAAATACAGACAATTTAATAATGAATAAATACATTTTGAAATACATTTAAAAAATAATGCTAAATGAAATACATAAATGTAAAAGTTAATAAAAATAAATAAAAGGGACAATTAATATCATAAATATCATCAGTCATTTATTTATTTACTTATTCATTTTTTATTCTGGCAGGTTCTGTCCTCCATAGTAAGTTTCTGTATGTGATCAATACTTTTCCTTCTGTTCATTTCTGGCTCTAGACTTGTCTCTGGTCCGATTTATAACGACTGAGCTGACCAGAGGCTACTTCCTGGAACACAATGAGGCCAAATACACAGAGCGCAGAGAGAGGGTCTACACCTGCCTCCGCATCCCCAAGGAGCTTGAGAAGGTAAACACACAAACTGGGATTTTTTAGTGAAAGGCAAAAGTCAGGAATAAATAAATATTCTCCCTCTCTATGTCTGTCTCACATTTTCTCTCTTTAGTTGATGACATTCGGCTTCTTCCTCTGTCTGGATGCCTTCCTTTATGTGTTCACCCTGCTGCCCCTCAGGGTGATTCTGGCCCTTTTACGGCTTATCACGTTGCCTTGCTGTGGCGTCAGGTAAAGTATATGCTCAGGTATTAGGGATGCAAATTTAAATACATTTTCTGAATCGATCATTGGCCAATTGATATTTGACTAATAATTAAACATCTTTTAATAAGCCTCTCATAGATTTGAATCAACACCCCTGTGATACAGTTTTAACAAAGACCTAATTTTGTTAGAGTCATAAAAGGCTATATTCATTGTAGAGCTGTTATATTAGCATGCATTATTCTGCCAAATATTTTCTTGGAATTGTTTGGTCCATAAAACATCAGAAAATTGGGAAAATGGCCATTAAAACAAAACCAACAGTACAAAGATATTTAGTTTACTATAATGTGCGACAAGGAAAAGCAGCAAATCCTCACATGAAACCTCACTGGAACCATCAAATGTTTTCAAAAGCATTTTTGATCGTAAGTCTTAAGAGATAATCAAAAAAAGTTGCAGATACATTTTCTGATGATCGACTGAATGTTTTAGCTCTAAAGGAAAATATACGCTCCCAGTTTGAATGTGTTTGTACATCTGTACAAACCAGGGCTTGTCAATCAAAATGGTTAGTCGATTAATCGTATGTTGATCAATAGTAAATTAACCAACAACAATGTTGATAAAATTCCTGATGTTTATTGTCACTCCGGTTATACAAGTACAATCGTGTTAAATGCTTTTACTGAGAGGCTCCATAATAGAAAGAAAATATATAGTAAATATACAAGGACATGTAAAATATAATACAATAAAATATGATAACAAAATATAACAAGCAGTAAAAATATCCATTTAAGAAAATAAATAAATAGCATATTGCACAAGGGTTGGATTGCACTTTGTGAGTTGTGTGCGTGATTATCGATTGAGTTGGGTTGAAATTGTTCAAGTCATCATTCAAGCAAAAAGCTCTCTGGTTTTCACCTTCTCAGATGTGAGGATTTGCTTCTTTTCTCTATTTTAATAACACTATAAATTTCTTAGAATTTTTGACCAAAGATGTATTAGTTAAAAATTTAAAACAATACTCCTAGTACAAGCAATGAGTACAACATTGTTCTCAACCTCTAGAGGGCAGTAGAGTCATTCTTCACTTTGTTCAGACAGATGATAATCTCTTCTGTTCTTTCTTTAGTGAACATTTCTTCCATGTGTAATGTGTGTGTGTGTGTTTTAGTGGCTCCCGCCTGCTCCAGCCAGCCCAGGTGTGTGATATGCTGAAAGGCTTCATTATGGTGCTGTGTTACTCTATGATGAGCTACGTGGATTACTCCATGATGTACCACCTCATCAGGGGACAGTCTGTCATCAAACTCTACATCATATACAACATGTTAGAGGTACACCCAGATAATACTGCTATAATTATGTTTATATAACTCTGATTGTACTGACAAGTGAGCCACCAACTTATTCACTCTCTTGCCTCCTCTTGTCCTTCCCCTGCTGTGTTGTCAGGTGGCAGACCGCCTGTTCTCATCATTTGGCCAGGACATCCTGGACGCCCTGTACTGGACAGCCACAGAACCAAAGGAGAAGAAGAGAGCGCACATAGGCGTGATCCCTCACTTCCTCATGGCTGTGCTCTACGTCTGTATCCTCACTGAGAAGGACCTGTGATTGTTGTTGACAGTCTGTGTAAATTATATCTACACATGTATTTCCCTACACGCATGAGAGTTTAGCAGTCTGGGATGACAATTAATTTCTCAGCGTATGTTTCTTAAAACTGGCACATGATCTTCTCAGTGTAGATGAAAAAGTAGTCGGTTTAATCGTTGGAGGGTCGGAGGTCTATATTTGCATAAAGTTGAAAAATCTCAACTTTATGAACATGAGCCCGTCCAGCACGAAGCGTCTGGCTAACGAAACGTGGACCAAGCTCTCAAACTAGGCAATATAGTTATAAAATGAAACGAGATTCAGCAGTGGCGTAGCCTATTTCTCGCCTCAAATGTTTTCAGAAGCAGATTTTTGATGGGTCGTTTAGACGAAATAACAGAAAGTTTATGAGCAGGCTGCCATGTTGTTTCCTGTTTGAAACGGCAAGCAGAAAACCAGGGACCAATCAGGTGCACTCCACGATATGGTACGTCACCGCTTGAGTGGCCAGTTGAGTGGAGCAGCGTGTCCCCTAGTGTCCTTGCCGGATCTGGTGGACATGAATTGTAGACTATTGGTTGGACAACAGAAGCAATTTGAAGATGTCAACTTGGGCTTTGAGAGGCATTTTCCACTATTGTTGGGTGATTTATTGACAAAACAATGTGTCAATTACTTGAAAATAATCTGCAGATTAATCAATAATGAAATAGTTGCAACCTCTAACTGCTTTATTTCAGACTATTAGAAAGTGCACATTAGAACATTAGTACATCAGACTGAACACACAGCATGATATTCTTTACTGTAGTCGTCAGTGTATGTTTTTCCTCAGCATGTTTGTGTCCAGTTCTCCATGCCATCCTCATCATGGTTCAAGCCACCACTCTCAACGTAGCCTTCAACTCCCACAACAAGTCCCTGCTCACCATCATGATGTCAAACAACGTGAGTAGGATGCACACGGACACCTTTAAATCAATTAAAAGGGCATGCAGCATGAGTTCAGCCATGATATTTGTTTTTTTTTCTGCAGTTTGTGGAGATTAAAGGCAGCGTGTTCAAAAAGTTTGAAAAGAACAACCTTTTCCAGATGTCAAACAGCGGTAAGTGGCGAATGATACCTAAAAACAGACAAATATGTGCCGCAAAATCAGCGGTCTGTGGATATTTTGCCACTCAGCCTTTGAACTTGGTGATTTGGTGCAAGGTAAATTTATGGAATTGAGCTCAGCCGCAGTGAGTGCAAAGTAGGTTAATCCAGGATTGATTTGTTTGTTTCCCACAGACATAAAAGAGAGGTTCACCAACTACATCCTCCTGCTCATCGTCTGTCTGAGAAACATGGAGCAGTTCTCATGGAACCCTGGTAACTAACGCAGCGCTGCACAGATAACGTAACATTACTGACATCTACCCACCTGGTTTATCTATATGACAGTTAGAAGTCACATCACACTGCTCCTCACAGGCACATCCTGGGGTCTCCTTCAGTGAACTGACTTCTATATCTAATATAATACTGAATATTGACACTAATCAGTCTTTAATTTTTGTTTTCAGACCACTTGTGGGTGCTGTTTCCTGATGTAGTCATGGTGATTTTCTCAGAGGTTGCTGTGGATGTCGTGAAGCACGCCTTCATCACCAAATTCAATGACATCAGTGCTGATGTGAGTCCCTTTTTGCAAACAGTACTTTCACAGTTTATCCATTAAGTTGTGGCCATTTATTGTTGTTTTCAGAATAATTTGGGATATTTAGGAATGCCATCAGGTTGTACACAAGTTGTGCTTAACATGTTTTAAGACTATTTTTATGAAGAAAAAACGTTTTATGTAGTTTAATATTTACTTTTTTGTAGTATATGTTGTAGTATCTGTATATGAAAGGAAAGAGGACAGTATCAGTACCACGTCCTATTCTTTGTCTTCTATTTTGGGGATAATCATGCTCTAAATTTTGGAACTACAGCTCCCAGAATGCTGTGGGGTTTTTAAACAGGAAGTACAATGTCACCATGGATTCAGTTAGTTAGCTGTGGGCTACAACTTGAGCCCCTATTTTAGCCTATGTTTGTTTACATTTTGGCAAATTGGCACCATTAAAATGATGCCGAATTAGCTATTAGAAGTTCCACTTTGCAGTGTACTCATTGTTGTACAGATAGCTGTCACTGTTTTACTTTTATTCAGAAGAAAACTTAAAAACATGATGATTCTTGATCAAGTTCTGGAGTTATAAGGAGCACAATTTTTTCTTTGAGTCTAATCAGATTTATGGACGTTTATTTGCGATGAAGATAATGATGTTTCTTGAAAAGCAAAAGTCACACTAGATCTCTGTGTGACTGAAAAAGTGTGATTTTTTACACTTAACTTAGTGTAATAGCTACTGCTAGTGATACCTACTGTAACAATGACTGATCAGTTTTGGATGTGGTTGCTTGACACTGAGCAAACTCCATCCACTGACGAAGACAGTGAGATGCAGTCAAAATCTCAGGAGAAAACTAGCAAGTGGACCTTGAGTTAAGATTATCTTGTTCATGTACTTTTTCAAACGTGAATGAATCTTTAAGCTTAACAGACTTGACTATATTCTGCCCTACACTGACTTACACTAGGTGTATTTCATTTGTTCTTGTTTCATCATGACTTTGTTTACTTCCCACCTCCTTCACTCTTTGATTTCCTTCAAAGAGTTGTTACTTTGGTTATGTCACAGAATTTAACTCAACAGGAAGGGATTAACCCCTTTATCTCTAAAGTGTCAAACCTAATCACACAAACCTCACTCACACAAAGCTAGCGTTCAAGCACATTGTGTATCCATACTCATTCACATTTAATCCATGTGTGCTCATTTTAGTTTTTGTCTTTTTTTTTACGCTGGTTTTATCAAAATCAATTCGGTTCATCTCATGCCACTACCCATACTGTACCTTCCCTTTTCATAACTCAGATACCCTCTGCTCATTCCATCTATGTCAATAACTGTATATTTGTTTGATATTTTGTTAATTTACAGACTAATGTTGCGTTACTGTGTGTCGTTTTCCAGGTATACGGAGAATACAGAGCCAGCCTTGCCTTTGACCTTGTCAGCAGTCGACAGAAAAATGTGAGTGAAATGAGTTCAAATATCAGATTTCCTTCCAAACTAGACCAGAGGTTCTCTAACTCAGGGTCAGGATCCAATGTTGGGTTGCTTTTTGGGGACGAAGGAAAGTGATGGATTTATACTTGTCTTATTAACTGTATTTTGTCATAATTAAAACAAATATTGTATATCATGATTCTTACATCTCCCCACTCTGGTGCTGCATTGTGCTCCTGAAAGAGAATATACAGTACAAGTACATAATATTTCATATATAAATCAACATGATAACATGCACTTTCTCTAATTGCTAGGATCAAATTAGGTCACAGGTCATAAAAGTTTGAGAAACTCTTATTACGGGTAGAGCTGCAACGATTAGTCAACTAATCGATTAGTCGATCGACAGAAAAAAATTGCCAAATATTTTAATAATCGATTTGTAGTTTCAGTGATTTTTTATGCAAAAATTGCAGAAAATGCTGTTGTTAGCCTCTCAAATACGGAAATTACCTGCTTTTCTCTGTTTTACATCATATTAAACTGATTATCTTTGGGTTTGGGACTAACCAAACAAGACATTTAAAGACATCACCTTAGGCTTTGAGAAACTAGGATGAACATTTTTCACTATGTTCTGAAATTTTATAGACCAACCGATTAATCGAGGAAAATTATCGGCAGATTAATAGAATAAGTTAGTTGCGGCCCTAATTACGGTGGAGGGTTATGGATAAAATCTTTTGTTTATATTGTATATTGTATTGTTTATATTGTACTATCAGTACATTTTGTGACTTTGTAAATTTTCTAGTAATTAAATTGTGCCAGTGAGCTCATTGCACTGCAATTTAAAAAAAAAAATGCAATTCGACAAAACACCTGTGCTTGTTTTTATTTTCTATTTTCTTGTGATTTCTTAAGTTGCAGTACGTTGAGCTCTCTTAGACAACATACTGTAGTTTATAGATAAACTACCTGGAAGGGAATGTCTCTTTTTGTCTATTTCGGTAAATTGAATATATGAAAATCAACTACTTGAGTACTTTTTCACATTATAGCAAAAATCCTGCTACATTATCCACAATGTCCAAGTACAAGCAGAGATACTGAGTGTACAATCACCACGGTGTTAACAGTAGGATATTAATATAAACAGTAAACCCTCTGATGGATGACATATTTTTATTGTCTCGCAGTATATATGGCTATACTGCCCACTCTTACTGCAAACTAGAGTTTTTCCATTATGTTATTATTTATTCTGCAAATGCTTTTCCATTACTAATCACTACATCTGTTTAAAGACTGAATGCCAAACAGACACTGATATTTGCAATATTGAGGAATTGTCCTCTAATCTTTCCTGATGTGACATATCATAATTTGACTAAGTATTGTTATGTAATGACTAATTGTAAAATGCATTGTTTGGGAAAGAAGAAGAATATCTTGTTGATGCATTGTGCGAAAATGTCTTAAATGTATTTTCAGGCTTACACAGACTACAGTGACTCCGTATCCAGAAGAATGGGCTTCATCCCCCTTCCTTTAGCTCTGCTGGTCAGTCTCTGTTTATGAAAATATCCATTGCTGTTGATATTCTAATGTTGATTGTATAAACATTTTACATCTGATGATGTGTTTCTTTTTTTCAGTTGATCAGAGTCGTGACCAGCTCAGTGAAGATTCAGGGTTCGCTCTCCTTTATGTGTGTGCTGCTGTTTTACCTGGGGTAAATGTCAAGTGGTCTTTTACGAGTTTTGAACACACATTTGCAGTGTTATTAGTGTTTCTTAATGTGTGTATGTAGTTTTTAATGTTTGCCCTTTTTCACATATCCACATGTTTTGTGTGTGTGTGAGCAGGATGATCACTTTGAAGGTGCTCAACAGTATCATTCTGCTGGGGACATCTTGTATGTTTGTCAAAGAGGCCAACATGGAGGAAAAGCTCTCCGACCCTCCACCCTCCGCCGTCTCCAGCCGTGCAAACTCCAGAGCTAACCGCACCAAACACGTTCACATTTCACCGGAGCAAGGTAGCCATTTATCTCTCTCTCTATCTCTGAATCTGAAATCCCACCCTTCTTAGTTAAGTTAAGTTAAGATAAGATATACGTTATTGTCCCCAAGGGGAACTTTTGCTTGGGCAATAGTGCTACGCACAGCTGCATCAACTTTAAACAATATATAGCCAACAAGATAAAGAACAAGTATTGTACAGTATTTCAGTGTTTCCAGATTCAAGATTCAATAATTTATTGCCATATCAACTGCAGTTGATTAGGAATTTGTTTATGTGCGCTCAACAACAAAACATATAATCACATAACACTCAAAACAAAACTTACTACCACAATAACAATACAGTAACTACACAATAAATGCAAAAGTGCAACCAGATGGCTCAGGCCCTTAAAGTGACAAGTTAAAGTGCATGTGCTTGTTTATACAGCAGGTGAAGCATTTAGGATGCAGATTGCTTCAGGATAAGTGCTATTGTTGAAGCGGGATGTTTTAGTCCTAATACTGCGTAGTCTTTTACCCGAATGTAGAAGACTGAATAGAGTGTTTGCAGGGTGTGAGAAGTCCTTTAAAATGTTCAACCCTTTCCGCTGATGTGTGTTTTAAGTATGATAAAAGAAAAAAAAAATCAGATTGTTATTTTGTTCAAACATGATCCTGTTTGGCTGTTTAGCTTGTTTGTATTTCAAATAGTATGTTTAAGAGAAAAGCTTTTATGTTGACGACTAACCGATGTGTTTGGCAAGCATAACTTTATCTCAGGTAACATTGCTCGTGATGCTGTAGTGCAAGCCTCCCCAAATGTAACAGAACACAGCTGTTAATGTAACTTAATCATATATAGTAACATCCAGGATTGACTTTCATACAGAAATACAGTGGATGTGCTAGTTGTGATTGTGTTTTGTAACCTATACCCCACAAACTAATTTAGTTAGTTAATGATGTTCCTCTTGGCCTTAGAAGTAATGCTCAGTTACCACCCATCAACCTATCTAAAGACTGCTGAGTTTCAGTCTTACTACAGCCACATGCACTTCAACATGCAGAGAAATTCAAAGCTTCAGACTTGTCGTAGTTACAGTTGGTACGCTATGATTGGACAATTTCTCTTTGGTGGAGGGGTTTAGAGAGGTTCAGTTGTACTATGTATGTATTTATGTTCCTCTGCTGCTTGTAATAAACTCTACCACTCTCTCTCTAATAGAACCCACAACTGACAAAGGAGGAATATCACTGGCAGCAGACATTTCTCCGCCCGCCAACACGGCAGAGAGCTCTGCCCCAACACTCCCCAAGAGCGACTCGGACACTTTCCTGACGACGCCTGACGAGGAGGACGATGACAAAATCATCAACGCCGACACGAGACTGGAAGGGGAAAGAGTTGAACACAGAACGCCCAAGAAAGACTTGCTGGAAATAGACCGCTTCACCATCTGTGGCAACCGAATAGACTGAATGCCACATAAAACAACCAGTCAGTGTGACCTGGCAAAAGGTTCAGGGATCAGACGCGGGTCACTGAGCATGCTCAGACCAGACGTATTGTTGTGCACCTGACCCCTGGAGTATTTATTTATTTATTACTGACGAAACCAGCCAAGGCATAAAGCTGTTACTACGAGCATCAGATGATTCCGTCTGGTCCAGTCGGTGCCTCGTGAACCAGGTTGACTCCGAGGACGAGTCTTGGTTGTCCCGGCAACCTGCAGACATGCTTGCTGGTGACGACGATTGGGAGAAAACTGGCGTGCACATCTGGAGCAGAGCACGAAGAGAGAAACAAGAACTACATATGTGTGGGTCAGCTGGACTGTGCGAGTACGTGTTCAAAAGCACAATCGTATATATGTACAGCGCAGCGTTGTTTTTAAAAAGAACAAAACTTGTCAATTTTTTTAACATTTTTTTTATTTCAAAAGCCTGAAAAATTTAAATATTTGAAATGCAGTTTTTATGAAGAATCTCAGATCTTTTTTCTAAAATCGACCTGCAGGTAACGGCCGAAATACATGGGGCACGGACGTTGTGCGACACTTCTGTCGCAGCATGCCTGCAGCAGAGCGCAGCCTTTGTAATCAACTGAAGCTGCTGCACTGAACACGGCATCGCGCTGCTCATCTCTATTTTCACAAGGGCTGTCCTCAACCAAAAAAACTCTTAGTCGACTAACACTCATACGATTTTGTCGACAGATCTGTAAAACTGAGTTTCTCCACAAAGAATCACACAAAAGCGCCACTTTAAATCTTGTGTTTACCAGAGATGTGCTCATAAGTTTCTTGGAAATAATTCATTCAGCATGAAAAAAGCATAAAAAACGACTAATCACCTAAAGAAATCTTAGTTGACTAAGACCAAAGTCTTTGTATTAGTCGACAGAGGGGGCAACCCTAATTTTTACGTGGCCGGTCTATTTTCTTTTCCTGCAATGCAGCCCTCCAACAGGTAAAACCTACATAGAACTGTGTAAGAAACGAGTACATTTATTTAAAAATGATTAAAATAAATACCTCATTGTACCAGAGGCAATGCAATGCAGCAGAGCTTGTGGGTGATTTTACATTTCACATTAAAATGCGTATCCATGATCCTGTAGTTAAATATAAAGTTAATTAATTCAGCACCAGTTAATATAGCCTATGCTTCCAAACCCTGCATAACCAACTGCATTATATAATTCAAGCTCAATATGCACCCAGTGAAGCTATGAAACAACCGCACGCTACAAAGACGGAGGCTGTGTAGCAGGAAAAAAAATGACACGCCTCGCCCCGCCTACGTGACGCGTCACGTCCGTGCCCCGTGTATTTCGGTCGACACAAAATCACATTAACACATGGTTGAAATCTCCAAATTGCTCAGCAGACACACAGACACAACGACACATCATTGTTTAAAGTGAGTTACTGTGATGAGCCCAGATGTTCGTAGCTGTCAGACATGGCAGAAGCGACACTACAGTCTGGCATGAGTGCAATGGCTTTGGTCACAGAAGCGATGTTTTCTTTTAGACATAGATAAAGGTTTGTAGGTTTTTAGTGTCATGCAATTTGTGTTGATATTGTTACTTTGAAGCACTGAGATAAGATGATGCCTCTTTGTAAAGACTCAAGTATTTATTTTGATGTGGACTCCAAGCCAGACAAGTTATTTCATTTTTATGTGATTTTTTCTTTTTTAATATGCTTCATGTGTACACTGATCATTCAAGCATGTAGCCTACAGATAATCACATGTTGGTGTAACACCACTGTGTTCTTCGTCTCATTTCAAATACATGGTGAGTGACACTCATCTCAACTTGTCACATACTGGTGCTTTGTCAGACCCCTTGGCGTTACTTTTCAGTCGCAATAACACATGCTTAACGTTATTAATTAAACAAAACCACTTGCTTAGGTTCAGGCAACAAAACCACTTAGTTAGGTTTGGTAAAAAAACAACATGGTTGGGCTTAAAATTACAGTGAAAATGTGACTTTACATTGTAGTTAATGGAAAGCCCGGTGCGTCTCATACCGGCGCTAAAGGGTGCTTTGAGCGTTGGTATCAAATGCAGATGGGCGTGACAAAGCGTCTGTAATTTACGCTGTAGGAATGAGAACGTGCTGGTGACACTGGCATACCAGCATCAATTCAACATATTTTGCAGTTTGTTACCATTATCGTGACGGTGATATGAAAAATAATTCAGATTACATGTATGCAGGTGAAGTGTTCAAGAATACCTGAAGGCTGAGACACATTGATGAGGATGAATCACCTCTAAATAACAAGAAACTAGGCAGAGGATCATATCAGCATTGTGTGAACCCAGCTATTTTTATTTGCCAGAGAGCTGTACAATAGGAAAAGTCAGGTTTGAACCCTAACACCTCTTCCTAACTGGAGGCAATGCGAATGAGCGAACATCAGATTGTTTCAGTTTATCCCAATGAAGATGTCCTAACCTTCTCCGTGCGTCAGCGAACGGGCAAAGCGATGTGTTGCTAGTTTAAAAAATCCGCTCACCCTGGCTTTATTTATGCAAGGTTTTGCGCACCTTCAACCTATTTTCACTGGTCAAAACCGACGCTGAAAGTAACTGACAGTTAATCAATATCACTCTCTCTATATAATAATGTGACATCGCTTATAGTATATAGACAATTTTTCGCACTCCATTCACCCAAGTTTGCTCGCTCGCTGTATGTTAGGAAGAGGTGTTAAGGTTGCTGGCATTGTTTGGTGGTCATCAGCTGCTGTCTGTTATTGGAAGAAGCTCTTTCTAAATGCTTGTACCCAACAGTCTTAAGATGCTGTGAAAGCTGGAGGCACTGTTTGACGAATTAAATTTATCATATAACTCTGGTGTGAAATGCCAGGAGCTGCATGTCCGGGGTAAAAGCATAAGCTCAACTTAGCCTCAAGTTTTGCCTCTCATGCCAATACCCATTTCATTACATTTGAGCCACGGTGCTAAACATTTGTTTTTTTTAAAAAAGAAACACCTGATGATCTTTGAAAAACCCAGATTTTAATATTTATTACAGGGCTTTGTTGGATACTCGATTCTGATTGGTCAATCACAGCGTTCTACGGTCTGTTATTTCTTTATGGGCGCAGCTCTGATGTCGGACTCTGGCGGACCGTTTTTGTGTCAAATTATTGATTTCTTACGTAAGTAGCCGTGTAATAAGCGGGATAATGTACAACTAACGGGTTCTGAAATAAACCTTCGCGTCGGGGTGCCTCATCACCCTGTCGGGGTTTATTTCACAACAATGACCAAATCGCTGTACATTATCCCTTACATATTGCTGCTCTGAAGATATTTCCAGAATCCTCAAAGACTATAACAATCTGAATTTAAAAAATATATATATTCTGTTCGCTACACAATAATAAACATTTTTACTTGTTTCCCAAGTTGCAACTCTGTTTTCTTAATCCAAACTAGCCAAAAATAGCATATCTCCTTGCTCGATTTGTACTTTATGAACAAAAATGTATTATTACACATACAGTATTTGTCTATATCGATGTTACTTTATATCATTTTAATTCTTGTTATATACTAAATAATGTGTTTTGTTTTTTTTTCTTGCAAAATAAGTGAGAATATTATTAATTTCCGGCTACCCGGGAAGGAAATAGAGTTGCAACTTGGGAAATTAAATAGGCATTGCACAACATAAATTGTTCATAACAGGCGTGTAGAAGGAAAAACCCTTGACTGGGAGGCAAACAAAGAATCCCACACTGTTTATCACTAGTACTCTGGGGTTTTCAAAGATTGACAAGTATTTGTTGTTCAGAAAAAAAAGATGAGGGTACTACATGAGGGGCACAAACACAGGCAAAGTCCAACCTTACTATAGGAAGGACAGTCAATACCTGCAGTCTTGTGAGCAAAGGATTAAAAATGTGTATGCATTACAACAGAGCGATGTGCGTGCGTGTGTGTGTGAGAGATCATTTGCAGTGCATGGATGGATCTCACTTCCTAAAGACATACTATATGTATGAACCGAATATTTCGTTGTTTTTTTATTTTTCATGTACAACCCATCTATGTAACAAATCTCCTACGTGGTAGAAGGAGAATAAAACAGGATTTTGTTTTGTAACCCTTTCTCGTGTGATGTGTTGTGTGATTGTGTGACGGGAACAGTGGCGGGTGTTTCACTGAAAGTAGTCAGTGCCGGCTCTGTTCACAGGGCAAACACTGCAGTCCACTGTTCCCCCTGAATGGGCATTTGGAGGGGGTGTCTGTCATCACAGTCATTCACACACACAGGGGGACTTTTTTTTTTTTTTCAGGGTCCAACACTGATAAATTATCTGCTTCTGGATACGTGACTTGTGTTTTCCTGATTACGTCAACATACTTCACATTTACATTTAACCAGTGTAGTAGACTTAGACACTTAGACAGTGTAGTAAACTTCCATAGTGTATATCGTAAAGTGTGTGAGCATGCGAGGATGAAAGAGACCGCTGACACATCAAAGACTTAAACCGGCTATAATGTTACTTTTTAACTGAACTTTGGGTTTTCCCTTTTTTGAACTCAAGCCCTGTGTGCTCGCCGAAATTTCACTAGCCTTGACCGTCTATCTGATCAACCTCAGAGCTGAAGGTCAGCTGCTCAGTGACCACAGTGTAGAGTCAATGACCTGCCTCACGTTCATACGAGAGACCCACTGAGATTATGTAAATAGTTGGATTCTCTCATAAACAGACGGCATAACGCTATCTGACCTCTACTGCTCAGGTGTAAAAACACAGACACACTTCAACTCTTGGCTGTATAAACATTATAGGCCGGCCCTATTCACAAATGATAGTGTGTCATCATTGGAGTCAATTACTGTGTCTCAAAATACATGACAGTGACGGTATAAAAAAGAAAGTATGTGATAAACAATATTATGTAGAAACCATGAATTTAAGTTAGCTGCATAACAATTATTTTCATTGTCGATTATTTTCTTGATTAATCCATTACTTGTTTGGTCTATAAAATGTCAGAAAATGGTGAACAATGTGTGTTTCCCAAAGCCAAAGATGACCTTCGTCAAATGTCTTGTTTTGCCCACAACTCAAAGATATTCAGTTTACTGTCATAGAGGAGTAAAGAAACCAGAAAATATTCACATTTTAGAAGCTGGAATCATAGAATTTAGACTTTTTATTTTTTGTTTTAATTACGCAAACTGATTAATCGATAATCAAAATCGTTGGTGATTAATTTAATATTTGACAATTAATCGATTAATCGTTAAAGCTCTAATTTAAATGAAATGGTTGATATAGAACGGGTGCATGTTGATGTATTGTACAGTGACTTAATCTGGTGGTTAAATAAGGTTGACTGTTTATAACCTTTACAGTGATGTAAAAAATACTGAGTCACAAGTAAAAGTCATGCATTTAAATTTTTAGTAAAGTAAAAGTACTAATTTTAGCTCATTTCAGAATAATGTAGGCCATATTATATGATTGGAATGTGAATATTAATGCAATAATGTATACATCACTTTAATATTGCTATCTATCTAGGCCTAGTGGAGTAAAAAGTATAATATTTGACTCTGAATTGCAGTGGAGTAGATGTATTAAAGTATATATATGTTATATATAATAAATATATTATATATATATATTATATATATATATATATATATAATATATATATAGTAAAACGTATAATATTTGACTCTGAAATGCAGTGGAGTAGATGTATTAAAGTAGCAGAAAAATAGAAATACTCAAGTAAAGTACAAAACTGTAGTGAAGTCCAGTACTTGAGTAAATGTACTTGATTACTTTCCACCACTGCTTGTAGCTGTAACAGATGACAGCAGGTGATTGGTCCCCGCGCGCAGTGTGTCGCGCGCCACAGAAGCACCCGGCGAGCACGAGCGTTCTTTGGGCTTTGCGTGCACGCGGGATTAGGCTACTCGTCCGTCCGGTGAGAGTGAGGACAGGACACCGGGACAACCGGGATAACGAGCACGAAGACCTCCGGGAACATGTCTGCGTTGAGCCGTTACCGAGAAACCAGGAGTTAACGGCTGCTCTAACGGCTGCTCGAACCTCGACCGTTGGATGTTAAGTTTGAAAGTTTTAACCGTTAGACGGTTTGTTAGTGAGCTGTTGGGATAAACCACCGAGAGAGACAGACAGGTGTCCTCTCACCGTCACCAGACCGTCTCCTCTCTAGACTCACCGGGGCTTTAACTCTTCTTTTAGTGGACTTGTCAGAGCCATGTTGTGGAGCAGGTGGCTGGTCCTGCTGCTCTGCTGGGGGTCCACCAGCGGAGAGCAGCAGCAGCCGGAGGAGAGTGACTGGACCCCCCCGGTAGAGGCCCGGCTGGACTCCCGCAGACAGCGGTCCCCTCCACCGGTGGAGCCGTTGGATTTTGGGTTTGTACCGGCGGCGGTTTATGACACCCACGCTTACTACGAGCCAGGACCCATAGGCATCCTCTTCCACATGGTCCACGCGTTTCTCTACGTTATTCAACCGCACCCCTTCCCCAAAGGTGAGATCATATCCTCCATCTTCACCCATACTCCTCCATCATCACCCATACTCCTCCATCTACACCCATAGTCCTCCATCTTCACCCATACTCCTCCATCATCACCCATACTCCTCCATCTACACCCATAGTCCTCCATCATCACCCATACTCCTCCATCTTCACCCATACTCCTCCATCTTCACCCATACTCCTCCATCTACACCCATACTCCTCCATCTACACCCATACTCCTCCATCCCCACCCATAGTCCTCTATCATCACCCATATTCCTCCATCATCACCCATACTCCTCCATCTACACCCATAGTCCTCCATCATCACCCATACTCCTCCATCATCACCCATACTCCTCCATCTACACCCATACTCCTCCATCTACACCCATACTCCTCCATCATCACCCATACTCCTCCATCTACACCCATAGTCCTCCATCTTCACCCATACTCCTCCATCATCACCCATACTCCTCCATCATCACCCATAGTCCTCCATCTTCACCCATATTCCTCCATCTTCACCCATACTCCTCCATCATCACCCATACTCCTCCATCTACACCCATAGTCCTCCATCTTCACCCATACTCCTCCATCATCACCCATACTCCTCCATCTTCACCCATATTCTTCCATCTTCACCCATATTCCTCCATCTTCACCCATACTCCTCCATCTACACCCATAGTCCTCCATCTTCACCCATACTCCTCCATCATCACCCATACTCCTCCATCCCCACCCATAGTCCTCCATCTTCACCCAAACTCCTCCATCTTCACCCATACTCCTCCATCTTCAACCAGACTCCTCAATCTTCACCCAGACTCCTCCATCTTCACCCATACATCCATGTTCCCCACCCATACTCCTTCATCTTCACCCATACATCCATGTTCCCCACCCATACATCCATGTTCCCCACCCATATACATCCATGTTCTCCACCCATACATCCATCTTCACCCATACATCCATGTTCCCCACCCATATACATCCATGTTCTCCACCCATACATCCATCTTCACCCATACATCCATGTTCCCCACCAATACATCCATGTTCCCCACCCATACATCCATGTTCCCCACCCATACTCCTCCATCTTCACCCATACATCCATGCTCCCCACCCATATTCCTCCATCTTCACCCATGCTCCTCCATCTTCACCCATACTCATCCATCTTCACCCATACTCCTCCTTTGCACCCATACTCCTCCATCTTCACCCATACTCCTCCATCTTCACCCATATTCCGCCATCTTCACTCATATTCCTCCATCTTCATATTCCTCCATCTTCACCGATGGTCCTCCATCTTCACCCATACTCCTCCATCTTCACTCGGGCTCTTATCCCACTCACGCGAGGACACAGGAGAACAGTCAGGGCTTTACTTTGGCTCCTTATTCTGGATAAACACATATAGCTAAAATTACTATTAAATAACCTAATGTAAATTATGTGTGTTCCTGTGGCTGTATAACAGGTGTTACACTAAATTATGTGACCCCCTCTGATTTAGTGACCTGATTAAGAATTTTAGCTTTATTGTCACTGCAAATGTTTTCTATTGGCCACATAACTGTTTTTGGATGGCCATTAACCAAAATTTGAGACCCAAAATAATTTAGATAGAGTCATAATTAAGTTAGTGGTAAAATAAAGTAAGATAAGATAAAGCAGAACTACTTTTGTGCCGAGGATGCTCAGTATACATAGAAAAATAAATATATACCCTACATAGAATATGCAAAAATATTGGTAAAATACTGGATATTTACACATCTTTAGGTCTCAAAAATCTGAGAAGGAAAACTAACTCTTTGGACTTAAACTTGCCAAGCCATAACCTGTGTTGAGGTGTCACAAGTCATAAAGGTTGGAAGCCACTGACCTGTCTCTGTAGCATCACAGACTCTGACTGACTTGTTTTACGTCATAATCTAAACAAACAAAACAAACAAAGTCCAAAAGACACTGAAAACCTCAGCGAGATGGCTGTTGCAGGAATTATTGGCACGCCGCTGTATCTGTATTCTCTCTCCGAGTGTAAATCTGTGCCATATCATGGCTGATTCAACGCATGACTTCAGAAAAACACTCCTTCATAAAATGCTACTGGGTCAAAAGAGCACATGTACGGAGCGACTGCATGCATTGATGAGGTGTGATTATTGAGGTCATAAACCAATGTTATGAGCAGATTAATTGGATCTATAGCTGTAAATGATTAACATTATTGAGGTGATTAAAAGGTGATTAGGGTCTGTCACTTGATCAATAGGGAATGTTGCTCTCTTGGCCGCTTGGTGTCGTACAATCCAGTGATGGCTAAACAGAGCTACAACCAACTTAAAGTGGTTTGTTTGTGCCGTATACAACTATGAGTGGTCACGTTGGAGGATGACATAGTGCAATAGGATTGAAAGTTTTAAGTTGCTGCCATTTTGGTGTCCAGGGTTAGTGCTGCTGGCTGGGTAATCAATTAGCAGATCAGCGATTAGAGGAGGCTTTCTCAGTCACCTGCATCACCGCATAATACCATAATCCACTGGACCATATGCTGCTACTGCCAGGGACTTTCCAGTATGAATTACTGTCATACACACGCACAGGTAGAGACCACCTGGATGTCATGTCAGTGTCACACACTCCCACATCACAGATCATACTGTAACTATGCCCAAAATCATGCATGTTGCTCACACACATCAAACACAATGCACATACGTGCCTCTTGGTTCATTATCACACTGTTTACACCTGCATTACTTAAGCCATGAGGTTTGGCAGGTTCAGCTGACCGTAAACCAACATCATTCACTTAACGAACTTGGCAGCAACAGAGTGAAGCAAAACCTAAATGTTTGCTAAGACAGTTTTAAACAAAGTCTGATATTTATGTCATCGTACAGCCTTTGGCACACGTAAGAATATGAAATAATAAACTCTGAATAAATTATTTGGTTTGGTTTATTCCTCTTTATTAACATTTATTATCATTATCAATAGCTCTTTACAACATTTTTTTTATACTACCCCCAAATTGTAGCCAGGGTCACATTTTTTGTTTTCTTTCTCTTCACTTTATACCAGGTTTTGGCCACGCAAACTTGTATTTCATTGTATTGTTAAGATGCAAAATAGTACTAGGATCCCAAGGTCCCTTAATGCTTCAGTAGGCAGAACTATTTTGTCATCATTGGGCAAAAATTCCATAATAACCTTTCAGCATATTGTAATTCAAGTGCTCTGAGAGAAAACTAGACTTCTGCACCTCCTCATGGCTCTGTTTTCAGGCTTTAAAAGATCTAGCCCGTGACAGGAGACTTTGGCCAATCACAGGTCATTTCAGAGAGAGAGTGTTCCTATTGGCTGTGCTCCAGCTGGTGGGCGGGGCTCGGTATTTCTTCAACTGTTCTCAACGTGGCTGCCAGGTCACAAACTTTCTCATTTTACAGCTTAACAGTACACTACAAGATGTTTCTGAAAACATTTAAGTCGAGAAATAGGCATTACAGTAATATATTGATTGAATATTTAATATATATTGAATATATATTGTTCATATTTGATCAGTGCTGCCTAGTTTGACCGTTTGATCGGAGTTCACAAGTGATTGACAGTTGCTCGTAGACAGCAGAATCCAGATCAGCTCTGACTGCGTGTTTTCCTCCGGTCTCCGGAGGACACAGAGGAACATGATTTTTTCAGATTACCCGTCTCATGCACTACTGTCAGGATATAGTGACCGTTTTTATTAAAATATTTTTTGTAATCATATTTGCTCCATATCTACCAACTGCAGCTTTCATTTTTTTTAATGCTTTTTGTCCTTGTGCCACTCTTTACATATTTAAACTGAAGAGAATTTTTACCTCACAAAAAAATAAAACAGCATGAACAGCAATTTATATTATTATTATTTTTTATTACACGGCTGTGTTGAATACTCGATTCTGATTGGTCAATCGCAGCGTTCTGCAGTCTGTAATTTCTGTATTACAGACCGTTGCTATGTATAACAGATCGTTGCTGTGGGCGCAGCTCTGATATCGGACTCTGGCGGACCGTTTTTGTGTCAAAATATAGATTTTTTAAGTAAGTAGCCGTGTAATAAGCGGGATAATGTACAGCTAGTGGGTCATTGTTGTGCAGCATCGCCCTGTCGGGGATTCTTTCACAACACTGACTGGCTCGCTGTACATTATCCCTTACTTAATTATTTTTTCCCCCGCTGGAAACATCTGGTGGGCCAAATCAATCCTTATGCCTGGCCAATTTCAGCCCACGGGCCCCGCTTTAGGCAGCCCTGCTCTATATGGAGCACAGCTGTGTATGTACTTTTATGAGTAAAAGACAAATATGACAAATATTTTTCCCTCTTTTCCAGCTTTATGAGATAACACAAGCTGTTAACTCATGTATGTTCATACTGCTTACACTGAGTTGCCTGAAGAACAGGACTAGTTAACTCACTGGTATGGCTTGGTGTTGTAGTGTAGTCGTTTATAAAGTATATTCAGCATTTATACTAGTCTTATTAGTATCTCTAGGGTCTGTATATGAGTTATGGACAATAGTAGGCTAATTTCTTGGGTTTGGTCCACACAGTTTCTCATTCTGTGAAGGTGAGGTTGAAAATATACAGTCATAGAATCAAGTCCTTTACTATACCAAAAACAGCACAAAGAACAGTATAACATTAACTTACACAGGAAACAGGTTTTGGACATATTGTCCAGCTATTATGTACACATAATATATACAATATTGGCAAGCTAACGTGCTACATTAAACTGTACAAAAGGGCTACTGAGTATGGCTGCACAATTATGTCCAAAATGATTATCAGGATTATTTTGATCAATATTGATATCATGATTATTTTGATCAATATTTTCACTTCCATGCTGTGCTACATTCCTGCTAATGTACAAAATAGAGCTGCACAATGTTGGAAAAAGCTGATATTGCAATATTTATTTCTGCTATATACTGTATATATATTGCAATATGAAAAAAGATAGGAATATTCACCCTACCCCTTTGTTAGTTACATTTAAAAGTTAAACGCTTCAATCTGTTGCACTTTGAGAGCAAAATTGGCAACAATAAGAGCTAGATAAACAATTTTATGCTCTTAATTTAATCATAAACACATTGGTTGTATCGATAATATCTATACCCAAAAGTGAAGTCAAAACACCTCGATCACCGGCTGGTGGCTGGCTGTTAATTCAGGAAGCACTTGATTTCATATGCTGCGGTGTTTTCTATGAGCAGAACGCACATTTTAAACGTCAATATCGCAGGCAATCATGTTCATTTAATTGTGAGAAGCCAAAATTGCAATTAATATTCAATTAATTGTGCAGCCCTACTACTGAGCATGAAGTTGGAACATTGCAACATAAACACAATTTGCTGATCAATGAAATATTGCTTGTGGTTTTACTGTCAATGTTTGTTCCTCTGCAAATGTGGGTTGCAAGCTCGTCTCATTTCAGTATACTTTTAGAAAATACAGATTTTTCCTTGGTGGTACAGTACAGTGTTATATTGATACCAGTCTTGCTTCAAATAGTGCTTCCCGTAGTGCTGCTGTCCAATTAGCTTATAATAGCTTCCAATTGGGTTATAATTAGCTGTCGCAGAGGTGACCGGTTCTAAGGTTGAGTTGAGGTTAATGTGGAGAAAGATCCAATCGATGTCAGGGAGATTGAGCAAAGGTATTGATTGATTGATTTTGTCAGATCAACTGGATTGTTTAAGGTCGAACTATTCCTTCTCCTTACTCGCTCATCTACATTTACGGATCTGTGTGACGGTTGTTTTTATGATGTAGAAGCATTTCGGACTCTTTCACTGTGCGAGGAGGCCGTGTCTTATCCCTCTGATACACAGGGTAGATTAGAGGATTAGCATCCACGGGGCTAATGCTAACACTGCACAGCTACCACTGCTACAGATGGCATTGTCACACACACACACACACACACACACACACACACACACACAAATGTGCAAGCACGTACGGGCATGCACACATACACACACATACTGAAAGTGGGTCATAGTCCTGGTACTTGTCTGTTTGCTTTAATTACTGTGATTGGTTGAAAAAAAACAGGTTGTTTATCAGGAAGCAAATGTCTTAAATCAGAGAAAGCCAAATTAGTTGTATGATAAGGATATGTGTGCTGGCAAGGGAGGAATTAGTCCCTCCAAAAAATCCAGTTTAACATCCACTTTGCACATCTGCATCTTACATTGCAGCTGCCGTTCATCTTTCAGGCACTTTTTATTGTTCTTGATTGGAGACTGGACAGCATGTACTTTGGGCGTCTCTTGTAGACCTGAAACGAGACACATTGATTAATTGATAATTCAATCGACAGAAAATTGATGAGCAACAATTTTGAAGATCAATTAATTGTAATTTCTTTTTAGCAAAAATGACAAAAAACACTGCCTCCTGCCTCTCAAATATTTGCTGATATTCTTATACTTAAGATAGTAAATTAAATATATATTTTATGATATTTTATATACCAAACAATCAGTCAATTAATCAAGGAAATAATGGGCAGATTAATCGATAATGAAAATAATTGTGGCAGTCTCTATCTCTCTTTAGCTGAACTTAAAAAATTATTTCTTGTAGGAAGCCCCTAATGAAGTGTCTGGTGCAAACAGAGGAAAAGATCACAATAATCCTCTTAGTTGTTTTGCTCCAGCTCACAGTGGACTGTGTAACTTTCTTTAGCTCCTGGTGCCATAAAAATACATAGGCTAATACTGAGTAAAACATACTGTACTATTTAAAGTAACAAACAGTTAGTGTTACATAACTGTACTTTGGCAAACCTGACATGATTTATGTCATTAACACCTTTGAACTGCAGCCCACAACATTTTAGTAAAGCAGTGACCCTGGCTCTTTTCACTTTTAGAGCATCAATCTCACTTTGTCACCCCGATGTTAAACTTACTTTAACCCCATTTAAATCAAGACGATGTCTGTCCAAATGCTGTCTCGACGTAACTATAAAGCAGTGGTTCCCAACCTGGGGATCAGGACCCCTGCGAAGGGGTTACGGGTTAAATCTGAGGGGTCACAAAAACGGTTAACTGCAAAAGAACATGTGTCTAGAACAAATATTCATGTTTTTTAAATAAATAAATAAACGTTTGCAAGTCGCAAGTAGATATTGCTTCATTTTAAGGGATGATGACCCAAAGAGCACCACTAACATCCACCGCTTGAAAATCTAGCTAATACCATAGCTTGCAGGCATCATAGATAAATAATGTATTTTTCCAGCACCATATTCCCCTAACTGTCTTCTGATTTTGTTTAAATCATTGAATGTACTCTGAAACATTTCTCCAGTAGGGTGACTGTGATTTAACTGGCTTCCCCCAAAAAGAGTTCAAAGTGTTAAAGTCCGAAAACCGATTATTACCTGCTTCTCATGGCCAATACTGATAAGATAACCAATAATTTCACATTTTTATATTTTAAATAGAAGTTAAGATGCAAAAGGTGTTTTGTGTGTGTGGGGCTGAGAGTGTTTTGACTTTACTCGTTACATGAGGCCTTTAATGTGAAACGTGGAGCTGGTTGTCAGGTTGCATAAGGCCTCGTCCACACCTTCCAGTAATCTCTCAGAACAGGTCAGCATAGGTGATTATGAGAGTCTATATTTACACATTACAGAAAGGGTCGTTGGTTCTGACTTATATCACAGCAGTTAACTAGCAGCAGTGTTTGATGGTCTGCTGTTGACATCTATTCATTATTTATTTTTATCTTTATTTATTTAATTTTTTAATATGACTTTCATTACTTTTTAAAATGCAACTGTACTATCAGCTCAAACAAAGTCCCAAACGGCTCTTTTGCCTGTAATTGTCTGTCTGTGCATATGCCTGTTTCCTGTCTGTTTTTACTCATGCCCAAAATCAAATTGCCTTTGTGTACTAATAAAGTTGAATTGAATTGAACAGAATTAAATGATCTTACACTGAAGTTTTACTTCCTGGTGGATCTAACAATAATAGATCCACCTGGGGTTTCTTTAAAGGCCTTTTATAATGAAAAAATGAAGAGACACATAAAATGTTAAATAACAACAATGATACTAAAAAAAATTGGTTTATCAAAGGTAGCTCTTACAACAGACACTAAAAACATGAAAATGGCACAAAACGTATGCATGTGTAGGTACAATACCAGTTCCTCATCCTGACTATTGCAGTAGACACAGTTGGGCAGTGGTGGACGTTGTTTATCCCCTCCTCTTCCTTTCGTTTACAGTATAGCTACCTCTTATACTGGGTCACTCACTGAACTAAGCTGTCTAAGCTTAACTACCCTCGGTGGCTAATGCTAACTAAGTACCTGAGCAACAACAGGTGGCATCTACGTGACTCAGATATGCTCATATGCTGCATCTGCAGAGTTAAAAGAGAGAGATGTCCTCACTAGGGCTGCCGACACTTTGTCAATTAGTCGACTAATCATCATTTTGGTCTTAGTCTACTAAGATTTCTGTAGTCGATTAGTCGTTTTTTATGCTTTTTCCATGCTGAATTACTTATTTCCAAGAAACTTATGAGCACATTTTCCGACACAAGATTTAAAGTGGTGCTTTTGTGTGATTCTCAGTTTCACAGATCTGTTGATTAAATCAATTGATGGTCAACATAAGCGTTAGTCTACTAAGAACTTCTTTGGTTGAGGACAGCCCTAGTCCTCACCCTACATGACAGTCTGAGGTCTCCAGCAGGTGAACCAGTTTTATAAACAGTTCTGAGAAAAGTAAGAAAGCAAACTCCCAGCAGGAGAGGAGGATGGTGTTTAGAGGATTATCCATATGGTCATAAAAGATATCCAAAATCTCGGCTCCTTTTACTCACCAGAAAGACTTATTCAGAGACATTCCACACTCCAAAGCCATTGTTTTTTATCCTGTGTATATTAAACAAAATGTTCCAAGTATTGTTGTGGCCATCTGTTTTGATAGTAGTCAGTATATAGAGAGAGCTGAAGGATTAGTTAGTTTATTGATTATTTGAAAAAAAATTCAAATGCTGAAATCTTCTTATTTAATTTTTTTTCCTCGGTCATATATTGTAAACTGAGTCCCCAGAGGATTAGAAAAACAGAGGATTACAAACAAATCTAGTCACACTACATTTCAGTTACACGTGCTTTCTCACCTCACCTGACGGTCAGTATGTGTGTAAACAGAAGGCAGAACAGACGCACAATGTTTCAGTGTGTGTGTGTGTGTGTGTGTGTGTGACAGCTGTGTCAGCTTTTATATGCTAAACTGGCATCCATCTGCTTGCCGTGTGCAGTTCAGAGGCACCTGCTGTACCAACCTGAGAAGGCTTGCTATATGAATGCACAGAATGCGAATATTCGTGTCAGCCTTGTTGTGAAAAGTTGGAACATGAAAAATCGGAAGACATCCTGTAAAAAAAAACACATTAATAATATCGGTTATTTTATTTCAAAGATGTTATTTGTCTCTTTTTTTTCTCTTTGTCGGTTCATTCAAAACTTGTTCAACAGTAGTTCTCAATCACTGATCTTTATTTGGTAAATTGTTCTCTAGTTTTTTTTCTAGTTTCGCTACAACTCATGGTGTTGGAGGCGGCTGATTTGCTCTGTTGGGAGAACCAGCGGTTAAAAAAGCTGACCATTTAGTCGCTGCACACAAGTTAATTTCTATCTGTTTAAATGAAGTAGCTGCATCAGAAATTAGAAAAACAATGAAGAATTTCTGCTTCGTTCAGTTTGAACGTGAAAAATCCTCAATGAATATTCCGTTTTAATTATTGGTGTGAAAAGGCCTTTAAAGCTGAAGTGGGTAGAATTGGAGTAAAAATTATTAAAAAAAGTTATTTTTATAAAACGGTCACTATATCCTGACAGTAGTGCATGAGACTGGTAATCTGAAAAAAATCTTGTGCCTCTGTGTCCTCCGGTGTGCCCCGGTGCTCCTAATGGCATCTGCAGGATTTCACAGACGGAGGAAAACAACTAGTCAGAGCTGATCTGGAGTCTGTCGTCCAGCTGCCGTCTCTGAGCACTGATCACTTGCGAACTCCGATCAAACGGTCAAACTAGGCAGCGCTGATCAAATATGAATTAGTTACTGTAATGCCTATTTCCCGCCTCAAATGTTTTCAGAAATATCTTGTAGTGTACTGTTTAGCTGTAAAATGAGAAAGTTTGTGACCTGGCAGCCATATTGAGAACAGTTGAAGAAATACCAAGGACCGCCCACCAGCCGGAGCACAGCCAATAGGAACGCTCTCTCTGAAATGACCTGTGATTGGCCAACGTCTCCCGTCATGGTCTAGCTTTTTAAAGCCTGAAAACAGAGCCATGAGGAGGTGCAGACGTCTAGTTTACTCTCAGAACACTTGAATTAGAATATGCTGAAAGGTTATTATGGAATTTTTGCCCAATGATGTCAAAAACTTTCTTTCTACTGAAGCTTTAAATGGAAAAAGTAGTGCGAGACACTTTTCTATCACGTGTGCCGATATCAGCACCTTAGTACTCCTTCTGGTTCGATGTGAGAGATCTGATAAACTGATATCAAGCACTGGAAAATATTGCCTTACTATCTATGCAGCTCCAAGCTAGTAGTGTCCAATGTTCATATACTGTATTATATGTATGTATATGTCTATATAAATATGGTGGACAAATTATTTAGATGTTTTGCTCATATAATATTCATAACTATGTTTTCATAGTGTATAATCACCTGAAACTAAGAATTGTTGTGTTTTCGTTAGCTTACAATGAGCCCTTCATATCTACATAGGGAGTGGGTCCTCTTATGGAGTCCGCCATGTTGCTCCGCCATGTTTCTACAGTAGCTCAGAACGGACAAACTAAACACTAGCTCTAAAGAGAGCCTTTCACATTTTTATGTTCTCCGTCGTATTTGTCCGACACGCTTGTGAAACTGCAGTAATGTGAGCTGCAGAGTGTAAAACCGTGGTACCGTCAGCTGCCGTCTGACTTCCGTTGCTCCTAAAGTAGTGTTATTGTGGTATGGATGGCCTCTGAGTGTGGCAAACAGCGTTACCATGGTTTTGCACTCGGCGGCTCACGTGACCGCAGTCTTGGAAAGGGAGGAGAGAGCGGAGGGGTACTCAGTTGGTTGCAATCTGCAACCACACCACTAGATGCCACCAAATCCTACACACTGTACCTTTAATCTGAACCTGCTGTCAAATACATGTAGTGGAGTAGAAGTAGCCTAAAATGGAAAGTACAAACACCTCAAAATTGTACTGAAATACAGTACTTGAGTAAATGTACTTAGTTACATTCCAACATTGGTTTGTGTACACATTTGTTGTGTCTTTCAGCTGTAGATTTACACACATCCACTTGTATGTAATATGTTTCATGTTTTTACTGTAAATGTTGTCAAATATATATACTATATATGAAGCATGAATGACTTACGTACGTGTGCATGCATACAGATGTTAGTATGTGTGTGAAGCAATCAGTGTTTACCTGCTGAGTAACAGTGGGGGTGAGTCAGTCACCATCCAGGTAGGCTTAGTGTTGGCTGACCTATATAAACACACAGACAGCTGGACTGAACTGCAGTCCTCTTTGGCAAAACTACACAGTTCAAACAGCTTCCGCAAAAACACACAGCTGTTAGATATATGCGGAAATACATTCCCAATACTGTCCTCGGAAATTAAAATATGAATCCTCATAATCTGTGTTGTCTGCTCATGAACAGATAAATGGATTTTTTCACTCCAGCATCGTAGCTTCTCACATCTTATACAGGAAGTGTATTTGATTGTGTGTGAAATTGGCAGATGAGTCGTATACTGCCTGTAAAACACTGCCGTTCAAGTGATTATAATTACATTTCTGCGGATTGAAAGACAAGTGCTTACCTCTCTGTTCTATTTTTTTCAGATCTGATTGTTAAAGTTATTCAACAAAACATGGGAGGAATCAAAATAGAAGAATGGAGAAAGGTACGTTTGATTTAAGTGATAATTGAGATGAACTTTATCTTGATATTAAGCAGTGTTAGGATAACTTGAATAAAAATGTATTTTTTGAAAGACTTTGTACTTGCAAATTCTAAAAATGCACTTTGCAAGTCTATAAATTTAATATTAATGACATTTTATGGCCTTAGAGTTTGTGCCATTTAAAAGTTAAAGAAATTATTACGTCTCTCAAATTAGATTATATCATGGTCTAGTTACTGTGATGTTAGTAAGCCTTTTGGGATTCCCATGGTGTGATTTGAGCTTTTTGGCAGTAATAAACATTTTGCTTTTTTTTCTGCCTTGACTCTTGATGTTGCCTTCACATCCCTCTTCAGAAATTGGAATTTTGCTACCTCTTAATCCCTTGGCTGCCACACTGACCTTGTTTTGTTTGTCTTTCTTTCCCTCTTGCTACGGCTTTGTGTGTGTGTCTGTATGTGCGCTTGTTTTTCTGTTTTGTGTGCACGTGCTATCGGGGTCACAGCCCGAAAATGTGGTCCTGTTACTACAGGTAAACTCCTCATTATGTTCACATAATACACTCTACAATGTCTTTAAAATGATTATGTGTTGGGGAACAATATTTGTATGAATCTTCTCCTCCTGCAGTGGATCTACTACGAGGCCGGATTCCTCATATGTGGGACCATCGGCATCACATTCGTGATCCTCGTCCCCATCATCGGCATGTGTTTCTGTGTGTGTCGATGCTGCGAGAACTGCGGAGGGGAGATGCACCAGAGACAGAGAAAGAACGTCGACTGTCAGAGAGGTTTCTACACCGCCTCGCTCCTCGTCACCTCCATCTTCATCGTGTGAGTCGTCGTCATCTTTTCAATCTTTATCATCTTGTTTATCATCACTATGAAGGGTATTTTTTCTTTTCATGAGAGAAATAAGGTTTTATTAGAGTGATTCTGTTCTCACTGTGTGCATTCTGGATTACTGCATTCTGATGAGTTGCTGGAAAGTGGATTTGGGATATTTTGTACTTTAACAAGACATGCTTCCCTTTATATATATAAAGCATGGCTTGTTAAACCTGAAGTTGTAGATCCCAAAGCAACCAGTACACAAAGGTTTTCTGAATTTCAATCCACCCTAACATGCTAAAATTGACTATTAGCGGGCGTACCTGAGGCTTAGAGGTTAATATGATGACTATGAACCACAACATCAGTCTGGCCAGAGACCTGTGTTGCATATCTCTCTCCCTCATTTTCTGCCATCTCTGTAAAATCTGTATTAAAGGCAAATAACACTAAAATTTACTAAAAAGCTTCATAAAAATTAACAGAAATGTCTCATTACTCAATGATACCAGATCAAAAGTAAGAATAATTTCTTTGTAAAATAATCTTGTAGTGCAACAAATTATGCAAAACTCAAGGGGTGGACAAACCTTTTTGCTGCACTGTTTTTGTATGTTTATGTGTGTTTATATGTGGGTTCCTAAAAGAGTGTTTCACTGATTTAGCATCAAACTCCTGTAACATTGTCACTGTCTCACAAATGGCAGTTTAAAAAAAATAAGAAAAGATCAAAATTGATGAGGCAGAACCAGAGATATCCTCTTTTTTATTCCACATGTGTAAAATCTGTGGAGTTCTTCCTTGTCAAAACTTGGTGCCTACATTACCCATAATGCAATATGACCGCTGATAGTTTAGTAGGAGATTCAGGTGTGTAATGCTAGTAGCAGATAATGTAACCTCAAGCTGTTAGCCTCACGCAGAGAAGAGGAGTGGGCTACAGAGGTCTGGTAACCTCATTACTTTCAAACTCCACACCCCCAAATTTGTTTTCATTTTTAAACTTGTAGTCTTCAGCTCCAACCATGCACATAAGCAGTAGTACTCCACAATACCTGTAAACAGACTTTGATGTGTAAAATCTGTGGAGTTTCCCTTTAACAACATCTGCTCACACACAGACCGGAACATACCTGCTGGTTACCTGCCATGTAGTAGACAGGTGCACGGTTGGAGTAATACGATCCAAACTGTGCAGGACAGTTTAGTGTTACTGATATCACTTGGCTGACAGTGAGAGGGCTCTCTGTCTGAGGGAGTGCTTTCACATCACAACCATGCATGCTCACACACACATATACACGTATACACACACACACACACACACACACACACACACACACTTACACAAACACACACATGCACATACTGTATGAGTACATGAAGCACTTTGTGGCCATTTGGAGACGTGGAGATATTATCAGATGAGGGTTTGTTATTATGATTCTTTTATAATCTCTCACACAGAAGATTCTTTCTTTTTCTCCTTCTATTGACATTCAGTCATATCTTTGCTTTAGGCTCAGCAGGGTGAAAGAGATCAGTTATCTGGCAGGTAAATTAAATACCTTTAAAAGGTACAGAAAATGTTCCTAGTTCAGGAATAACACTAGCCAAAACGTCACTGCAATAATTAACAAAAAACTCAGCTGAAAGTTTGCATAGCTCAGCACCTTGGTAGACTTTATCACTCTTCATTGTTCAGCGAATTATCACAGCATTATCATTCCTGCTTTCTTACTTTATTATAGTAAGTTTGCTTCAATATATAACAACGCTAAATGTACACAATTTCCTAGATAATCTTTAAGGTAAGTCAATATCCATTATCATTCATTTCCCATGTTAAATCTTTATTAGGGCTGTCAATTGATTAAAATATGTAATTGTGATTAATCGCAAATTAATCGCACATTTCTTATCTGTTCAAAATGTACCTTAAAGGGAGATTTTTCAAGTATTATGATACTCATAATAATAATACTCTTATCAACTTGGGAGTGGGCAAATATGCTGCTTTATGCAAATGTATGTATATATTTATTATTGGAAATCAATTAACAACGCAAAACATTGAAAATATTGTCCAGAAACCCTCACAGGTACTGCATTTAGCATAACAAATATGCTCAAATTATAACATGGCAAACTCAAGCCCAACAGTTAACAACAGCTGTCAGTGTGTCAGTGTGCTGACTTGACTATGACTTCCCCCATACTGCATGTGATTATTATAAATTGGGCATGTCTGTGAAGGGGAGACTCGTGGGTACCAATAGAACCCATTTTTATTCACATATCTTGAGGTCAGAGGTCAAGAGACCCCTTTGAAAATGCCCATGCCAGTTACCAAAATTAAGCGTAACAAGCTAGTATGACATGGTTGGTACCAATTTATTTCTAGTTTCCTATAATACCAGTACCTTCACTCTAGCTTTAAAACTGAGCCCTATAACCTAAAACTCGCAGGTTGCGATATTGCGTTAAAGAAATTAGTGGCGTTAAAATGTATTTGCGTTAACCCGTTATTATCGCGTTAACTTTGACAGCCCTAATCTTTACCAATCTTGAGTGAGGTGGATCGAAGGGAAAGAGAGGTAGACGCCTCACAAAATAATTTTAAGCCTGCAGGAAAGTGAGATTTGTTTTTTCCAAAATAGGCTCAAATATAGTGTACATTCATTGACTGTAAATCATGTACAGTAGATCTTTCCCATCTAAAATCTTTTCTTCTTACTCAAATGGCAACAACCAGGTCAAAGCTGTTGCCCATCAGAAAGTCTCAATGACAGGTGTGTAGGACAGAAAAACTCTGATTTAACCTGTGAGCTGTTTGTTATGACCCCTCTACCTGATTACACTTCATTCATGTGATAAACAGTCAGCTCTAAAAGGATAAGCAGAGAAACAGACTGTTGCGGTGTCACATTCGGAGACTTACTTTTTTTTAAATCCACATTTTAAGGATTTATAATAAAAAGAGAGAAATGTGACTTTGCTGGCCGGTCACATGTCTCTGTGAATTCTCTATCAGTGACTTTTGAAGCCCATGCAGCAGAAATATATCTTAATGTAGCCATGCTGCCCTCTGCTGGTGAATACTGCTCACTGTCTTTACTTTACTTTCCTGTATGTATTTGTGTTTCAGTCTGGGAGTACTCATTGCCTATGCTGCGAACCATAATGTCAGCGCCCAGATTAAGAGCACGCGGCGGTTAATCAACACCAACATGAGAGACCTGAAGACATTTGCTAACAACACACCTGCGGTATGCCCTAACACACACACACACACACACACGCGCACACACACACACACACACACACACACACACACACACACACACACACACACACACACACACAAACACACACATTCCCATGTATAAGACAAACACAAAAAATCATGTTTGAATGTGTGTTTTCTGTTGCAGCAAATTGACTACCTGACAGCCCAGTACACCACAGCAAAGAACAAAGTCCTGTCAGACCTCGACAGTAAGTTGAATTCAGACTACAGTATTTGTTTAATGTCTCTCGTGTTGTTTGCCTGTGGCTCTCCGTGTTTACCTACAGCAGTACTATATACCTGTAGTGTCATAAAACTGTCTGATCTGTCTGTGTTTCCTGACAGACATTGGACCGTTGCTGGGTGGAAGGATCCACAGTCAGCTGGAGAAAGAGGTGGTTCCCTCACTGGACACCGCACTGCGAATGGCAGGAGGTAACACAGTTGAGACGTAGTATCACAAGCAGTGTTAATGCTGCTGAGCTGAAGCAATATCTTCTCTTTCTGTCACCTGATTGGTGATATTTATTTCAAAGTTCAAGGATAAACCTCTTCAGCCATGAACTATTTTTGTTACAATGTAAAATGCTGTTATTGTTTTGTGTTACATAAGATGCTCAGAAACCTCTGGTCAAACAAAACCATATTGTTTGATTAAAATACAATATAATACACTTTTATCATGTTGAATATCACTATAAACTGCATTTATAAAGCACTCCTTTTTTTGCTGAACTGAAAATCTAATTGTGAAACCATTGCAACATAATATCTATTGAGATGTAAGAAAATATTGATACACTTGAGTATCAATAAATTATGTTTTGTGATACTGTATCAAATCTCAAAAACAATTAGTATAAAATAGTTAACTCGCAAAGACTTGTTGAAGACAGTGGTTCATTTTGTGTTGTGTTTAAACCACCAACCGCTAGATAGCAGTGTTTTAATGTATCTTCAGCCTTTTGACTCCGATGTAACAACGTAAACTGAGGAAGGGAGTAGCATAAGGGCGCAAAAGTAAACTTTTTAAAACTCAGATTTTATGCATATGGCAGTGTGTTCTAATACTATGACATTTTTCCTAGAATTAGATTATAAAAAATTGCAACATATTGCCTTACTTACAGTATCGCCATATATTTAATCGATTAAAATGTTTAATCACGATAAATCGCAAATGAATCACACTTTTTGTATCCGTTCAAAATGTACCTTAAAGGGAGATTTGTCAAGTATTTAATACTCTTATCAACATGGGAGTGGACAAATATGCTGCTTTATGCAAATGTATGTTTATATTTATTATTGGAAATCAATTACAAAACACAAAACAATGACAAATATTGTCCAGAAACCCTCACAGGTACTGCATTTAGCATAAAAAATATGCTCAAATCATAAAATGGCAAACTCAAGCCCAACAGGCAACAACAGCTGTCAGTGTGTCAGTGTGCTGACTTGACTATGACTTGCCCCAAACTGCATGTGATTATCATAAAGTGGGCATGTCTGTAAAGGGGAGACTTGTGGGTACCCATAGAACCCATTTCCATTCACATATCTTGAGGTCAGAGGTCAAGGGACCCCTTTGAAAATGGCCATTCCAGTTCCTCGCCAAAATATAGCACAAGTTTGGAGAGTTATTCAACCTCCTTTGCGATAAGCTAGTATGACATGGTTGTTACCAATTGATTCCTTAGGTTTTATAGTTTCATATGATGTCAGTATCTTCACTATAGCTTTAAAACTGAGCCCTATATAACCTAAAAATCACAAGTTGGGTTAATGCATTAAAGAAATTTGTAGGGTTAAAATGAATTTGCGTTGGAACGTGTTATTATTACGTTAATTTTGACAGCCCTAAATATATTGCAATGTATTGAATTGCAAACCCTATATATATATTGTTATCTGTATACGTATCGTACATTTGTATACGTATCATATTGCCAGATTATACACAGCCCTAATATCTATGATTAGATATATTATCTCTGTGAATTGTCGCCACACTTATTGTGTGATGCTACATGTTTTCTTTTTACATGCAGTTTCCCATCGGTTTTATTACTATTACATCATTAACAGAATGCCGTTGTTTCTTTTAAGGGTATATCCTCACCATTTTTTAACATTCCTGTTTCCTCTTTGATTTCCTCACATTTCCTTTTATCTAAAGCAAAAGTTGAGAATGCCATCAAAGGTAATCAGAGCTGATCTGAACCACTGTTGTACCCTGTAAAACGTTTTCTATTGTGGTTTTCCTTTGTGGATTGTTGTTTTGTGGTCAGTGTGATCGGTGTTGTGGTTATAATTTGGATTGTTCTCTGGTGGTTACGTGAATTGTGAATGTATATTCATATAAATTGTATAAGGCTCGCTGGTTTGATAATACAAAACAACACACTGTTGTGCCCAAAAAAATAGCTAACTTGATTAAATTTCATCCTTTCTCTCTCTTGTAGCCATGCGGGAGACCAAAGAGGCCCTGGAGAACGTCAGCTCTTCCTTGGAGATTCTCCAGGAGGGGACGGTGAAACTTCAAGCCAGCCTGTCGGGGGAACGCGCCTCTCTGACCAACACTTTATCAGACCCTGCCTGCACTAATGGAGCTGTGTCTCACACCTGTAACACCATCCGCTCCACGCTGTCCGTGCTGGGAATCAGCGCTGACTTCTCCAAGGTACTGAAAGATTGTCTGCCACATGAGATGAGAATCAAAACCTGGAAATGAATGGAAACAAGCATTTTAATTACTAATCTTCCCTCCTTGTCTCTTTCTGTCTGTCAGCTGCCAGATGTCAGTCATGCCTTGGCCAATGTCCATACCGTCCTGAGAACGGACCTCAGCAACATCGTACAAAAGGTTTGTCTCTGTCTCCAGCTCATCATCGTCCTCCTGTTCATTGTTGTCACTTTCTTTTTCACCCATCATATTCTTACAAAAAACTACCAAGTTAAAATCATCTTTTCTCTCTTACTTTCCACCTCCAGGGTTACTCATCATTTAATGATACACCAAAGCTGGTTAAAGAACAAACTAAAAACATTGTCTCAGGTACACAAGTGTGCATGTGTGTGTATGTATTAGGGCTGCAACTAACGATTATTTTCATTGTTGATTAATCTGTTGATTATTTTCTCGTTTTTTGGTCTATAAAATGTCAGAAAATGTTGATCAGTGTTTCCCAAAGCTCAAGAAGACTTCCTCAAATATCTTGTTTTGTCCACAACTCAAAGATATTCAGTTTACTGTCATAGAGGAGTAAAGAAACCAGAAAATATTCACATTTATGGAGCTGAAATCAGAGATTCTTTACTTAAAAAATTACTCAAACCGATTAATTGATTATTAAAATAGTTGGCAAATAATTTAATAGTTGACTACTAATCGATCAATCGTTGCAGCTATAGTGTGTATATGCTGTACTGTATGTATGTGCATTCAGTTTGCCTAACAAATATAGCTGTTTTCCCTTCTTCTTTACAAATGATATGAGATTAAGTCTGACTGTAGTCTTTCACTTTCATATTTTTTCTTCTCTCACCTTCACCTGCGTACTTGTGAATGATGAAACCGCAGCTCTACCTCGTAAGTCCTTCTTTGTCCCTTTCCACTTTCTTTTAGACCCCCTTTCTCAATGTTGTCACCTCTGAGTTTACAGACCTTCTTATTGATATAGAAAAACAATGCACTAATGTATGTCTTTTTGTTTGTATGTGTGTACAGGAGTAAAAGGCATGCTGGATAAGATTGGCACAGAGATCAACAGCTTCTCCAGGATGTTCCCAGTGGAACCTTCTCTGGTCAATTTCACCATTTTCCTCAGCGAAGGACAGAAAAACCTTGAGTCCTATTACCCACAGGTTGACCAAATAGATTTCTACAGGTTTGTGCACGTGTGTTTGTCTATCTACTGCACATGTATTATATTTAACAGGTTATGGGAACAAAAATCTGTCACATTATGGGGTCAAACTTCTCGTCTGGGGAGTGCAAGAATTTGGCCTTGATTTTAGGCTTACTGTAAAGCGGCTATCATTGGTATTGTTTATAATAACAGTGCATAAAATGCATTGAATTCAATTATCACGCTAATCTGCAGCTCTCCTCAGCTTTACTGATGTTTATAGTGAGTTTCAGCTCATTGTTTAGCTGTCTGGCCCACAACTTTACTGTTTTGGTTCACTCTCACCACTCTCATAGCGTTGTTTTCATCCGTAGCAGGCTGCTGTTTCAGCGAAAAAGCTCTAAAAACCCACTGTAGACTTCCTGCTCAGCACCAAACAGCAGAGCGTCAAAGTTAGAGACTAGCTTGTGAACATAGTGGAGCATTTAGCAGCTAAAGATGTATTTCCCAGGGCGCCTGGGTTAGCTCAGTTGGTAGAGCGGGCGTCCATGCATCAAGGCTTGGTCCTGACCGCGGCGGCCCGGATTTGAATCCGGCCTGTGGCCCTTTCCGCATCCACTCTCTCTCTCCCCCCTTTCCAAGACTCTATCCACTGTCCTCTCAATAAAAAATGGAAAAAATGCCCCCAAAAAAATAACTTTAAAAAAAAAAAAAAAAGATATATTTCCCTCAGGAGTTGGTGGAGAACAAAACAGAGCTAAAAGAGAGGTTATAGTACTTATATTCAGGTGGACAGCTACACAACTCCAAATGAATGATAATGATGCTCCATATATGTGTAAATATGCATTTGGTTGCTAACAAGTGCTCTATACCAATTCAAAAGATGATAATATGTCGATATTGTTTATTATTGTTATTGTTAATATTGTACAATTTGTTCCCACTGCCCCCAAGTGGCCACAAAGTTATTGCAGGTTTAAGGTTAGAATTATGACAAGGTTATGGTGAGGGTAAGCCTCCAAGAAATGCATGTGAATTAAAAGTGTCCTCACAAACGGCGGCAGTAAGTGTGTGTGTGTGTGTGTGTTCCGCAGGTGGGTCGGCTGTGTTGGAGTGCTCTGCATGGTCGTCCTGGTCCTGGCCTTCAACACCCTAGGACTGATGTGTGGCACCTGTGGCTACGACAAGCAAGCTACACCAACAACACGCGGCTGCCTATCAAACACCGGCGGCAACCTGCTAATGGCGTATGTTACCATGACAACTGTCCAACACTCAAACTGCGCCTGAAATCACTCCCTCATTCACTCATTCATTACTCCCCACACTAATTAGCTACACTTAAATAAAATGGTGGACAGTAAATAAAGTGCAGTATATAGTAAATAGGGAGTGATTTCAGACACAACCAAGACCTTTCTTGTGAACATTTTGACTTGTGATACAGGTGTAACTTATAACGATGATATGGGCTGCAATCTCTTTAAGTGTGCCAATTCCAGGGCTCTGCTATTGTGTATATGGTCTCACTGCTACTTCTTTCTGGTACCCCTGCATGGAACAAAGCTATAATCAATGCTGTTAGATACACCTGTGTTTTTCCTACTCTGACAAGTCAAACATGTCTGCTGTGAGAAGGTTTATTTATTTGGTGAGAGGTTTATTTCAAAGCACACACATACTAAAGATAGATAATGAGGGAAATATGAGACAGTTAGAGACAAGGATTGAGAAGAAGTTTGTCAAATACAGAAAGTAACACAAGATCAAATATGTCTTTAGATGATGACAGTGAGGGTCACTGACTGAGACCATGGATGTATAAAGAGAACTGGATACAGCGTTGGAGGCGGACTCCCGTTCATTCTTATAAAAGTGGCTCAACTGCCGAGTGATAAAGTACCCGGATCATCCAGCAATCTTCCGCATCCAGCCAGTCAGCCAGCTGCAGGGCAAAGAGAGACAGGTTAATGACGAGGAAACCACTCCAAGGATCAACACACGCCACAGACGCCCAGTTCATAATACTGCAAATGCAATCCTTTCATCAGTGGGCTATAGGTTCAATCACCATTGTGTTACCTTATTCGGCGATAGATAGTGATTTAACAGACATTTATTTAAATTAAAATTTCAAGATTTTTACGTTAATGCTCAGTTTATTTGAAGTGACAAACTGTAGATGTTTGGAACATTTGTTTCATCTCTCTACAGACAAGTACTAGAATATTATCTATATAAATTTATTTTATTTCATACATAAATGAATAGCACCTGAGATGCAGTTACTGAAACATTATCTATCTATTGATAGGGAGATTTGATTAGTTCAAATGTGGCCCAAGTTCATACATACACCCTTATGTTCCACAACTTGCAGCTTTGTCCCAGCTGAATAATGCAGTAAAAAGTTATTCTCAGCAGATACCTACTGATGTTTCTGTGTGATAATGTCTCCCACACTCTGTCTCTTGCTCTTTCAGTGGGGTGGGCTTCTCTTTCATCTTCGTCTGGGTGCTGATGGGCATCGTGACCACCTTGTTTGTTGTTGGTGGCAACGTGGAGAAGATTATGTGTGAACCGCTCGCTAACAGACAACTATTCAAGGTGCTGAAAACAAACTCTCTTCCTTCCTGAATCGTCTCATTTCCACTGTGTTTATCTTGGAGAGAGTTTTATCGGAGCGGGATCGTGTTACTTAATGGACAACACTGCGGCTCTGTGCTGATGAATATGCATGTGTGTGTGTGTGTGTGTGTGTGTGTGTGTGTAGATCATAGACACACCATTCCTGGTTCATCCCTCCAAGAAGAACTTCCTTCCTGGGATGCTGTTTCAGAATCCAAACATTGACTTGACTCTGGGAAGCATGTACAGGTAACATGCCAACAGCTAATACTGAACATATTGTACATAAAGCTCATTGTTTACTGCAATTTACTGTGTGTCTAGTAACAGAAAGTGAAAAGAAAAATAATAATGCTACTGAGCAGCATTTTATCCCTCAAAGTAATAGATAAATAGATAATAAACTGTTGTTTCGGCTGCAAATTCCATTTTTTAAATCCAATTTTGACCCATTTTTTGTCCAAAATAAACACCAATGAAATCCCACAATAAAAAAACTGAAATAATGAGCCGTACAAATTTACATATATTTACACTGGAGGAGTTTCAGTGTGTGACCGTACTGTATTTGTCTTGTAGGGACTGCTATGAGAACAACGGTCTGTACCATTCTCTGCAGCTGGAGACCATGTTCAACATCAACAACTTCCTCAACAGAACTGTAGTAAGTGTCAGTTTACTGTATAGGAAATGCTGATAAAGGTCTGTGTTACTGATGCATCACTGATGGAGCCAGATAAATGGTAACTCATCAGTTTATGTGTGTGTGGTTAAAAACAGTACAACAAAGATCTGGCCAAAGTGTTAGAGAGTGTGCAGGTGGACCTGCAGGACATCACGCTGCTGGAGCAGGCCGGCAGAGACAACCTCATCAACTTCGCCAACTCTGGAGTCGGACAGATCGACTATGAAACCTACTTGGCTGAGGTAATCTGTGTGTCTGTGTGTGGAGAGTACCTTTTCTCCCATATGGGGACACAAATCAGGTCCCCACAAGGTAAAAGCATTTATTTATGGGTTGAGACTTGGTTTTTAGTTATGGTTGGGCTAACCCTCCAGGACTTAATGTAATGTCCAAACTGGTGACAAACAGTCGTAGTGTTGTTCTCTTTGTATGTGATTGTCACTCATTTGTGTCAAGATTATTATAATAAACTAAGTAAGGGATAATGTACAGCGAGCCAGTCATTGTTGTGAAATAATGTGGTGCTGCATCAACAACGACCCGCTAGCTCTACATTATCCCACTTATTACTATTTATACTAACAAAAAACTATCATGAAGAAAAAAGTAATGTATATACACCATCAATGAAAAGTACTTTTAGGTTTTAACATAAGCTCTAAGAAAACTATATACATTTTACATATTTTACAGAAAGCATGTAAAGTCTATATCCTCGTTAAGACCAGGATACTTTATGGCATCCAGTCGATGGATCAAAAAGTCTACCTCCGAAACCTAAATAAAACTCAGCAGGAATTAAATTGAAAACTGAAACTGTACAAAAATTGAGGGAATCTAAACTATATGATCCCTGCATCGCGAGTAAACGTCTTTGTTTTGTTGTTTTAGGTAAATAAGGGAGTAACTCTAGTGGATCTCCTGTCCTTCTCTGCCGACCTGGAGGATCAGGCCGACCAACTGGTGAGTCTCATCGTTATCCTACTAACAGATTACAGCAACATGATGCTACTTTTATCATTCAAATGCCAAAATGATGAAGAAATGTGAAACAGTGATGTTTTACACAAATGATACACATTGATTTGAATTATTCTGCAACTTACACTTAATACTGCTGTTAAAAAAAGTAACAGCATAGAGTAGCTTGACTAAGATGAGACTATGATGAGTTGTTATATGTGTCAGCTGCAGAGATCTGTCACATCTAGTTCCCATTCAAGTTCAACTTATACGGCTAAAGTATTTGAACCCAGTTGACTTTAGAGATGTTTGTGTATATTTAGTTTGTTTTTCTTTTTAATTAATATTGACATGTTGCAGACTGTAGGAATGAGATAGAAATATTCTTAAACCAACAAGCCCGAATATAAAGTTGGACAGCCTCTCTGGAAAATGATTTTGCTTCATTCTCAGATATGCTCAGGCTTGTTGGTCCGAACAAGCTGCCCATTCACCTTCAACACACACACACACGCACACACATTTATGGCACATGCATAGGACATAGTACAGGAACTGTACCATTTAAAGACACATGGGACCTTCAGTACCACAGAAGGATTAGTGTGTGCATGTATTTCTAAGGAAGGAAGGAATAATAAATCATTGAGTTAATAATCATTACCTTATTATCCTTAAAATGTATCTACAACAAACTGCTGTATCCTCTGCTCTTTGTGTGTTTGTTCTTTTATAGCCACGTGGTGCTCTGGAGAATGCACTGAAGGGACACGCCAGCAGTATCAGACAGATTCACAGAGAACAGGTGGTTCCGATGGAGCAAGCAATGGTAATCACCTCTCCCATTAAATACATTAAACACCTACACTTCATATATATGCACAAGCAAATAGTATCTTTAAGACACTCTTAACTTCCTAACAGCAGGATCAATCTTGTGCAGCATCTTGGAGCAAACAACATTTTATATTTGTGATTTTCTTAGTTTCTCTCTCTTTCTTTCTCATTTCAAGGTTTATTGTAACAGCTGATATAGAACATTGCAGATAATATGTGACAAAAACAATGGAACTTTTTTCTGATTTCCGGCAAACTACACAAAATATATATCATAAAAAATCACATTTAAAGAAATTAAATAATCAGATCAACAAACAAAATGGAAGCAGTAAACGTGTCTTTTTAGCTTCTGCCCTCAACTTTACTTGTTTTCTCTCTTCTTCCTTTTCATTCATTAAACGGTGACAGAAATATGTCAGAGCGCGGGTAAGCCGCTGTTCATATATGTTCTTGTTGCGTGTTTGTCGTAGCAGTCTTGTTAATGTTGTGACAGCCGTGATGTGACGTGATGGGGTTTTTGTTAGAGAGTAAATTGATACATGCAGTTATGATTTGTTTGGTAACAGTTTGTGTTTTTGTCTCCTCACACAGAGTACACTGAGCCAGAGCATCAAGCAACTGCAGAGGATGTCCAGCGACCTGCCGGTGAGGAAACAAACTAAACACTCAAAACACAACAGTACTGTTATACTAGGCTGTTATAGCAGTGGACACCCACAGTTTATTACAGATAGTTTATTTTACTTTCATATTGACTTGTGTGATTAAATGCAGCCTTCTTATGTGTCAAATCAACATCAGTTCACACAACAAATCAACAAGACATGATACATTGGAGGACTAAATAGCAAACTCGGGACTCAAGGCAATGAATCAAAACATTTTAATTGAAGCAAAGTTCAGTACACAAGTTTCAGATCAAAAAATAGGCAAAGGTATCAAAATCGCTAGGCAAAGGCTGAGTCCAAAAACATAGAAACAAGGTACTAGAGATATTCACTCAGAAACTAGAATGCTGGAACGATAACCACAAAGAGCTAAAACGAACTGCAGATAGATGAGGAGAGCACAAGGACTAAATACACAGGGGAGGAAGGGTAATCAGGGACTGGTGAAACTAATGAGGCAGGTGAAACAAATCACACAAGAGCAGGAAGTGAAGATTTCTGAAACGAGAGGAGAGGTGAGTATACCAAAATAAAACAGTAAATAACTGAAAAATGGAAACAATTAAAACATAACCTAATCAGGAGGCAGAAATGTAACAGTGCACATGTTGAATGTTACATTCAACATGTGCACTGAACAACTTAATGGAACCATTACATGTTGTAAATAAAAGAAATAATAATACATTGTATTACTAGTTTCTATTGGCACACAGAGAATGATTTAACAAAGTATACTCTAATCAAAGTATGCAGAAAACTTCTTATTAACTTCTCTAGTGTGACAATTACTTGCCTAATTGTCTCATAAGTACAAATTAATCTCAGTCTCTCACAGTTTGTCGTCATGCTATTGTTGATTCTGTGTGTCATAAGAACGTCTCTTGTCTCTGTGTAGTGCAGGCTCTGTTCATTTCTGCATATTTTTTCGATTGCTTTTCTCATTGATTGTGTTTTCAATGCTTTTATTCTTAACGTCTGTGTTTTAACTATTGCCTGCCGGAGAACTACAGATGAAAATTTAGTCTTTCTGGCTAACTCTGGCATATTTTCAGAACTGTTATTAATATGCATTGTCCCTGTCAAAGTAATAAACCAAAAACTAAATTAAAACTCTGTCTTTTAGGTCAAGGTCACGAATATCCTGAGTGCCATCGATGCAGCAGAGTACCTCATCATTCATAATGCCTCTTATGTGGTGAAACAGGTATAGAAAAGAATAATTACAACAAACAGTAGTATATGAGTGATATGTAACTGCGCACACATGGATACATCATCTTCTTTTTTTATTTCTTGCCACATTTGTTGCTTCAGACGGGTCAATCAGATGATATTAGATGCCGTATTCTTGTGATATTATATTGTATTATAATATCCACACTTATAACCACACGTAAAAACAGCAACTTTTTGTATTAAAATCCAAGTATGAAACGACTCAATATTTTATCTTACCTTAGGAATCCACACTAACCCTCAACCCCCAACTGACTACAGTCACACATTTGCTGACATGTTTTCCTCTCTGTTGGTGTCTAGGAAACAAAGGGCTACATACAGAGCTTGGTGGGATACTTCAAACAGTACACAGACTGGGTTAAAAACTCGGTGAGTATTCTACCAGTTTTCTATGATTTATAGTATTGATGTTCTCTTTTAAAGATTACAGGTTAATAATTCACAGTAGAGACAATGTCAGTAGAAGGGAAACGTGTAATTGTATGGTGCATTTGAAACCCTAAGTAAAAGTGTTCCTGTAGTGGTGAATATATACTTGATCGTGAATGAACAATAAATCTGACTGTCAGTAATGAAGCTGCACTCTTTAGAGTCAACAGGGACCCTGTTTTAACCTGACCCGCCAGATGGTTTGTTACACAGAACCATCTGAGAAGCCATCATTGGAAACTGTTACGAAAAGGGCAGGACCTTTCAAATAATACTTGGCAGGTGATTGGATGAACCATCTGTCAGCCGGTCGGGAGGAGAGCAAAAACATCTTTTCCATCGAGAAAAGGCTTCAGTGCCGGTCTTTACTGTTCTTTCAATGAAGAAATACTCTCCAGTTCTGATATAACTGATGCTATTGGAGCTATGCTAACCTCTTCAGGAGCCGCGATGTTGTTCAGAACCAACAGTCACCTCTCCGTGTTGCCTCACACACACCTAAGTCACGCCCGTAGCTGCCCGTAGTAGCTCCTCACAGGATGCTGATTGGTCCGCGCTCTGGCTTGCCGGACACAAACACATTACTTGAAGCCTGATGAATTTTCGCGTGATATGTGATCCCTCGATTCTCGCGAGATCTGTCCACTCAAACCACTTGCCGAGGCGGCCTGGGACACATTTGAGCACATATCTTTTGTAGTGTAAACGCTAATGCCTCCTTTTGTTCCTCCTTTTTCCTCATCTCCAGTTGGTTCTCAAATCGCATAGGGTGGTTTTGTCCACGACATCTGAAATTTGGGTTTCTAAAAAAAAGGGGGGGTTTTTAGTTAGATGCCTGAAATAAAGTCTGTGGTTAACACAAGCTGAAGAGATGTTAACATTTTGTTCTACGATGTAAAATACGTCAGTAAATATCCCACTCGTGAATTTTGAAGCCTTTATGTGACTTATAAAAGCCGGTTGCTAACAAGTGGCTATATGAGACTACTAAACATCATCATGCCGACTCGTCCGCTGTTACAGCCTCGTTGTGTATACTCGCGCTCATGCGACCGTGGTGCCGTTTGTTTATAGCCTAACGTTAGCTTTTTACTTCTGCCGATTGCATTCACACTTCAAATATCATAAAAGCAGTGTTCATTTGTGAAGATTATCTTGCTGAACAAAACGTATCGTAACGTTTTACTGCAATAATCAAAAAGCCAATGGGATTTTTCGGGATTTCGAGGGAACCAGTGCGATTCTAACTTCCGGGTTGGCCTACAAAAATACGTCTTCAATGCAGCACTCTATTATGAGAGCGTAAAACATCTTGGGTGATTAGGTTTGCCTGGAACACGCCAAGGAATAGACCCTCTGTGTGTGCATCGCTGCCTCCCGTCAGGTTAAAAACAGCACCACATCTGGTCTTTGCAAACGGAACTTATGTACACGTTTATTTGCATTTAGAGCGGGGAAGCGATCACAGGTGGTCACTCGAGACACATGTGGAGACGCATTCTGATGACCGACGTACTTAGAGCTGTCCACTTGTGATCAGATCACCCAGAACCCATGTTACATAATGCCAGGTGTAAACAGAGACAGGATGTTCAGGTTTCAGTAAATTACAGACACATTAGAAGTTCTCTGATTGTGACCAGATTATTTCAACCATCCAAGAAGTACTTTGATTTAAATTTATAGTCTGTAATAAGAAGGTTGAGGAGAGATCATCTTTCCACTGCTACACCATACTCATCAAAGTTATGGTTTTATGTTTGACGTTATTCATCCATACACTGTAATCTATACTTTTTATTTTTTTTATTTTTCCTCTACAGTTGACTGCAGAGGTGGCCCAGTGTAAACCCATCAGTAACCTTGTGGACAGCATGGAGATAGTAGCGTGCAGCTTCATAGTCGATTCAGTGGTAAGGCACCAGAACACTGTGGTTATCTGTGTGTGCATGTGCGTGTGTGTGTGTGTGGAAGGCTGCTGAGGTGCACTGATTCATTTCACAGCTGTATGTACAGTACATGTTCCCCCACATGTATTTGGTTTTTGACTAGGAGTATAAACGGCTCTTTGACGGTTTGAGGGAGCGATGAACACTGGAGTCATTCGGGCCACACGTACGGGAACAGTATGTTCTCAAGTCTCCGGCACACTCGCTCACACACACTGAGATGAGATAGGGTCTGTTTTGAGGCAGGACGGGGAGTTACATACACATAGATTCTTCACTGTTTTCCCCTCCGACCCTGAGGAGTTGTAAAGTTTTATATTTACATATCAGCTATATATCGTGTGTGAGTCTGTGAGAGTTTAATGAGAGCTCAAACAAGCCACAGACTGTGGTCAATATAAACAGAGATTTTTTTTATATATCAACTCTCCAGCAGTGCCTGCAGCCGCTGTACTATATGTGCAGCATGTGTGTATGCCCACACGTGTTTATATTTATACGTTCTGTCCTATTTGCGCCTGTGTACATTCCTTGTGCATCCATGTGCCTTTATGTGAAATCTGTATGGCTGCAACTAACGATTATCAATCAATCTGTCTGTTATATTGTAAGTCTTTTAAGTCAGTGACCAACAGTCCAAAATGATTACTTTTACTATGGATAATTCAAGTAGGCTATAATACACTGTTATTGATATTATTGCTTTTATTTTCTACTTACTACTTTAAAGGATCTGAAAACGTCTTCGAGCACTTAAATGATGAATCAGTCTACAATTCATCGACTAATCTGTGAATCAATTACTTATTTTAGCACTAAAAATCTATTTCAGAAAGATTAGTGTTTATTTAAGTGTGACAGTAATAAATGAAAAGTTAACTGGAGAAAAATAACATGTTTTTCAGAACACATTCTGGTTTGGTCTGGGAGGCTGCTGTATCCTTCTGATCCCCAGTATCATCTTCTCTATCAAACTGGCCAAGTATTACAGAAGGATGGACACAGAGGACGTCTTTGAAGAGTGAGTCCAAACACACACACACACATTTTCTACATATAGACACAGACAGAAATTTTGTTAGTTTTGCTCATAGTTTTTCTGAATCTTTTCTGTAGATCGAAACAAAATTAATTAATCCTTTGCTTTCCTTCTCTCTGTCATTATTCCTTTTCATGGCCTTTGATTCTCCTCGTATTTTCTCCTCGTGTTATTTCCGCTCTCTCTCTCCAGAACCGTTTACCCGTGGCTTGTTGCACTTTGATGTTTGTCTGCTATTCACGCGTCTTTTTCGTCTTCTTCCACGCACCCTCTCCTTGTGTGGTGCGGGAAACTTCGACTTTGGATCCCTCCACATCTTTCTCACACTTTTTTTCCCATCAGAAATCACAAGCATGGCCTTCCTCTCTTTGTATGGATCTTCATCTCGTCATCTTCTCCTGCCTCTTCCTCCTCTTTTTCGACTTTATTTCCGAGGATCACTCCATCCTTGTTGCTTTCAGCGGAGTCTTCCCATTCTCTCTCTCACCTGTCCACCCGCGCTCTTGTGTTGCAGTATGGGTAATACAGGTAATCATGGTGAACAAGTGTGCGATATCCACGGAGACCTCGCTGTGGTCAGGTACGAGCAGTGTCTCTGCTTGTTTGCATGCGGCGGTTTTAATTGGTGGAGGGATATTTTTGAGAGTCTGCAGACAGTTGCTACATTTCTCCACAGATTTTAAGTTTATATAGAATTCCCCATGTGTGTAACATATGTGTGTGTGTGTGTGTACATGTACAGTAGCTCTCCCTATTGCGACACTCTGACCCGGTTCCCTCGGGCCTCTGCTCCCCCGAGCTACTCCGACTGGTGACCCAAAGGAACTCGTTGATGAGGTACTGACCGTCAGTTATTTCCACTAACCCTCATCTAACAACGTTAACAAACAACTAAAACCATCTGAGAACCACCAACCATTTCATCATCATCAGTCTGATTTCACCAGGACATTTTCTTCCTCTTTCTACTTTTTCTTGTCTTCTTCATCCTTCATCCATCACCTCTTTTAACCAACGATGTCCATCCAAACACCGGGACTCAAAAAGGAAAAGTAACTTATGATGGAGTCAAGCTGAAGACCCCTTATACACCAGACACGGTCTCCAAATTGTGTGTAGATATGACCGACTGATTTCTGTGTTTGTCCTTGGACGTCCATCAGGGAGATTTTTGGGGAATTTTTTTTGGCTGTGAAAGTTGTGTAGGAAATTGAGCCTATAAACATAAAACATGCACACAAAGATATCATAAATACAGACCTTTTGTGAGGGTCACTTGTCACTCAGCGGGCTGGTTGGGTTCATTATCTCTGAAGAGAGGCAGCTGTGGAGCCTAATTGTCCCTGAGGAGAATCCGGTGGTTGAAGCCTATATCTACAGCTGGTTTCAGTGCTCAGGTGCTGACTCATTGTGTCTTTGTCAGAGGTAGTGAGAGTGCTGTCCTGTTTTTGCGCTGTCTGTGTAGGGGTGTGTGAATCTGCAGAAGTACCACGTGAACCTATCTGTGGGATTCACTCACCATTTAGCTTTTTCTCCGAGCTGGAGTCTCTCAGAGTGGGTTAGGTCTGTGTGGCCTGCCTTCGCTGGTTCTTTTGTTTCATTTATGTTCTAGTCAGCTGCTCGGCAGTGGCGTTTTAGTTTTAGTATTTTCAAGATATATTGAGTGTAGGGAGCCTTCCTATTGGGTATTTGTTCGCTCTATCCTTCTATAATCTTATCACAGAAGGCAGTGATGGTTTTTAAGTTAGACTAAAAATAATGGTCTCCTATTACTCTGTTTTTCTTTGGACTTTTCTGAAAATAAGTTGATTTTTATTTTCTCTCTTTCCACAGCGGACAGGAGAGCTGGAACTGATATTTCCCTTGTGGTAAGTCATCTCATATGTCTACTCCTCTCTTCAGGGATTATAAAAAAGAAAACATGCTGTGTGACAACTCCAGGTTATTTCTTACATGTCCTCTCTCTTTTCCAGGATCACTGGACTTTCCAGCTTTTCCATTCAGATCTTACAACACTTCCAAGAACCAAAGGGAAGAACAACAACAATCAGGAACTGTGTGGTGAGGGCGTCCCACCCCCCAGTTTCCCTTCAAGCCATTTGACAAGGATCTCTGATGCCAGCCAACTGTAATTTATCAAGTGTTCTCTCATACACATCAGAACCAGTCACAGCAGTACCACAACAGTCCCTCTAGTGTGTCATACTGTACATCAACTATCAGAGCAATATTCCCGCATAGCTAGTTTTACCTGTAGAGAATACATTTGTTTTACGTCATCACTTTTAACATGGTGACACAAGTGTACATTTTTTACGCTTTCAAAACTTTTGAAAGTTTTATATATTTTTGTTAATGTTTGTTTTATAACATGTAAGTAGGTTTTTGTAGGAGTAGCTCTTTTCTTTTCTTTTTTGTCAATATTTGTAATGTAGCTTGCATCATTTTGGCTCAACAGGTTGCATCGACCAGGGAATAGTTCGACATTTTGGGAAATACGCTTATTTGCTTTCTCACTGAGAGTTAGATGAGAAGATGCAACTCTCATATCTTTTTGTTAAATACCAGTCTGTTAGCTTAGTTTTGCATAAAGACAAAAACAAGTGTAGCAAGACTAAGAGTGTGTTCCAATCCGCGTACTGCCGTACTAACACTTACTATTTTGAGTGCACAAGTGCGTTCACACTGAAGTATGGCAAAATGCAGTACACTCGAAGTACCTGGATGTTGTACTCACAACAGTCAAATCGTCTCAATTGTCGCCATCTTGGCTACTTAGCGGAAGGGGCGGGACCACGACCACTATTCAGACATGTGATAATGGAGGCAGATGATGCAGGAGCTTTCGCGGTGCTGAACAACATACCTCATAGATGTAAGTTATAACGTTTCACGTCTACTCATTTGATTTAATTTTCTATGTATTCTGAATCAACAAAGCAGGCAGATATTTTTGGCGGGTAGTGGATGGGTAAAACCTGAAGGAGGCAGCAGTGCAACACAAAGAATGCCAGCTGCTGTAAAAACCTGAAGAAGATATTTTGGTATTTTTATATTTTGTACAGAAGTGAGGCCAAAATATTCTGGATACTCTTGAGATTTTGATGTCATTTGTCATCACATCTGTGCAGTAGTGATTGGAGGGCTGGAGCCGCAGTATCGTGGTCACCAACCCGAACCAATCGCAAGCCGAGCACGGCCTCAGCTTGTCAGCAAGAGAGACTCACAGCTGTCAATCGTGACGTCTTTTTATAGAATCTAATAACTAATTAAAACCAAACTTGTCAGAAAAATGAACATCAGTGTGATAAGAACTAACTAAAATGACAGAAACCATCTTGGGGGAAAAATATAATTGACATGTACTTTGACTTTTTAGTTTGGCCCATGTCCCATCCGCTAACATGGAAGAGGTGGGATTTATGACCTATACTGCAGCCAGCCACCAGGGGGCGATCCAGGTGTTTTGGCTTCACTCTTGGGGAAACTGTCATGTCATCCATCTTTCTATACAGTCTGTGGTTTAGTGTGTTAGCATGCTAACATTTGCTAATTAGCACTAAAAGTATATGATCATGAACCAAATAAAAATGTTGACCTGCAATAATGTCACTAGATGAAAAGTCTGGTGATCATCAAAGTTATTACAATTCAACTTCTGGATACCATGAATATCTGTAGTCAGTATGATGTCAATCCATTCAATTGTGGTCAAGACATTTAACTAAAAGGGGAATCACCAAAGTCAGTTAAGATTCATCCTCTTGGGACCATAAATGTCTGTAGAAAATTACACGGCAATCGATATTGCCATCCATAGAGCCACTAGCATGTCTGAAAACGACAATTTACGGGGCTTATGTACCTGACTATTTCTTGGCCGGACTTCTTCGAGTCCTTTTTACACTTTGGTTTCTGTACAGATTAAGCAAACGAGCATTTAAAAAGTGTTAATCAGTGAGCTTTAGAGGTGGTGGTATGTGGATTTTGTTCCCTTTGGTCAAAGCCAGGCTAACTGTTTTCTGTTTCCAGTCTTTGTTCTAAGCTAAGCTAACCGTCTCTATACTGTAGCTTCATGGTTAGCATACAGACGAGATGAGAGTGCTATTGATCTTCTCAGCTAACGCTCAGCAAGAAAGCGAAAAATGTCGAACTACTTTTTTTTAAACACTGAAGGAGGAAACAGTTCTGTTTGGCTCTAAGTTATTAAAACCCTTGAGACATGAACAGCTCAGTCCAGAGTTTATCCTGGTCCATTGCTACTACAAGAGGCCAAGTGTTACTAGCTATTCAACACACCCAAGGTTCTAAGACAGCTAACAAACAACATACTGTGTCTTAGGCATTTCTCGCCAGACCATAGTGACCAATAGTTGCTTCTGTTGTCAGGGTTTTTTTTTTTTCTTCACCATCCTGTGGTTTCAGAAATAAAACCAGGAGCCTCTGTGGAGGCCTGATTGAGGAACATACGCACACAAAAACAATATAATACAGCAGGAGTTTGTGGTGAGGGTGCAAATCTGTGAATAAAAACTTCAGTCCAGTAAGTGTCTGCTGTGTTTTTTCTTCCATAAACACATGAAACATGAAGCGGATATAACCACTGTTATGGAAACTCATAGCATGCGTGTGCCTTTCAAGGTCATAAATCACTCAAATGATCTTTTTGAAGTGTGCTTTTATACTTTACATAAACTCTGAGCCACAGCTAGGAATGAAAAAGAACACTTGATGATATAAGTAAAGCAAATGTACGGATGGGTTTAGACATCCACGCCCCTAGAAAAGCTTCTTAGCCAAAACACACAGAGCACCGGGGAATGCAGGGAACATTCATGTAACATATGTGGAGTTGAATGTGTGCTCACACAGCAGCTGAGAAGGTCTGTTTCGGGATGGTTGACAGGTTTGCGGGGAGCGTTGGGGGGGCTTGGCGGTGGTTGAGGTGGCGTGACGCTGTTGCATCCTATCAGAAGAGGACTACACTAATTTAATTTAGGGAAACATCTGGTTCAGACAACACACACACTTCAAATGTTTACTTTGCATTCCCGGTGTCTCTTACAGGGGGAACTTTCTTTTTCCTCTTCCCCACCAGATTGGTGGCTATAAAAACAAAACTTCCTGAATGTACTGAGGGCATGTGTGTATTTGTACACACACGTGTGACTTTGTACGCAGCAGCAGTCTATACATACACTCTCTTCTTCTGCTCTGTGTCCAAGCCAGCCGGTACATATGGAATATGTCTTCTTAAAGGCAGCGTCTGTTCCTCTGTTTAGTTTCATAAGTTAAAACTCACTATAGAGTGCAGTCAGGCCTGGTGTTGAACTCCCGGTGGTGATACTGAGCTCTGCCATTGTACAGCTCTTTCCAAAGGTTAAAAAAACATATAATCTGGTAATTAGTAAGCTTTAGAGGTGCTTATATTGATAAAAAAAAAACTTCATTTAATACAATATACACACATTTTATTTAATAATAGGCTATAACGTGGACTATCATTTTAATAATGTTGGCAGCGTTGATAAGTGTTTAGCGATCTCCTTCCATCATGGATGTATATCTGTTGCTCCTTGCTTGTAACGTGTTCTATTTTAATTGCCCTTGTCTATTGACATGCTTTATTTTATAATGTTTTTAACATTATAAATAAAGGGGAAACAAAATAAAATAAAAATGTTTTAAAGAGAATGCCCTTCATACGTCTGACTGGCACATACGTACGTGTAAAACTGTGGGTCTGCGGGGACTCAGGCTCTGCAGGGCGATGATATTGTCTCCAACAGTCTTGGATAGGGAGGAGTAAGCGGTGGGGTACTCGGTTGGTTGCAATCTGCAACCACAACACTAGATGCCACTAAATCCTTCACACTGGTTCCTTAAGTACCTTTAAGTGAGACTATGTACGTTGTGCATGGTCATATAGCCAACAGTTGCGGGATAATGCTAAAAGTTAAATAACTGTCAAAAAAACAGCAAACTGAATTAGTGATGTCTAAGTGAAACCAACATTTGTAACTACGCTAATAACTAAAAATAAAGGCTCGGAACTGAACCTTTCTTAACAGTATGTCATGTGGTTCACTTCATATGTTTAGATGAGAATGGCTGTTTTTTTGTTAAGCGTAGTAAACCCTAAGAAAACACTTGATTGTTTTCCAGTAAGTCCAATAAAAGAAATGTGAATATGAGATTGGATTGACTTATAGAAGCTGTGAAACCGAGGCTAAAGTCTTCATTAGCTCACATTAGGTAACTCTAGCTAACATTAGCCACCATAAGCTATGTATCATACTAGACCAAGTGAGGCAGGGTCATGTCTAGAAGGTAATCCGCTGGTTTGGAAACTCTCGCGAGATGGTTGAGGTTATAGGCATTGATCTCGAATAGTTAAGGTTAGGATGGATCGTCAGAGAGCAAGTCTCGCAAGAGTTTTTGCAAATTTCAGATCAGATTTAGCAATTTGCGGGTTACCTTCTAGACACGAAGGCAAGTAGCAAAACTGTGTATTGAGGTGAGAAATTCAAAATGATTTATAATTTTAACTACTGATTTGTAAGAGGAGGAGATTTGTTATTTCAATAGTTATAGTCTAAGAATTATCTTATTGCACACTGTGTGACAGTAGCCTATACGTATATTGTGCAAATACAATTTCCTTAACATGCAGCCGGACTTAATTTGGCACCTTTGGAAGCTTTGCGATCTCCACCAGAATAAAAGACTGTGCGTTTGAACCGGCCGCAGAGCACGAGTTTGTAAAGTTTGTAAAGTTTGTAAAGACGATACTATCTGTGTTTGTAGCTCTGCTGGCTGTGCAGCAACAAAGTCTCTACAAAAAATACATCTTAAAATGAACATGATGATGTTTTTGTTATTGCAGGGTCACAGATCAACTTTAAACCCTCTGCAAATAACTTCAGGCTGCAATTTGGCACCGGTTCCTCTCCTCCCCCTCTCCCCTTCATCAATAGTCAAAGACCCTCTTATGTGAGATTATATAATGTCTCGCGACTCTTTTTCACAACATTTGGCTTCATGTGTGTACCGTCCTTCAGCCCTCCTTCGCTCCCACAAACCTGCCGACCCCTCACCCCTCTTCCTCCTCCCTCAGTTTAAGTTCTCCCCCTCCTTCCATCCATCTCATCCATCACTTTTTTTCAGTTTCGAATGTACCACACAAGCTTCATGTGGTATGAGAGAGGGGGGTCAGCGCAGGAGGAGGAGTTTTGAGGCCTTCGGCTCACCTGAATAATACCTTCTTTGTGCGCTTCGGCGTTATAAAGGTCCGCTCCGATGCTTTCTACCCTTGCACACCTCAACCTTCTGTGTGGATACATCCATTCACACCATCCCATACCTTCATTCATCCATCACCAACAAACCTAACGCCGCCATGAGCGCCAGGATGAGAGTGGCGCTGCTGTTTCTGGCAGCAGCTGTTTGTGTGTCAAGCGCTCAAACCAACAACAGCAGCAACAGGCAGGAGCAGCAACAGCAGCAGCAGCAGCAGCAACGCAGCGTCTGGGATGAGCCCATCAGATTCAGCACCAAGGCCAAAGACTCCTGCACCATGGTGGTGTCCGGAGCCGGGGACTATACTCGCCTGCGCGTCACCTGCAAAGGTCCGAGCCAGGGCCAGACCGCAGGACGCTCCTACTACTGCGACTTCCAGGGCAAACCCAATCTGTGTCGCGCCTACAACCTCAACCCTCGCCACTACTTCACCCAGATGATGTGGGACATGAGGAAGCTGAGCCACGCCTGCCAGGGACCCAAAGTCTACCGCCCAGCCATGTGCAAGAAATACCCCGACGAGGCCCAGATGACCTTCCTTGCCTCCTGGCCCAAGACCACCACCCCCAAGCCCTCCAAGCCCGCCCAGGAGCCGCGTAAACCGGTGGTGCCGGCACAGAGCAAGCCCGTCACTACTCCTAAACCTGTCAAGCCCCAGCAGCAGCCCATCAAACCCCAGCCAGGCAAGGGCCCCCAGACCAAGAAAGCTACCACCAAGCCCGGGAAGACCACTAATCGTCCCACAGAGCAGCCCGACTCCAAAGCCTCCCGCATCGCCAACGAGTACTGCTGGAAGAGCTTCCACGGCGTCTGCTCCTACTTCATCAGCTGGTTCCAAAACTGAGGCGATACTGCAGACACAGGTTGGTGAAAAATTAAAAGAAAAGAAAAGTTAGCGATAAAAGTTTAGTATAAGAGGCAGGCTGGATAAGAAAAGACAAAGACAGAAATGTGTGGTTGTTTTGGTGTGGATGAATTGAATTGTGGATGAAATGAGCCAAAAAATCATCAGTAGTGGAAGAAGTGATTTCTTGCATTCACAAGAGAAGCAAACTTTACCCTAAAATTAATCACAAAATCACAATTTTTCCTTATTTCAGGTTGAAAACACCAGAGTCGCAACTATTCTCGACTATCTTCGACCTCTCCAGGATCAGCGTGGGAGCCTCTGAAGTGATTTTGTCCCAACACTGCAGCATCTTACGGGCTGAGCCAAAAAACACTCAACCTACACTTGTGTACAGTTAGTGGATGACTGCTTGTGCTGTCATGTAGTGCACATGTCTTTTTTTTATAAATCTGTAAAACACACAGCAAGGCAAAAGGGAAAATATGGCAGGCATGTGATTTTGTTTGTATATGATGTAATACTCGTGTCACATAAATGTTCCAACAACATGTGAAGGTAAAGAGAATAAAGTCAAAGTGGAGACCTTTCTTCTTCTTCTACTGTGTCGCTCTGTTCTCTTCTGCAAGTTCATTCATTCAAAAGGACTTCTAGTTTCTCTCCGTCGCCGGCTGTAACAACATGTCTGCAGCCCGGCTGAGGAAGTTGTTAACGTGCAGACACAGTCTGCAGTAAAGATAATATACAGAGGGATAAACACTTTCTTTGTATGAAGCGAATGAATTGAGTCTTGAGAGCTACCGTGTGCAGGAACAGAGGGGGTCTGTGTGTGTGAGGAGGAAACCAGTGTGGCTGCAGCACCGGCGTTGTTTAACACACGGACACACATATAATGGGTGAGGGCGGAGGCTGCAAATCACTTTCACTCATCACAGTGAGTGGAGCTACTTTTTATAACATGATTTAACCTCTTAACATTGCATTGTTTAAACTCACAATTAAATGAATACAACAATGTAAAAATACTCTATTTCAAGTAAAAGTCCTGCATTCAGACTCCTATTAAAGCTTCAGAAGGCAACAATGTTTTTGACATCATTGTGCAAAGATTTCATAATGAACTTTCAGCATATTGTAATTCAAGTTGTCTGAGAGAAAACTAGACTTCTGCACCTCCTCATGGCTCTGTTTCCAGGCTTTAAAAAATCTAGCACGTGACGGAAGACTTGGACCAATCACAGGTCATTTCAGAGAGAGAGAGAGTGTTCCTATTGGCTGTGCTCCAGCTGGTGGGCGGTGCTTGGTATTTCATCAACTGATCTCAACATAGCTGCCGGGTCACAAACTTTCTCATTTTACAGCTAAACAGTACACTACAAGATGTTTCTGAAAACATTTGAAGTGAGAAATAGGCATTACAGTAACAGAATATTGATTCCTATTCGATCAGCGCTGCCTAGTTTGATCGTTTTATCGGAGTTTGTGAGTGACTGACAGCTGCTCGGAGACGGCAGGCTCCAGCTCAGCTCTGATTGGTTGTTTTCCTCCGGTCTGTGAAATCTTGCAGATGTCATTAGGAGCACCAGAGGACACAGAGGCACATGATTTTTTTCAGAACCTGTCTCATAAACTACCGTCAGGATTTAGTGAGTGTTATAAATATAACTTTTTTTAATCATATTTGCTCTATTTCTACCCACTGCTGCTTTAAGTAAAAGTACAGAAGTAAAATGTACCTAAATTATTAAAAGTAAAGGTACTTGTCCTTGTATCCCAGAGAAATGGACATTATTGATAATCCAGATGCATCAATGCATAAGCAGCATCTGACTGTTGCTGAGTGAGTTGGAGCTTGTTTTAACTACTTTATTTACCGTTAGGTGCTGTAGTCCAGCGGTTGCAAACCTAAGGGTCGAGCCCCTTCCAAAGGGTCACAAGATTAATCTGGAGGGCAGGAAAGAAGAAAAAACAAACATTTTGTTTTCATATTTTGGACTTTTCTCTTATCTTTGCTTTTTTGCTGAAATATTTTACCTCTTTGATCCTTGAACAGTTATTTAAATGAAATCATCCGAGAAGTTTAGAGGGGAAATGCTAGCAGCTCATTGACCTCTGAAACATGACGAGGGGCGAAACCCACATATACTTATACTATATATATACTATCTTTTCTGGATAAAAAGCACTCTAACGTCTACATTTCTCAACCGATTTCACTGAGTTGTTTTTAAGCATTTATGATCTACCTACGTGGACTACTGTAAGTTAGATAAACTAGCTAGTGTTGGGTATTGTTAGCCAATCCTCGACCAAAGCTAATGTTAGTTTATAGATCTTCATGTCTAACATAATATTGTGTTTAAAACTTGAAATTCACGATACGCGTCTAATATCGCAAACAATACAGCTGATGTCATGTCTTGGGTTTTGGAACAGTTAATGTTAACTCTCAGCAAAATTTAGATAACTTTTTTTATTCAACGCTATTTAAAGTTACTTTAGGTGCGCTAACATATATATTATATTATATTTTATTATATTACGTTATATTATATTATATTATATTGTATTATATTATATTATGTTATGTTATATTATGTTATATTATATTATATTATATTATATTATGTTATATTATATTATATTATATTATATTATATTATGTTATATTATATTATATTATGTTATGTTATGTTATATTATATTATATTATGTTATATTATATTATATTATATTATATTCCGTTATATTATATTATATTATATTATATTATGTTATATTATATTATATTATGTTATGTTATGTTATATTATATTATATTATGTTATATTATATTATATTATATTATGTTATATTATATTATATTATATTACGTTATATTATATTATATTATATTATATTATGTTATATTATATTATATTATATTATATTATGTTATGTTATATTATATTATATTATATTATATTATATTATGTTATGTTATGTTATGTTATGTTATGTTATGTTATGTTATATTATATTATATTATATTATATTATATTATGTTATGTTATGTTATGTTATGTTATATTATATTATGTTATGTTATGTTATATTATATTATATTATATTATATTATATTATATTACGTTATATTATATTATATTATATTATGTTATGTTATGTTATGTTATGTTATGTTATGTTATGTTATGTTATATTATATTATGTTATGTTATGTTATGTTATGTTATGTTATATTATATTATGTTATGTTATGTTATGTTATGTTATGTTATGTTATGTTATGTTATGTTATGTTATATTATATTATATTATGTTATGTTATGTTATGTTATGTTATGTTATATTATATTATGTTATGTTATGTTATATTATATTATATTATATTATATTATATTATATTATATTATATTATATTATATTATATAAGGATGTCTCTCGAGCGTCTAGCAGCAATTAAATCTCTGGAAGGTAGTGGAGTAGAAGTATAAAGTAGCATACAATGTAAAAAAAGTTTATGAGCAGTTCTTGAGTAAATGTACTTAGTTACTTTCCACCACTGATCACATGTATTTACGGTTATTCGGCCATGTTGAGGAGGCTGCTGAACCACAAGATGGTGCTGCTGCTGGGCGCAGAGAGGACACACACACACACACACACACACACACACACACACACACACAGCTTCTACTGTTTACTTACAGTAAATCCTCCACTACTATTTCCGATACAGTGACTCATTGATAGTGTAACTTGTGAGATTATTGGACTCGTGCCCACATGAGTCTTTATTTGGCTCCTTCCTTGTTGCAGGATGTCTTTGTTCCCACCTTCAGCAGCTGCGTCACTACAGGAGTGAAACATGATGACACAAGGTGTGGTGGATTCATTCACCTATCCTTTAGGATCAGTGGTGTGATGTAATCGGATATGTGGGTCAACTTCACTGCATCAAAAACACCACATTTACAATATAAAATACGAAGATAAGAATGTATAATTTAGTGTACAGTTCCTTCTATTCAATGTTGAGCAACTAAGATTAAATTATAAACTTGTTTTGTTGAATATGAGAACTCCTGAAGGCTCTTCTTACTTGATGTCATTTTCTTGATGTCATTTGCATCAACATTACATCACATTCAAGGAGCTTTATTTTTTTATCCTAACATCCTACAATAATCCAAACATGATTTTTTTAATCTAATTTCTATCGTTTTTTGCCCTTTACATGAACAAATAATATCTGATTTCTACTAGAGGACCCAGGCATTGGCCATATAGACGGTCACCTTAGGCGCCACCTTCTGGGGGGCGCTGATCGCCCTCTAAAATAAAGATTTCTGCATTGAGGTAACAAATGAACAGAGAAAGAAATACACTTTTCACCACTGTAACTCTCTTTTTCATCTGCCTGGCTGCACTTATGTGATAATAAAAGTGTGAACTGTAGTGAAACAAGCTAAACACTTTTAAGCCAACAATATTAGGGACAAATTGTTTATTTATATTATAATAAATACAGTTATTTATGAACATAAAAATCTTAATTTTTGTCTTAAAACCATTGTGATGTCTGATGTGTGTTGCGTTTTGCAGGGCTGGAGTCATGATTCTGGGAGGGTTGAACCTTAACCTTAACTCTAGAGTGGTGCCGCCTATGGCAGTATGAAGATACTGCTACAGGAAACTGTCCAAATATATTGTACTGTAAATAAATGATAATTAAACAGAGTAACTTTGGGCTTCTTAGTGTTTGGTTGGATGATTTAAGATTGTTATAACTGGAGAGAATCAAACACTGGAAGTAAAGATGTCAATAGGCACATACTAGATAGGCCTTGATGAGGCTTAAACTGTGACAGCTGAATTGAGTCGCCGTTAAAGACATTAACTATACACCTGTGTTTAAGGTAAGATAAGGTCTGTTGAAAAGAGGCTGCTGCTTCTGTTGCTGCTCGCTATACAACATCAGTTGTTTAGGCACCAGCCTCTGTTTAATTTATAGTAACATAACTTTATTTATGTAGAGACAAGCTGAGTGGAAAGTTCACACAGTGTCTCATTTATGTCTGTAGACCAGAAAACGTTTCTTTACACTTTGTTTAACATGCGAATAGACCATATTATCATTTCATTTCTTACATTTTTTCTGCTTTATTTGTGTGTATAAAAAGTGAAACAATATTTTTTACAACATTGAACTGTTCTGTAGGAATATTTTGACTGTTTATCACCGTACATTTTTATAGGTGCCTATAAAAAAAGGACACCATACATGTGGAGGAAGGGCAGCTTAAAAGGGGGTTAAACACAAGAATACATAGAAAGTCTGCAAGCCATCAGCTGTGATTGTTGTAATAAAACAGCCTGTATAAAAGTGAGGCTGCCAACTAAAGAAGACGACTTCCTCTGACTTCTGATTGAGTCCATAAAGGAGCTCACTGAGTTAATGTCGGGATATGAAAGGAGGAACCGACTGAGAGTTTATGGGGAGAGAAGGAGCTGACATCTGGTGAATGTGTTACCGTTTGATAGATAACAGTTGAACAAAAGAAGTTAGAGTCGACAATGTAGTCGATGTCAGCATTAAGATGTCCCTAAAACAGTGTTTAACTATATCAAGAGAGTGTAAGGCCTTCAATTTAACCATTTTAGTTACACTAAAAGGGAAAATGTGTCACCTTTTATGTGGAGGTCCAATCAGTGTTGATGGTAATTGTAGTTGAGTGAAGCAATAAATTCCTCAGTGCTGCTATATTGACAGACATGATGAGTTTTACTGATCGCGGCCGTGCCGGCTGTGCCTACATGTACCACGATGCATTGCGCGCGAGCTTGGATGTATAAAGAGAACTGGATACAGCGCTGGAGGCTCCCGTTCATTCCTATGAGAGTTGCTCAGTGGCGCATGAAGCCAAAATAGCTCAACTGTCGAGTGATAAAGTACCCGGATCATCTGGCGATCTTCTGCATCCATTGGGTACATAGAGCAGGCGCAGTAGCGTTTCCTTTAACTCCGCCTCCCAGCCCTCAGTCCAGCGTTTCCCTTCCTCCATTCACATGAACGGAGGAAGGGAAATAACTCTGGATTATGACTTGACTATGACTTGCCCCAAACTGCATGTGATTATCGTAAAGTGGGAATGTCTGTAAAGGGGAGACTCGTGGGTACCCATAGAACCCATTTTCATTCACATATCTGGAGTTCAAGAGGTCAAGGGACCCCTTTGAAAATGGTCATGACAGTTTTTCATTGCCAAAATTTAGCGTAAGTTTGGCGCTTTATCGATGCTCCTTCACAACAAGCTAGTATGACATGGTTGGTACCAATGGATTCCTTGGGGTTTTTTAGTTTCATGATATCAGTATCTTCACTCTAGCTTAAACAATGAGCCCGCTACAACCTACAAATCGCAAGTCGCGTTAATGCGTCAAAGAAATTGGTGACCTTAAAACAAATTTGAGTTAATGCGTTATCATCGCGTTAACTTTGACAGCCAATACTAAAAAACCTGAATAAAAACAAATCAAAGACAAAGTGAAATATACGCATACACTACTACTTGACTTATTTACACCTCTTCACTTTGTTTACTGTGTTCTGATTTGACTTTAATGGGGGGGAAAAATCATGAAAAACAGTTAGTATAAAATACAAAAAGATAAACAATTCTTCCCCTAAAATATGTTTTCCACTTAATTATGACAACAAATGCATATAGCCTGCATAAAAAGAGAAACACATACAACAATGTGCATTTGTTTGATTTGTTTTTAAGGCATTTTAAATCTTCCATAAGAAAATGCTTCTTCAATCACAATCATGTTTGATTACCACTGTTCATACTTAATCTTACAGGAGCAGATTGTTATCACAGGTCTTTTTGCTTGGACAACACAAGTGAAGCCACATGTTGGGAGTTACTAGAGAGGATCTCCTCATGGTGGAGGGGAGCAGCGGATTGGTGGAGAGTTGGAGTCGAGCCTCCAAGAATGTGTGTGTGTGTGAGGTCTGAGGTGGGGTAGTAATGTAGAAACCAGGCTTGTTAAAGTCATTTAGAATAAAATACAGTGTGTGGAAACACGCGGATCCGTCATCAGTGATGGTTCACAGCCTCTTTGATCTTCAGTGAAAGCCTCTGTTGAAGTTCAGTTTGGAACATGTCAGGACAAAAAACACACATTCCCAAACAAACTACTGTCACGATCCTTCACTCAATGGAAGTGTGTGTGTGTGTGTGTGTGTGTGTGTGTGTGTGTCTGTGTAATAGTGGGCGTGCCGCAGCATCTCTGTATGAAAGCCATGTGCGAGACCTCAGAGAGCCACAAGACCAGAAGCAGCTTTACGCACAGCAACACTCCTCATATTGGGTAAGTTAGACTCGGTGTGTGTGACTTTCTTGTATGTACTGTATATGTAGAACAGCCTCGTTACTTTACACGTCTTTGAATTTACTGCAGGCTCAAAAAACTCAGTTCTAATAGCACTTTTGTTGATGCGTAATAGAGTTACCACCAGATTGGCGTAAACAACTTTTGTTGGGGAAAAAGCATTAATTTAATGTAATATAATCTTTTTATTTTATTTTTCTGGATATCTTTAGAGTAAAAAAACACGTTTAATTATTTCCTGTGAGCAGCCTTTAACTCATGTTAAGATTAGATTTATTTTTCATAGACTCTGAAATGAGGACATTTCATCTGAAGAGGGGGAAGAATGTAAGATTAGATTCATTTTTGTAAAGACTTATTTTATACAGTTATACATATGGTATTCTGCTCCTTAAGTTAGATCTGGAACTATATAATATGGTGCACCTTACTTGCTTGTTAGGGGAGTGATGATTAAGATTGGCGTAGTGATATGATGTAAGAAGTGATGTGCCACCTGTAAGTTATCGGTGTTTAATTGTCCCACAGTTGAGTTGAGACATTAAGGTGGATCCTGTTGCACAGACGAAACTCTTGCTTTACCCACAGCCCTACAGTAGTTTAATTCAGTAACAAGTACGTTTATAGTTAAGGCAGCCAGAAGCCTGCCTTACACTCATTTAAAACACTGTCTTAGAATAGAATAGAATAGAAAGCTTTATTGTCATCGTATTAAATACAACGAGATTCACAGTTGACACTTCTGGTCAGTGCTTTAAAACAAATACTAAAAGACTAAACGAGGCAGATAAAACATATAACAGGTAAAAAACACACAGTTATAAAGCAAATAAAACAGGTAAAGTAGATGTAATAAATAAATATAAACAGAAGTGTTACACTAGAAATATAAAAATAGATGTAATGTAAACAGAGGTAATTGCACTTTTGTGCCGGATGACCTGATTATTTCCATCACTGAAGCTCTTTTTTTAAAACCCTCTTCTGTCCTTTCAGGTAATAAACACATTAGTCCTAAAAGGAACCATGTTTCTGCTGAAGACTTTGTCTCCCTGGTTGCTGCTGGTCTTCCTCGGTCTGCAGGTCTCTCTGTCCTCCGGTGCGCGCACCAAGACCAACCGGCCTGCAGTGAACGGCACTGGCAAGTTCTCCAACAAAGACGGGATGAAGTGCACGTGGGGGGCGCGATACGTCAGTGACACCGTCAGACTGTCGGTGAAGTGCGAGGACCCGGAGGCGCGCGTCACCGGCGGAGTCACCGACCTGCAGTGTGAGTACAACGCCAAACCGCTGAGCTGTCCGGGTTACCTGTCCAACAACAAGGGCTTCTGGAAGCAGGTGGCGCGCGGCATCAAGAAGCTGCAGGGGAATTTGTGCCGCAACGACCGCACGCTGCTGAGGATCTCAATGTGCAAGCGCGCTCCACGGGACACGCACTTCAAGCTGGACACGAACAGCTCCGTGGAGTTCGCTCAGTCCGGAGTACTGGAGACTACACAGCAGCAGACGTCTCCTCCTCCTCCTCCACCACGGAGCTCCGCCTCCACCGACAAGGTGCCCACCGGGACACCGACAGCGTGCACGAAGCGCGCGAACCACCGGAAAACGGCTGAGGAGAATTGCAGCGGCTCGTGGGCCAGCCTGTGCAACTTCTTTCTGTCCATGCTGCAAAGCGACGACTGTTAACTTCAGGAGGAGGAGGATGATGTGTGACAAATTAGGACTGAATCTAAGGATGTATTTTTAGGACTCATTGTGTTTGTTTGGTTGCAGCAACAATATTTTCATTTTTAATCAATAATTGTCAGATTTTTTTCTCTCCACAATGTGCATTTTACAGAAGTGAACTGAGTGATTTTACCACAAACGCCATTATGACATGTTTCATTACTCATGCAGATGTGGATATTATCAGGTATTTATTAAAGGGACTATTTGTAACTTTCAGAAATGCTTGTCAACAGCGAAGCCTGTGGCCGTTAAGTCAACGAAAGTCAGCGTCGGGCTCGCGCTTGTGCTTGTGAGGCGACACACGTCAGCTAAAACCACAATATCACTCTATATTTCACCTGCTTGGCAGTAATGTTAGCTGACCAGACGAAGGTCTGTCCATGAATCAATGCTGATCCTAGTGTTGGCTATTCCTGCTTCAGCGTCCGAGGCTGAAGCAGGAAGAGAAACATTATCGTCTCCGACCGCGGTCTGAGGTAGACACCGGCATCCGGTCGGAGACGATAATGTAACTCGTTGCGGAGCCCCGTCACTTCACAAGACACAGAAAACCTCTGTTGGTCTGGAGGAGCTTCAGCAGTTATTTCTGCACAAACGTCCACTGTACATTCTCTAGATATTCTCAGAGCTACGAAGTCTTCTGCAGTGTGGAGTGTGCTCGTATGCACATGAGGTGGAGTGAGAACGCGAGCGGTGTGTGAGTGAAGGCAAGCATGCAGAGGAGCAGAGTACAGCAGAGACTCCGGGCCCTGGAGACCAAAGCTACGGTCTGCCCCGCGTACTACGACCGCCGCCAACACTGTTTTGCAAGACGGGCTTCACTAGATATAACTTTGCGGTTTTGGTGCTTCCGTGTAGTTTGTGTTGGAGTCTGAGTCTGAACAGCGTAGCTACACACGAGCGCGCATGGGAAACCGACCCGGTAGATTTATACGTGTAAAAAGTTACAAACAGTCCCTTTAAAGTTCAATTTTATGCGCCGGTACAATAAATACAAGATAAATGCAACATTTATCTGTCAGTTGTTACTTTTCAGATTTATGTGATGAGATTATATAAAATATGATTTTATTGTTACAGATTAAAATCAAAATCAGCTCAACTTTGACCGACTACACAATTAAAATGCTTCAGATCACACATCAATGCATCAGTAATAATACTCCAATAATTGGATATAGATACTTTTGATACTAATTTTGCTGATCAACCTTTTGTGTGTTTTTACATTTATTTTGAATATTTTGTTTTGACTTTTCACTCCAGCACTCCAAGCATCTTTCAAGTGTAAATTTATGACCACTACAAAACAACTAGAAACAACCACAAAGTAATGTTGCCCTGAAATGGTTTCAAAGTTTTGAATCTTGGATCTTGAGAATATTTTTTACTTGTAATAGAGTATTTTGTACAGTGTTTTCAAGCATATAACACTTCTTGCCCAACTGTTCATCACACAGAACTGAACCGATTGATTATTATAGTATAGCGTGGTACTGACTTTCTACCTCTGGTCAACTTCATCAATCAACCGTGTAAACACCACTGTGTATTTATGCACCATAAATAAATATTTTCTATTTATACAATGTGTCCTGTTGCCTTTGAAGAAATGAAAGACTTTGCGTGTGACATGTGGATTGTAAATGTGCCAAAAAAATACCGATTTATGAGTTTTTCTTCTCTTATTGAGCCCTGAAAATCGTATTTTCTTAAAACGAGTCAATGTGGTGGGCGCTTGGTAAAGTCTGATTGGCTACTTCCTGTCTTTAAGAGCTTTGCTTTAGGGAGCAGATACACAAGATGTCCCTCCAGCAGCACTGGTAACTCAAAAAGAAATAGAAATCAGAACGACTTAAGGCAATTCTAAGTTTTCTGGTGTTTGTGCAATGTGAACGTAATGTGCGTGACGTTAAAAGGTCGACAAACTAAATGAGGAGAAATGCACGCAACATCACGTGTAAACTATAAAGAAAACTAAAGTGAGAGCAGGAAGGTTACTGACATTTAATCAGCAGGTGCGGCCATCACAATGGTGTTGATGATATCCTGATACACTGCCTGAAAGCAAATTCCACGGAAAACCCCTTCTAATACAGGCATACATTACACACACACACACACACACACACCCTACTATCATGAGCAAACATGTTACTAACGCTGCAATCCAGTATCTGTTCACACCAGATCTTTTATCAGGTCACTCTGACTCGTTGACCTTTGAGTGTGTGAAACAAAACGGTCAAATTATGGACAGGAAGTCACTTTAACACCCACTTTAACAGCTCAGCTACCGAAACGACTTGTGTGGCATGTTTATTTATAGATGTTAGAGAGAAAGATGTGAAATGTGTTTTCATTTAAATTCTATTTCAGTTATTCTCTGTTGTATAAAACACATGAAACAGCCACTAAACCACCTCAAGCACTTTCCATTTTCTTCCACAGAGCAGTAAAGAGGTCTCTCAGAAGTATTGGCTATGGAAAGTTATTGGTGTATAGGCGCTCACTGGCACAAGCACACAAAAACACACAGGGATTATATATATCCTTAGATTTAAAGGCAGGGTGGGCGATTTTGAGAAACTAGCAAGAGTACTTCGATTTTTAAAAATGATCCAGCCGGAAAAACGAGCCCAGTGTTGCCAACTCTTTTCTAATGACAGCAGCTAGCATCACTAGCTCCAAAAGTCCCTAAATCTTTGGCTCTAGAGAGTTATTGGTGTATAGCCGCTTGCTGGCACAACCACAGAAAAACACAGAGGAAATCCTTAGATTTAAGAATCTATTACCCGACTAATTGTTTCAGCACAAATGTCAGCATCTCTAAACCTAAAAACTACAAATCTCCACCTCTTACAGAGGTTTAAAAGCCCACCCTGCATCTGATTTATAGCCATGCAGGTCCTCCGCTCTGTCCAAACTCATCCTGCAGCACATTATTATCCTGCTGGTGGATCTCTGTTTGATCAGAGGAGCCCAGAGAGAAAAGAAGTAAACCCACGTGAGGACTAGTAGAGGCGGGCAGGAGGCAGCCGATCCTTACAGCACAGACCCTCGGATGGTATCCTCATTTCCTTCTTGACCCCTTGACCTCTAACTTCTAACTACTTCCTCCTTCCTGGAATGTGTCCTTGAGCTCTGGTCGAAGGAGTCGGTAAAACAAAATCCCCTTTGTGCCATCAAAGAAAGCGGGCTTCCGTTAAAAGGTGGAAATCTCTCTTTCTTAAGTGTCTGTCTGAGGGGACAAAGAGCAGCGGGTCAGAGGTGAAGAAGGTCAGGAGCTGACAGGAAAGCATAAAATCCACATCTGGGGTTGCACTTGTTCAGGGATTACACACACACACACACACACGCGCACACATGTGCACACACAGCTGGATCATAGCAGTCTTTACTCCCAATCTCCCCGTATAGAAACGGCTCCTAATGCAGCTGGCTGCTGTCACTGAGAAAGTAATTAGAGACCGCTGCAGGAAACCAGAGGACCCAGCCTTATATTTGGATGTACGATCACTCCACTGGTGTGTATAAAACAAGAGTCTTTCATCGTGAGTGTGTGGTGCTTTAACCTGAAGGCATCAAATAGTGTAATTCACACAATAACAGTGTATTCTGACACAAAGTCGTAAAATAAAGTTGGGATGTTTTGCACTGAATACTTGGTTTATGACTAAAAGTCTTGTTTTCTCAAAGCAATTTAAAAAGTCTGCCTGTACAAACTATTTCACCATCATGCTTTAAAATATGTTTTTAAAAAAAGCATTTTCTGCCCCCCGAGGACTTGCAACGCCGTTGAACACTCATTCATTTCATTTCATTGGAAAAAATACAGACTGTACGTGACATAGAGCCAATTTAGGTTTGAAAGTTTGTACTTTTTCTAACGTGGGTGTGTTCAGCGAGTCCTTGGTGTTCCAGCGCAGATTAAACTCTTCAGGTTAGATATTCAGAGGAGAGGAAAACATGCCCATTCTCAAAATTGTTTGTAGTGCTGGGAGTAGATACCCTCAAAAATTTACTTTTTCAATAAATGACTTGCTCAGTCATACACTTTTCTCTGATTTATTAGTCAACGTTTCGGTCAACAGGGACCTTCAACAGGACATTAATAGATATTCAGAGGAAAAATCAATCTTGCTTTATCAGTTAACATTTAATTAAAGATAACACTGACAGAAAAAACTAATTATTCTCTCCAAAAATTGAATGTCAGCACAAAACGAGACTCGAGCTGTGGTTGCTAACAAGTGGCTGAATGAGACTAATAAACGTCATCATGCCGACTTGTCTGCCTTTAGCGCAGTAGTGGTGACGTGAAGTCATGCGACCGTGGTGTAGTTTGCTTATAGCCTAACGTTAGATTTTTACCTCTGATGATTGCATTCACACTCAAAAATCATAAAAGTGGTGTTCATTTGTGAGGATTATCTTTCTGAACAAAACGTATAAGTATCATAAACGTTTGTTTTCCACAGAGCTTATTTTCTGCAATAATCCTAAACCCAATGGAAGAATCCCATTGGCTTTTTGTCAAGGGAAACGGAGCGATGCTAACTTCCTGGTTGGTCTACAAAAATACATCATCCCTGCACCACTCTACGCTGACGCCTTTATTCTCGACACATTTCCTGTCATCTCTCTACTGTCCACTTTCAAATAAAACTAAACAAATAAAAAAAGGGATTTAAATCAGAGTCAGAACTGAGATTACTTAACTGATGTCACTTGAGTCATTTTCACATATGTTTCAAAGCCCTTTCACAGCCACAGGCTGAATAGCGCTCATCATGACTGAGTGCCCCTTTAATGTCACAGCGTACAGTTTTCTGTCATGTGTAAAGCACTACAGACTAGAAGCCTCAAGACAAATATCCTCACTAACTCCGGTAATATCTTAATGAGGAAAATAAATCCCCGAAGGAAAAACACATTATTTTCAATAATCATCATCTCATCTGAGTCATATTTGAGGTATGTGTGCCCTTTTCCCGCTCGCATACGTTCACAATGGCGGCGGCATGTCTCGTCTTGTTACTTTCCCTCACGCAGGGCGCTTTACAAACTAAACAAACACCTGTGAAATCAGCAGCCTTTGACTCCTCTGCTCAAAGTATTAAAACAACTTCTTCTCAAAGCCCTCTGACGTTTCAGGCCTTTTAAGTAAAAGCACCATCCCACTGCTCTTCCATCTAACTTGTTCACAAAGACACAGAAAGAATACGTGTTTTCCTGATGAATGAAACGGGTATAAACATGTTTTACTGTATGAGGGACTTTAGACTAATGGTTTGTTTGGTTTCTCTTTTTTAATGCCGACATTCTTCTTGTGCACATTTACGTATAGTTTAAGACTTTGATGTCAACCTAGCCGTTCTTTGCTGGATTTGAGAGGAAACAACAAGGGGAAAGAACTTTTCTTTTCTTTTTCTTCCTAACTGTGGCCGTTACCGTGGTTTTGTTGTGTGGTGTACAAATGACACGCAACAGCTTTTGCATTTGACAGTTCATAGGACCCAGGTTCATAACCAAACACAGGAAAACGACTGTATGTTTTCTTGGAAAAGATTTGATGCTGGATTTAATTTGTAGCACAGTAATGTTTTGGTTAGGAAAGATTAGTGTGAGTTGCTTTCTATCTTACACTATATTTCAGGTTTTTCAATATGATTCAAATAAAATAATTGTTCAGTAATGGTATCTATTCCTGTCAGTTTAATTAAATTTCCTACATTTTATTCATTACATTATACTTTTAGACATTTGTGTATTTCATATTAAATTATTTTTATTTATTTTAATTTTTTTTGTATTTAAGTATTGCGTGTTAAACCACCTTTTTAAGTTCTGTTCAGCGATGATCTTCTGGTTGCCCCAAGTTGGTGCTTTCATCGAGTCATCGATGTTTGGACCACAGTATACTGTACCTGCTTGCATATCTAGTTTATTTTTCTCTCTTATTGTCACATTAGCCAGGTTGTCATCCAAATTTAGCACAAAATTTAAACAAATTTACAGAAAATCATCTGTTTCCATTGCACTTTATTGCATTTTCTTTTATCAATAAACCAACTGTTCCACCTCAGCCAAGTGTAAAAGCTTTTTTGCAATATTTTAATTTTTTTTTTATTTTCAGCGTTTCCACTCAGGTTTTTTAATGCACAAATTGAAAATGTGCATAAAAACAGGTGGATGGAAACGCACCTAATGCCAGCCACTCCCTCCTGCCATGCAGTAATCCCGGTTCTCGCCATTCCCATCACCTGACCTTCCCCGCCCACCTGCACACCTGTTCCCACTCCCTTCATTAGCCCCATAGTCTATATACAGTATATAGACCTGCCCACTGCCAGTCCTTCTCTGCCTGATTGTTTTAGAGGCAGAAAGTCTGGATCACGCCTTCAGGAATTTGGGTGTTACGGATTTGTGACAACTTCCACCACCAGATTACTCTCAAATCTACGGATTTGTGGTCACGACTTTATGTCAGGTCACGAAAGCAGCTCAGAAAATCTTACATTTGGTTCGGTTGACAGAAAACCATCCACTGCTTTCTTAATTTAGCGGAGTTGAAGGAAGTGACAAAAAATCGGATAAAATATCAGTAAACATTAAAAAGAAAAGCTTCAGTGCATCTTGAAATATATTTATCAAGTGTCTGAAACTCTGCTGGAGGTATGAAGATAGTGTATCCCCTTATTTTGTTTAGTTTCATCTAACACATCCCTCAAAAATCTCACATGTTGGGTCAGGATCTGATGACTGCAGCATAAATTGACCTAATTTTGATCACTCACTCCTCACTCCTCTCAGGCCTGTATCCTCACATACACCTCACCATATCATGTTTTTCTCCATTAGGATATTTAATAAAATGAGTTCTTAGACGTTGAAATAAAAAGTTGGGTTGCCAACAGTGAAATAACTATTACTTTATACCTAGAAAAACAAAATGAGAAACTCGAGAATTTGATGAAATTTGGTATCTTTCCCCCTCTTACCTGGAAAGAAACGACACCCTGTCTTAACATCACTGCTCCTCCATCCCCTAATACTATTTAGTTTGACCTTTGCAGTTTTCTCTCTATTCTTTATTTTAATCTGTTTCTATACAACACGTTATGAAACATGTTGCAATGACTATGCATGTCAACACATATCAGTAGATATCTAGAGCAGGGGTTCTCAACCTGGATGGCCGCAAGATGATTTCTGGGGGTTGTCATATGGTTAGGGAAAACAATAACATATTCAAAATAAAATAACATATTTAGACTGGGGAATGGGTTTTACATTGCCTGTACCAGTGATATAATTTGCCTTACTAAGTGTGTTTGTGAGTGTGCGTGCACATGAGTTTTTAACGGGGGAATTTCGGCGGGTCAGGGGAAGAGAAATAGTCACAAAAAGCATCAGAAATCCACAGTGCCTGGAGCACATTGGAAAACACCTACATGCTAGCTGTTCAAACTCAACAAAACAAAACTAAACAGGGGGGTCCTGACTCAAAATGTTTTCAAAGTCTGAGACTGTGGGCCTCTCTTCAGACAAAGCTTGGAAAAGGTGCCTCTTCGCCCCCCCTTAGTTTCCTTGCTTAGTTTCACTCAATTCCTGGATGCCTATGGGATCATTATCATGTCATATAATCCCATAGAGACTCAACAATTGAGCTAAGATAGCCTAATATTGCTGTTGACATAACTTCAGACTACACCAAATACATTAAAAAAAAAGTCTCTCTTAAGGCATTTATTAGTTTCTGACTCTGGGAAAAACTGTAAAATTCCCCAAAACTACTGTATCTCTGAACTCTCTCTTTAACCAAATCACACATTTAGGCTATTAGATCTTCTTTTAATGTAATATTATTCACTACCATTCACTGAGCCTCCCCTGAAACTGTTTGGAGCTACTTCCCGCTTTTAAAACCTCTCGATGTTTAACATGTCCAGTATTGACACGCTTCACAGTCACAACAATAAAAATATCTCTTTTCCCATACCTCTATAGACCACTGTCTCTCAACGTGCATTCATCTTCTTAATTAGTCACTTAGATCTTTTCCTCTTGTCATCTTAGTCCTGCTTGACCCCTTTATACGCCTCACACAGCATGATAAGATGTTAATTGCTTAATTGTATCATGTAATACAGCCGTACGGAAGCATGTGGATTTGTTGTTTCTACACTCTTTTATTAAGGGTATACTCGATTAGCGTCTGAGTTTAAAGAGGACCTATTATGCTTTTGTGCTTTTTCTCTTTCCTTTATATAGTTTTTTTTGTGCATGTAAAAGGTCTACAAAACTCAATGTCCACGCCAAAGAGAGTTACTGTCCCCCACAGAAACACTGCTCCTGAACTGCCTTGATTGAAGTCCTGCCTTTTCTTCCGTAATGTTGTGATGTCACCAAGTAACACATCTGCATAATACCTGTTTAGCGGCTGGTTTGGCACGCCCTCAAACAAAGTGAGAGCAGAGCTGGAGCAGAGTCTGAAGAGTTTGGTTCGGTTGACCAATCACAACACAGTGTGCCAGCTCACCAATCAGAGCATAGTGGGCTTTTCGGTATGAACCTGAAAATGAACATAATAGGTCCTCTTTAACACAATGTCATGAATGTAGCGCTGCAGCTAACAATTATTTTCACTGTCACTTGTTTTGTTGATTACTATTTTTTGATTAATCGAGCAATCGTTTAGTCTGTAAAGTGTCAGCAGATAGTGAAATCACACGTTCCCAGGACCCAAAGCTTTTCCAATATTGCGTCTTTTATTTAACCAACAATCTAAAAACCAAAAGACGTTCAGTTTATTGTAACATAAGACAAAGAAAATAGGAAAATCCTCACGATTGAGAGGCTGAAACTTGCTTGCTAGCTTGAAAAATAAATTAAATTATTAATCAACTATCAAAATAGTTGCTGATTACTCAATGACTAGTAGATTAATCGACTAATTGTTTCAGCTCTACATCAATGTAAATACAGCAGCAGCTGTATGCAGGAGGATAGTACCAGCTTTTAGAAGTTTTCCCTGGTTGTGAGTTGAGACAATCACAGACAAACTTTTGTAGGATTAACTTTCATTTAAACCATTTGTCATTCAGTCCTTTTGCTTATTTCATTTGAACCTTTAATGTATAACGGTAGCTGTTATCAGCTTTGCTGGAAAACAAACTTCCCATCAACTTGAACTTGAGCTGCTGTGTGCCGTTCACAGAGCCTCAGCCAGTGAGATGAAGGAGAGGAGGGGGGAAAAAACATCAAAACACAACTCAACGCTCCACTAAGTACGTCAGATTCGACCTACAAAGCTGAGCGGACACATGCCCACCCAAAAACACGCAGGGCGGCGAGGTGGGAGGAGCTGAAGTCATTGTTCTTCCTGTGGCTCGAGGTGGCCTGACCCCCACACCCTGCTGTTCAGACCTTGTTATTGGCTGCTTATTTCTGTGGCAACAATCAACGGCAACCGCTCCCGTGAACAGAATAACAGAAACGTAGTGTAACAGGACCTGGGATGACCCCTCCTACAAGCCACACACGCACTGAACAAAACATCTTCCATAGAAATCATTTTACTGTCAGCAGTAGTAGTTAAAGTAAGTGAAGGTCAATACAGGAAGTTACAACATCAACAAATGAGGATATAAAGTGTCTGAAATGATGACGAGCTTCTTTGGGAACAGTGAATGCAAGAAGAAAAACACAATCAAAACTAAACACGGAGAAGCAGCTTTCATTTTTTATGCCCCACATATCTGGAACAAACTCCCAGAAAACTTGAGATCTGCTGCAACTCTCAGTTCTCTAAATCCTTTAAGGCTTAAAACCTTCCTGTTTGCCGTTTAATCTTCTATTTGTTTTACTACTGTAAAAATCCTAATTATGTGTCTTTTTTTATATTGCCTTGTGTTTCTTTTAAATCTTTTCTTAAAGGAACAGTGTGTAACATTTCGGGGGATCTATTAGCAGAAATGGAATATAATATTCATAACTATTAGGGCTGTCAAAGTTAACGCGTTAAATTCATTTTAACGCCACTAATTTCTCAGTTTTAAAGCTAGAGTGAAGATACTGGTATCATATGAAACAAGAAAACCTAATGAATCCATTGGTACACATGTCATACTGACATTACCATTTTCAAAGGGGTCCTTTGACCTCTGACCTCAAGATATGTGAATGAAAATGGGTTCTATGGGTACCCACGAGTCTCCCCTTTACAGACATGCCCACTTTATGATAATCACATGCAGTTTGGAGCAAGTCATAGTCAAGTCAGCACACTGACACACTGACAGCTGTTGTTGCCTGTTGGGCTTGAGTTTGCCATGTTATGATTTGAGCATGTTTTTTATGCTAAATGCAGAACCTGTGAGGGTTTCTGGACAATATTTGTCATTGTCTTGTGTTGTTAATTGATTTCCAATAATAAATATATACATACATTTGCATAAAGCAGCATATTTGCCCACTCCCATGTTGATAAGAGTATTAAATACTTGACAAATCTCCCTTTAAGGTAAATTTTGAACGGATAAAAAAAGTGTGATTAATTTGCGATTTATCGTGATTAAACATTTTAATCGATTAAATATATGGCGATACTGTAAGTAAGGCAATATGTTGCAATTTTTTATAATCTAATTCTAGGAAAAATGTCATAGTATTAGAACACACTGCCATATGCATAAAATCTGAGTTTTAAAAAGTTTACTTTTGCGCCCTTATGCTACTTCCTTCCTCAGTTTACGTTGTTACATCGGAGAGTCAAAAGGCTGAAGACAAATCTCTCTTTAAGGTACATTTTTAACAGATAAAGAATGTGTGATTTATTTGCGATTAATCGCACCTTTAATGCTTCCTGTCTCATATGAAGCACTTTGAATTACCTAGTTGTTGAAAGCTGCTGTACAAATGAACTTGCCTTCATCAGAAGCCTCACCACCACCACCAGTAGATAATCTGCAGCTGTGAAAGCTTCATATTTGTGATGTTTACAACAGTGAAGGAATGTGTGTGCCAAAGAGTGTTTAGAGGATCAGTTCACAATTAAATTACAATATTCCTATTTTTTACTTGCCTCTTGTGGTATCAAGACATGAGGATTATTATCTTACATTTAATTGCAGTGTTTCAGGGCTTAAAGCGCCACAAACAAAATTCCATTAACCTTTGTTGTAATAATAATATGGAGTAGTAATAATGGAGGCAGCAATAAACCAGAGCAATTGCACGTTTTTTTAAGTTTATGTTTTTAGCAATACCACAATGTAAAAATACTCCATTACAAGTTAAAGAAGACCTATTATGCTTTTGTGCTATTTCCCTTTCCTTTAATGTGTTATATAGTAATTTGTGCATGTAAACAAGAGCTGTGCTTTCAGAGAGCTGAATATTTGTATGCATTATATAATTGATAACTAACTAATAATGCATTTATATAAGCAGCATTTTTTAATCTATAATACTGTTTGTAAAGTCTTCATTTGCAAAGTAAGCAACTACCGTAGCTGTCAAATAAATGTAGTGGAATAAAAAGTACAATATAATACATTACATGTGTAAGAGAAGTACAAAGCTGCAGAAATACCTAAAAAAATGTACTTAAGTATAGTATACTCAAGTATTTTCCACCTCTGTCTTCAAGCAATGATGACATGGGTGAACTTATCTCTATCAAAGCTGCTCTACCTCTCTCTAGTGGCTGTGAGAGACCAGTGCATGTTCAACAGAAATCAAACAGGTACTTGTACAACAGGTACATGTGTATTGAAGGACAGGATTGGTACTGAGACGCAGCAGAGACGAGAAACATGTGTCGTACTTCATCAGTTGAAATGTTTATTATTGCATAATATTGTTTCTGCCATAATAAGTGCAAACCAAACAATTGCAGTCTGATACCTCCGCATTACAAACTAATGATATAATATTAGTCATATTGAAAATGTTAGTCGAGCAAAAGCTGCATTTATTAATGTGGACGTGAACAAAATGTTAGCTACCTTTCAAAGACATTATTTGGAGTCATAGTTTAAAAAGACCTGATCGGGCCGTCTCTCTCACACACACACAAAAGAACGATTTGTTGTGATGAATTTTGTCAACTTCTTGTTTTGGTGAGCCGGCGACCCAAAAAGAGGCCGATTTAGAGAAGAGGCACTTCAGGTGGTTCCTGTTTTATTGCTTGTTAACACGGTTACGCGTCATCTCCACCACAGAGCAACAGAAGGGCCTTTCGGTAGTCGCCGCCGGTATCTCCCTGTAACACAAACACACGCAGAATTTAAGTGAAATGTTTTATATGTGTGTAGTGCAGTGTGTTTCTTTATTCATGTGTGTGTGTGTGTGTACCTTGATCATGGAGAAGAGAGAGTGGGCAAACATCCTCCTGAACTCAGTTCTGACGTCCAACAAGTCCACCTCACTGCGAGTCACCATCGCTCTGATCAGGGTGTTATCATCGGTTCCTCCACCCTGTAACAACAAACACACGATGACCGTCTGCCTCATACATGTATGCAACTATTATCTGAGAGCACAAGCCTCTGTAAATATTAAGAAAGAGTTAACATGTGTCTGGTTTAATAATCGTGATACATGTGCCCATTTTGTATTCATTTTAAGGCTGTAACACACTGGCAGCATTTTTTTTCATGTGATCAATTCGGATGTCGTCATGTTTTTTAGAACTGTTATTTTTGTCATGAGTACTTTCACACAGAACGTGAATATTGCGAGGCAAAAAAGTGACAATTTTTTTTCATAACGAGGTTGTTTTTCTGATTTTCTTTTGCACTGCTTATATTTATAAAACAACAACATGGAGGCTCCGTAGTCCGAACCAAGACGGCAAACTTTATTACTCCTTTCAACCTTGACAAAGGCAGCAAGGGCTACAAGCAGTTTTTTCCATGAGCCTTTAAGTTTCCAATAGAGCTGTTACGATTAATTAATTAATCAATTAGTTGTCAACTATTGAATTAATTGGCAACAATTTTTGATAATCGGTTTGAGTCATTTTTTGCGAAAAAAAAAGTTAAAATTCTCTGATTCCAGCTTCTTAAATGTGAATATTTTCTGGTTTCTTTACTCTTCTATGACAGTAAACTGAATATCTTTGAGTTGAGGACAAAACAAGACATTTGAGGACATCATCTTGGGCTTTGGGAAACACTGATCAATATTTTCACCACTTTCTGACATTCTATAGACAAAACAACTAATCGATTAATGGAGAAAATAATCGTCAGATTAATCGACAATGAAAATAATCATTAGTTGCAGCCCTAGTTTCCAAACAACTAACTGTCTTGATTAATTTAATGACAGTCTGGGTCAAATTGGAATAAACTGAGCATATGGATTGACAACAAAGAACATTAATTGTACTTGTGAGTTGAGCTAAATGAGTGTGTCTCTATTTAAATTCACAGTTCTGTGTTTTTCAAACGTCCACCAATAACGACGTATATTAAAAAAACATTTAAGCAGCAATGGATTGTATTTTGCTGGCCCTATAATGTGTTATCAACTACTGTTATGGTGGCTAAACGTAGCATTGATTATACTTGGATGTCCATTTTAGACATCATCGTTGTCTTACCTTCATCGCATAGTACAGAGTCTCCGCAAAATAGGCTGGAACGCTCCTGGCACACTTCACTGTAAAAGAAAAACAGAAAAGACGATTGTTATTATTATTCACTCACACATTAGTCACTGCCTCTCAAGAAGCTGACAACAGAAGCAGGCTGCGGCAGTTTCGTACCGACGGCCAGAAGCAGATCTCTCAGGCCTCCAGATGTTTCCCTCTTGATGGTCTCCTCCATCTCGTATCCAGACAACTTCATGTAAGCATCGAACACTGAAACACACAGGTTCAGAATTAGTCTGGATATTATTATGTGAAGCTGCAAAACTATTACAGAGGATGCAACTCTCAGACACACACAGACAAACCTTTCCTAAGATGCTCTGCACTCCGGTTGCCCAGGATGGTGACAAACGTTTGTTCATCAGTGCCGAACTTCTGCTCTCCTGCCTTGAAGAGGACCTGCGACCACAGAAACAAACAGTACACATCACACATTGTCCTTCAAAAGCAGAGTACATTTGGGTATTTCCATGTTATGCTACTTTATACTTCTACTGCACTACATTTCAGAGGGAAATATTGTACTTCTTACTTAATACAGTATGTGCTGAGGAGTTGAAGAGATTCAGCTCTTTCAGAGCCTCGCTATCATCATTTAACATATAACAGATGAGAGAGAATCTATCAGCGATACTAATGAGTCTAAGTCTCCTCAGCACTGGAGGTGGATCATGTTCATACAGACGCTGTCCTCCAAAAACATTCAGTACCCCTTCACAGTTTAAATTCAAACATGAAGTTTCAAGGGAAATTGTACTCGCTCCCTCCACAAGGAGGCGTCATAACATCAATACAGATCAGCTGTTCAAACTGCCTCCCCCACCTCCAAAACACACGCACACACACATGCACACACACTTCAAAGAGCCGCATTTAGATCGTATCCACAAACACATGTGACAGTCACACCCGCAGAATGAAGGACAAAGACACCATTGATGGTGAAAAACAGAAATATTTACTGACCAACGATAAAAACAACCGACTCACCTGAGCGTCAGTCGCAATGGTTCCCTCCTGGATCCCCCTCTGCCTGTTCGCCTGAGGACAGACAACATGTGTCTCTGTTAGAGAGGAGACGAGACAGGGATAGAGGAGACAAGACAAGAGGAGGATAGAGGAGAGGAGACAAGGATAGAGGAGACGAGTTGAGGACGAGAGGAGGATAGAGGAGAGGAGACAAGAATAAAGGGGGGCAAGAGGAGATGAAAGGAGATGAGAGGAGGATAGAGGCGACAAGATAAGGATAGCGAAGACGAGACAAGGATAGAGGAGACGAGACGAGACGAGACGAGGATAGAGGAGAGGAGACAAGGATAGAGGCGAAGAGACGAAGATAGAAGAGACAAGGATAGAGGAGAGGAAAGAAGACAAGGATAGAGGAGAGGAGACGAGGATAGGGAAGAGGGGACAAAAAAGAGGGGAGTGGAAAGGAGACAATAATAGAGGAGGGAAGACAAGGATAAAGGAGATGAGACAAGGATAGAGGAGACAAGACAAGAGGAGAGGAGAGAGAGGACACAAGAAGGATAGCGGAGAGGAGAGGAGAGGAGAGGAGAGGGGAGGAGAGGAGAGGAGAGGAGAGGAGAGGAGACAATAATAGAGGAGAGGACACAAGGATAAAGGAGACGACACAAGGATAGAGGAAACAAGACAAGAGGAGAAAAGACAAGAGGAGACGAGAGAGAGGACACAAGAAGGGGAGTGGAGAGGTGAAAAGGATAGCGGAGAAGAGAGGAGAGAAGACAAGGATAAAGGAGACAAAACAAGGATAGAAGAGATGAGACAAGGATAGAGGAGAGGAGGATAGAGGAAAGGACACAATGGAAAAGAGGAGAGGAGAGGAAAGGACATAAGGATAGAGGACAGGAGAAACGGATAGAGGAGAGTACAGGACACAAAGATAGAGATGAGGAGACAAGAGAGGAGAGGACACAAGAATAGGGGAGTGGAGAGGAGAGGAGACAAAGAAAAGAGGAGAGCAGAGGAGACAAGGATAGGGGAGAGGAGAGGAAACAAGGAAAGGAGAGAGGCGACAAGGATAGAGGAGTTGAGAGGAGACGAAAAAAGAGGAAAGGAGACACAGAAGAGAGGTGATAAGGATAGAGAAGAGGAAAGGAAACACAGATAGGAAAGAGAAGAGGAGACAAGGATAGCGAAGAGGAGATTCACCTGCAGCAGAATAACCAGAAGTCTCTTGAAGTGACCTGAAGTGTCGCCGGAGATGTCCTCCTCCAGGTCGTCATCATACTCTGAGGAACAAACATGTTAAAGTTTTATTTTAGACCTGATGTTTAAAAAATGTTTGTCACACTTCTGTAAGTCAGACTTATCATTGTGTGAATTTAACAAAGTATAAAGCTATCAGGAACCCAAAATACATGAAAAAAAGACACAGGTGCCTCCAAAAATGTACAAAACGTTACTGATAAACACTCGAAATGTTATAGAACAGTTCAAGGCTGTAACATATGTAGTTTTTATAGTTTTTATACACACAAATACAGCAGAAGAATGTAACAAATAAAACTTAAACTATGATACAATCTATTTTTTAGCCCCACTTCTCATTGAAACTCTATGTACTGTATGCCACTGAAAATATTAATAATTCACAGTTTTAAAAAGGTCTTATACACATAAATGAAATAGTGTGTGTTTCAACTGGTATTCTCAGTTTGTCTCTACATAATATATAAATAAAGTTATGTTACAATAAAAGTTGCTATTAATGAGGACCAATAACGACTTCAGTATAATGCAGTATTAGAGTGTGTGTGTTACCTTTTCTATAAGCAGCGACGATCTCCTTCACCTGCTGAGGCGTTCTGGAGGCGAGGATCTCCACCAGGACCTTCTCATCTGTTCCTGCTCCCTACATGTCAAAGGAAGGAAACGTCTGATGAGTTTCCTGCTGCTCTGACCGCTAAAACGTTATGTCTCTACTCAGAAACTCTCCATCTACACTACATAAGAGTCTTCATCGATCTTATATCCATCAGCTGCAGCACTTACCTTGATGGCGTTGCGGAGCAATGTCACGTCGTAAGCCAGGGGCGGGGTCATCAGACCCACGATCAGGGTCTCAAATTTTCCTCCCAGCTCTCCCTTCAGGTCATCTACCAGATCCTGTTACGGAGATACATCAGGTACTTTTAATTAAATCCTGTGTGTGACGCCATCGCCATGCAGTGAAGGATTTTATGGTTGTTGTGTGCAGCTGGATTGTTTTGTTATGGTTAAATCTTGCCATGTCACATATGGATATATGATATGGATGGATATGGATTTTCTGCTGATGATCTGTGCTGACAGTAATGGTTCCACTGTTGAAGCTTTGATGTTATGTACGGTCATTGGGTTTAAAGGCCTCAGTATGCTTCAAATGAAGAGCTGGTTGAATCATCTAACAGTCTCTGAAACCCACTTTCCAACAGCAGATTTGTGTAATCCGATAATCTGACAGGCATAACAAACACTTCTGCACACCTGGCTGACAAGCATTGGCCAGGTGTGCAGAGGTGTAAAAGCTGGCAGGATTGGAGTCCTCTGTTAAGCTCAAATGGCTCAATAAGCAACAGCTAACCATGTTGGGACCATAGACTGTATATAGGAAGTGGACGTAGTCACCGTGACGTCACCCATTTGTTTGTTTTGAAGCCTGGACTTCAGCATTTTGGCTGTCGCCATCTGTCACCAAGTGAAACGAGTTAACAATTAACTTTCATGAACTGAACGCACACTGTGAAAGGGTTAAAGTTGTAAGACGAAAACACAGACAACTCCCAGATTGGACAACGCCGTGGTAGCGACCTGTCAATCACAAGGTAGCCACGCCCTAAAGCATACCCTGCTTTATGGTCTATTTCAATCTAAATAGGACCATCATTTATTAAATGAACATCATGCTGTATTGAAGAAGATCAATCCCACCCAGGAGCCAGTTAACTTAGCTTAGCATAAAGACTGGAAACAAGGGGAAGCAGCCAGGTATAAACATTACAGGAGTTATGTTTACACCTTTAACATGTTTGTTCCTCAGAGTAGTTCATTTGAAGCATACTGAGGCCTTTTTTTTAAGTTGGAGCTCATGTAATATGTGCGGTCATGTGATTTAACAGCTGTTAAGGTATAGTCCAACCTTTCCAAACAGAGTTTTGTAGGCGGCCTTGATCTGCTGCCTCTGGGAGTTATTGCGAGCCACCAACAGCTGCAAGATGGCATCCTCATCAGTCCCTACGACGACAAGCACCATGGTTACCCAGCCAAGCAGCAAGATAAACACACATGACATAACGATGAGCAAGCTCTGTCGAGGTGGACTCTTGATTACAACTATTTCACCCATATAATTACAACCTTCAGTTGAGTTTATTCTTTTTCCCTCGTAGTGACTCAAGTTTCATCTCTGCTCGTGTGTTCATGACTCACTGCCGTCTGGGTGGAGCTCCACCCAGACAGCAGTGAGAGGAACTCCCCAAACAACGCTCTCTGATTGGTCTGTTGAAGTTGTACTACCGGCTGACCAGCCCTGGGCGTATCAGATGACACTATGCTGACAGCAGATGTGCTTATATACACACACACACACACAAGCATCTTACCCAGCCCTTTCATGGCCTTGTACAGGACCTCAGCATCTGCAGTGGCATTGAAGTTTACACCGGCTTTTACGGTTCCTCTGCTGGCCTGCAACATGGAACAAAATGGACAGAGGAGGATTATTCTGATGTAAAGTTTCCCAAGTTATAGTTAAAAATTCCTTTTTCGTAGGGCAGCTGATACTTCTCCCGAATTATGGACCTCTATACTGTATCTCTAAATGTATTCAAATGCTCTCCAGACTGCAATACACAGATATCAGATACAAAATTAGAGCTGCAACAATTAATCAAATAGTTGTCAACTATCAAATTAATCGCCAACTATTTTGATAATTGATTGGTTTGAGTAATTATTTAAGAAAAACCTAAAGTCTAAATTCTCTGTTTCCAGCTTCTTAAATGTGAATACTTTCTGGGTTCTTTACTCCTCTATGACAGTAAACTGAATATCTTTGAGTTGTGGACAAAACTAGACATGTGAGGATGTCATCTTGGGCTTTGGGAAACACTGATCGACATTTTACACCAAACAACTAATTGATTAATCAATAAAATAAATCAACAGATTAATCGACAATAAAAATAATCGTTAGTTGCAGCCCTATACAAAATGTTGCACGGAATCCATAATTACTAATGCAGATTATTTATCACAGGATTTGCAGACACTGATAACTTCCAGCATAACACCATGCAAAAACCTGACAGTTATATGCACACTTCATTGAAGTGCTAATATATATATATATATATATATATATATATATATATATATATATATCTCGCTTGACAAGTTTGACAGTCACTAATTGCATTTTTTGGCTAATTGCCCTCTTGTATTGAATGTCGTCTTGTTGTTGTTTGAGTAATAAAAACCAATAACTCCTTTGTTAATGTTCCTGTACTCGGGAGCATCAAACAGGAAGTTGATGTAAGACGAGGAGTCTCTTCAAGTGTGTTGCCGTAACAACAGTTACATCATTAATGCACGCTAAATTTGTCTGTAAACAAGTTGGTCCTTCGGAAGAGAAATGTATTTATCATAAGTACATCTTTCTGGCTTCTTATCAGATATAAAGTAAATGCTATAGCATCGTAGATCATACTGTACTTAATCAATCTGTACTGTAGCTTCATGCTTACATTAACATATCTCTCTACTATCTCTGATCTGATTCCTCATGCACATCATTGCAGACAGATAAATATAATCAATCTGTAGATTCATGCTGAAGATAGACATAACGTCATCAAAGACTTTTCCCCTTCTCCCCATTAATTAAATTACAGAACGCACTTAATCAATCTTTACATTCATGCATAGTGCATAATGTACATATAAAACACTGTATCTCACATTTGTTGTGTGTGCATACACTCATCAAAGACTTCCCCCCCATTCAGATGACCTTAATGACTTGCAGACTTCATGAAAATACATGCAGATGTCCTCACAAGCTCTCATTTCATACACGCCTGTTTCATGAACAGCATGTTCTCCCATCAGAATACATCTCGGTTTTGATTCAAATATGATGGATTATCAGGCTACTAATTCCTCTGAATGCGGAAAAAGTGTTTCAGACGGGCAGACTGATCGATAGTGAGGACAGTAGGAATGTGTTAAGGCTGTAAAACATTAACTTTAAGATCGATTTGAGTTCAAAAGACTTATTTCTGTAACAATGCTGCACTCATTCTAAACACTCAATAAAAATGTGACACATTAACAGTAAGATAAGCCAAGTTGTTGCTTCTTATATTGAAGGGCGAGGGATGTTTAGAGAGGAAAACCACGGGAATGTCTCTGGAATCTCTGAGCCTGAAAATCTGGAAAGGAAAAAATTTGTGGGACGTCCAAGTTAACAACCAGGATTCTGTGTTTCTGCAGGACGGAACGCCAAAATGTCCTCGCGCTCTCCTTCCTCATAAACACACTCATCACCACAAGCTAAACTAAAATCTAATCAGCGTGCAGGCGACTGCTCGGACAAACAGCCGAACAAGAGGATATTTACAACAACACAATGCAGATCATCTCCACTGGAATGTTAGACACAGTTTGAGCTCCTATAGCGAGCGATACGTTGTGTGGAGCAAGCTCAGACATGACCTGAGGCTGGGGGCGTCTGATGGTGATGGAGTTATGTTGTTGACCCTCTCTACAGTATATGTCAACAGGACAGGCTGCTACAACCAACAGGTATCTCTGCTTTAGAGAGCTTTCTTTACATGTTTGAATATGAAAATGTAACCGTTTTCTCAATCAGATGACGTCAGAAACTCTTTGAAATCAGGAGGATCATGTGAGAAACTCTGGGACACACAACTGTTTTTAAATGCATAAAAGAGAATGCCTGGATTAATTATATATTATCAAAAACATAAAAATTACTAGATAATGTTACTGAATGTCTCGTTAAAATCATCTTGGGGTGGGGAGGCTGAAGCATCTTCTTTCCTATTGAACAAATCTATATTAGAACTTTTAAAAAGGCATAATCATTTCCTAAAACCTGCTGGGTGCTGTAATTTTTTTTAGCAAATGCTACTAAAACAGGAGTAAATGTTGCATTTGTTGGGGACATTTGTCAGCTCAAGGACAGTGTACAGTATGTGACTCAAAATAAACTATACACATCGCTTTTTAACCAACACTTCCAGACGTGAACACATCACCCCTGTACTTTACTCGCTCCATTGGCTTCCAGTTCGCTTTAGAATCGATTTTAAGCTCTTGATGTTTGTTTTTAAAGCCATTAACGGCCTCGCCCCACCTTATTTGTCAGAGATTTTAACTCTCCGAGAGCATAACAGGGCTTTCCGGTCATCAGGGTCAACTTTTTTTAGAAGTCCCAAGGTCGAGGTATAAGCTGTGGGTTGATCGTGCTTTTGCTGTCGCTGCTCCTAAACTATGGAACAAGTTACTCCCTGATATACGCACTGTCACTGACCTGGTACTTTTTAAATCTAAGCTCAAGACCTTTTTATTTAGATTGGCTTTTAATACCTAGCAGCGCTGTGACATTTTCCCTGTGCTTTTTATGTACCTTTTTATGATTTTATGATATGTTGTTTTTTTATTCCTGTTATTTCTTGATGTTAATGTAAAGCACTTTGGGTACCTTTTGGTTATTGTAAAGGGCTATACAAATAAATGTTGATTGATTGATTGATACATGCCTGTGAACATGTCATTCAGTGCAAAGGTGTGGCTCATTGATGTGTTTCTAATTTCAGTTGAGGTCTATGGCACAGAGGAATACTCTCTATCAGACACTTGTTAATTATTGTTGGTATAGGATCAACTTATTGTTGCTTTTGGTGTTTTCGCTGCATTAGCTGTTGTATCCTTATCCTCAATTTAGACCTTCGTCTGAGAAAGACACATTCAAACTGACTTTTGTAAGTATTTCATAACAAAGGGAACTTCGGTTTACAGCCTCAGACAAACTGTCAGCAGAGTTACATCATCGCAGCTGATTATCAGGAATATTATCAGGTTTTATTTTATGGTGATGTTAAGCTCCACCCTGACAAAAAGAAAAAGAGAAGTGTGTCCCCTTTAAGAGAGGGAAGACGGCTTTAAACTGCAGGCTAGACGTGGAAATGGGAGTATTAAACACGGAGAGACCCACCCGAATGGAAGAGAGCCCACATGAGTGAGTCATACAATAAACTTCCCCAAAATGAAACGTCCGCAAGCATTGGCACACTTAAAACTTGAAAAACTAAAAGTTTCATCAGTATTTCATACCCTCTATGTGAAATACACTTCAACAAGTTCCTCATTGAAGTGTATGTAAATGGATGCCAAGCTCAGACTTTTGTTTATCTTAAACAGATGTGCTGCCACATCTGCTACATAGCAGCATAATGGGCTTTTTTCATGATTCATGTAAATTGACAAGTTATCAACCGTGAATAAACATTCAACATTTTATAAACTCCAACCTACATTTAGATACAAAAAAAAGTCCTAGCATTATATAATGTGGATAAAAGTGGGCGTTTTCTTGGGAGTTCAGAGGGTAAAAACCTTTTATGACTCATATATTTGCATAAATAACGGATTTTTGACCACTTATTATTTTAATCATGTGTTTAATATAAAGTTCGACATGTTTTCTTTAAATTAACAGTTTAAAAAGTCAGTAAAGTGAAGATGACTCACCATTTTGGCAGTCTTGGAGGTTTTTTCAGCTCGAGAAGAAGAAGAAGAAGAAGATCTGTTGGAGAAAGAAAAACAAAGTTTCTCTGTGAGGACCAGATGTGTTTACTGTAAACATCTGTAATCAACTGCTTCATCTGGCTGATATCCGGTGCCTGGCTGTCTCGGTGTCCTATAGCTGTCAAACTTCCGCAGACCAGACGTGTCTCTGTCTTTAGTCTTTAGTCTGCTGACCGCGGCTGCTCACCTGGCTGATGCTGCTGGACTCTTACCTGTTAGAGTTCAGGTGATAAAGTGAGAGAAGTGATCCGGTGAACTCACCGCCTGGTATCCGTCAGATGAAGCTCTGTGAGCGGACAGAGAGACAAAGAGAGACCTGGCAGAGGGAGCAGAGAGGAAGAGAAGGAGGACCAACGGCAGAAACCCACTCTCATAAACTCTCCGTTGTGCACGTGAGCGTGTGGGTGTGCGCGTGTGTGTGGGCCACACCCCAGTGCGCGAGGACTCTGGTACAACCCTGCTCCTGAAGCACTCTGGGAAATGTGGTTTTAGCTGTCCTGAAGCTTTTATTGAGGTGTCCTCCTGAGGCTGTTGTGTTTCCAAACATGAAGTAAAAAAGACAAACATATATATATATGATATGAAATAAAGATGAATATATATATATATATATATATGTTTGTCTTTTTACTCCTTTTACTCCACCTAAATAAAAGCTTCAATATGTCATAATTCATCAGTTGATTTATTTTTGGTATTAATAATCTGAATCTACAAAGTAACTAGTGACTAAAGTTATCAAATAAATGTAGTAGAGTAATGGAGTAGAAGTATGACGTAGTATAGCACGGAAATACTCAAGTAAAGTTCCTCAAAATTGTACTTAAAGTGCAATACTTGAGTAAATGTACTTATTTAAATTCCACCAATGGCTCTATATGATATATGAATAGAAGGCCTGTGTTTGCATCCACATGTGAGTAGCACCTGACAAATGACAAAAAGTCACCTGACAGGTTTTCATGTAGATATCATTCAATTTGTTGAGCTTCATAGGAAAAGGTTCAGCAACTTCTGCCTTTAGCAATGTTATCTTTTAAGGTATCTATCCGTGGCTACATTAATAATACATTATACTAGGCTACAAGAAAGGAATAACATAGCCTACAGTAAAGAATTGTTTTTTTGTTTTTTGTTTTTTAATAATATAAGTAATTTTTGAGTGTTAGCATTTAGCATTTACTAAATAATGTATTGTCAACATTGTTTGGGTCAAGGGAGAGAGGGGCTTTTTTTGTATATATTTATTAAGTGTGCCTTCTTTTTGGTTAACGCTGTATTTATTGATATTTTTGCTCCTTGGGTGCAGAACAAGCTGAAAATGCAAAACTGTCATTACCATAAAGTAGTTAAGAGTAACATGCAGCAAACACAACATTAGCATTCATTTGGAGTCGTGTCTGTGGTCTCTTGACAAATGTTTACGTCCAATATTTGGACTGTTTAGGATCTCCTCCTCATCCTGAGGGACATTTCGGACTCTTTAGCTGCTAAATGCTCCTCTATGTTCACTGCTACAGTTGTTGATTTAGTCTGTCTGTTGTTTGTAGCAGAGCAGCATACAGTCTGTATCAGAACTTTTATGGCTGAAAAATTTAGCGTACACTTCAACGGATATCATTTTTTTTTTTATGTGAGCCTTTCTTTTAGGTAGCTAAAATATGTTTTTCTGCTGTCCCCGTCCACAGCACTGTATTGCTTTGCTCCAGTGTGGGTACTCCTGTCTGTTTCTCCAAACTTGGGGTACGTCAACAGTCATCTACTGTAAGTAATACACCTACTACGGATAAGTACCTCATACAACCCCACTTCAAAACACCTGAACTATCCCTTTAAAGTCAGTACACATCAGAGCTAACAGCAAGCTGACAGACAGCAGGAAAGTCTGTTTACACTGCGCTCACGCCCACAAGTTAAAGATGAGATCATTCTCTAAATGTTAGTGATACAGCTACAATGTGTAACAGATTGTACTGAGAATTTAATAAAGCATGTTCAATCATGTAGCATACACACTGAAACTGATCAACTGCTCAAATAGTTGCTCTTCTAGTTTTGTCTGTATCATTTGCCAACTTTGTTCAGGTCGAGGAGTATCATAGTCACTGGACACTGTGCACCAAACAGAACTCATTCAGACCTTATAATAAGGGTACAAATCATACATTTAAGTTATGCCGGCCTAATGCATGACTCATGATGATTTAATGCATGATTTAATGCAGGATGTGTCATGAATTCCTCACCACTAACTAATTAATTAAGGCATGTTAATTCAGTTACTACATTAGCAGAGCAGTACCTAGTCTCAAAGAAATATGAAGCTTTTTTTTTTTATCAAACTGGTCGTCAGATGCAAACATTTACATGTTGCTGCATGACCCAATGGTATTTATTATTAATATGTATGGATATTTCTATGAGAATATGTACTGAGGCCGAGCAAATGCATGGTCTGAAATGAATGCTTATGTAACTGGAAAATGACTGTGAATTAACATTCCTTAAATAATTAGTTAGTGGTGAGGAATTCATGATACAGCCTGCATTAATTCATGCATTAAATCATCATGAGTCATGTATTAGTTAACCATTACGCAAGTATATGGTTTGTACTCTTATTATAAGGTCAGGAACTGAATTTAGCTGAACTAAAATTAATAATCTGTAATTTACAACAGGGGACGTCCCACAAAAGTACGTTAGTAAAAAAAAAACTGGCATGTAGCCTCAAGTTTAAAATAAGGATTATTTAGCAATCATTTATAGAGATAATCATAATGTGTAGATCATTTATAGACAGAAACTAGAACCAGGTTTTGACATCAGGTGGAGACTGACACCAGAACTGGTTCATTGCCTCAACGGCAAAAATGTGATGAATGAAGAACCTTATCTTAAAAACATATGGATTTAATTTGCATTGTTTCTACTTTGAATGCTGTTCATTCATTTTGCCTTTGGCATGTGTGGAATCTGCATCGCATGTCAATGAATCACCAAGTAAACTGAACTGAGAGCTGCAGATCAATTCTAACAGAGAGAGAGAGACACACAGAGAATATAGACTATAGCAGTGGTTCCCAACCTTTTTCCATAAGGGACCCCTTTTCTATCATTGAGTAAACTGAACACCCCTGACTAAGTAACATATTTTATGGATCTTTCACATTATATGCAATGCATAACATTAAGACTACAGAACAATCGATAAATGGTAAACGCAATAACTGCAGGAAGTTTGTGTAAAACGAGCAAATTTAGAGCAGATATTTCCAGTAAATATTGCATCAGAGATAAGTTGTCTTATTATTTTTAGGAACCTTTAATACTATTCTCTGTATGTATTTAAAAAAATATATTTTTAACAAACATACCTACTTAATAGGTTTCTTTGTTTGACAAATTCAGTGTTTACTTCTCCCTGACGCTTGGTCATTGCTCCATTAGCTCTTTGGTTGTTTTCCAATGCATGACGAGGCTGTTTAACAGAGAGAGAAGACTCTGTGAATACAGCTTGTGTTCAGGTCTTCACTGTGCCCTTATCCTGTTTATATCTTAAATAATAATCCAAACTTTAATTTCATTTAGTTTTTTTCACAGAAATGAATGCAATTCTGAGATATAGGCCAACTGCATATTTTTAAAAGAAGTTGTCTTACACCCCTTAAAATCAAGAAGGCCTTGTGACCCCCGTGAAGCTTTGGCGTCCTCTAGTGGGGGTCAGGACCCAGGAACCAGTGGATTATACTATTTTAAAAATGGCTAATTCAAATTTATAAAAATAATAATAATAATAATTCACTCCACAAAACAGATTTTTTTAAGGAGAATGTTTAATCTTTTATCAAAAAAAAGAAGGTCCAATGCACTCTTCTGGCAAAAAGCCTTTAATCAGATGGTTACTTATTGGTGCAATTCTAAAAACATATGCTTGTACATGTTAAGATAGAGCTGGTTTACAACAGCTTTCTTCACCCTGAGGCTGTGTGTGCCTTGGACCTTTCTTTGTTTAACTTTTGCGTTCCCTCCCAAAGAACACCTTCATAACACTTGTTTGAACTTCCAAGTACTCCGGACCTCGTCTTTTTTGAAGTTTAGTCTTTTCTTTTGAAAGAGCAACATATAAAAGACCATTTATTGTATGCATGAAGAAATCTTTGCACAATGTCCACTTTTTAAAAAAACAACTGCCCTCCATCCAGGACTTATACACCTCCAGAGTCAGTAATTTGGGCAGGAAGCATCACTGCAGACCCTTCACACCCTGGACACAACCTCTTCCAGCTTCTCCCTTCTGGGAGGCGCTACAGAGCGCTGTATGCCAAAACAACCACACACAAGAACGGTTTGTTCCCTCAGGCTATCACTCTGATGAACACTCATGCGCTCAATACACTATCACTGCCTTTATAGATTATAATTCTTTCAATCTTTAATGCACAAACTTTTTAGAATATGTACATATCATCTGCCACTGTCAAATATATATCCTACATGTTGTATATACAGTATTTCTTACTGTCAGCTGTCTTATTTTACTGTTGGTCATCTGTGCTTTTTATATACTGTATATTTATATATTATTTATTTATATACACCTTTTTTCACAACTTGTTTACATAACAGTCTATTCCTCACCTTTATTGGTCCAGCTTTGTTATCATTGTCCCTGGCTGTTTTTCTATTTCTGTGTAAGAAATCTTCACACAAGGTCCACTTTTTAAAAAAACAACTTTATATATTTATTCAAGGGAGTTTCACTTGCAATTTCCCACAGCAATGCTTTGTGTTTTTTAGGAACACACACAGTCTTACACAGTTACACACACACACAGTCTGAACTGCTTGTTACTAAGGGCATATCAGTGGTGGTAATGAGGAACTGGCAAATGCTGCTCTTTCATCAAACCAGTTACAGCTCCTATTCTTTAACCTTTAGGCCAACAATAACCCTCATTACTAGCTTTTTTTTTTCCAGAGCTATCAATTGCATCTCATGATCTTCATATCACATGATCAAAGCAATCTCCATGACAACTGAACTCCATCTGGTGGTGAAGACCGTGATATGCAATTGAAAGCGAAAAAGCATGTTTTGTTTATCCTTTACAGAGGTTTAAAATATTTCAAGCATTATGCTACAATACAGATTAGATATTTAAAATATTACAGAGTCCAAAAAAACACATATTCAGAGGCATCCAAGCACACACGCAAGCAAAAACTGACTGTTTTGCGATAACAGCTGTGTGCCATCGTCACCTTCTGTGTCTGTAGTGTTGTGATTGTTGAAGTAAGAACCAGAGAAACAGAGCTAACAGCATGCTGAGTGACACAAAGAGACAAACGTACACCCCCATGCTCCATCCCCAGCCTGCTGTTAAAGGAGGGACGCCATTCACCTCTGCAAATTTTGCCGGGATAGGCATGCTGGTGTGCACAGAAAACTGAGGTCAAAGGTCAAAATTAGATTCCTCTAGTTACTTTTTTGTCATATAGAAGAGGAGAAGTGAAAATTGTCCAGTGAAGGGAATTTTGTTCTGTGGTCCTCAAGTGAATGTTTGGTCTTCCTTATCTTGTGAGGACCACACATGAGCCGTTTTTGTTAAAAAAAAATTCTGTGGCAGGAAAGATATAATGACTGCGATCAAGTTTCATCCCAGTCAAACAGATTTAAGAGTAAAAATCTTGATGGTAGTCTGGTAGCAGTTTTGTCTCCAGGGTGCAACTGAATATCCTGTGAGTTACTGAGCATCCCCTCATCAGTGTCCTCTGACGGCTTCATCCACATTCAGTGTAATCAGAGAAAACAAAAAAATTGAAGAAAGATGGGGGTTTGCGCCTCTCTTGTGTTCTTCTACTGAAATTTTCCACAGACTGCTGCCTCACTCTTGCTTGCCTGCTTTTCAACCACCCACAAATACTCCCAGACAGACTGATAGACGCGTAGACTCATAGAATAAGTCAACAGCTACCCATATCGCTCTGACCTAACCCACAGGCAATATCTCTCCATTTCTCTCACACACAGCTTCTGACCTCACCCTGCAGGTATGTATAATCAATACCTTTAGGGATCGTCTATCTTCACTTCTGATTAAAACCTATTTACAACGTTGAACCCCGCATGAATAAAACATGCAGCTACAGTGCAACACTGGTTTGTATTTTGAAAATATATATATATATATATATATATATATATAAAAAAGGGCCTACGGGCACATTTGAAATATTTGGCATGTTTTCTTGAGGGATACATGATTAAATCAATTGCAACATGCATGTATAATCATCTGAGACTAAGAATCGTTGTGTTTTCGTTACCTTTGAATGAGCCGTTTATATCTACATAGGGAGCGGGTCCTCTTCACAGAGTCCGCCATATTGCTCCACCATATTTCTACAGTAGCCCAGAACGGACGAACCAAACACTGGTTTTAGAGAGAGCCTTTCAAATTTTTACGCTACCTGAAGGCCACCGTAGTTTTTTTTTTATTTGACCTTTATTTAACCAGGTAAAATCAATTGAGAACCAATTCTCATTTACAATGATGACCTGGCCAAGAGGCAGTAGCACAGTCCACACAAGTGACACAAACAGCACAGATACAATACAGTATGACAAACACATGAGAAAATGGCTAAAAACAGCATAGGTAAATTAATAAACACTATGTACAAAAAAAGGCGGATTACTGGATGTTCTTTGTAAAAATGGAAGAGAGAGAGAGAAGTGAGGGCTGGTCAGCAAGTACAGCAGTCAACTATGACTTGTTGCAACTTTTGTTTGAACATGTTGAGAGAGGTGAGAGCTGTTAGTTTGAGCGTGTTTTGTAGTGAGTTCCAGTCATTTGCAGCGGCAAAATGAAAGGAGTTATGACCAAACACAGTACGGACTTTTGGAATGATGAGCCTAATGAAGTCACTGGATCTTAAACGGCGATTGCTGTCGGAAATGTGCAGAAGTAGTTCTCTGACACGCTTGTGAAACTGCAGTAATCGTGAGACCTTTACTGTAATAGTAAGAGAAAAATCTCAAAAGAGTCTGGTAGTAGTGTATGACGACAAAGAATAACAAAATGAAACATAAACAAAATGCAAAGAGTGTTATAAATGAGTGTTATTAAAGTGTGAGCTAGTGTGATAGCAGTGCCGCCAGGAGGAAGTAGAGTGGTCAGCTTCATTATAGCCACAACTGGAAATAAAACAGACAGGGAAGCAACACAGAGCATTTATTTACACACTCTCACTCTCACTGGCATGTACCAACATGAACAAACTTACTAAGAAAAGGTGTATATATTTAGAGAAACACCAACTTGAACAAACAGGTAGAGAAAAATTGGGAAAACAGGATTCATTAAATTCATTAACGAATTACCCCTGTGGCAGAATCCAGACTACAGTCTGTAACTGTAAGCAGTGAAGAGTCACTCAAATTCATGCAAAGTGTGCAAACCTAAGGATTACTAAGTGAGTGAATATGCATGGAATTTACAACCGCACTCAATGTTCTATGTACAGTACAGTACATTGCTCTATACTGGCAGATTAGCGGCACCATGAACTATGCTCACATTTGGCAACTGCGGTCTGCCCTTTAGATGATGTTAGTTCCAATAAACAAGCATGTTCTTGCAGATCATGGTGGATTGAGAAACACATGAATGACAGTTAAATGCCATCCTGCAGGAGACAACACCAACACTGGTGATTAATCTACAAGGGAGTCACATACAGTGGCAACACATTGGGATTATTACAAAGACAGAACAAGTTGTAATAAAGCGCTCTATTGCTTGCAGTTTTTTCTTTGACTGATGCAGCGGTTGATAAGACCTAAAATGCTCTTTTACTTTTCTCCAAAACTGTTAGGAAACACTGACATCATTTCTGTGTGAGTGAAAACCCATCGGACACAGTCTATAGGGATAAAACAAAAGGTTAAGTTAGCCTACTGTATGCTATTTAGCTCCATATCTTTATTCTAAAACAACTGCTTATTATGATTCTAAAAAGACAAAAAAAACGACAACCAAAAATATGCAATTGTTTTAAAATATGAGGACAGTTTTGCATAGAAATACATTTCCATGTTCTTCTATATTTTCTATCATTACACACTCAGTCCAGACGTATTTCACAGAATGTACCTGTTTTCTTCCATGTTGGTACAGTCGGTGCTAGTGCCTTACATGAGAACAAAAGTAATACACTATTTTCTTTATGTTGGATGGTATAAACAAGTCATAGAAGAACATTAATACCCTGTACCAACAGTGGTGGAAGAAGCACTCAGATATTTTACTTAAATATACTTAATTAATCTGAATCTGCAATGTAACTATGTAACTAATGTCCCATAAATGGTAGTGAAGTAAAAAATATATATATATCATATATATATTTTAAATATCGGCTAAAGTAGCATAAAATGGAATGCTCAGATAGATACAAGTACCTTAAAGTTGTACTAAAGTACAGTACTTGAGTAAATGTACTTCTACACCACAGTTATTTCAGTGAAGATGTACTTTGTATTGAAAGTGGTCAATGGGTACATGCAGCCATATAGGCTATGGCCTGACTGATTAACATTTGATCTGTGTAGTGCACAACATTACACTTAGCAATAAGATGGTTAAGTTAAAAAAATATATATTTAACTCATTAGCCAGAACCATTGATAGGGAGTGATTAATACGTCACACACCTTTTATTTCTAGAAAGCACATGGTTTGACTTATCTCACATTTAGTGGTGTGATTTAACTTAGCTAAATGTTTTTTCATAAGGATATATCTCTTTCTGGGAAGTCACTATATAGCTAAACGTGTAGCAAGGATAATCTAGCATTAAAAATGCCTCTGATAGCGTATCGTAAATTCGTGAGCCTGGTTTGATAGCTCAGGATTTATGCCCTTTTCTATCCATAGGAGATCGTTGGAGGGAGGAGAGAGGATATATATATACTGGAAAAACAAAGTTTGTAAACTTGTGTTTGGTTGATTATTTCTCTGTTGTATCAATGCTAATTGGCATTGTATTTTACATCGTTGGAAAGCCTGTTTATTTACCTTCGCAATGATGTCTAACTTGTAAGGATCATGCATTTGTGGGATGAGCAGCACAGCTGATTATGTGGGTAGCACCCAAGAAAAATTTGCCAAAATGCTCCGTCAATGGTAAACAGTGTATTCTACTGTTTGTGTTGACTCTTGTTTTGAGTTGTTTGGTGGATTGGATGATTGAACTCTCTATCAGTAACAAGGAACAAACAAGACATATTGGCTATTTTACACTTTATTCATTTAATACACCGTCAGGAGCCTCAGTAGCGGTGGAAGATCCATACGCAGCCACAACAGCCTGGCACCTCCTCCTCATGCTGGTCACCAACCTGGTCACACGTTGCTGTGGGATGGCGTTCCATTCCTCAACCAGGATTCGTTGCAGGTCAGCCAACGAGGTTGTGTTGGTCACTCTAACACGTACAGCACGCTCAACCTGATCCCACATGTTGAATTGGGTTGAGGTGTGGACTCTTGGCAGGCCGTTCCATTCTCTCCACTCCCACATTGTGGAGGTAGTCTGTGATAACCCTGGCTCTGTGGGGGCGAGCGTTGTCATCTTGGAGGATGAAGTTAGGTGCCAGATTGTGGAGATATGGGATCGCCACTGGCTGCAGAATCTCATCCCGATATCTCCCTGCTTTGAGATGGCCTTCAATGATGACGAGCCTTGTTTTGCCAGTGAGGAAGATGCCGCCCCACACCATGACACAGCCCCCACCAAAAGCTGTTACTCCATCGGTGCTACAATCAGCATAGCGTTCTCCGCGTCGTCGCCATACTTTGACCCTGCCGTCCAACTTTGGCAGACAGAACCTGGACTCATCGCTGAACATGACATTCCCCCACATGTTCAGGTTCCATTGTCTATGTTGTCGACACCAGCGCAAACGGGGATGACGGTGAAGGGTAGTCATTGCAGGCTTCCTGGTAGCCTTATGAGAATACACTGTTTAGAGCATTTTGGCAAATTTTTCTTGGGCGCTCCCCACATAATCAGCTGTGCTGCTAATCCCACAAATGCATGATCCTTACAAGTTAGACATCATTGCGAAGGTAAATAAACAGGCTTTCCAACGATGTAAAATACAATGACCATTAGCATTGTAACAACAGAGAAATAACCCACCAAACACAAGTTTCCAAACTTTGTTTTTCCAGTTTATATTTCCTTTTTTTTTTTCTATTTCTTTCCTTTTTTTTTCCTTTTCCTCATAATAAAATAAAATAAAATGAAATATGGAAAAATAAATTAAAGAAAGAAAAAAATAAATAAAGAGAAAGAGAAAGAAAAATAAATAAATAAATAAACAAATAAATAAATAAATAAAGAAAGAAAGAAAACTTTAAAAAAGTCAACATAACTGGGCAAGATCAATATCATGTGACTGTGTACAGTGTGTGTGCTTGAGAGGGGTGGGGGTGGCTGGCTGTCAGTCAGGGTGCAAATCAAATTAAGGCAAGATTAAAAAGAATAAGATAAAATTAAGTAAAATAAATATAAATAGGTAGATCGATAGAAGTAAAAGAATGATGGCTAAAAGGATGGTGTTTAATAGGGTGATGGATAAAAAAGATGTTTTAAAAGAGGATGGATAAAAGGATGATGTGGTTGTATGTGGTGTGATGTGGGTTAATATTGGTGGTGGTGGGGGTGGGGAGGGGTTTGATAGTTACGGTGGTTTGTTTTGGAGTATTATGGAGAGGGGTGTTCTGGTGGTCCATTGTCCTTCATGGATTAACTGTGTCATGGCAGGGTTATGGATGGCTCTCTGTATATATCTGATATTTCTCAGAAGGCCAGTTAAATATGAACACCACCGGTTATCTGATCCGAGTCCACCCCCTCGTCTGCCGGTAAGTGGTATGACCGAGCAGCATAAAGTCCGGGTACACTCTGTGACTCCAACTGACAGCAGCAGAACCCGACACGCACACACACACACACAGAGACGTACTGTACAAACCGCCGTCAACAGTTGAATCATGGAGTGGACCCCGATGGAGATCAACCCTGAGGTGTGAGAGGAGGATATAACTGTGATGTGTTAACTTTATAACACCGTAAACGTTTTCAGACAAACAAAAACTCACATGTGGTCTGTGTTTATGTCGTTTCAGATGCTGAACAAGGTGAGTAACTGGTTAGACGTTGAACAATGGCGACGTATGTTTGAATCAACTGTCAGGTAAGTTTAACTGTAAGCTATCTATCTAGTTAACCGTTAAACCGTTACTGTGACGGCCGTTAAACCGTTACTGTGACGACCGTTAAACCGTTACTGTGACGACCGTTTAAAAAGCTCAGCGTAGCAACCGCGCCGTTAATATAGTATAGTGGTATTGTGAACTGTCAAGGTTAATAAAGTGGTGGTTAATATCAAAATGAGAAGCGTTTATGTGGTTTTAATGAGCAGCAGCATCCTCCTCAGCATCCTCCCCAGTGTCTAGGCTACAGGGTGTGGTCTGACTGGACCGCCACAACGCAGCATCTCTGAACACCCTCCTCAGTGTAGAGGAGGAGGGATCATTTAGATGTCGCCTCTGCAACCTCTACTGTTTCACATCCATCCATCGTGTTGTTTTGTGTTTATTTCCCTGTTCACTGTGTGTTTTCCAGATGATGAGCAAGCTAGGCGTGGGTGAAAGCTGGCGCTTCGTGGATGTGCTGGGGCTGGAGGGGGAGCAACTCTCCGCCGTCCCAAAACCATGCTGTGCCTTGATGCTGCTCTTCCCACTGACACAACAGGTAATATAATGATGGGTGGTGGCGGTGGTGGTGGTGCAGACTACTTCCTGGAAAGGGTGGGGTGAGTCACTGATACAGGCTGTGTCTGGGGTGGGGTGACACTGAGGTGCAGGGAGGGCATGGATGGAGGAGGAGAAAGAGCTGTAATGTTAATGTGATGGTTAGAAAAGGTTGGGATGGTAGGGAGGAAATGAATCAGCAAATGCTGGCCTTTTTTTTTTTTTTTCTTCAATATGAAGTATTAATTATCCTGTCAATGCCATAAGATAAAGGAAGAACTATTACCCTTAAGTAAAAGTAGAGATACATAGATTCATGCTGAAGTTGAAGACCTGCATTCATAATTCTACTGTATTGTGGACAATATTGGCAATAACAAAATATTATCATGTAATGAATTATTAATCATATTGACCAAATGTCAATATATCAGAATAAGGTTTATTTTACCAAGTACATGGAATTTGACTCCGGTTTTATGCAGCTCTCTCGATGTACTTACACATAATAGAAATAACAGCTCAGAATAATAATGAACAACAATAAAATAAGAATATAAAAATAAAATGTCTATATACCAGGCAAGTGTTCTGGAAGCTGTAAACAATACAAATAGTGCAAAGAAATAAATACTGGATGGATATACCAATATATACCAATGAAATGTAACGATAATACGATAATACTTTATTGTCAGACAGGTCTGAAATTTGTTTTGCAACACAGCAGCTCCATTTGCAACATCACAAAAAGGACAAAGACAAGAAATAAGGATACGTACATTTAAACATTACAATCACAGAAGACGATATTCAGGGCCCTTTTACATACATTTGATCTGGGATTAGGCTCCATATTTAGTTTTAGGATTGACTGGTGCACAAAAGAGTGCTTCAGTCTAACCTTATTAAATCGTGGAACCCTGTATCTCCGATTTGATGGTAACAGTTCATATTCACTGTTCAAAACATGGTTGGGGTCAGAGACGATGGTGTTAGCCAGCCTTAATATTTTACTGTGATAGGCTGAGTCATAGAATTTCTCAAGGGGGTTGACCTACAATCTTTGAGCAGATTTTCATTTGGTAGAGCAGTTTTGACTTTAAAGTAGTGGACAAACACTTGTACCATGTAGTATAACAGTACTGTAGAACACTCATAATAGCAGAAGTAAAAAACAAAAGAAGAATTTGTTTACTCGCCCCAAAAGACCTAGACACAGACTCTGTCATCCTCATAATGTGTTTGCATTGTGATCCTGGGAGCCAGACCACATCCCCCAGGGCCAACAGCCATTTTTTCCAATTAATCAAATGATCAATTGTTCTAATAAAAAGGCAGATCATTTTGAAAAATGGCCATTGCAGTTTCCCAGAGTTCAAGATTATGTCTTCAAATGCCTTGTTTTGCTTGATAAACCAACCCCAAAAATATTAAATTTAAAATAATATAATAGAAAAGCAGAAAATCCTTCCAATGGAGAAGCTGTAATTATAGAGATTTTTTTTTGTGTTTTTGCTTTATAAATGACACAAATAATAGATTGTGAACATTTCTATTGTTCCATTGATTGCTGTATCCAATTGTGAGTCCTATAACCTGGAAATGAGTTAGCATTTTTGCACTTCCGACTGGTAGTCAATGGGTTTTCAGTTAGATGCCTGAAATAAGGTCTGTGGTTAACACAAGTTGAAGAGATTTTAATGTTTTGTTTTACGACATAAAATACATCAGTTAATATCCCATCCGTGAATTTTGAAGCTTTTACGTGTCTTAAAAAAGGCGAAGATTATCTTGCTGAACAAAACGTGTAAGTATCATAAACCTTTGTTTGCCACAGAGTTTATTTTCTGCAATAATCCTAAACCCAGTGGAAAAATCCCATTGGCTTTTTGTCGAGGGAACCAGTGCGATGCTAACTTCCTGGTTGGCGTACAAAAATACGTCATCCCTGGAATACTCTATTTCAAGTGGCATAAATTGGCTGCACCCTGTGTTCACCATGACCATGCTCTATCTGATGACCATGACCATGCTCTGTATCTGTCTGTGCACTGCAGCATGAGTCTTTCAGAAAGCAGCAGGGAGACAAGGTTACCGGAGGCTCTGAGGTTTATTTCCTGAAGCAGACAGCGGTCAATTCCTGTGGCACCATCGCCCTGGTGCATGCTGTGGCCAACAACAAAAGCAAACTGACATTTGGTGAGTGCAGATCAAATAAACACTGGTTCCATAGTAAGTATAAAACAGTACAGTTACTGATATTTATATTACAAAATATTTATTCATAAAACAAGCAAAACACTGCTGCAGTATCAATGACTCAGCAGATTTTTTTCAAAGTGCCGAGATATCTTGCTTTCATTGTTCAAATTACAATCTATACATTAAAGCTTAAAATCAAATAATAAAAAACAACAACTTGAATTTGTGATGTAAAATCCAGAGGCATCATTATAGACCGAGACCTGGGCACATAAGGGAGTTTTCTCTCCATCTTCAGGTGCATTATGAACATGTGTAAACCAGAAATCAAGAATTGGCACACAAATGGGTTGAAAAATGAGTGCTTCACAGGCTGATGATGGAGCTGCCCCTACTTTTACTGTCCAGTCAAATCACACATATACGGGTTAGTTCTCCAGTATATTGCTTAAGAAAAAGCAGAATGTTCAAATGTATTTGCTGAATTGTTCTGGGCAGCGAAACAAAGTACATTTTAAAAATGGATGGTTCTAACATTAATTCTCATTTTGAATTACTAAGTGATGATTGGTTATTTAGTGTGGCAGATTGTGAGTTTGAATATTTTTAATGTGAATGAATGACATACTAATTTCTGATTAACTTAATGCTGCTTTTGGTCTTTTCAGAGAGTGACTCTGCCCTGAAGAAGTTTCTAGATGAGACTGCAAACATGTCTGCTGATGACCGTGCCAAACATCTGGAGAAGAACAAGGTAAAATAAACACTCTGTTGAAGCTGCTATATGTCATATGTGCTGATCACGTTGGTGCTCCTCTGCTCGAGCAACCACCGAAAAGGTTGAGCACCCATGGGCAATGCTGATCAAAAAAAATAAATGAATACATAAATAGATTAATAAAACTGCAACTGGCTGGCCCTCGCCTTTTATGGTACCGGTGAGTGTCTATGAGCTAATGATCTTAGGGAGTATATGGTTACTGTCTTATATAAAAATATAAGCTGTAGATGAAATGCTGAAGTCCTTCAAATTGAATGACTAATTAACAAAAAACACTTTGCTACATTTACTACATAAAAAAAAGAAGAAATGAACCCAAAGTACTGTAAACACCTAATTAGTAATGCATAACCTACATGTTTTGTTTTACCCACTGGGGGGCGTCACACTCCACTAAATCTTTTCCACTCTAAAGGGCTCTTTGATACTTCTTGAATAGTATTACAGAATGCACTATTAAGAATATGTCTCTTCACACCACAGTTCTGTGCTTTTTTATAAGTTACACTTCTGATGTGGAGTTTTTCTAAAACGAACATCTCTGCATGTGTATTTTAGAGTATAATGATCTGTTTTAGCAGTATGAAACTGACATGTTCTGAATTTTTCTTCTCCAGGCAATCTATGAGGCTCACAATGAGGTTGCAGTGCAGGGCCAGTGTAGGGTAAGATACTTAACCACAATATCAACTATTAATATACCCCTTTCAGGCAGTAGACACACATATATGACACGTTCACGCTCATTCATATGAGACAGCTGACACCCTCCTCGTCACTGTTACAGAGACTCCTGTCTGTTTTTCCATACATTTAACTGATGAACCTGAGACCTGCACTGATTTATATTATTATATTGAATAATTACCAGATAAAAGTTACATTTGAATTTCACCTTCTCTGTCTGTCCATATGAACGCTATTTCTCTATTGATAGCCCATACGTGAGCGATCTCTCTCGGTTAAATGACGTTTAAACATAAGTATTATTGAACATATTTCTGTTCCTGGTAACAACACCAGTTAACCAAAGCCGGACAGAACCCGACCTGCAGCCAACCTGGTCGAGAAGAGGGTCATCAAAGAGGGTCGGTTGATGTGCGTCATTCAGATAAATGCCAATGTGGGTTTGACCTGGTGATCACTGCTGGCCTGAAAGGGGGCATCAGAGAGATGAGAGACTTTGTATTTAAAGTGAATGTAGTGTTGATGGCAACAAGCTAGTCTTTTCTGTGCCCTTTTTGTGTCGTTTACTCTAAATATTAATACTTCACACCTCAACTTTCACAGCCCGAAGCCGACAAAGTCAACTTCCACTTTATTGCCTTTGTCAATGAAAATGGAAAACTTTATGAATTTGGTAAGCATATCAAGTCATTATGCACATTCCTGTATGTGTTTTCATGTCGTGGGTTCCTGACTATCTTATTTGTTTTTAAGATGGGAGAATGGATGGACCAGTGAAGCACGGAGCTACCAAAGATGAGTCATTCGTAATGGTAGGTACAACTATGGTTATTCTTCAACATTTTGTGTCAATTCTTGATATGTTGAAATATAATTGTGAGCAAAATTACTTTATGCTCATAGTTTGTGATGAGTCATGGAATAAACTGGAATAGGGAGTGGCCGTTCCCAAGTGTCTGGATTCAATCAATAAACTTGGCTAATGCACACTATCAAATCTCCAGTAGGGAAAAAAGTGGGGACTGTAAAGAAGACTGGGAAACTTTGAAATATAGTTAAATGCAAATTAAACATCAGTGTCTACAAAAAGCTTAATGTGAGGAGAGTTGGAATTTAAGCAATGTTTCACCTTATCCTTAAACCACCTCTGTTAGCCATGTAAGTCAGGTCTGTTTGTAAGATATTAAATGAATAACATAAATAACCTGTCTAGGAAAAGCATAAAGAATATGACTGATACAACTGGAAAAACAAAGTGCATTTAGTCCCAGTTTGTGAATATGCTACAGAAGTCATCGAGGTCTGTGAGATTGTCATGTCGAACTACCACACGAGGGCGCCACACGCACGAGTGATGAAGTTGCAATATTAAATGTTGTGATGATTTATTGGATCTCATGTAAAGGAAGAACTATTACCCTTAAGTAAAAGTAGAGATACCTGGAAAAGATTCTTGCTGAAGTTAAAAACCTGCATTTATAATTCTACTGTATGGGTGGACAATATTGTCAATAACAAAATATTATCCTCTAATGAATTATTAATCATTTTGACCAAATGTCAATATATCAGTTTAACGTTTATTTTGCCAAGTACATACGTACATACATGGAATTTGACTCCGGTTTTATCCAGCTCTCTCAATGTACTTACACATAATAGAAATAACAGCTCGGAACAATAATGATCAATAATAAAATAAGAATATAAAAAAAAAATGTCTATATACCAGGCAAGTGTGGAAGCTGTAAACAATACAAATAGTGCAAAGAAATAAATACTGGATGGATATACCAATATATACCAATGAAAATTAACGATATTTTGGGAACCGCTTGGGATGCTACTGTATATATATGACATGTTTTACAATTTTTTTAATTTTATGATAAATATTAATTTTACTAAGCTGGGACGGTTTAATAAGTTAAGAAAAAAACAGCCTTAAAAATCTGAAAACACAATTAGAAACTATATGACTATGACTATAACCACATTTCATGACATCAAGCCTCATATTACATTATTAATATTTTAGTGCCCAGCCCTACTGGGTAGTATAAAACTATGAGCAATAAAATGTGCTTGCATATTAAAAAAATCCTCCCTCTTTATGACCGTCTTTCCTCCGTGGCTAGTAGCCTCAGATGTCAGAAGTGTAGTTAAAAACTGCAGTATGTCTAGTTTATGTACAGTGGAGTAAAAATAACTTAATGAAACTTTAAAGTGGCAATCATGAAGATTTTCAATTACATACATTTCTGTTAAGTCACTATCTAAAGCCAAATTAGGTAACACAATGGCGATTGAGCCTATGGCCCACTGATGAAAGGATTGCAATATTTATATATTTGCAGTATTACGAAATGGGTGTCTGTCACATTCCCAGAAAAAATGCTGTAAAATTCCAAATTGTGTGCATACTTACATTTTTTGTGCGTTTAAAATGGAGAAAAACTATAATACAGCATTTTTTCCAGGAATGTCAAAACAGACACCCAATTTGTAACACTGCAAATATATAGATATTGCAATACTTTCATTAGTGGGCCATTGGCTCAATCACCATTGTGTTACCTGCTTTGGTTATAGATAGTGACTTAAAGGAGAACTATGCCCATTTTCAAAATTCATACATGTTATTCCTATTGTCTAAGACAGTCCAAAAAATATTGGAAAACATGAACAACTCTCCCATATCCAAAAACTAGAGTGCTAAAACTCAAACTTGTGATGTCATAGGGTATAAAGTGTGGAACTGCTCTGTGGACCATGAATTGGAAAACATGGTCTAGATGACACGGAAAGCAACCACGGGAATGTTCTGAGTATATGGGTACACAACTGAGAAAACTACAATAGAATAAAGGTCATTTGGGTATAAAAAAGAAAACAAAAAACAGAATATCAGCCTCCCATTCATTGTCTTTGGAGCAGCTCCAGACTTTATACCCTATGACATCACAAGTTTGAGACTAACTTCTCTTGTTTCTGGCTTTGAGAGAGAGGAGCTCATGTTCACAAATATTGATTTAACTTTCCTAGGTCATGGAAATAGTATATCATAATGTAATGTAATTCTTAATTTAGGTGACATTTATTAAAATCTTCGAGATTGCCACTTAAAGTAAAAGTTTGACACGAGTGAATCTACTTTTCTTTTTTCTCCTTTTCCTACGTGCCCAGGATGCATCCAAAGTGTGCCGTGGTTTCATGGAGAGAGAGCAAGGCGAGGTCCGTTTCTCTGCGGTGGCTCTTTGTCGCAGCTAGATGTTCGGTAGGACACACAACCAAATTGTAAACCAAAATGTCCCGGAAGCATTCACATCGCAAACACAATCACCAGGCACCCAGAACAACCTGTGAACACACACATCTGCAGACACTATGCACTATGAAGCACATATTGTTGCCACACACTGTACTTTCATCTCATGAACAAAGCACACATGTGCACATAAACACAAACACACTGTCAAAACCCTTTTTTTGTTCTGCTGACACTAACTTATACAAGCTTGTTCAAAACTGTTTTCTGTGATATCATTCAGCAATGGGAATTGTAAAACATGAGGTCAGAGCTCACCACTGCTTATGTGTATTTGTCTTTTTTTTTGCAACTGTTGTTGTATGTTATCATCTAAAACTGATACTTAAATACCTTTTGTGCCAATAACTAGAATAAAGAAGAGTGAGAAGGAAAAGGCAGCACACTTGTGTGGAGAAACATTTTGCCTGTTTATCCGAATGCCTTCAGTTGCTGTGTGGTTGAGTTTATAAGGATCTGACATTCCTCAGAACAGCCCAAATGTATCCGTAGGAATAATTTAACCATTGTTCGAATGCACGCAACCTTTTGAGTGGTGTTCTTGGGAGACAATTCTCCCATTTTCTTTGAGAAGTTTGAATCTACAGTGCAAAATGGTAGTGGTGGATTGCAGTAGTTTGTTTTCAGAACTGATTTGTGTTTTCACTTTATTTGAAAATGGATTTTCACTTAATCTACAAATAGTCAAATGCACCAATAGTGTACAAGTTTAACACAGAAAATACAAAACTTCCAAACACGATAGGGACCATTAAAATAAAGTGCTGCTCTATGTTGGGTTGTTGTCGTGCAGTGCAGGGGTGATAGTACTGTATGTCTAGGCTGTGCACCAATTGTTTACCTTTCTGCACTTTCCTAATACTATGTTGCTGTAGTTCTGTTGGTGATGCAGCTGTGGGAGTTCAATAAAGCAACCATTAGACTTATACGTGTCTCCTGGTGTGTTTCTAGCTCTTGCTTTAAAACCTAGTAATCTATAGCCCTTCCTTGACTTCCCCCAGTCACCAGTCTGAATTTTAGCCGACAACCCATTCATACTTCTGTCACACGAGGTGATGAAGTGGTTAATGTCCTACACCCCTCACAGCTTGGGGCTCCTCCCGACCGGTGTTGGCTGCAGTCCAGCTGTAAAGGGATGAAACAGGAGGAGGACGACTTTAGAGTTGTCGATAGACTGTCTGGTCAGTCAACTCATCACTGTGGATACCGACACAAGACCTTTCTGTGTGTTGAAAAAATAGCAGGCACAGTGTGATGTACAGTATAGTGACCTAAATGACAGTACAACGAAATATGGCACCAGTACTAGTATCCCCTGGTGGTGTCTTTACCTCTCCATTCAGGTGACGAGGTATGTCATATGCTCAGAAAATAAAGGTTTAACCTGCTGTTTGAAAAGATCACATTTTCATCCAATACTTAAGGGCAACTATTATCAATAGCACAGATTACTTACAGCATTACTGACGACTGCCAAGCCATTCTTTGGAAAATAAAGGCACTTGCGAGCGCGCATGACATCACATCTGTTGGATTTTCCAGGAAAAAAATGGGCCTGCGTTCATCACATTAAAAGCAGTCTACAGGCTGATAGCGAAAACCCAGAAAGGTCTAAACACCTGTATACACATTGACAATAAAAAATGATTTATACAAGTAAAAACGTACATACAGTCCCTTTAAATAAACAAAGGCCCTTGAGGGTCTGAGGGCTCCAGGGTATAGATGCCTGCTGTTCCTGTTTGGTAATCCAGCCCTGTGGAGAATTAATTGAATAATTAACTGAACAAATAAAATGTTCAAATAATAAAATAATTCAGTCTTTTTTTGGTGCATGTGGAACATTTCTGAGTAGAGGGTTTCTGAGTATTTCTAAAAATCCTTAATGTGGCTCTGCTTGAAGGAGAGATTTTAAAATATATTTATACAAGTAAAAACTTACATACAGTCCCTTTAAATTAGCAAAGGCCCTTGAGGGTCTGAGGGCTCCAGGGTATATGCCTGCTGTTCCTGTTTGGTAATCCAGCCCTGTGGAGAATGAATTGAATAATGAACTGAACAAATAAAATGTTCAATGTTCTGAGTATTTCTAAAACCCTTACTGTGGCTCTGCTTGAAGGAGAGATTTTAAGGTGGGCTATCATTGTCTATTTTTGGTACGCCCTGTGGTACACTACATTGGCTTCATATATCTCAAACTATCTTTCATGGACTCAAACAGACCTTATAGCTCCACTTCTTTGACATTTTCTTGGCTCCATTTTTAAAGCTAGTTTCTATTGCTCAGGTAAGCACTGTCCTTAAACAACCCCTTCCAGCGTGACGGAGGAGAACTGTGAAATAACGGGACATCGTTTTAGCCAATCCCCCCCATTTCTCTCTCTCTCTTTCTCTCTCTCTCTCTCTCTCTCTCTCTCTTTCTCTCTCTCTCTCTCGTTCTCTCTCTCTCTCCTATCTCTCTCTATCTCTCCCGACCTCCCCCGCATAGATTCCTGCCTGCGCGTTCACGTCTCCTCCAATGCGCGGCAGCAGCAGCAGCAGCAGCAGCAGAATCAGTATTTTTAGCGCCTCGCTGGCTCGTGTTGCAGTGACGGGGGTCGCCAGAAGCTGCTTTTCTTCACCACCGTGCCGCCACAGTTTGAGCAGGACTCTGCGTGGAGAGGTGCGTGGAGTTGCGGGGTGGTTGACGGTAGATAACGGAGTATAACGGACCACCAAACCACCTACACACACATCGTTATCATCACCGTCCCGACTCTCTCTCTCTCTGGTCCTGCCCGGAGATGATGGCCAGCAGCCCCGCAGCAGCAGCAGCAGCAGCAGGTCGAGATGACCCGGATGATGCTTCTTCTTCTCCGCGGGACGAGCCGGAGTCGGAGCCGTCGGGGCCGACACATCCAGAGCCTGCCTGTTTGGAGGCACAGAAATGGATAGAGGTTAGTAAGTGACCGCTCAGGGAGGCTCAGGGGCCTGCTGGGTGCTAGTAGACCACAGCGGGGACACACTGGAAGGGGGTATAAATACACATAACGCGTTAGTAGCCTCACAGCACCTGGTGCATCGTCACCTGTTGTTGTGGGGGACGTCGCAGTGTCGGGTAACAAACGTGTAGTGGACAAAAGTTTTCACACATGTGGCTCTTTAACACACACCAAACACTCTGGGGACTTTAAACAATGTCCAAAGCTAGATAATAAACCACAAACATGAGAGTAAATCTCTCAATTTAGTCGTTTATTTTACGTTTATTTAGCTAGTATTTTTAGTTGCTAGGGGGTGTAACGCCCCCTAGTAGCGAGGGGATTCCGGTTGCCATGGTAATGAAACCGGGGCCAGCATTCACGCACGAGATGCTGCTATACAGTACCAACCGATGATCGCATCGGATGAGATTATCATGTGTGGTCTGCTGCACCATCATCTGCCTCTCTCTCTCTCTCTCTATAAGCCTGAGTGGTGAATCATGATTTTGCCCGTCGGAGTTGCGTTATTATGACCTATTTTCTTTAGCTTATAGCCAAGCTACCTGCCATCTCAGATTTGGGAGATAAAAGCTTGGACATAGAACAAAAATCACATCTTGGCTGTGTTTTTTCACTGGAGTGCCACAATCTGTGCAGTTTGTTATACACACACAAGCCAGTTTACTACAGGCTGTGGTAGTTATAGCAGTAAATACAAAATACACATCATCCACACAACTCAAAGACATTCAGGTTACTGTCATAGAGGAGTTAAGAAACCAGAAAATATTCACATTCAAGAAGCTTTTCTTAAAAAAAATACCTAAAACTATTATCAAAATAGTTTGACCTATTGTTTTTGCTGTCCCCGCTCTAGTTTAGCCAAGCTACCTGCCAACTAGTATATCAGATTTGGGAGATAAAAGCTTGGAAGGAGAACAAAAATCACACCTTGGCTGTGTTTTCACAGGACTGCAACAATCTGTGCAGTTTGTTATATACACACAAGCCACAGTTTACTACAGGCTATGGTAGATATACCAGTAATATAGAAGTAAATACACAGCATTACAGCCAAATAAACAAAGAGCTTGACTCTTGATTTTATGTTCTCTTCTTTCATCTGGATATTGTTTAAACATTTTATTCAGGGGTTACAATACGACTCTTGAGTTTGGTGTCAGCTATAAACATGTTATCACAAAACCCCTTTAACAACATATGGCAAAACTGCATCAGTGATTGTTTTAACACAAGCGTCCGTACAAGAAGTCTAAAATTAGCAAAGGTATGATTTAGATCTGGTAATATGTGGTCATAGAATAAGTAAACAAGACAAATAATCTGACCAGACATGTAAATTCTAATTTTTTTTAACTAGTTCATCAATATTAAACACGTCACACAATTCCTCTTCAACATATCATGCTTTATTCCACAATTTATTTTTTCGAACTTGCCTTCATCTTGGTGGTCATGGTGTTGTTTCTGGTTTATTTAAATGCAATTCATCAGTCAACATCACTCCAAACACCAGATAAATAACATTATAACCATCTTATTTCAAAAGAATTTTTACAGAATGCAGTATTTCCTCCCCATTAATACAAATATTTACAAGAAAAATATAGCAGTAAATACAAATTATACAACATTACAACCAAATAAACAAAGAGCTTGACTCTTGATTTTATGTTCTCTTCTTTCAGACTCATTTTTCTGAAACACAATATACTCAAATCTCTACTTTTGCACTCATAGATAACTCAAACTAATTTCTAAGTCAATCAGTACAATTGACCTCAACACTTCAAAGCATTGAAGTTCACCTAGCTCTCAGTCAAGGAGTTGTAGTTTTTTTGGGAACTACAAAAATGAAGGGCTGCGACTAACGATTATTGTCACTGTTGATTTATTTCTCAATTAATCGATTAGTTGTTTGATCCATAAAAAGTCAGAAAATGTTGAAAAATGTCAATCAGTGTTTCCCAAAGACGTCCTCAAATGTCTTGTTCTGTCCATAACTCAAAGACATTCAGGTTACTGTCATAGAGGAGTAAAGAAACCAGAAAATATTCACATTCAAGAAGCTTTTCTTAAAAAAAATACCTAAAACTATTATAAAAAAAGTTTGATCTATTGTTTCTGCTGTCCCCGCTCTAGCTTAGCCAAGCTACCTGCCAACTAGTATATCAGATTTGGGAGATAAAAGCTTGGAAGTAGAACAAAAATCACACCTTGGCTGTGTTTTCACAGGACTGCAACAATCTGTGCAGTTTGTTATACACACACAAACCAGTTTACTACAGGCTGTGGTAGATGGAGAAGAAGATGGATAGATACTGTTTGGTTTATTTGAGAAGGGACAGTGCAAATTAAAATACACATGGTATCAAACAGAAGGCATCTTAAAAGAGGGCATGCAGTTTAAATGTTGGAAAAGGACACACAGTTGTTAAAAGCAGTAGTCGCAGTTAGGGCTGGGCAATATATCGATATTATATCGATATTGTGATATAAGACTAGATATTGTTTTAGATTTTGGATATTAAATTATGGTATAAGTGTTTCTGGTTTTAAAGACTACGTTACAGTACAGTGATGTAATTTTCTGAACTTACCAGACTGTTCTAGCTGTTCTATTATTTGCCTCTACACAAATAAAAGTGTGATGATTATTTATCAAAAATCTCATTGTGTAATATTTTGTGAAAGCACCAACGGTCAAGCCTACAATATCGTCACGATATCGATGTTGAGGTATTTGGTCGAAAATATGGTTTTTGATTTTCTCCATATCACCCAGCCTTAGTAGCAGTACTGGATAGGTTTATTTGACATATTAGAATGTAAATGCAAGAGTGCAAACACCCAGTTCTGACATACAATTTGAATTGTTGTGGATTAAAAATAACAACGATAAAATGCTTATTTACATTGTTAGAGAAGTAGTAAGATGACAGACAGATTAAAACATGCAAAAGAGAACGAACAAATCAAACAAACCTACAAAACAGACTTAAGAGTGGCATATAACAAACACTTCGAGTCCATACTGATAAGACTGAAATTAAATTCAAGATAAACATGCATCCAACCAGTTTTAAAGATGCTACTGTTTGACACAGGGGTTGACAAATTACTAAAATGATTGAGGACAGGAAAGCTAAGTGCTTGATAGTTTTACCACAGAAGTAGATCATTCGTCTCCCATCCACTCAGTTCAGATCTGTCAGTGTCCCAAATACAGTGCAAGAAAATCCAAATTATCAGCATTTATTAATAAAAAATGTTTCAGTCTGTGGAGAGTAATGGCCTATTTATGTGGCTTTAGAGATATTAATATGCACAGATAGTTTTCCACCAAACCTGCACAGTTATCCCTTCAATGAATGAAGTTGAGGTTGGATGTCTCTTACTCTCACAAGTCATCTTTGTGCCCTATTCAATCACAAAAAAGGATTACAAAAGATTGTATGCATATTCCAGTTTGAAGGATTACGTTCTCACATCTCAAAGATACCTTCCTATAACCTTTAAAGTTTAAAGCCGGAGTGTGCTATGTTATATTCAGCATACTTTTTCACTCATTGGTGGAACTGAATATTGTTTAAACATTTTATACAGGGGTGACAATAAGACTCTTGAGTCATGGTGTTGTTTCTGGTTTATTTAAATGCAATTCATCAGTCAACATCACTCCAAACACCAGATAAATAACATTATAACCATCTTATTTCAAAAGAGTTTTTACAGAATGCAGTATTTCCTCCCCATTGATACAAATATTTACAAGAAAAATATAGCAGTAAATACAAATTATACAACATTACAACCAAATAAACAAAGAGCTTGACTCTTGATTTTATGTTCTCTTCTTTCAGACTAATTTTTCTGAAACACAATATACTCAAATCTCTATGTTTGCACTGATAGATAACTAGAGGTCAATCAGTACAATTGACCTCAACACTTCAAAGCATTGAAGTTCATCAACCTCAATAATGAAGGGCTGCGACTAACGATTATTTTCATTATTGATTGATTTGTCAATTATTTTGTCAATTGATTAGTTGTTTGGCCGTGAAAAATGTTGATCAGTGTTTCCCAAAGCCCAAGATGACGTCCCAAATGTCTGGTTTTGTCCACAACTCAAATACATTCAGTTTACTGTCATAGAGGAGTAAAGAAACCAGAAAATATTCACATTTAAGAAGCTTTTCTAAAAAAATCTAATCAAAATAGTTTGCGGTTAATTTAATAGTTGATAACTAATTTATTAATCGTTGCAGCTCTACAAAAATGGCTTGAAAACTTGCAATTATTTTCATGTCTGATACCAGATGCAATGGACACATTTTGGTCTGCACTTAAAAAGTACCAGTTGTAGCTATGTTACATCAGTAGTGAGCACACACAGTGTAGTAGAGGTTAATGCTGGCCTAAGTCTTAATCTCTCCTGCAGTGTCTTTGCTTGCTGTTCCTCTTGCTTTGTCGTCTTCTTGCCTCCTAATTCTCCAGTTATTTTCAGTCCCGTCAGACCGACTCTATTTCTAGTGGTGTATTTATGCGCTCTCACAGGTGGGGATGATTCAGGGTTAATCATGCCACCCTGCGCTCCATGCAGCATTTACAGCCTGTGTGTGTGTGTGTGTTTGCTATGTCTGTAAGAGTATGCAAAGCGCATGCACACACACACACACACACACATGCCGATCAGCTATGCATGGTGCTGCTCACACGCTCGGACACGCCCCGGTTGGGTGACACTGGTCACTATGGGAACATAACATGGGCAGGCTCTCAGGTGGCACTGTTTCCAGGGGGGGCAGTAGAGCAGTAGGCTATATATCACCACATGACCTGAGCAGGAAATTAGACGGTCGCAGACAAGACCTTTCTGTCTGTTTATAAACGAGACAAAGCGGGATTAGACTGTCCCAAAGCTGATACACACTGTCGAAGGTCCTTTAAACCTGTTGGGTGTGACATTGAGCAGGTTAAAGTTGCACAGGCTTAGAGAAACACGGTTAACTTTAGTGTCAGCAGTTAACCTCTGCTGTCACCGGCATACAGTACATAGCAAGAGTTAAGATCCGTCACACAGGGGAATGAATTAAAGAATGCGTGTGTTTGTGTACCAGATGTCACAGCTGTCTGTCCTAGGCAGATTAACTCCAATGGTCACAGACAGCCAGCTGTGTCTGCACGAAAGAGAGAGTGTGAGAGCAGGGATTCATGGGATTTTTCATGCATGAAGTACTGTATGAAAGAATGTGAACTAATGATGACACAGACTTGCTGTTGGCAGAGATGTCTTTCATGCCCCAGTGATTTTTCAAGTTTTTGTGAAGCCACAATAGTCACCACAGACAAAACTAATCATGTTTTGCAACAGAACGTTGCACACAACCTGCAAAACAGTTATTAAATGTACTTATAGTATCATCATGGTATATGATTGATTGGCTCTGATTAGTATTGTGCAGAAGTAGAATCACTTTGTGTGGTTTCAACTTTAACTCTGAGCTGGGGGTAAAAAAAGTAGTGCACTAAACTATACTACATTTAGTATGCAAATTACACTGAAGTGCACACAATTAAGTGAAATAATTCACTTAATTGTGTACCTTTTGCACTTAAATGTACTTTTTACTTGAATTGCACAAACTCTCAGAGGTAAAATACAGCTTTAATAACAAATAACAGCTTTAAATATGTTAAATAAGTTTGACTACATGTCTATTTTAACGATACCGATACCAGTATTGTAAATGCGTCCAATACTGCCCAAAGTTCAGGATCAGGTATCGGCGAGTACAACAGTCTATGCATGGATCTAATACCATCATTTATTAACCCAGAAAACAATCATCTTGTTTAACTGGAAATCAGTTTTTCTTCGCCGCGGAATTTTTATTTATTCCTAGCTTCATTTATTTATATTCTTCGTAACTGACAAACTGAATAATAGAAGAAAGTTTTATTGCATTCATTCTTGTTGATGTTTTACAAAGGGTTTAACCTGAGCCAGGCCGTACAACAAAGATAGTAATCATATCACATTCCCACATTGGTCAGTAGTAAACAGCTGTTAAATAATAATAACTATATATATCTCTTTATCACTCTGGCATCAGATTGGTATTCGGTGTCGGCTGATACCGCAACTTCAGGTATTGGAATCGGGAAGGAAAAAATTGTATCAGAACACCTTGAACATCTAGTGCAGAGTGAAATATAAGTGCATATTCAAAATGTCACAGATTTTGCCACATTTTATATAATTTAATTGAATTAAAAATGCTGAAATATCATGCAGTGATTAGCTATAATAGCTCCTAATCACAAATTACTGTAAATTCAATTTTAGTGTACCTTTACTACTAATTTATTTTACTGTGATGAAGATGTGTAGTACAATAAGTGTGCTGGTAAAAGTGCTTTTGTTCCTCATATTGAACAGCAGCTGGAGAGTCTGATGTTTTCTCGTGTTGAGTTACTCTGTTTAGTTGCTCTGATCCAGATTAAACTCATCCTCAATCTGGATTATGACTGTATGCCTTTCGCTTTCAGTTTTCTCTCTTTGTTGTCTTCTCTTCTTCTCTGTATGTCACGTGTCCGTAAGTGTGCAGAGTGCCTACAGCACATGATAACATTATAAAGAAGCTAATGCTTCTGAAACACCAGCCTCTCCTCTCAGCGGTCTGTGTGCATCACACTGGGGCTCTAACCCTCTACGTCGTCTCCATTAACTGGCTTTACTGGAAGCACACAGACAGTTCATGGTTTAATTTAGCCCTAGTTTGTGCCTACCATACATCAACATCACAGAGCTAAGCATTAGATTTTCTGAAAAAGAAACACTCAGCGACCTTTGAAAAACCCAGAAGATCATGTAACAACACTTCTTTTTCTAGAGTCCTCAAACCGTTTGTACCGTCTGCTTCACAGTTACAAGAATTTATATTTGTATCCCAAGTTGCAACTCTATTTTCTAATCCAAACAAAGACGATACATGACCTTGCTCAATTTATACGATGTAAACCAAACGTTTTATTTCCAGCCTGTTTTCTGTTATTTTATATTTTCATTCAAAATAACGCATCTATATTTATCTCTTTTTCCAGAAAAGAGATAATCATCTCTGGCTGCATGTGAAATGTCTTTTCTATCATGCAGATAAGATAATTTAATATTTTTAATCCAAATGATTATAAGAGTCTATAAATATCTTTATAACAACATCAACTATTGTTAAACAATCTTCTAGTTTTTTTCACAGTATTTAATTTTTTGGAAAAACAGATGCTTATCTCTGTGACTTTAATTACAATGTGTAACACGAGAGGCACAAACTTTAGGGTCAACTCAGGAGACATGACTGTCCCATGATAAATATAAACAACAAACTGTGTCAGCTGCAGCAGCATGGCCGCTTATTATCACTTTTAGTCTAGGCCTGCAAAATCCTGGCTTTTGTTGCTTATTAGAAAATACACCACCATCTTGACATACTTCTTCTGCTGTCTGTTTTTCATTCTTTCCATCTGTCTACAGTTGTTAAAACAAAAGTAAAGGGTACTTTGGCCTACTTCTGATGCTCCTCTGCCCCCCACACACAGGGGTTTAAATGGTAGCTGCTGCTGCCATTCAGCCAGACTGAGCAGAGCAATCCACCACGGGGACTCAGAGGGAGCACGGGAGGGTTGAATTACCGTTGCTGGCGTTGAAATACCCCCAAGGCCTTTGGCTTGGTTTTTGTAGCAGACATGAATGCTCACTTAACACACACACACACACACACAGACACACACACACACACACACACACACACACACACACACACACACACACACACACACACACACACACACAGACACACACTGTCTCTCTTTTCATGACAATCTGTTGTCCTCTGCTTAAATTTTCATGACATTTTCATCCAAAACATATACGCTCACATCAGTCACTCTGTCTAATTACTGTATTTCAGTTGCAGCATTTTACACATAACCAATCATTAACCACCTCCACCCCCCACACAGTGTCTGTGTCCTGCATCCCACACACACACGCACGCACGCACGCACACACACACACACACACACACACACACAAAACACAAAACACAAACACAGTTGTCCTGCTCTCCCTCAATACAGCACTCTCCTTGGTCAGTAAATTATGCATGACCATGCTGTAAATGTTTCAAAGACCTGGAGTCAAACCTTGATAAACATGACATATGCCAGCATGCGTGCTTGTTTGTGTGTGTGCCTGTGTGTGCGCGTGCGTGCGTGCGTGCGTGCGTGCGTGCGTGCGTGCGTGCGTGCGTGTGTGTGTGACAACAGAATGAGGAAAGACAAGAAAAAGAAAGAGATGCCAATGGGAAACATCTGGTCATCACTTATATAACGACAAAACAATAGGCTGTTTTCATAGCTGCAGATGCACGGTGTGTGTGTGTGAGTGTGTTCCTCTCATACATGTGTTACACGTGCATCAGAACTGTACAAAGTATTATTATTTGTGGTCAGTTGCAGACAAAAACACATTAGCTCAGAGTAAGTGTGTTTTTTTGTGGGTGGGTGATATAAAGGAGCATACTAGTATACTGTATATGAGCAGTAAAGACAGAGAGAGTGTGTGCCTGTAGTTAACAGGTTTGGTGCTGACTATAATCTGTGCTAATCTGGATTAGAAATCTAAAGAGTCAAATTTACGTTCATCTTTGGCTGCTGGTTACACAACAGCTCCAGAAAGCAGTGCATATGTGTGGGTTGGTGTTAGTGATAGTGTGTCACCGTTAGCTTCCTCCTCCTCTCCTGCCTGCACAGGATAGACTGCAGATTGGAGTCCAGGTTAGAGGATTGAGGTTATCGTTTTGCTCGGGCTACGACTGCATGCATCTAAATCAGGGGAAATGGAATGAGGACACGGAGCAGTATGTCATTGGCTTGGCGGCACTCTAATTTGGTTTCTACTGAAGCAAAAAATGTGGGGGGAAGGGTGAACCGGGCAGCGGCAGGTCCCTCTGTCTGTGAGGCACAATTCAACAGACTTCTAGTACTTTTATACTTTATTTTTATCTGTTAATGACAGCGATCGTATTAGGGCAGCAACTGATGACTATTTTCATTATCTCTTAATCTGTTGATTATTTTTCAATTACTTTACTACTCCTTTAAACTATCAAAAGTCAGGAAACAGTGACCCCATCAAAATACCAGGAGCCCAAAATGACATCTTCAAAGTGCAGATTAACACTTAAAAACCCCAAAATGTAAAATTTGAATGTTATAAAACAGAAATAAACATTTGAGGAGCTAGAACCAGAGAATGTTTGATATTTCTTCTTGATAAATGACTAAACCGATTAATCAATTGTTTTTTGTGTTGATATCTGTACAACGCTTTGTTCAAATCTTTTTCATGACACCAATAAGAAGAGCAGCATGGCCAAAAATAGAGGGCATCTCTTTCATTTTTGAGGATGTTACTCAGTGTGCTTTATGAATTTGGTTCCTGTTAATCAAATGCCTGGCTGAATAGGTCGGTTTTAAGTTTATGTTTAAAGATTTCAACACTTCCAGCAGCTCTCAGATCCTCAGGCTCAGAGCATAATGGCTAAAAGCTGCCTCAACAAAGGTTTTAGTCCTGCACTGTGGAACAACTAACGGACTCGTGCCAGAGGACTTGAGGGGCCGCACCAGTTCATACACTGTAAGCATGGGACATATATGCTGGTGCAAGACTGTGCAGTGCTTTAAAAACAAGTAAAAGAAAATCAATACAGAAACTGACAGGCAGCTGACAGACTGGCTTTGTATCATTGTAAACTGAATATCTTTGGATTTTTGAACTGTTGGTTGGACAAAACAAACATCACCCTGCGCTCTAGGAACTTGTTATTAACATTTTATATGCTAAATTATTATATATATGAGAAAATAACCAACGGATTAAAGCTGAAGTAGGCGAGATTGGAGCAAATGTGATTAAAAAACTTTATTTTTATAAAACGGTCGCTATATCGTGACAGTAGTACATGAAACAGGTAACCTGAAAAAAATCATGTGCCTCTGTCCTCCGGTGTTCCTAACGGCATCTGCAAGATATCACAGACCTCTCTATGAGAGCCGGCTGTCAATCAATATTATGTTACGTTAATGCCTATTTCTCACATCAAATGTTTTCAGAATCATCTTGTAGTGTACGGTTTAGCTGTAAAATTAGAAAGTTTGTGACGCCGCCGCCATTGGGAAATCTAGTGAAGGAACGCCAAGTTCCGGTCACATGACCAGAGCACAGCCAATAGGATCGCTCTCTCAATGAAATGACCTGTGATTGGTCAAAGTCTACCGGCTAGATTTTCTAAAGCCTGAAAACAGAGCCATGAGGAGGTGCAGAAGTCTAGTTATCTCTCAGAACACTTGAATTACAATATGCTGAAAGGTTATTATGGATTTTTTCCCCCAATGATGCCAAAAATATACTGCCTACTGCCACTTTAATCAGTAATAACAAATAATAGTCAGTTGCAGCCGTAGTTCCAGTCCACCACCTTTACAGCTGTCTCTTCCTGTCCTCCAGGCTGTAACGGGGAAGAGCTTTGGAGAAAAGGACTTTCGCAGCGGATTGGAGAACGGTATCCTGTTATGCGAGTAAGCCCCTGACATCACCCCCACTCACAGTTTTTGATGTCTGAAGTCACAACAACATACATAAACTCCTCTAAGACTCAATAAATCTCTGCTTCTCCCCTCCTCCACTCAGGCTGCTGAGTGCAATTAAACCAGGGCTGGTCAAGAAGATCAACAGACTGCCCACCCCCATCGCTGGGCTGGTAAGAGGACACTCTCCAGAGTGACATTCATCCCTGTAAACTGCCGTCAAAGTGATAAATCTGTCTGTCTGAGGTCCCTTGCTGTCTGTCTGTCTTGTAGGACAACCTGTCAGTCTTCCTGCGGGGCTGTGAAGAGTTGGGTCTGAAGGGCTCCCAGCTGTTTGACCCCGGGGACTTGCAAGACACTTCCATACGAGCTAACCTCAAGTAAATAGACGTGTGTGTGACTTCATTTATGTCCATTGTAATGTAGTATCACATGACAGTAACACACCTCTCTCTCATCAGGGACTCTGACTGCAACCGCAAACTGAAAAATGTAAGTAATATTGCCCTTTTCTTGCTTTATCTTCTATGTTGGTGTGTTTAGCATTTATGAATGTTAGGGCTGTCAATCGATTGAAATATTTAATCACGATTAATCGCATGATTGTCCATAGATAATCACGATTAATCGCAAAAGAATCACACATTTTTTCATTAAAGGGAGATTTTACAAGTATTTAATACTCTTATCAACATGGGAGTGGACAAACATGCTTGCTTTATGCAAATGTATGTATATATTAATTATTGGAAACCAATTAACAACACAAAACAATGACAATATTGTCCAGAAACCCTCACAGGTACTGCATTTAGCATAAAACAATATGCTCTAATCATAGCAAACTCAAGCCCAACAGGCAACAACAGCTGTCAGTGTGTCAGTGTGCTGACCTGACTATGACTTGCCCCAAACTGCATGTGATTATCATAAAGTGGGCATGTCTGTAAAGGGGAGACTCGTGGGTACCCATTGAACCCATTTTCCTTCACATATCTTGAGGTCAGAGGTCAAGAGACCTCTTTGAAAATGGCCATGACAGTTTTTCCTCGCCAAAATTTAGCATACATTTTCCTTTGCAACAAGCTAGTATGACATGGTTGGCACCAATGGATTCTTTCGGTTTTCTAGTTTCATATGATGCCAGTATCTTCACACTAGCTTTGAAAGTGAGATTAAAATTAATTTGTGTTAAAGTGTTTTTATTGCTTTACCTTTGACAGCCCTAATGAATATACATCAAACCCTCTGTATCTATGTCTCTCAGGTGCTGAACACAGTGTTTTGGCTCGGGAAGGCTGCCAGCGGCTGCACCTCCTACAGCGGCCCGACTCTCAACCTCAAGGAGTTTGAAGGGCTTCTTGCTCAAATGAGGGTGGTGAGTGAACAGAGGACAGTGCAGGGATGGGGGAGGAGAGAGAGGCAGACAGACAGAAAGACAGATAGCGGTGTGGAGGAGGTGCGGGGGATGGATTTGTTACGCTTCCTGTCTTTGTTGGGGTGCAGGAGAGACACACGAGACAGGGGACAAACACATTTTTGTTTTTGTTACACCACAGCTACTCCTATTTCAGGGAGAGACAGAAAAGAGAAACAGGATGTGAGTTGAGGAAGAAGAATGGCTCTGCACAATCTATTGGATCAATTGGAAGTCTATTAAGAACATCTGGCTTTGTGTTTGTTTCTTTTGCTCCTTTCCAATCAATTTCTCAACTCATGTATTGTCTCTTAAGTGAGCTTCTTCATTCATCTTTCCTACTTTATACACTTTTCCACATATTTTCCTGATGTGTGTTCATGTGCGTTTTGTAGGAGACTGAGGAAGGAGGCGACAGTTCTCAGAAGCGCAGCGTTAGGGACAGCGGCTATGACTGCTGGGACTCTGAGAGGAGCGACTCTCTCTCTCCACCACGACACACTCGAGACAACTCCCTCGACAGGTGAGAGACATCTGACCGAATATGTGGACACACACACACCAGGGGTATTTCACATTGCTGATAAGAAGTTAAATACAGCTGTTGACATTTTCTTCATTTTAGAAAATCAATTAAAACTTTAAAACTTGGTCCCATTGATGCAAAACCCACATGTGATTTTACAATGTTTTTTGATCTGTTTTGTGTTTCACAGTCTGGACTCCTTTGGCTCCCGCTCACAGCACAGCCCTTCTCCTGATGTGGTGAATCGAGGCAACAGTGATGGTTGGTTATGATAAACAGCTCTCAAATTCTCTCAAATTTCTGAACTTAAGAGGGAGCCAGGCTAGCTGTGTCCCCCTGCTTCCAGTCTTTATGCTAAGCTAAGCTAGTCCCAGACTTTGCATACAAACATGAGAGTGGATATTGATCTTCTCATCTAAGGGTGCTTTTACACAAGCCAACACCATTTGAATCAAACTCTGGTGCAGTTCGTTTGGGCAGTTGTGAACGAAGTAATCGCAGAGTCAAAGTGAAAACACTTCGAAAGCAATATATATCAAAGTCCACAATTTGCTGCATAGAAGTGGCAGCTCTTGAGACGAAAAAGATACGTTTTCTTCTTCACACACGCCCCTAAGCAAATAATTTGTTTTATTTGGCCTGCTTTAATTTGTGCACTGCGAAACCGAACCAGACTAAATAGAAAACAAACCAAAAGTATCAATTTCACTCAGATTCGGACTAGCCAAACGGACTATGGCTTGTGAAAGCGCCCTAACTGTCTGAAAGAAAGCAAATAAGCGTATTTCCCAAAATGTTGAACTATTCCTTTAAAGCAGCAACACAAAACCCTCTCATCCATAAATAGTCTGACTGCTGTTCTCTAACATGTTGGGGTTTTAACCTCGGTATGTTAGGGCCAGTCAGGCGGGCTGTGGACGACAGCTGAATGTCTCAGACACTGTGTGTGTGTGTGTGTGTGTGTGTGTGTGTGTGTGTGTGTGTGTGTGTGTGCGTGCCCCAGATGCAGCAGCTGTTGGTCTGAGTTGCAGACTAGAGATTTGGACCTGGGAAACACAGGCTGAGGTCAACATCCTGCCTGTCGTATGTCAGTCTGTGTGTGTGTGTGTGTGTGTGTGTGCGTGTGTGTGTGTGTGTGTGTTTGAGGGGCATCCTGTTTGTGTCTCTTATGTTGACAGAATAATATGTGTGCAGCAGGGTGACAAGAAAAACACTATTCCAGAGCCGGGAATAGACTCATTCCCTACATTCCCTGAAGGTCACAGAGAAACTGTGCTTTGCTTACCCAGTAATATTTATTACCCAGCAAGAACGACAGACAGGGGAGACAGTTTGTCTTATTCTGACTGTATGTATGTTTGCAGAATACTTAATGGATTAATTCACAATAGTCGTGTCAAACGGCTGGCAAGAGAAGAAGTGATATTTCTCACTGATTACCCATATTAAGGTGTTGCTGGTTTAACTATAACTTGGGTCATATTGTTGTAGTGTTGGTCAGTATTTCCATCAGTTATTTAACACTGTACTCACCAAAAGTAGTTGCTGAGATTTGGGGACAAATCCAGCAGGTTGTAAACAAGCCAACAGTTTAACAGCCAAACATCTAAGCTACTTTATTTTGAAGTAAAACTCAAAGTGGGCACACTGTTGCTAATAATCCTCAATCTCTTTCAAATAAGTTTGACTAACTACTTTGTTTGTTTCTGAGCGTCTGAGTGCTCGTGTCGTTTCTTGCCCGTCTGACTTCTTTTTAGCACAGTTGCCACGTTCATGAACTCAGCAGTTAACTTGTTATTATTACTGATAGAAATGATGACCAACACAATAATACATAAAGGTACTTTGAATTTAAGCCACTCTACCTTAAGTTGTCTTGTATTTGGACTTGTCCATACCTGCTGCGTTCCCACTCTAAACTAAGGCCAATAGTAGGCCCGCAAAATAAGATTGTGGTTGTAATAAAGTGGAAATATCCTTCAAAGGAATACTTCACCCACAAAATGACCATTTGTTTATCAATTACTCACCATGTGTTACCTTGAATTCTTGAAGTAAATTTTGTTTTTCTTGCGTGCCTCCACGGTGAATGGAGAATCATTTACTTCACTTTTTTCCGTTTTTTGATTCTCCATTCACCGTGGAGGCATGCAAGAAAAAACAAAGTTTACTTCAAGAATTCAAGGTAACACGGGATGAGTAATTGATACACAAATGGTCATTTTGTGGGTGAAGTATTCCTTTAATTTCAAATGGGACTCACATAAAACCTTCAGATTATTCTCCCAATAACATATCATTGGGGGATTGGAAAGGGTTAAGATACACATAACTACTCTGTCAGTCTTTTCAAATGTAATCTGATGGTAGAAAGGCAGCCTCATGAACAAATACAGAGCTGATTTCACCATGTGGTGTTACAGTAAATGTCTAAAATGCTTAAAAGTGTCTAGAAACTTAAGATGGATATGTCATGGTCCTTTTCATTTATTTAGTTATACATTTTAAAGTTATAGGGATAATGCACCTTAATAGACATTTCTGTAAATGTGCCAGATTAGCCATCTTGGCTAATTTTCAAATGCAGTCCCTGGGCAGGTGTAATGACAAAAAACACAAGAAATACATTAAAATAACCATGTTTGCCCTTACTGACATGGAATAAATTGGTAATACCATAGAACATATTATGAACAACATGGAGCTGATATGTGTTGAGAAGCGTCTGCAGAGGTTATTATGCAAGGACCAATTATAAATAGTTGCTGACATACTTTCTAACCTTCTTTACTCTTTTATGCTCCATCGCTCTTTGTTGCCCAGGGCGAGGCAGTGACTCGGAGGCCGACGGCAGGAGGCCAGATGTGCGGAAAGATGACATGTTGGCCAGACGGACAGCCAACAGTGACTCCAGAAACTCCATCCCCTTTAACCAGTTTCTTCCCAACCGAACCAACGCCAGCTCCTACATCCCGACACCACGCCGAAAACCGCATACAGAGGAAGGAGAGCAGCGGAGGTAATGACCAGCACATCAGTGAAATAAATAATTCAGATGCAAATTATGCACATTTATACACAAGTGCTGCAATGGAAAAATACACAAACCGAGCCGCAGGAAAAGGTAAATCACCCAAGACACACACACACACACACACACACACACACTTCCTCATCCCTAATCTTTCCCTGCCATTACACACCGTTCCCCAGTCACCCTCAAACCACTCCAGAGCAGTCCAAAAGATCTGGACTGCACCACAAAACTCCCAAGACTGTCACTTGGGCACCTGAGAACAATGAGGAAAAACTAAAACAGGAAGAGGAGAATATGACCCAGGAAGTGTTGGAGCAGAGGAAGCTGAAGATGTTGCAGAAGGCAGGAATTAAAGTTCTGCCTGCTGCCGTTCGCTACAGCAGGTCAGAGAGGAGGGGGCATGAAGCTGCTGCTGCTGTGGTTTGACAGTTTTGGTCGTGTTCACTAACGGATCGTTATGATGGTAATTTTGTTTGTGATTTTTTTTCCTGTTGCTCCCTTCACACTGGTGCTGTGGTTTTGGTTTGTGTAGCTATCTGATTGCAGCAATGTGGCTCATTAATGAGTGTGTTTGCTTACAGATCTGACTAACTGCTTGCTACTCTTCTGTGTTTTATATACAGCAGAGGTTGATTTAAATCACGTCAGTTATTAATATTGTAATAGAGGTTTCAGTGGCCATGAATTGCTTCCTAGTTGGTGTGGTATTTTCTTGATGCACACAGTGATGCGTTTGAATAATCAACGGGACCTTGCCTTATTCGAATATTTGTGGACGCATGTCAAATCCAAACTTTGCACGTCACTACGTCTGCTCACAACATGCCACGATGGATTTTTAATAACCTCTGAAATTACCTCGCCACCCCATCTCGTCTCCAACCTCAGCCCTCCCACAATGGAGGAGCAGGAAGTGAGGTCGCCATCCCCGAACATCATCCTTCGCTGCGATAATGACTTTTTGAGCTCCCAGAAATCTGCGTGGGACTCCTCCTCTGATGTGGAAGAGGAGGCCGAGGTGCGGAAAGTCCCCGATGTTCATAAAGACGACCTGGCATCCAGACGAGCTCATCGCAGCCCCGTTGCTCCCAGGGTGCATCAGTTTGTCCCTTCACCTGTATGTAGCAACAAAGACCGAGAGCGCTGGGAGGGAATTAGACGCGCCTCGCAGCAAACACTGCAGGAGAAGGAGATCAGGTTAGTCAGTTTGTTAGTGTGGGTTGCCGTTTTTCTTCCATTTTCACTCTAACTTACAGCTAAATGTTTCTCCCTACTCTTTCTTTCTTTGGGTGTTGTGGTCACCTGTGGTTTGACGTGTGCGTGCTCCACTTTGGTGTGACATGTGTGTGCCGTGTGATGCCGTTGTACTGGCTCTGTGATTGGACAGTGAGAAGGAAGCAGTCCCTGACATCATTACACGCAGAGACAACCCTTTCCTAAATTCCCCTCGCCACGAGGAAGAGGAGGATGGAGAGGAAGAGGGAGAAGAGGGGCAGGTTAAGGCGACGCCTAATAAGCAGAAGGATGACCTGGCTCGTAGGCGGGCTCAGAGTAAGCCCCTCCCTCACAGGGACGGACCAATGAGCTTTGTTTCTGCCCCCATGAGCCAGGCAGATGTGCAGAAGTGGGAGAGACTCAAGATGGCTGAACCCAGGTGCCCAACACACTCTCTCTGTTTCAGCACACATGCGGTATAAAGCACTTAGATGCTGCTGTATGTCAAGTGTGTGGTTTGATAATGACTGAGAGAATGTGCAACATGTGTGCTTCTAGTTTTAGTTCCAGTAAGCAGATCATTGGAGGCAGATGAGGATCTTTCGTAACTTTCATACGAAGTTACAGCTCAAATGGCGTTCAGTAGATATTTTTTAAGCCCTAACAAGTAGTGGTTTGAATACATGGGGGATTTGGTACGTTATTTCGAAAGCCATTCAAGTTGAATCCTCACTAAACCGCTACAAATGAAGCATTATCTGAAAGCACAAAGTGTCATGACTCTAGCTTTATTTTATTTTATTTTATTTAACCTTTATTAAATCAGGATTAAAGACTCATTGAGATTTTTTTTAGAGTCCAAGTCACAAATATATATAGCTGAAATAATATAAAAATGACAGTTCTTTTCATGGGGGGGTATGTGCCATATTATACATTAAACGATTTATTGAGTAATACAAAAATAACAAAGTTTACTTTGGCAGATTTAAGGCTCCCCTCTTATCGTTTATCGTTGGGAACACAACCAGAAATATTTAAAAAAACCTCGAAAGATACCTCCATCGTGTACTTGGATCAATATCTCATCACTTTCAGCTCTTTCAGTCTCTCGTATCCTTGCAGCTATATATCCGCTTAGGTTTAGTCTCCCTTCTCTCCTTTTCTCTGTTGCTCCCCGTGTTCTCATCTGCTTGTTTATCCTCCTCACTATTGTGCACTTCAGGCCTCTTCAGTCTTCTTTGACAGGCATTGAAACAGAGTAGGGAATTGGCCGGTGTGTAAGAGACTCTGTGTGTGTGACCAAAAAAGAGGCGACTGTTGGCTGTGAGCACTGCCTCGGCTTTGTTTTTCTCTCTGGCCGCTGATGTCATTAGATAGGATAAAGAGTTTTTTGTGTTCCCAGAGGAGCTGCAGTTACCAGGAAAATGTGGCTACCTAGAGTAAATCAAAAGCTTAATGTGTGTGTTGTGAATGTACGTATGTGTTGAAGGGAATTAAGTACACAACCCCATGCTTTGTCCTCTACTGTCCATCCACACTTCCTGTCTGATTCATCATTTCCAACTCGTCCTTCCTTTGTCTTCACAGTCTGATCCTCTGTCTCTGGTTGCTCATGATTTTCCACCCTCTTTATTTCCCCCCTGCTGTTTTGCTGGCTGTCGTTGCGTGTGTGTGTGTGTCTGTCTTCATTTGTGAGATTGCATCGACAGTGAGGCTAGCCCGGTCCCTGTGTGTCAGGCTTGTCTGGAGAAAAGTTATGGAAGTCCTCTCAGCGGATCAGCAAGGGCTGGACGGGGTCACAGCAAAGTTGTGACCTTTGGGGGCGTGACTGAGATCGAGCAGCCAATAGACACAGTCACGTCAAGTGAAGGGGAGGAGACGGAGTTGCTAAGACGACTCCTTTCCAAGGCAACTGTAGCCATGCCTACCATTGGCCTGGGCTCCCAGCTTTCAGAGCGGGAACGCAGGTACGGACGAGGCCAAATATAGGACAACTTAGGCTACAGTGGCTTGAATCCAAAGTCTCTTGCATTAGTGTGCACTGTATTGAGGAATAAATAGGTCCCTCTCTGTTACATTACCTATTTAATGGTTTAATTTATGCTTGTCGATGTTGTTTTGTAAAATGTTTTACATTTCAGGCCTATTTGAATTAGTAAATTAGGTAGTTTGGATGCATCTCTCTGCATTGTGCTGATTTGCTTGTAGTTTTGATAGGACACACACCTGCATGGACATCCTGCTGTGACAAGTAGGGCTACAAATTGCAGTAGAGAAATATCAAAGATACACAGTGTCTTCATCATATTGTTGATGACAGAGCAATGGCAATTTTGGCTATTCTTATCACAAATGTTTATTGTGTTTTAACCCTCATCCTATCAACCTACAGTATTTAACATACAAGGACTACAAATCCCAAGAAGAAACTACTGTAAGAAACAACCATCATAGCAAAATGTTACTTATTTTTTCTCAAAATGTTTTTAGTTATGTAAGTCATGTCATTTTATGAAATAAAAACAGATTATTATTTTAGGAAAATTACAGTTAATTTACATATTTTGTAAAATGAAAATAGACAGAGCACATGAGGAAATCTGTGTCTGCTGCATCTGTATCTGTCTCCTTCACGATGACTGACAGAGTACCCCTACCTCTCTGATAGTGTGTGATACTTTCAATTAGAACGCATGGCAAACATTTTATCTATCTGTTCTATTTTATCTATTTAAATTGCATAGGCTGCAATTGGGTGCCTTTGACTGGAATCCTCAGGACCACAATACATTGGCGTTTTTAAAAAGCACTAATAAAAACAGAAAACAATGATATTAAGTAATTACGAACAAATTGATTGACAAAGTCATGAAAAATTGCAATGATAGAATAAAGCACCTGTGAGATATGACAAAAAGTATACCTCTAGGGTCTACAGGGACCCCAGTTGGTAGGATGAGGGTTATAAAAAAAGAGTATTGGCCAATATGTCAGCCTCAAAAATCCTAGTCGGGCTACAGAGACAGCCTGTAGTAAATGAACAACTCCTGCATTTCTGCAATGTCTGTGTAAACCTTGTTTTTCTCCTGAGATATTATCTGTTCACTTCTGATATATGTTTCAGAAAATGGCCATAAAATGGAAACACTTTATATATGGAGGTTATCACATGACTCTGATGGTCAAAGAGGTTAAAATGTCATCACAGGTCTTTTTATCTTTTTTTTTTTTCTAGATTTGCATGAGTTTTGCATGTGTTTTCTAACCCATCTTCATTCGTTGCTAAGACACTCTCTTGAATGTTTTTTAGTTTGAATTTTTTCCATCTTTACATTGTTCTGTACTCTTAGTGACCACCTGCTTTTCTGCATGTTCACGCCTGGATTTTAAGATTTAAGATTTAGTATCCACCGTTGTTGCTGTGGTTTGAGCTTTATATGATGCTCTCACAGCCAGGTAGATGGCCTCAATCAAACCTCCGCTGACCTCCCACCCTGCACCCCTGAAACCCCTCCGACTCCTGCTGAGCTTGATGCACAACTGGCTCAGTATGAACGGAGAACAGAAGAGGACGAGGAGGAGGAAGAGGAGAAGATCCCAGATGTTCAGAAAGACGACATGATGGCGAGGAGGACAGGAGCTTTCCATAAACAAAGCAGCGCCACAGCAACTTACAACCGTTTCCTGCCTCTGCCCAGCACCAAGCGCTGCACACAAGGGGAGGTCACCACTGACGCTGCTCCGCGGAACAAAAGGGACGTGCAGGCAGACAGGAGCAAGAAGCTGAACGCCAGGTGGGCTGAGATCCGTGTGTCTAACAGTTTGAGGAGCCACTAACACGCTTGGTGTGGTTTGCAAAGGGATTCTCCAGCTTGATGTTTAGTTATTTCAACTATAGGAGTTTCTCTCATAGAGTGGAGCCACTCAGAGTTCCCATGGAAACACCTGACACGACTGTGATCCGAGCAACGTCTCACAGTGAACGTGAATATGATGATGATGACGATGATGAGTATGATGAAAATGAGCCTGTGCCTGACCTGGAGAAGGATGATATGATGACTCGAAGGACTGGATCGTTCCAAAGTACAGCCAGAACAAATCAGCCCATCAACAAGTTCCTGCCAGTACCTGGAGCAGTTAAATATAACGTCGCCCCAGTGTCTGCAATGAAGCCACTACTCAGAACTAAACTCTCAGAGAGGATGGCTTGTGAAAGGTATTTACTGTGTTTGAATGATGAAGAGATTGTGGTGTCGGCCATCTACTGAAACTAACAAAGCATATTTTACTGGCAAAGATGAAGGTTTGATTATGTTTACAAGTCAAATGGCCTGCAGTACTAACACTAATATGTCTCTGTGGAGGATTTATAGTTGTTGTTTGGTTTGTTTGAGTGCCTGCAGCTGGACGCTTGATGTGGTTTCATTTGTATTATTTGTATATGAAAAAACTGGTCGATGATTTGCAGTTGTGGTCGGATTCTTGGAGTTCTGGCTCTCATATCGTTTGTGCTTGGTTTGGACTTGGTTTGGACTTAATCTGGTTGCTGTTGAAGTTTAACAATGGCTTTGTTTGGCATGACTTTGGTTGTTTGGTTCTAGTTGAGTACAGAGCGATCGGCTGTTATCTATGTATTTAAAGTGTAAATCACTGCTGAATCACAAAGGGACAAAAACAGCTCTTGCTTTACTCTCCAGTATTTTAAATTCCCAGCTTGGTTCACCCAAATTACAGAAATATGAGTAAAAATACTAAAAGTAATTTACTAATGATTTCCCTTGTAAGTTTGGGGTTGTAAGTAACCCAAGTAAATATTCATTCATTATTAATTTATTACTGGACTCTTTACTCTCCACATTGTTTGCCAACTTTCTTGATGTTCATTTGATGAGCTGTGTACTGAAAACAATACTCTAAGTCATACCAGCAATGTACCACCTAAGCATTGTCTCTATTTTTCCTTTAAATACATAGTTTTTTCCAAGAAACGGCCAAGGAAATCACAGAACCATAAAATAGTAAATAAAGTGTTGCCAAAACACATATTTTTTGGCTTACCTGTACTGGTATCTAGCCACAAAGTTCCATACACCTCCTATGTTTTGTGGTGGAGACAAAAATCTCAGAGATATTGCTGGTATCTCACAACCTCAGCAGATAAAACTAGACCTATCTGCATGACTAGATCCCATAAGATGTGGTGAGAACATATCATTTTGTAATTTGGGTGATCTGACTCTTTAAGCCTGTTCTGGCTGTGTGTTAGAAGTGCAACATGGGTTAAACTTTCAGTAAACAGGGAGCAGATCAGCTGTCATCTGTTGTCTGTGATGTGGTCTGGATTTATCCGTTGAGCTGTATTTTCTGGTAATCTTGGCTTTGTCGCATGGATTTTAGCAGCATCGTTACCGTGGCAGCAGAACCTCAGGCTCTGCTCTCCAAAGCCCCGACCCTCCCTAAGTGTGCAGGGCTGAGGAGGAAGAGGCAGGAGGAGGATGGAAAGCAAGAGGGAGACATGACAATCTCAGACACTTCTGAGCCCCTCTCCTCTTCGTCGCCCACCCCTCCACCCAGTCCTGCTGCTGCCCCGGCTCGTAAAGTGGAGGCAGAGCTGGAAAAGCAGAGTGTGGAGGAGAGAGTTGAGGAAAAGGTGGAGGAGAGAAAGAAAGACGTAGACAAGCAACCACGAAAGAAACCCTTCTGGCTGGATGACGATGATCTACCTCCCATCATGTGAGATGCTCTTCATCACTCCCCCTCCTCAGATTTAGTTCTGTCATTCATTCAGTCTCAAGTGTGACATTAGCATTAATGCTGCTGCTGCCCATCCACTCACCTGCTCTTTCCTCTCATTCACTTTATTCTGTTATTTTTTAGGATGAGCCGGCGAGTTGCTTTTATGTCTGAGGACACTGAGTAAGTCTGTCGGCGTGAACCTGGATGAGATTCTGCATGACAACAATATATACACACTGTGCACGCTCAATTTAAAGAGTACAAAAAAACATATTTATATATGACACTCTAACATTATGCTCATTGCTGTGCGTTGTCATGACTCATTACTAACATCCAACTTCTTATTGTCATATTTTACTTTTAATGTAATTCTGTTTATTTTTTTGCTTGTTTGTTTAAAAATAATTTATTATAATAGTCTATTATTTAGTTGAATGAATGTGTTTGTCTTGCCAAATTAAGTTAGTTATGTTTGCTCAACTGCTTGTTTAATTGCTTTGTGATTAGTTTATGGAAACAATAACATATTTTTATGTCTGTGAGAAGGTGTAGGGCCACACAACTAATATAAATCCACTATGTACAGAACAACAAGAATTATAATATTTGTGTTTAGTGGACTATTATTGGTTGTGTTTAAGTATGTCCTGCTCTGCGTTCACATCTTTTATCTCTAGAAATTGGTTATAATTACCGTCCGACCGTCATTGTTTCTATTTATTTTGAAATGGGGGCAGGTTTTTCCCCTTCCCCATCATGGAATGTACATTTTTTATTTTGATTACAGTTTATATAATGTTTGAAATTTTGTGTTGGAAATATTTACTGAATTAACCAACGAATGAGTTCAAATTCAATATTTTTCTGTTTTCCAGAGCCAAATTGGACAAAGTGAATATGTTGGATCAAGTGATTAACTAATTTATACAAGATTATACTGTTTTTTTTCCTCTCTAGGAGCGTGAGCATGAGTGACATGCTTAACGAGGAAGAGGTGGGATACCTACCGCCACTGAGCCAATCACGAAATGAGCGCATGCACGAACAGTACAACGACTTTCAGGAAGATGACGACCACTGGCAAAGTGTAAGACACGTTTAAATTGATCACGTAGGATCCATTTAGGTAGTAGAAGGGAAATTGTATGTGCATCTTATTCAGATAACTGTAATATCCTGAATTAACTCTGAACCTGTGACAGGACTTGGCTCGTTGGAAGACTCGGCGTCGCAGCGCTTCACAGGAACTGATCAAGAAAGAGGAAGAGAGGAAGAGGATGGAGAAAAGGATGAAGGAGGAGGGACGTGACAGCAACAAGAGGAAAAGCATTAAAACCTACAAAGAGATCGTGGAGGAGAAGTAAGGATGATATTGAGGCCCTTAGTAGTGTTGCATGTAGCGCTTAAAGAGGACATATTGTGCTCATTTCCAGGTTCATACTTGTAGTTTGGGTTTCTACTAGAACATGTTTACATGCTTTAATGTTGAAAAAAACTCTTTATTTTTCTCAAAACGGCTGTGCTGCAGCACCTCTTTTCACCCTCTGTCTGAAACGCTCTGTTTGAGGTCCTGCCCCGCCCTCCAGAATAGTCTGCTCTGATTGGTCAGCTGGCCCACTCTGTTGTGATTGGTCAACCTAACCAAACTCTTCAGACTCCGCTCCAGCTCCACTCAAACTAGCTTTGTTTGAGGGTGAGGGTATTATGCAAATGTGTTACTTGGTGACATCACCACGTTACTGAAGAAAAGGCGGGACTTCAAGCAAGGCGTTTCAGGCAGTTCAGGATCAGTGTTTTGTGGGGGAGAGAAACTCCCTTTGGCGTGGACTTTGGGCTTTATATCTCTGCAGACCTTTTACATACACAAAAAACTAATTAACACACTAAAGGAAAGGGAAAAAGCAGAAAAGCACAATAGGTCCTCTTTAACATGAGAGAAGCTTATTTAAAGTATGCCACATTAAAACCTAGATCTCTGTCAAAAACACAATAATAGCAAAACAATATCAAAAATACTACCTAGACACCAATTGCTTTGTGTCGCTCTACTTACTTCTCTCTCTAGGGAGCGCAGAGAGGTAGAGTTGTGTGACGCCTACAGGAATGCAGCGACTCCAGAAGAGGCTGCCATGGTTTTACAGCGATACGCTCTTCGCTTCACCATCAGTGACGCAACACTGGACAGCCTAAAACTGCCCAGATCCACTGCGAATACCAAACAGGACCCTACTCAGGTGGACAAGGAGCACAAAACAACATCACCTGTTAATGAAACATCAGAACGTCTGCACAAACCAGAACCACCTGTTATAAAAGACCAGAGGCACACAGAACCTGAAGAGATGGAGACACTTGTAACTGCTCAACAAGAGACATCAGTTTCTGTCTCCTGCAGCTCCCCAACGGCTGGCAGCCCCCGCAGCCCAGTCTCAAACTCAGAAAATGTGCCACCTCGGTCACTAGAACTGAAAGAACCTCAACCCAAACCGACGGAGTCTCAGACTACACAACAAAAGCAACCGATTACAGGAGACGCAAAGCCTCAAACCAAACACACTCCGCCTCAGATTTCACTTGTGCAGCCTCACACCACAAAGCCTGGACACACACTCCCTTCTCCTCCATCTGTATCTCCCAGACCCGTCCCCCTGCTGGCAGCCAAGCCCTACTGCCAGCCCAGGAGCACACAGTCTGGACACAAACCTGTCAAGGTGAGGGCTCAACACCAGTCAGCATTATCTGATACTTCACAGTTCCACCTCAGTGCCTCACCTCATGCTTACATTAAAGGAGGTGTTTGTTGTATTTAGGTAGTTTTAAAATTTTTAGTTCTGAAGGCCTTTACACACTGGGGCGTTTTTTTTCATGCGATTCATTTGCACGTCAATATATTTTTTTGAACTGTTGTTTTTTGTCACGAGTACTTTCACACAGAACATGAATATGCTGCGAAAAAGCGACATCATTTTCTTTTCGGAAAAAAGGGCGATTTTCTGAGCTTTCGCACAACAAATAAATGTATCAACCAATGAAGTTGTGCGGAACGAGTTGAGTGTTGCCTATGTTTATGAAACAACAACGCGGATGCTCCATAGTCTTACTGATAAACATGAATGGCACCCATGAGTTTGTGTTACTTTAACTAAATAAGAACAATACAGTATCCTTGTAATCCTGACTTCTATGCATGTGTCCCACTCAGATGGACGGGTTGGTGCGAGTGAATGGAGAGGCGATGGAGGATTTATCTGTTTCCTCTCCACCTGCCTCTGCTCGGCCCTCGCCACCGGAGGTCAAAGACGTTCCTTCAGAGCAGACGGAGAAAGACGTTCCTTCCAAACTGACGCAGAAAGACGTTCCCTCAGAGCAGACGCAGAAAGACGTTCCTTCCAAACTGACGCAGAAAGACGTTCCCTCAGAGCAGACGCAGAAAGACGTTCCCTCCAAACAGACGGAGGATGATGTTCCCTCAGAGCAGGCTATGACCAATCAGGAGACGGTGGAGCAGACGCCACCTCCACAGACAGAAAGATCAACCTCATCTTTAGGCTCTGCCATCAGCTCCCTGATTGGAGGCCGAAACTGTACCATCACGACTACTATTGTGACAGAGCTCACACATGTGGAGCCACATCACCCGGATATCCAAAGCAATGGACAGGTAATATTACGAGTGACATGTTAACAAACATAAAACCTGTGTTTCTTCTGGGTTAGTTAATTTAATACATATAATGCGTGCTTCACATTACTGCTGACCATTTTCAAACGTTGGTTTTTAGATGATGTTTTTGGAATGAATATATTTTTCTTACCATCCAGACAGCCATGGATTTCAGTTCTTTTACAGTAAATACTGTCTGAAGATCAACCTGCAGAAATGTCCTATTAGCTCATGAGAGGTGATCCATCACAGTGAAAATTCTGTTGTCTTTCCTCTTGGTCAAAGTTGTGTTATCGCTGCATGGAAAAAAGTATGAATTGTTTTCATGAATTTTCCATCCTGGTGCATTCAAGTGTTTATGGAAATCCTTGACACCTGAGACACAAGCGTCAGCCGTCGATTCGGACCATTCATGAGCTGTGTTAGTGGAAAATGAAACCCATGGGATGAACTGAGAGCAGACATGGGTGCAAGCTGACTCTGGTCTTGGAAGCAAAAAATCATTCTTCATCTTTATTACCACAAAGTGAGAACGCAAACAGCGCCGGGGGTCTGATCCCGTGGCACTGCCCCAACTCCCCGCTGAATCAGCAAACTTTCTTTTGCTGCCGTTACACAGGTTACTGTGACTCCCGGCACTGGGGTTTGTGCTGGCTGAATGCTAGTTGTTACAGCTAACTCTAGTGAAGTAGTCTCCTGGTGACGGGGAGGACGATTTCTCCTTCTCAATTTTCGTTTCTGCCACTTTAGATTTAATCCAAAAACAAACTATCACAACCACAGACTGTATATAAAGATGGACGACATGACAGCTCCCTAAAAGTGAAGCCAAAACATCTCGATCGCCCCCTGGTGGCTGGCTGCAGTATAGGTCATAAAGCCCGCCTCCTCCATGTTATTGGATGGGACATGGGCGAAACTGAAAAGTCAAAGTACACCGTCAGCTAAATCTTTGCCAAAGATGGTTTCTGTCATTTTAGGTAGTTCTTATCATGCTGATGTATGTTCAAGTGTTCATTTTCTTGATAAGTTTGCGCAGACTCTGACGTCAAAATCTCAAGATGGTAGCTGCTGTATCCGGGATATTTTGGTTTCACTTTTTTACAGTGTGAGGAAGTGGAGACGCGCTGTACATCTATACATACAGTCTATGATCAAAACGTGCACGGACCCTGCTACAGTGACTCATCATCGCTTCTCGAAGTATAAGTGGTATAGCAAGCTAGCTGTTTAGCACGCTCATTACAGTAAATATCTCTGTAACACAATACATAGACGTCTTTCACATAACGTCAACACTGTAACCCTTTCACATTCTGTTGATAATGTTAGCTCATTTTTTAAATGTTTTAAACTAAAATTATAGCCAGATCTTACACATTGCACCTTTAATGTGCCGTTTGGGAAATTTCTTTTAGCCCCCACACTGCATTACAAAAACAATAAATATGATATACAGTTCAGACATAAAACATAAAAAAGACAATAAAAACAGTTAGAAGAAATTCAGTGCTACACACAACCACACATGGCTATTGCACAAACCCAGAGTCAGAGGCATTTGTTTTTACCTCCCTCAGTTTAAAACACCAACATTAAGTACAAATGATTGTTTTATTGCGGCTCAATCTTATTTGGGGAACTTTATATCGTATTAAAGAGGGTAGAAGTTGTAATTGTATGGAACAGAGGAGACATGAGCCTGACCTGAAACACTCCTCAGCTGTTCACTGTGATGGATGTCCTATGTAAAACAAGTTTCCAGTATCCTCGGGTTGATTTTAATATTGTATTTACATGAACTGAAGCCAGTGACTGCCTGAAGGAAAAACACAGTAAAACAAATCAAAACAACTACAGTATATTCTATAGTATTGAATGCTGGTCAGCAGTAATTCAAGTATATGTGATTTGCACTAAATCTAAATACAAGCACGGTCCATTCATATCAATAGAGACAAAATAATTATAGATCCACTTTCCAGTTAAGGTTTCATTCATTTGGTTGAATATTTGCCTTTCAGGTCAATGGTACTTCTGGGTTTCCTGGGAGTCCAGTGGAGGAGACTCAGCCAGCGACATCACCAAACAGCATGCAGGAATATTCTCCCACCGTCTCAGGTAAAACTGTAAATTATAGTATATAAAATAGTATAGTTTACAGCATGATTTTCACTGGAGGTATTCTGTATAATTTCTTTTAGCATATTCTTCCGCACTATACTATCATAGTTGCTTTTTATATATATTTATATATGCTAGGGTTGTAACGGTATGATAACCATCTCAGAAAATATCAGTGTTTCACGGTGTACGGTATTACACCATTATTGTTATTATTGTTATTATTATTATTATTAGTTACATTGATTCTTAAAGAACAGAACATGCCTTATAACTGAAGTATGTTAGTTTACATGTTAGCAGCACCATAGCAATGAAAAAATAAAATCAGGTAATTAGGTGATAATTCGCAAGTAACCTATTTAAAATTTCTTTGGAATTACTGCCAAAAATATTTACCTCAAAATGTATCGAAAATTACTTTATTATTATTATTATTTAATAATTATATGCTAAAATAGCATACAAATTACCAGCTATTGGGAAATAGCGCACTATAATTATTAAATAATGTTTATAATAATGTAATATTTGTTCAACTTTGTTGTCCTTGTTTTTAGCTGTATGTCTATTTCTATCTTCCTGTAAATTGTTCTGTGTGTAAGTAAATTGAGAGCAACTTAAAACCGGAGTCGTCGTATGTGCACACATAAAGCTGATGTTGAATCTGATATACATAAATTGTTATCTGTCTTTTTCTGCCACAGAGGGACTTGAGGAGAGCAGTGTGACTGTGAGTATCTCTCAGCAGCTCCAGCTTGTTTTTTTTCTGTTTCTCCTTCATTCCTAAATTTGACCCTGTCCTGACCCTTCGTCTCCAGTGGTCTCTGTAGTTGCTGTAGTCAGACTTGTCCTCTCACCTTTCCTCTCTTTCTGTCCTTTTGGTCCGTATACATGTGTGTGTGTGTGTGTGTGTGTGTGGGTGATTGTCGGTCGGGTCTGGGTAGATTGAGACCCCCATGTTGAACTTGGCTAAACGTGTTAATCACTGGGTCTGGGACCCCAATGAGGAGCGTAAACGCCTGGAAAGTTGGCAACAGGAACAGGAGCGCCTCCTACAGGTACACTGGAGGAATGCTGTGTATGTGCAAGGCGCCACGAATGTTCAGCAGAAAAGAGAAGGCACAGGATGTACTGGATGTGTATGTGTGTGTGTGTGTTTATATGTGTGTATTTATGTGTTTATGTGTGTGTGTTTTTGTGCATACAGTATTTAACATGTACTATGGTTTTCTGCAGGAGCAATACCAGAGAGAGCAGGAGAAGCTGAAGAAGGAGTGGGAGAAAGCACAGCTGGAGGTGCAGGAGGAGGAGAGGAAACACAATGAAGAGGTACAATCACACACACACACACACACACACACACACACACACTGACAAACACATGAAATCAAAAGCATCACTCACTGCTTTAATATGTCTTTACTATTTTGTTTGTACGACTTTCAGGAGAGAAAGATCCTAGAGGAGACTGTAACACCCTTAAATCCCGCCGGCTTGTTAAACCAGACAGGGATGACTCCATCAGCTCCAGAAAATAACCAGACAGAAGGAGGAAGCGTTCCTCTACAGCAAAACGGCCAAAGAAGGGAAGGGAACGAGGATCAACATGCAACCAAGCTGCATTTTTTCCAGGGTGAGATGCACGCAAAAATACACACAGATATACTGTATATAAAGGAGGTGTTCACATGTGTGCATGCACAGTATATTCAATCTCAGTTCAACCATGTAGTCACTAAAGTTTATTTTATGATTTATTTTTGTAGATACTGCAAGTGATGGCGAACCTTTAAAGAAACAGGAAGTGTGGAAGACGGCCTCTCTGGAACGCAACCCCGGGCTAAACCAGCCACATATTGTTAAAAGGTATGCAAGGATGCTTTTGTGCACCTTTGGTATTTTAGGGTTTTCTCATATTGCTGCATTTGTCCTGAATGTATGTGAAGTTGTTCGCTTTGTTGTTTTCTTATTTCATATTAAACTGGCCAAGTACTGTTCTGCTTTCAGAGAGTCTGATCAAATGCATCGGTCTGAAGTGGCCTTTTCTATGTAACTGGATTCTAGCTAATTTGGTAGCATATAAATTAATGTATGAAGTAGTAACGCACAATTAATTGAATATAATCAGGATCACGATTTTGGCTTCCCACAATTAAATGAACTTGATCGATTGCGATATTGACGTCTAAAAATTCAATTCTGAATCTAAATTTAGGTGAAGATGAACCTTATTTTAATTCTTAATTTAGTGCAAAGATGTGTTCATTAGCAGGAATGTAGCACAACATGGAAGTGAAAGCAGTCTGTTTATTTCAATGTGCGATGCGTGTGTTTTGTACACCTATTATTAAATGTACTATATGTAACATTATACATGTATTAATCACTTTATATTGTGTGAACGGATTGTAACGTAACTTCGAAACTGAGACCTTCCTCAACTTTCTCGGTTGCCTTTAACAGCCTGTGGACTGATATCTATGTAAAGGAGCCACTGGATGCTTCGTAATGTTAGCTGATAAAAGTAATTTGCAAACTACAAGCTAGTTAGTATCCAATGGTCCAAATAAAACAGGAACATTACAGAACATTATGTTAGGGATAATGCCTGACGAAGGGGTCCATTATCAGGAATTAATGGACGACATGGAGAGATGTCAGGATGCTGACTGCAGTTCACTTAACGTCCACAGGTGTCATTAATAACGAGGATTTTCTGAAAGTTACATACAGTACCTTTAAGTGTTAGTTTTAGGTATTTACCATTTGAATAGTGGATTATTCTACCGTAGAGGTAACAAAAATGTGCTCATAATTTCTGAGCAGCATTTTGTTTTTTACATTAACCTTGAAAAATATATATTTTATAAATATAATAATATATTTCTTATATAACAATCATCTGAAATGTGTTACAGACATGTTGCAGATGTTTTGGATTTGGATATATATATATTTTTTCCCCCACAGGTCTGAATCACATGACGCTGTGATAAACAAACAACAGCCCTCCCCTTCATCCCCTCAGCCTCCCTCGCCCAGCAGGTAATGATGCGAGCACACATTATACACAACCACATGTCTGAAAGAAATTAGGCTTCACTGTTTAATGGAGTGAAGGTGGTTTAATGTCTGTTTTCTTCCTGTCTGTGTGTGTGTGTGTGTTTGTGTGTGTAGATGTGTTAGTGGGAAGAGACTCTGTTCTGGTTGCTCTCAACAACTGGGAAAAGGAGCCGCCATGATCATCGATACACTGGGACTGTTTTTCCACATGCAGTGTTTCAAGGTACTGTGTTATTTTAGGACACACATGCACACTATTCAGGAAATGTTATACTTTAGGCAGCATTTGACTTCTGTGTAAAGTTACAAAGCATATGTGCATCACAGTTATCTCCAGGGTAGCGTGGATACATAAAAAAGAAAGACAGAAAGGTGGCTCATATACAGATGTAATTATACATACAGTATATATGATTCGTATATATGATATGCGTTTGTAAGACATATTTTACCATTTGATAGCCCATCCCTAAACAATACTTTCTGTGTATGATAATAGAGTGCGTGAATTATACAATGAGTGAATTGTATTTCTCTCCGTCAGTGTGGAGTGTGTGACGGGCAGCTGGGTGACGCCACCGTAGGGACTGACGTACGGATTCGTAATGGACTGCTGAGCTGTCATGAATGCTATATTGCATCTCGGGGTGAGAACACATGCACACATACACAAAGACACACACTTAAGGAGACTGAGATCAAGACTTTGAGGGCTTAAAACCAAGTCATGACCAAGACAAGGCAGGGCGAGACCGAGTCAAGACCAAGACCAGACCAGTGTGAGTCCCACTCTGCATGGCACACAATAAAATGTCAAACATGCAAACTATTGACACTCCTCAAAGACACTATGAAAGATCCACATTCCCACAGAAAACAAATGGAGATTCCTCTTCATACACCTCTTTTATTACTATATATACTGTATATGTGTGTATGTATAAATTCAACATGAGAAATGTCTTGATGAAATAATCAAAAGGCATTGCAGAGGTGAATTTTATATGTGGGATAATTCCTCTGTTTTCTATGAGCAATCACAGTAATGACGTTAATCAGACAATGAACAGGCAATTTTGTGTTAATCCGGGCAGTTGTGGTCTTATGTCCATGTGTTTGTATGCAGGCAGAGGTCAGCCCACCACACTATGATGACCTGCATTTGAACTGGAAACCCCCAACACTGTCCTCGTCTTTGACTGGACGGAGAAGACTCACGTTCTGGGATACTCTGGATAACTATTGGAATCGTTGTCTTCTTCCTGAAAAGCACAAACAGCTTTATGGATGCTACTGAGAGACGAAAACTGGACTAACATGTGGACCGAGTGACACAACATCACATGCACATTAGTACAGTACAGCGTGTGTGTGCTTATTAACTGTACACGTGTATACACTTTAACATTTTAATATGCGTAGCATGGATGTAATCAAGAAATCAGTTTAGACCTTTGCACATCCATACTCAGCACAGTTAAGACCATAAACTAAGGCTCCGTTCTGTCACAAGCTTAACATGTTACGCTAAAAGCCGTCAGTCTCAAAGTCTTGGTTCATTAACCCCCTGCTTCTGCACTGATCATGTGACTGGTTTGGGTTGGATAACCGGAAGTAGCTTGACCATTATAATGCCTTACTCATCATCATACCTTCTCATTCTTTTTGGGGTTTTGTTGTTTACAGTTTTGCATGAAAGAAGAACATATATAAGTTATTGTGAGTATTGCTCAGATGGAGTAGTGTGAGTTTGACGTACGTCGTTGTTATCGTCTCAACAGCTGAACTTTAACTTTCCTCTTGTATGTTGTACATCATCATGATATTTTTGAACCTTTTGGGGGGAATCTGGCTAACTTACACAAGCTTTTTTCTTTAGAATTAATTTTACAGGAATGAGAATGCATGTTTTTAATTATATTATTGTTGTTCTTTGGATTTTTAAATATTTTCCCTTTAAGATGTTTTAGCCATTGTTTTATTCTCATAGACTGACCGAATCAGTGCCTTATGTAATGAATGCGAGGGCTAGCGTATGTGCAGGAGTAGTTTCACACTCACACGGACCTCTGGGTCTCGGCACATGTGTGTGTGTGTTTGTATGAAATCATGCATGTATAGGTATGTAAGCAATGTGTATGATTTGACTTGAAGCACAGTTCCATACCAGCAAAAAACATTTTAAATGGATCTCCTAATCACCTGCTGTTCTCTTCCACCCCCTCCCATGAGCTAAACCAATGACACAAAGTGAATTGCTGCTTCCCTGTTAATTATTCCTCCGTATAATGACGGTTTCACAGCGTCCTATAATCTCTCCTCGCCTGCCTCTCACAAGTGTTGCCTCCCCAGAGTCTGAGCTGAACGCCTCTGTCCTTTGTGTGGCATCGCCTCTGTCTGAACACCTGACAGCGGCTTCATCACTCAGAGGAGTAGAGCGCTCAATTCATTGTCTTTTATAGCAAGTGTATGTTTATCAATAAAATATTTTAAATGGGATGCTGTCTGTTTTTTTCTCTTTAGTTTTCTTTAATTAAAATGCACTTTAAGTAGGAAGGTAAGGTAATAAATCCACTATAGAAAAAAATTTAAAATGTAATGTAAACAATGCTGAGGGGAGCCGGGGTACAAATGAGCTGCTGGTCCTCTAGTAAGCCCCTGTTCCCCCCCCCCCCTCTCTGTCCAATATTAACAGCTTTTTATATGCTAGAAAACTACCTGGCTCATAAAAGCTGTAAATATGCAACATATAGCACAAAACTAAAATAATGAGCGTCTTTAAACTAGATTTTGACCTAAAGATCCAGGTATTTAAGCAGGACCCAACTTGGTGATCTGTATTCCCCAACACTTTTTCCATTAAATTATCAGAAAACAATTGACACACAGTGAACCTTGAGCTCTTGGGGCCCCTCGGTACTAACCAAGGCATTTGCCTGCTCTGCCTGGTTGGTACTCCATGCTTTTCAAACACTGCTGTAAATTACCATAACTTTGTTTAACAAAAACTTGTTGCAAAAGCTCAAATTCTCAAACAATAAAGGTTTCAAAAAGATAGTAATTATTACCAGCAATTGAAGGATGCGAAATATGACCAAAGGTGAAGGAACCTGATATATTTTCATTTGGAAATTTAATTTAATTTAATTTGATATGTCTGCTTTGCTGCCAATAATAATATTAACAATAATAATAATAATAATAATAATGATAAAAATAATAATAATGATGATAATAATAAACAATAATAATAATAATAACAATAATAATAATAGTAATAATAATAATAAACAACAATAATAATAATAATAGTAGTAATAATAATAATAATAATAATAATGATAATGATAATAATAATGATAAACAATAATAATAATAGTAATAATAATAATGATAATAATAATAATAAATAAATATTTAAAAAATATATAATTAATGTATGGCTGTTACATAAGATTGTAGGACATGGTTTTTGTTTTTTCTGCTAGTAATTATAATCAGCAAAAATCAGTAATTATAATCAAATGACCGGATGTATTGTGCTAGGAACATATAACAGAGACCGGAACCTTTAACAGAGACCGGAACCACAAAGTGAGGGGACCGGAAGTGTATCCATGATAGCTTCCTGCCCGCTGCGTTTGTTTACAGCATAAATGGTTGTTTGTTGTTGTTTTGTCATTTCTTCTTTATAAACGTGGAACATCAGAACCAGATGGACTCAAGGGGACCGTCTCTTTACGCCGTATGTACACTAACGTTTAACGTTACCGGGTTGCCATGTCAACCAGTACATTAAATACAGCTAGCCTGGTGGAGCTACAGCTGGAGCTAGCCTGGGAGCTAACAGCAGCTAAACATAAACAACCACTGTGTTTATCTTCTATACATCATCAGAGTAGCTTTGTGATCAGGCATTTCTCAGCTCTGTTTCCTGTTGTCAGTGTGAATGATGTCATATTTGTTGTGGTGCAGATTTTAGATGAATCACAGCAAACATGTTTAGTTTCGGTTTGTCTTTCAGTCACATAGTGTTACACATGTATCTAATATAAGCTGTTATTGCTCCATTCATTAACATAATATCACACAGATATCTAATATAAGCTGTTGTTGCTCCATTCATTAACATAATATCACACATGTATCTAATATAAGCTGCTGTTGCTCCATTCATTAACATAATATCACACATGTATCTAATATAAGCTGTTATTGCTCCATTCATTAACATAATATCACACAGAGATCTAATATAAGCTGCTGTTGCTCCATTCATTAACATAATATCACACAGATATCTAATATAAGCTGTTATTGCTCCATTCATTAACATAATATCACACAGATATCTAATATAAGCTGTTGTTGCTCCATTCATTAACATAATATCACACATGTATCTAATATAATCTGTTGTTGCTCCATTCATTAACATAATATCACACAGAGATCTAATATAATCTGTTGTTGCTCCATTCATTAACATAATATCACACATGTATCTAATATAAGCTGCTGTTGCTCCATTCATTAACATAATATCACACATGTATCTAATATAAGCTGCTGTTGCTCCATTCATTAACATAATATCACACATGTATCTAATATAATCTGCTGTTGCTCCATTCATTAACATAATATCACACAGATATCTAATATAAGCTGCTGTTGCTCCATTCATTAACATAATATCACACAGATATCTAATATAAGCTGCTGTTGCTCCATTCATTAACATAATACTACACAGAGATCTAATATAAGCTGCTGTTGCTCCATTCATTAACATAATATCACACAGATATCTAATATAAGCTGCTGTTGCTCCATTCATTAACATAATATCACACAGAGATCTAATATAAGCTGCTGTTGCTCCATTCATTAACATAATATCACACATGTATCTAATATAATCTGCTGTTGCTCCATTCATCAACATAATACTACACAGAGATCTAATATAAGCTGCTGTTGCTCCATTCATTAACATAATACTACACAGAGATCTAATATAATCTGCTGTTGCTCCATTCATTAACATAATATCACACAGATATCTAATATAAGCTGCTGTTGCTCCATTCATTAACATAATATCACACAGAGATCTAATATAAGCTGCTGTTGCTCCATTCATTAACATAATATCACACAGATATCTAATATAAGCTGCTGTTGCTCCATTCATTAACATAATATCACACATGTATCTAATATAATCTGCTGTTGCTCCATTCATTAACATAATATCACACAGATATCTAATATAAGCTGCTGTTGCTCCATTCATTAACATAATATCACACAGATATCTAATATAAGCTGCTGTTGCTCCATTCATTAACATAATATTACACATGTATCTAATATAAGCTGCTGTTGCTCCATTCATTAACATAATATCACACAGATATCTAATATAATCTGTTGTTGCTCCATTCATTAACATAATATCACACATGTATCTAATATAAGCTGCTGTTGCTCCATTCATTAACATAATATCACACAGATATCTAATATAAGCTGCTGTTGCTCCATTCATTAACATAATATCACACAGAGATCTAATATAATCTGTTGTTGCTCCATTCATTAACATAATATCACACAGAGATCTAATATAATCTGTTATTGCTCCATTCATTAACATAATATCACACAGATATCTAATATAATCTGCTGTTGCTCCATTCATTAACATAATATCACACAGATATCTAATATAATATGTTGTTGCTCCATTAATTGAATCGATTATAGTCAATTAATTGTTGATTTAAGGTTTTTTTTTAACAGGGAATGAGCCATTAGTCATAAGTGAAAGAGGATCAGTGTGCTCTGGTCTTTGATGAGCACTATATCATATGAGATAAGAGCAGTGGTGGAAGCATGTCATTATTAAATCATGTTATAACAAAGTAATTTTCGATACATTTTTGAGGTAAATATTGGGGTAATTTGACAGTAATTCAAAAGAAATTTCAAACAGGTAACTTGCTAATTGTCACCTAATTACCATGACATTTGTGGACCTGTAAAATGAAGTGTTACCAAATATAGTCATGGATTAAGGTTACATAATATATTCCATAATTTTAAAGTGTGGTACCACTGACACAGTGTTTACAAGTTTAAAGCGTTCATCCTAGATTTCAGAAGTGGCAGACAAAAAAAATTGGTTGCCGGTAGAAATGTTCAGTGACCTGCCTCAGTGGCAGGTGAGGAAAAAGGTTAATTTCAGACCCTCTGTACATCACTTTATTATTGCATCTTGTAAAGGTGGAGCTAAATTGAATTACATTATATACTACTCTACTTATAATTATACATCATGTATATTTGTTGATTATATTTTCAAATATTAATGTAAATTTTCAAAGTAACTAAAAGTTGTCAGATAAATGCAGTAAAAAGTACAATCATTCCCTCTAAATTGTCGTGGAGTTGAGGTGTAAAGTAGCAGAAAATAGAAAAACACAAGTAAAGTACACGTACCTCAAAGTTGTACTTACAGTAAGTACTTGTAAATGTACTTAGTTAATTTCTACCACTTGATAAGAGAAAACTTGATTAATCCCCTGGAGGGAAGTTTGGTATTAAAACAACACTAGAAACAGACAAGTGGGAACAGAAAAATACATATAATAATCACAAATAAATCAGGGGTTATGTTAGAAAGCAATGTACTGTATGTTACATTAGACCAGTGTGCATAAATAAGATGTATAATGGTGGTCAAAGTGACATAGAATATACAGTATATATAATTTAACAGCTAATCTGTATTTAAAGACAGGCCCGCTGTTTCATTTAATAATATCTGGTGTTTGTTTTAGCCGGCAGACTCCTCAGTCGATCTGTCACGCAGCGGAGAGGAGGACTCTTTGGTGGACGGACCTCTGATCTCTGCTGACGCCCTCCACTCTGCCATCAGGAGAGAGTTTCAGACTGTACCAACTCCGTGCCATGCCGCCCTGCTGTCTCTGCTGCATGTATGACGCACACACACACGCACACACACACACACACACACATGCATCTTACTTTTTTTCTTAATGAATTACTCAAACCGAATAATCGATTATCAAAATAGTTGGTGATTAATTTTATAGTTGACAGCTAATTAACTGTTGCAGCTCTACTTTAATGTCGTGAAGGCACTTTTCAAGAGTAATCTGACCAATGCAGCACATGTAAAGACATTTATCTAATCTTCGCAGTGAACTCTTTATTTTCTGTGTGTAATAATATTCATAGAATGTGCTGGTCTGTGCTAACGTCTGCTGCTCCATACGCCTGTCTCACTCGCAGTGCTCTCTTCTTTGTTCCAGGTTGTGTACGTGGTGTTGTCAATGTGTGTGGCGGTGCTGTGTGTGTTGGAGTTAGGCCAAAAGGAGGTGTGTATGCGTATTTTGGGTAACGTGCGAGGCGACAGTGTCATTGTGTTTGGGAAGGTGTGTCTATGGGTGCTGGTGCTGTTGTTCACTGGGTGTGTGCAGCACCACCACGGCCAGGCCAGGAGCAGAGGATACCTGCAATTCTACAGACAGACGCAGGGACTGAAGCACCTGCCGCTCATCATCCACTCTGCAGGTACAGTCAGCCGCACGCTATGAATCCATTTACTGCACATGTAGGGGTCAGTTTTCTCCACAAGGTGGCAGTAAGGCTAAAGGAAGAACTTTGTATCTGTGGGTTTGTGTGCAGGAAATGTTATGCTGCTGGTTGTTCTGGCTGTACGATTATCATCGACTCTGCAGACCTACATGCTGCTCAGCGTGCTGGGGTTGGAGCTCCTCGTGGCATTACCGTGCCTTCTCTACTACACAGGTAAACTGACCTCAGTTATAATGTTTTAATACTGAGTAAGATCATCTCAGAATCAGAATCAGGTTTATATCCCCAAGTATATACATACATGGAATTTGACTCCAGTTTTTATGCAGCTCTCTCAGTGTACCAACACAGAATAGAAATAACAGAATACAATAATAAAAATAACATTTTAAAAATGCACCTTGAAAGAAAATTTAATTAAACAACTGCAATCAGTGAGATTACATTCTGGATAACTGTCACATTCTTTACTTTAAGGCTGCAACTGACCATTATTTTCATTGGTGATAAATCTGTTGATTATTTTCTTGATTAATCAATGGTTGTTTGGTCTATAAAATGTCAGAAAATAGTGAAAAATAAGGGTTTCCCAAAGCCCAAGATGACGTCCTCAAATGTCTTGTTTTGTCCACAACTCAAAGACATTCAGTTTACTGTCATAGAGGAGTAAAGAAACCAGAAAATATTCACATTTAAGAAGCTGGAATCAGAGAATTTTTACTCAAACCGATTAATCGATTATGAAAATAGTTGCTGATTAATTTAATAGTTGACGACTAATCGATTAAACGTTGCAGCTCTAATTTACTTTCAGTTCAGTTCAGTTCAATTCAGTTAATTTTAATTGTCATCGTACTGTGTAATGCTATCTTGTGTGTGGTGAGAATGAGATGGTGCGTAATATCAGTCTATTGAAAGAAAGAAAACAAGAAAATGATAACACTTTATACATGAGCTAATGAATAGCAATGTAGAAAATGTAAAAACAGCAGCAGTATAAATAGTCTGAATAGCAAAAAAAGTAGCTCAAGAATGATAAAGAAGGCTCTCGTCCTAACAGCTTCATCAAATGAGACTTGTATCTTTTTTCTTAAGTAGTAATAAACTTGTTAAACTTTGCTTCTTGTATCCGCATTTTAAAGGACGAATATTTGTCCAATTCCTACGTTTAAATTCTGCAGTGAGCAACGCAAAGCATTGTGGTATTTTAGGACATGGGTTGGAAGCTACGGTAGAGACCCGAGTAACAGGCTTTGGCTGGTAATCAAAAGAGGGATGGGAAATACTGTTTTAGCATTAAATAAAAAATGACACCCTAACTGCGTTGCGGGTTATAGGAGCTTGGCTGAGAGCTTCATGAAGACAGCTTGCTAACTTTAACCCTCCAGCTGTCATAGAGTCAGTTTAGACTTCACATTATAACTTCTAATAGCTGTATCCTCATTAACGTGACAATCTACAAGAAACAGCTATCAGTATAGTTGATTATGAGATTTTTCTCTCCAATCAGTCTCTATTTAGTGTGTGAGTGTGTTTTTATCCCAGTGTTACAGGGAGCAATGCAGCATCATCAGTGTTGCCAGATCTCGCGAGAGAAACAAGCAACCAGGTCTATAGAAACCAGCCCAAAAGAAGCATTTTGGATTGCATGTATTTTATTTCATTGTGGCATTGCATTGCATTTTGCATCCATTTTTAGGTTGTAACTTTATATTTTTCTTGTTAACAAAACTTATTTCATTTTTGCATTTTTGCAAATCAGCATCGGCATGTTGTGCTCATACATCAAACTGACAAAAACGGCAAACTGCCTTTGAATCGTCCCCCACTTGAGGGCGAATCCAATCTTTAAGTCCACTCTCTTTTCCCAGTCTTTGATGTACTTTTTCTCATATTTTGCCCACATTGCATTGTTAGCTAAAGATCAACCCCACGAAGATTTGTCTCACAACAACAACACTCTGAGTGGTGGCGGTGCCGGTGAGCGACTGTCAGTCATCTGTGTGTGGGGGAACAGGAGGGGCGGAGGGATCGGTGTTCTCTTAATACAACCGTGGGTTGTGTATGGATCCTGCAGGACAAACTAGACTGGTATAGAGGAGACAGACAGGAGCCCAAATAAGCAATTACACTTTAGAAACAAACCACCAAAAAACACATCCCGCGACTACCAATATTTTTAAGCGACTTTTCAGGAAAACAAGCCCAAAGTCGCTTATAATAAGCGGACATTGCAACTATGAGTGTCATTCTCCTGTGGATGGTGGTAGTTACATCAGTGATATATGGAGAGACACACCCAGTAGATTACATTACACACACACACACAAACACACACACACACACACACACACACACACACACACACACTACCCCCCACTCTCTATCTGAGCACATTCGCATCACAATACCTGCCCTGCCCTTTTCAGACTCGACAGCATGACAATCAACCATTCAGCTCTCTGTCCTCCCTCACTACCTCCCTCTCTCTCTCTCTCTCTCTCTCTCTCTCTCTCTCTCTCTCTCTCTCTCTCTCTCTCTGCTGACTTTTTGCTTCTGATACAAACACAATGCACACTTTGGATGATACCCATATATCTATCTATCTGTTGTCTGTTTATCTCTGCCTTGGGAGGTCAGGAACAAATTGGTTAGGTTTAAATTAACTCCACTGTGTTGGTCGCTCTGTTGAAATGGCCTTAAGCAGCAAACACCTACCAGGGGGATTCAATCAGTTTGCAACACAACAGAACAAGCTGCCCATACTGTAACACTCAACTTAATTTGTTGTGGAAAAAGTCAAAGCTAAAAGCACAATATCACTCTATATTTCAGCTGCTTGGCAGTAATGTTAGCTGACCAGACGAAGGTCTCTCCATGAACATGATTTAGATCTGATCCTAGTGTTGGCTTTTCCTGCCTAAGTGCAGGCTGAAGCAGCGGCGCTCTGCAGCGTGTCTCCTCTGCTCTCTCCGCCCGCAGCCGGAGAGAGCAGAGGAGACACCGGCACCCGGTCGGTAACGAGAGGGTAACGTAATTCTCTGAAGAGCTCCGTCACTTCACAAGACACGGGAAAGCTCTGTTGGTCTGGAGGAGCTGCAGCATTTATTTCTGCCCAAACGTCCCCTGTGCATTCACTAGATATTCTCAGAGCTAAACTCTTCTGCAGTGTGGAGTGAGCGCGCGTTCACGTCTAGAGGTGGAGCGAGACAGCGAGGACGCGCGCGCATTCTGAGTGAAGCAGAGCAGGCAGCGGAGACGAGGCTCCAGCCACACGCGAGCGCACATATGCGAACGCGCATGTGTGGCGACCCGCTACATTTATACGCTTAAAAAGTTACAAATAGTCCCTTTAAGTGTTTTATATCTATGATATTAGCATGCTGGCGTTAACATGTATCTCAAAGCACAGCCTCAGAGTGCTCAGGAGAAGTACGCACATTGTAGCATCTCTAGATTCCTCCACATGTTAGCAAGTGAACTTGCCTTATGCCAACATTATGAGCTTATAAGACAGAAAGGACACAACTTGCAGCTCTGTTGGCATGTATGTTATTCTGTGATAAGGTTGTACAATATTAAATAGAAATAAAGACTTTTGTGTGGTTTGTAGATATGGAAAACCCTATGAGGAATTCCATGTGAAAATCCCATTTAAATCTCAGTTTCATGTCCATCACATTGGGCTTCATGGTAATGGGAGGGTCAATCTGCAGATAAAGTTCTCACACATAGTGCTGCTGGGTATCAGACCCAAATGTGTCTGTACCACCTAATTTGAAAACTGTAATGGCAGAAAACTTCACTATGGGTTTTTCCTTTCATCTTTAAGAGTGCGGGTGCAGTGTGTGTCAGACTTACAGAAAGTTTCAAAAAATAAACTTCAAATTAAAACAAAAGGCAGACACTTGTTTCAGAGTCTATTTATCTGCTGAGGCTGAGTTAAATAACGGATTCTGCCGTAACCCGTCCTCTTCACATGCGTCATGCTCACCAATTTATAGATTTGCACCCCCACCACCTATGGAGGGTGCAAGCCATTGTAAACACAAACAGAAAAGCAATACATTATGTAAATCAACTTAAATGCGGCTCCTACAAAAACTTTTCAAAAGTAGGTCACAATTTTGCTTATTTTAGATTTAAGTATTTTATTGAGGCAAAGTTTTAGACATTTGTTTTTGTGTTAAGACAAAGTTAAACCCTGATGTAGTTTGGGTTTAATTTGATGTAGTTTAAAAGGAGACACCCCAAAAAACATGGTTAAATTCCTCAAAGTAAGGTATTGAAAAAATCTATGGTTTATGACACTGAATCTTCAGCATATTAGTCCTGATATCAAAGCATTTAAAATGATCCCCACACTAGTATAAGTACTCCAGTTTGTGATAAATCTGCTTTACTGTGTATTTTACATTTAGACAAATCTGCTCTCTGTAATCTGGGATCATTTGTTTTAACAATTATAGACAATAAACAATACATATTTAGATATTCCCCAGAACGTTAGGTGAAGTCCAATACACTGGCCTTCCTCTCAGTAAAGGAAAACTGCTGTTAAAGCAGGCTGTATGAGAGGATATTGATATAGAAGATTCTGTAATGAAAGGAAATCCATATAAAAGGTGTGTTTGGCAGCTGAAGGGCGCAGATTGAGGCTTCAGATACCAGAGAGGCTCGGAGAGCAGATAAGAGGCATTAGGATTTAGCCTAGCCAAAGGGTAGCCCTCGACCCGCTCCACCCAAACACACACTCACACACACACGCATTGTCCCGGTGTTTACAGTGAGGGGGATCCAGTGTGTGAGGGGGGTATATCTGAGTTCGCCGCCACATTCCTGCTCAGATCAGTGCAGTCAGGCACGACGCAAACCGAGCGACGCCTCGCAGCGCAAACCTTCTTAAAACACGCACACACCGACTGATGCAGAGTCAAGGTGACGTCAGAGAGAAAGAAAAAAATCTCATTTTAGAGGCGACACACAGAAGGACAGATATAATGCCTGCAGCTATGAAGTCCTTCAGGAAGGCCTCGGTCAACTTCTCTTTGAAGTGCATGCTCATTGTAAGTGTGTGTGTGTGTCTTTGAGGTTTGCTGTATGTTTCTGCCTCTCTCATTTTAACATGAATACACTCCTCTATAGACCTCTATGCACATCAAAGACATGTCTTGGCCTTCAAAGGCTTAACTTACATACATCTCTCTGCTATGCCTTGCCAGATCTTATTGTAAGCACTGCAGGCCACCGGGTTAACACACACACACACACACACACACACACACACACACACACACACACTGACACAGTATACCCCTATCACGCACAAACCCCCATGTACTGTATGACAAGATTGACATGTTCAATGTACGTTTGAAACATATTATCGATCATAAATACGTGGTTGTTATCTGTTCCATTACTGAAAGTCCATACAAAAGGTAGGCAAAGTAAATATCACTGTAATTATCAGAGCCCTGTTATGTTAATGATATTCACTAAAGTATACAAAAACGTGTTCAAAAGTTAAAGTCGTGTTCATCTAAGCAAAACCTGTAATTTTACGTATATTTTCAAGTATTTCAGATCTCATAATGTGACAAATTTTGGTAAAATCGAACTTAACATCTAGTAACGTTGTGTTTTCGTGACCTTAGGGAGCGGGTCCTCTTCACGGAGTCCGCCATGTTGCACCGCCATGTTTCAACACTAGCCCAGAATAGACAAAAGAACAACAGTTAACCGATAACGTTACTCGCTCCCGTCGCCGCCGCTCTCTCTCTTGCTTCACCACTCATTTCCCACGTACACACACACACACTGCTCCAACTGGCTCTAGAGAGGTGCCATTCGCATTTTCACGTCGGCCACCGTAGCTCTCCAACACGCTTGGCACACAGGAGAGGCTTCAGTTGGTTGCTATCTCGTCACCTCACCGCTAGATACTGCCAGATCCTACACACTGGACCATATAAGAACATATAAGAAACAGGGACAACAAATAGCAAAACGTTCCCCCCAGTCTTTTCAGCTGCATGTGTGAAGGGATTCAGGGGCCGTATTACAGAAATGTCAGGATCAGGATCAGGATCAGGCAGACCTGTATGTTAACCAACAGTGTTATTTCCTGCAGTTTAAAAAGGATATTTAAGTGCTCAAGTCAATGGCAGTCCAACATTACAGCACATTTACAACCTGCATTCATCCTTTAAAAGTAACAAAACTGTAACTCTGGATAACTTAGTTATATGTGATTTTCTCAGATGCTTGGACACTAATAACTAGACCTATTAGAATTTGTAAATGTGCTTGTTGTTGAACATTGCTGATAAGTCTGAGGAAAGCTTTAGCATCTCCTCAGGTTTCTCCTTGAAGTCTTTGAATCTTTTCCCACATCTACAGCTCCTTCACATGACACAGATTCAAGAACAGGATGTCTTCTCCAGCAGACTGTAGGCTTTCATACTTCTTTGAGCTCCTTTAATGTGCCGTGTTGCAGCTGAAAGGTGTTCACGCCGCTGTTCCCCTTCGTCTCGCGTCGCTCTCGTCAGGCTCCGTGGTTGTCGGGATCCATTTCCTTCCAGTTCTTTGACTTTGATTCGGGCAGTGCAGAGAGATGTGAGCACTACATGTGTTTCCATTAGCTGTTAGCACCTCTGCAGCTCCACTGTTATCACCTGGAAATGTGCACTTCTTAATGGGTGATTGATGTGAGTAGAGACCAGGTCTGAGCACTGTCTGTCCACTCGTGTGAGAGCGTGAGAGTCTCTAGCAGGAACGTGTGAAATGTGTCACTTCCGTTACACTGCTCCTTCCATCTATTCGTCCGTGCATCCTGGTATCTCTATCTGTTTTTAGCCCCCTGCTGTAATACACTGCTGTAACTCCACAGACCTGAGGGACGTCCTGAACATCTGGACTGATCTCATCTTATTAAGCCATTTCTGTTTGTGCACTAATTCAGGGTATTTTACAGGTTTGCTAATAATACAAATACAACCAACACTCCGGTTATTGCATTCACCTGGATATGTTGTTTTGGTGATATTATGGGTTGATTAAGAACACCTGAGTAACAGATGTATAATACTCAAATACAAATGACTGTTGCATTTAAAAAAAAAAAGATGAAACAAAGACATAACAGACACAAACAATATTCAGAGCATTAATATAGCAGCAAACAACTATGTGCTATGTAAAGAGATAGAGCAGAGAATGAGGTCACTCTCCCTCTCTGTGTGTTGTAAGTCTTGTGTTTCAGTATGTGCGTGCCCCACTGGCGAGCTTATCGCCACCACACTGTGCTCATACGGCGGTTACAGCTAATAACGCTGTCCCTATCGATATATATGCTTCCTAGACATTTAACTAATATTATGTGAAAGCTGTTGATATAAATGCTTTAATCAAACTGTTACCGTAACATGGTTATTCTCAGTAATGTTTGTACATGCAAACATTTGTCAAGTTTCTTTTAATTTAAGACTGTGTAGGGCTGCAACTAACAATTATTTTCATTATCGATTAATCTGTCGATGATTTTCTCGATTAATTGATTAGTTATTTGGTCTATAAAATATAAAACAAATGGTAAAGGAAAGCTGATCAGTGTTTCCCAAAGCCCAAGATGACGTCCTCAAATGTCTTGTTTTGCCAACAACTCAAAGATATTCAGTTTACTGTCACAGAGGAGTAAAGAAACCGGAAAAATATTCACATTTAAGAAGCTGGAATCAGAGAATCTAGACTTTTTTTTCTTAAAAAATTACTCGATTAATCGATTATCAAAATAGTTGATGAGTAATTTAGTGACAGCTGATTGATTAACTGATTAATTGTTGCAGCTCTAAGACTGCAAATATTTTACCCTGTTGGTATTTACTTGACAGCAGTTTGTGTTTCTGCTTTGTCATTTCTGAAACATACCTCTTCATTTCTCTGTATTTCTGGAATGTCAATCTCTCTCTCTCACACATACCTGCTTACTATTACTGTATTTACACACACACACACACACGCACACACGCACACTCACACACAGATTTAGGGCCTCATTATGCAGGAATGTGCAGTATTTCTTTAGATTGTGTGTGAGTGTGGATGCTGAGATGCTGCGCTGTAGCAAAGCAAAGATAGCGCTCTTTAGAACCTCCCTGACAATTTCCTCTGGCTAATGACACTCAGGTCTTATCAATACTCAGCCAGCTCCTCCCTCTGCCCTTCCTCACACACTTAGTCTGCAACCCCACACGCTCACACCCTGCGGACTTATCTTGATTCAAACCACACCAGCATCTCCCATATTTTCGTCTCTGGCTCCTCTTCCAGCTACTAAATACTCCTCCACACCCACGCCTTGCTGCTAATCCCACCTCTTGAGCAAAGGTGTATGTTTAGGGTGAGAGAATTAGAGGTTTGAGTGCAGGATATGGCAGCCCATAAGGACTAAGTGCAGGATATAACAGCCTGTGTGTGTTTAGGAGAGGGAGAGGGATGGAGAACAGTAAAAACAAAACAAATGTGTGCAGTGTCTCACCTGAGGACAGCTCTCACTGCCCGATGATGTCTGTGTGTCTTTATGTGCAGCTGACAAGATAAAACACTGGTTTGATGATGTTTTTTTATTAAAAAGGTAACTGAATATATCTGGTTTGTTGTTTGTGGTTTTAGTCCAGGTGATGCGGTTCAACAGGGAGCGAGCGGCACCCGACGTGAGCCAGGAAGAGCATTCACACACCTACAGTTTCACCAGCCTGCCGACGGAGACCGGCTTCAGGTACACACACACACAGTCATGTTTCCATCACTTTAGAGGACATTATATTGACTTACATTCATTTCCTGGAGACTTACCCTAACCCTAACCCATCACTTGCTTAAACCTAACTTTACCCTAACCTTAAACTAAGTTTTCACCCTAAAATGTAATGATTTACGTTATGGGGACATGCATCTTGTCCCCAAAGGGAAGGCGAGTCCCCACAATGTGACTGTGTATATAGATTCATGTCCCCTCAACATGAGTAATATACGCCCACACACACACACACACACACACACAGACACATCTATTGCCCCTTTCAGACATGTACCATGTAACGGGAAAGTGCTGCTAAGTTTATGTGCCGCTCTCATGTTTGAATAAGTCTCTTGAGTTGCATCTCTTTACCGCAATATTTTTTATGCCATGAATCTTAAGTCTGAATTGAATGCCGTCTCATTAACATAAAGCAGGGCTCAACAATATTTTACTTATGTATTTATGGTTTATTTGGTAATGACAGATAAAAAAATAAATAGACAAACTGAAAACAGCTGTCCATTGCAATGTATCATAGTGTTTATAGCGAATGCTAATTTGCAACAATCGTCCCTAGAAGGGCTTTTATGAAACTAGGAGAGTAGAACAGTGAGGTAAAACAAAGGTTTTGACAGGATACAGTGGGATACAATAAAGCACACATTAAAAACATTACATTTAAAGGACCAGTGTGTAATAATTAGGGGGATCTGTTGGCAGAAATGGAATTAAATATTAATAAGTATATTTTCTTTAGTGTATAATCACCTGAAAATAAGAATCGTTGTGTTTTCGTTACCTTAGAATGAGTCGTTTATATCTACATAGGGAGCGGGTCCTCTTCACGGAGTCAGCCGCCATGTTTCTACAGTAGCCCAAAACGGACAAACCAAATTGTTAACTTTTCCTGCTTGGGCCGAAGTCGATAACGTTACTCACACCCCTGTCACCGCTGCTCTCTCTCTCTTGCTTCACCACTCACTTCCCACATACACACACGCGTTTTTGCGTCGACCACCGTACTTCTCCAACACGCTTGGGACACGGGAGAGGCTTCAGTTGGTTGCAATATCCTTAGACAATGCTGCTTTTAGACAATGCATCTTGAATATCGTAAGTCTTATTATGACACACAGCTCTTCCTAATACTAGTAAAATATAGCTCAAAATGTGTTTTAGGCACATTTGCCTCATCAGTTCGTTAGCTTGCTTCCATGGTTGAGAAGGCGGTGTTTGTGTGCCAATTTGTTACATATGTGGCAACGGGGTGTTGAAATGGGCCGTGGACGGGATCACACCGGCCAAAACAAAAACAGACGTCCCGGACCGGAATGGAAATTTCAAAGGAAAACATGCTGACTGTAGTATTGTTGCCAGAGAAGCCAGTATTTCAATATAAACACGTAAAATACGTATTGTTCCTTTAAGTACAAGACCACATTCTATATCTTTTTATAGTTAAACAAAGCCCTTGAAAAGACCAAAACCATCAATGCAGTAGTCTGTTTTTTTCCCAACTTCTCCAGCTTGTCTGCGGCCCCAAACCCATTTCTTTCCTACTGAAGATGTATTTATATTTTTAAAGAAGGGCTCAATGATTTCCTAAACCAGGTGGGAACTGTAGTTTTTTGCAAACGTCACTCAAGCAGGAGTAAACTGTATTTATTGAGGACTATTTTCCACCACAAATTTGCTGCGCTAGTAATTATTTGTATGTTATTTACAACAACAGGACGTGTGTGTGTGGGATTGACTCCAAATAATGATCCCATACAGTTCCCTGATTCATGGTAATAAAGGAACATGTCACCCAGTGCAACAGTTTAGGGCTGCAACTAACGATTATTTTCTTGATTAATGGATTAGTTGTTTAGTCTATATCATAAAATGGTGAAAAATGTCAATCAGTGTTTCCAAAAGCCCAAGATGACGTCCTCAAATGTCTTGTTTTGTCCACAACTCAAAGATATTCAGTTTACTGTCATAGAGGAGTAAAGAAACCAGAACATATTCACATTTAAGAAGCTGGAATCAGAGAATATAGACTTTTTATTTCTTAAAAAATGACTCAAACAGATTAAGATTAACATTAACATTTGAAGACGTCACTTTGGGAAACAGTGATGGGCTTTTTTAAAATGTTTTGACATTTTATAGACTAAACAACGTATTGATTGATCAAGAAGTTGGCTAGTTCGTAACTAATCGATTAGTCGTTGCAGTTCTTTAAACAGTGTGGTTCATTGATGTGTTTTAATAGTTTTTGGAGATCAATGGAGCTCTATGGCACAGAGGAATAATATATATCAGGCTTTGGACAACTCATGCTTAGTTTTGTGTGTTTTTATTGGATTTATGAAGAGTAAGAAAAATATCGAATATCTCCTTGCACAGACTGATGAAGCCAGCGATGTTACAGATCCCACGTGTGAATTATGTGTTCTTATTTGTGTCACAGAGAGGGCTCCAGTCTGCAGGAGGTGGTGGAGAAGCAGGCCGACCTGATCGAGTACCTGAAACAGCACAACATCTTACTGAGCAAGAGGCTGCTCAACCTCACCGCTCAGCACTGACCACAGTACGGCCCCCTCCTCCTCCCTGTGAACCAGAGCCCCATCATCTTAACACTCGGCTCTCTTCACACAAAGGAGAGGGAGGATCTGTGGGTTTGAAAGAGACGCCGAGGAGTCAGAAGAAACACTGGATAAAAGACTAAAAGTAAGGAGATCCCTGTGCACACAAGCACTTGCACGCACAGACTTAAGACGGGAGGGCTTCTGCAAGAGGCACCTGAGATGGATGGATAACGCAGGAGGAGGTGAGCTGTAAGTGGAGGACAGTTAAAGAGGAGGAGGAGGAGGAGGAGAGGAGTCATGGGTCACAGATCAGAGGTGAGGGGTTTTTATCACCGCATTACGACCCCCGGTGACCCACGTATGCCGCCGCTTGTGTTACTGAGAGAAACAGAAGAAGAGGCGAAACTGTTTTAAAGATCATCTGCACTAAGGAGGAGCTAAAAGAGGGAGAGTTGTCAAACTAAAGAAAGAGATTGTGTAACGCTGTAAAAGTGCTATTTTATCTGTCTGGATGTATAAATGCTTTGTTTGGTAGCAGTTTTTTCTATCCGTTCAATCACTGATTTTGTGTATTTGTGATCACGTTCCAATAAATCTGTAATATACACCTTTTTCTTTATATCATTTATGCTTAAGCCTTTTCAGGAGTGACAATGCTTCAGTGAAACCCAAGTAAGTGACTGCAGGTTTGTGTTTATTTTGTACATTGTTCTGTAAGAGCTAAAAGAGAAGAGCCCAAACAATAGAGTGTCAACAGTAGCCGGTTTGAACGTCTTTTCCCGCCCTCACCTTTTCTGTGTTAAATTTCAACAGTCACGGGAATCTGCGTTAACGAAATATCGGGGTCATCATCCGAGCCCTCTGTGTTTGCTCCCATTGTGATTTCTTTATGCTCCGGCGTCCGTAACTCCACAGGGAGCGCCTGCGTTTACGACTCCTTTCCCATGTGGCTTCTCCTGTGAGTGCTGCAGGTATCAGTAGCCATGTTTGATCTCAGGCTTTTAGGTTACACATTTACAGATATATTGTTTTACTCTGTCCTTCCTAAAAGCATCCCACATTTAAATGAAGTCTGGTTTAAAGCCTGGATTTACCATCAATCCTCAAAGTTGCCACATTTATTTGGACCCGTTGTGAAGTAAAAAACAAAACACTACACTGCTAAATTTTTTTTTTATTAAAAAGTTTAAAATGTAATTCAATAAACATTTGAAGTGCATACATGCATTATAAACACTTTGTAGGAATACTATGAGGATTCATCGTAGCTGCAGTCACTAAGATGATTCCAGCTCTTTGGTCCGTAGCTTTTAAAGTTGAGTGTTGAATATACTTGATGATGTAGCTCCTTCTCCATTTTTTCTCGTTCAGTATTAGCTTTAGAGGACGAAGAGGGCTTGCAGCTGGGATCTGTGTCCACCAGGATGCCAAAACATTGCATGGTTTCTATTTTGATGGGAATGGAGACAGTTTCTTGTAGCTCTCTTGCAGTCTTTAGTTAGCATGTTCATGGTCTCCTCCACTTTTACAATCTATCCACGGTGTTTGGGTCCGCACTCTGCAGTTGCTTCATATTCACATTTCTCTCCTCAGGTCACCCTCATTCTTGTGCTTCAACCTGTAATGGAAAAACACAAATTAGTGCCTTGCTAAAGAGTTCAGGGTAAGACAAAAACAGCTTTAAGTAACTGTACAGGAGTCCTAAAATCTCCCCCCTCTCTCCCCCCAAACACTCCTCGTGGCACTAAAGCCTTCCTCTTCATCGTTAGTGAGATTTATGTCTCCCCTCTGCACTCCTGTTCTGCGTGAATACACACCTCTGCCACTAATCACACGCACACCTCCTTAACTGCCACCTGCCGATTCCTTCCAACTTTGTTTTGTTCCAGATATCACACAGCTCGGCTCATAACCTTATTTTTTTTAACTCTGAAACACATGTCCTACCTTAGGGGAAGGGTACTCTGGAGTGGAGAGGCAGGCAGCGTCTGTGTGGGCAGTGGTGCCTGTGGTATCTTCTCCGTAGGTTCAGGAAATCTGAAAGAAAAAGAGGATAAACTGGATAAGCTGATTGTTTTATAACAGAGATAACATTTGTATAGCATACAATATTATGTAAGTTAAGACTGCTGGCATGAATTAACTGCTTATCAGATTTGATTTCAGGTGTAAAAGTCCTTTTTAAACTGGATTTATGTCTGCAGGTGGACCCCGGCATATAGATAGATAGATAGGTAGTAACTTTATTGATCCCGAGGGAAATTCAAGTTTCCAGCATCACAGTTCCATAGTGCAAAACATGTTAGTAAAAAGGCAGTAAAAAAGTTAGTAGTGCAAAGTACAAAAAAATATACCAGATATAAAAATACAAGGAGATGAAGAAAACTGTTAAAAGTGAATATAGTGCAGAAGAGACTGTTAAAAATGAATATAGTGCAGGATAACTCCAGTAGCCTAGTCTACTGTATGCATTATTATCACCTGACAGATTTAATTAATCCCAAATGGAGGAAAATAACTATTTAGCACCAAAACACCTCCTACAGTCGATATATTTTCTAAGTAAGTATATTTTTTTAAAGCCTAATTATGTCCTAACTTTATCCTCTGTTGACCAATAGATAAGCCCATTATTGTTTGACCCCCTTTCTAATAAACTAGGACACACAGACCTAACACATGATTATTTTTAAACCTCCCCTAATAAATCCACTTTGACTCCTCCTGTGGTTCACAGACTGATCAGCCAAGCCCAGGAAGAGATAAACAGCCAGATGACTTTATGACTCCCTCCTCTTCCTCCTCTTCCTCCCCCCCCCATGCCTGAAGGGAGTCTTCTTCTTTACACTTGGCACTGCTACTCCATGTCATGTTAATAGAGCTCTTGGTATTTGCATGGCGTTTTAACACCGTGATTAACAAAAGCTCGACGGAGCGCCTTCCAGCCGGACAAAGAGACTCTACTGGGGTCGCTGCTGTGAGATGATCCCCCTCCGGCGCTCCTCTTCATCCTCTCTCCTCTCCATCATCATCACATGAACCGCATCACGACCTCAACCCTCTCTGTGTTTAACTACTGTATCCCTCCGCCAAAGATAAATCACCACCTGTTACATCAGGCAGGAGCAGTCTGCTTTTTACAGTTAGCACAATATTAAACTTTTTATCCTTTAACCTCCTGGGAACTGAGTAAAAAAAGAGTCTTCCAATTACTTTTTTTGTGTGATTTCCTTCCTATTTAAGGTTAAAAGATTAAAAAAAAATCTTAAAAATGTAGTGTTTTTAAACTTTATTTTTTATTTTACAGCATGTCCAATGTGGACCACAGGACTATTTTTTTTCAGTGTAAAAAGACTAAAAAATGAACAGATTATGGCTGTAGAGTGATATTAAACCAAGAATACATTCAACATTTTATGTTTTTTATTTTTTTCCCACTCACAATGTTGTTTGGTTACGATTGCCCAGAAGTCTTTATAGATATTTAAATAAATGTCCTCTTCACAAACACTAACCATACACTTCCACGCAACACACACACACTTATCTTTTTTGATATATTTACTGTATTGTTATTGTTGTTATTATATATATCTTGTCCTAATTGTTTTGTTATCACTAATTGTAGTCATAATATTTCTTTATATTAATCTTGTCTCTAGGTGGAGGCTTCAGATAAGCTCAGTGGATTTTTTTGCCTATTCCTGCACTGTATATTATTCTTTTCTTTTTTTTTTGTTATGTTGTATAGTCTTGAATTGTGCAAAACAAATAAAATTAAAAAATTAAAAACTTGATTAAAAAAAACACATGCCATATCACTGGAAAGCCCATGATGTCCTCTTTACAATACACCAGAGGTTAATAGAATAGGTTAAAGGAGTAAAAGGATATGCATGTGGACAAAATTTCCACTACAGAGGACACAAGTCAATGGGCTGGGTCTCGGGAGGATATATAGGGAGTTTGGTTGGTTTTGGTTGAGAGAATATAAAATAATCATCATTAAAAACCACCACAAGTTAGTTACACTAGTGCTGCATTCATGGCATGCTGGTAAAATGGTAAGAACAGGGGAAAACCCCTTTGTTAAACGCATTAATTCAAGGTAATTAACACATTATAGTCATGTTTTCACCCCAGATGAATGGAAATTAAGTCCAAAGTAGTAATTTTATCGTGTTATTTGTTAGTTCGTTGTTAGTTGTAGTGGTTTAGGTTGCAATTATCGAAATCTTTCCTCTTTTCCAGTCAGCTAATTCGATTGCAATAGTGTAAAGAAGTAATTATTTGATTTAATTTACTTGTAAAGGCAGGGAAGTTGTCTTTGCAGCTCTTTTGCTGTTCTGTTGTTGTTATTTCGTAGTTTTACTGGGAGGCTCGAGGTAACGGTAACTAGTTGTTTTCGTATTAACGGACTGTAAGACAACTCATGAACGCACCATAAAGTTAGATACACTAGTGCTGCATTCATGGCATGCTGGTAAAATGGTAAGAACAGGGGAAAACCCTTTTGTTAAACGCATTCATTCAAGGTAATTAACACATTATAGTCATGTTGTCACCCCAGATAAATGGAAATTAAATCCAAAGTAGTAATTTTATCGTGTTACATAGTTAAATATTACATATCAGCTCTTTTGCTGTTCTGTTGTTGGCAATTTCGTAGTGCCACTTTTCATGGTAACGGTTTTTCCAACTATTTTTCGTATTAACGGACTGTAAGACAGCTCATGAATGCACCATATATTAAGTGATTAATTGACGGGGCGTTTATAGTTAATTGTATCTCGGTTATATCATTACCACAGCCAAAAAAACAAAGACTTAATACGTTTTTGTTTTTTTTAAGTTTGTAGTCAGTTAATGTATAATATGTTTAAAGGTTGCAAAAAGACAGTTCCATTTTTCATAGGAAAAACCAGTTACAGTAACAAAGAAAATATAATTTATTTATTCTTCCCTGCATGTGGTCACATCATGAATTGCCTGGGCTATTGATTTTGATGTGCCTCATATATATGGAAACATAAGCAAGAATTGCTAGATATATAAAATATAATTTTTCTTTAGAACTAATTACCAAGTCAGTTTACATTTTTCAAAGCAAAGCATGACATTTCTGCTTTCTGTTTTTTAAAGTGAGAGTATAGTTTTCATTTCACACTTATTAAATAGTTGTATACTTGCTTTCTGAAACTAATATATACTGTATGTATGTCAAACAGAGATATTTTTCCAGTATTCCTTTGAAATTTAAGAATATTTGTCGATTTTTTTGCAGGTCTTTTTCACCAGCGAGAGTTAAGCTAGTTAACTTTGCTAGAAAGAAGCCTAAACACTGTTTCTATGGTTACCTGCAGTTTAATGTATAGGCCTACACTGCCCAGTGATTTATAACAGCTCTTTGACCTGCTGGGGCTATGTTTGAACTGTGACCCCAAGGACACCTGCAGGACCAGTCTGAACACCTGGACAGTAAAAGTTTTGGGATGCTTACCTGGTCTGGCGGAGGAGACTTGTGTTACCACGGCTACCAGCAGCAGGAGCACGTAGAGCAGGTTGAAGATCCTCATGGCTGTGCAGCAGATAGCTTCTTCTTCAAGAGGTGAGTTAATGATACACAAGTCTGGAGAGTCTTGATGACTCTGAGCTGGTCTGATGATGCTCAGTGTGATGGTTCTTCTCCTTCTTCTCTCTGCTTCTCTGTTTAGGTCCTGAAGGGCCCACCACGGGAGGATCCAGCAACCCAGAAGAAGGACCTCTCTTCTCTCAGGATAAAACAAGTATGTCCCTGCTGAGGAATGCCTGTGTCCAAAGTGTCTGTGTGTCCAGTGAGAGTGTGATTGTCTCTATATCTGAGAGGCAAAGTGACAAAGGTGCTTCTCCCCCCACCGCCTTTATACAGCCTTTTTAGAGGGAGGCGGGAGTATTGGGGTGGGGGTGTAGCTCCCACAGCCGCCCCCACCTCAACCCCTGACACACACACACACACACACACACACACACACACACACACACACACACACACACACACACACACACACTCTTAAGCATTGCACATATTGACCCCACATGTAGAGGGTAATTCAAATGACAGGAAGCCCCCTCCTTATACCCTCCAACTGCCCCCTTGAACACATGCTACTCCTGCATGCAAGTTGTGCATGCATGGATGTGTGTGTGTACATGCATCTGATTGTAATATTTAAGGAAGCAGGCATTGTTGATTTATCACTTATAACATCAAAGATTTAAAGAGCTGTTGAAAGTAGCAGGTTCTTTAAGACCGAGAGGAGAGCCAGATCCCTCCACCCTCCTTCCGTTGTCCCCTACCCCCGCACTGAGCTGAGGACACACACACACACACACACACATCTGGGGCTTTTGGGTGCCGGTGGGGTGGTATTGGTGGTGGGGTGGAGGGGGGGTGTTTGCACAGAGCATTTTGGGGCCGGGGTCCTGATTGAATGAATGATGCACTGGACTAACAATACTCAAAGAAGTCTGTCTGACTGTCTGTCTGTCGGGGATGCCATCTACTGTCTGTGTCTGTCTGCGTGAATGTCTATGTGGGGAGGGTGTGTTTGTAGTTGAATGGATAAAACTGTATCTTCTGTATTTTTCTTAAAAAGCAAGTCATTAGTGTGACTATTTTTTGAGAATTCTGTTTTGTAGGGAAGTCTCGTCTGTAAAGACTTAAAATTTTATAAAACGGTCACTATATCCTGACAGTAGTGCATGAGACCGGTAATCTGAAAAAAATCATGTGCCTCCGGTGTCCTCCGGTGCTCCTAACGGCTTCTGCAAAATTTCACATACCGAAGGAAAACAACCAATCAGAGCTGAGCTGAGCAGCTGTCAGTCACTCTTGAACTCTGATCAAACGGTCAAACTAGCGCTGATCAAATATGAATCAATATTTTGTTACTGTAATGCCTATTTCTCGCCTCAAATGTTTTCAGAAACATCTGGTAGTGTACTGTTTAGCTGTAAAATGAGAAAGTTTGTGACCTGGCAGCCATGTTGAGAACAGTTGAAGAAATACCGAGCCCCGCCCACCAGCCGGAGCACACTTTCTCATTTTACAGCTAAACAGTACACTACAAGATGTTTCTGAAAACATTTGAGGCGAGAAATAGGCATTACAGTAACAGCATATTGATGATGACCCCTGAAATGACCTGTGATTGGCCCAAGTCTCCTGTCACGGCTTAGGTTTTTTAAAGCCTGAAAACAGAGCCATGAAGAGGTGCAGAAGTCTAGTTTTCTCTCAGAGCACTTGAATTACAATATGCTGAAAGGGAATTTTTGCCCGATAATGCCAAAAACATTCGGCCTACTGCAGGTTTAAAACTGTTATGTTCTTAAAATGAGAAAATACTCAGTACTCTTAATTTGCCAAGTATTTAATTCACACAGGAGTATACAAAAATAAGCTTTACCATGTGTTTATTTCATATAGACTATTTATTTATTGAAAAACTTGTTTGTATTTCTTAAAGTAAGGTATGAAAAAGGTATTGAAAGGTACAAAAGCTCTGCATCTGCACTAGCATTGAAATATTCAAGCAACACGCAGCCCTGCTTCTCATGCAGGTTATCAGTTGGAGGTCTACCAGGGGTTTTCTTGCAGCAGGTAAACCAGGTCACTTGGCATTAGCTCTGCGGTGACTTTTGCAGCGTGTGGGGACTCATTAGCGTGTCTGCTTACGGCCGTCTCTGTGGACTGAGACTCTCCATTCAGCACCCCAGCTAATGAATTAACACATTAAGATGAAATGTCAGCCATTACATGTGAATGAGGATTAGAGAAGCAGCAGGATACTAATGGACCGGGGGCTCCAAACAGTCACAGAGACTTTGAACAAGCATCTGAACCATCAGCTCTCTTTAGCACTCAAAAATAGACAAAAGAGGTCAAAAAGAGTCAGAGTTCGTTTGTATGTTGGTATGTCTTTTGGCATGTTACCTTTATTGTTTTATGGTGTTTGCAAAAATGTTGTTGAAATGGCCGGGATTCCTCATGGATTTGGTACAAACGTACAAACACACACACTCGCGTACACACACTGCTGCAAACACTCAGCCGAGGTATGTAGTTCGTTTCTGTGGCAAGCTGCACTTTGCATATCATTGTCTTTTAAAAAACTTTTATTTTCCTTATTTGAATATGCTAATTTCATCTCAATTGTCATTCAGAGCCAGCTGGTATCCACTACATCCAACTACTGCCAGATCTCAGTTTCTCTGTTTCTTTCTGTCTGCTCTTTAAAACAGAAACAAGTGAATCGTACCAAATTCTCCCCACCAGGTTTTCTGTGTGACTGAGTAGAGCGTGTTGTAATATTTGCTCTTCCTGGGGATTATACGTCTTTACAGGGATTACCCAGCCTGCTCAAACACTCCCCTACGAGAGAGGCACGCAAACACACACACACACACACACACACACACACACACACACACACACACACACACACACACACACAGAGGGTAACCTCCAATTAAACTGCTTCAGTACCTTGGCACTACATAGATGAACATCGCTCCACTGTTAAAGGTTATTCTTTGGTGTGTGATAATTAGTGTTTGGCGCTGAACCTCAGTACAGATTAAAATGTTTCCACCAAAATTGAGTCCAAGGTGACTTCTACAGATGTGTTGTTTTGTCCCATTAACAGATATTCAGTTCATAATGATGTAAAAGAGAGAAAAGCAGCAAATCCTTGCATTGGAGAAGCTGAAACCAGAAGATGTTTGGTGTTTCTGCTTCATAGATGGTTAATCAAGTATAAATATTGTTGGATTGATTTTCTGTGGATTGACTAATCTATTAAATGACTAATAGTGATCAGCTTTCTTCTTTCTCTTCTTCTCTATTTATTTTTATAGCTTATTTTGTAAATTGTACATTTTTATTCTTATTTTATTCTAACGTTTTATCTATTCTTTGTTGTTATACTGTTTGTCTCGCACCAAAAAGCCAAAGAAAATTCCTTGTGTATACCCCTTAAACCTGGCAATAAACACCTTTCTGATTCTGATTCTGATTCTGATTCTCTTTGGTGCAAACTAAAATGTGTCCGTGGCATTGAGTATCGAAAACTGAAGCACTGAAAGTTGGCATCACAGACTGTATATAAAGATGGACGACATGACAGCTCCCAAAAAGTGAAGCCAAAACATCCCGATCGCCCCCTGGTGGCTGGCTGCAGTACAGCTCATAAAGTCTGTCTCTTCCATGTAAATGGACGGGAATTAGAAAGTCAAAGTATTTTTTTTCCTTTCTTTTAGGTAGTTCTTATCTTATTATTATTTGATGCTATAAAAGGGGGTGAGTAGGGAGGTGACAGTGAGGACATTTTCCCACCGCTTAATAAACTTGTGACAATACCAGTGTTGCTGATTACAAGGGACATTTTACAAGAAAAGATGATGATCAATATGTGTAGAGTGCTTACTTTGATCTTTAACGTCAGGTGTTTGTGTGTCTGGCCTCTCCGGTAGAGCTTTCGCCGCAGGGCCGCAGGTTTCCACCCGGCGCTCTTCCGCCCGGCGCTCTTCCGCTGTGCACACCGGCTGTGACTGCTCCGTCCTCCCCACGCCGATTGCCTCATTAACGTTGTGGTTCTCTTACAGCCTTGGATTTAAATCTGAAATATTGCCAATGGGTGCTTTCACTTTTCGCTTCGACACCAAATCCTCCGCCATCGTCTTGTCTGTCAACCCTCTCGCGTCCCGTGTGTGAAATTTGACTCCTGCTACTCTGAGCTGAGACTCCATACAGAGCAGATGCATTCACTTTCTGTTTGTAGTGTCTGTCGTCTCTCTCTCTCTCTCTCTCTCTCTCTCTCTCTCTCTCTCTGTCTCTCTGTCTCTCTCTCTATCTATCTATCCCAACAGCCGGTCTCGGCAGATGGCCGCCCACCCAGAGCCCGGTTCTGCTCCAGGTTTCTTCCCACTAATCGGGGACTTTTTCCTGGCCACAGCGCGCTTGGTGGATCTTGTTGGGTCTCTAAACTATGCTGTACGGTCTAAGACCTGCTCTATATATAAAGCGTCTTGAGATAACTTCTGTTGTGATTTGTCGCTATACAAAAATAAATTGAATTGAATTGAATTGAATTGAATTGAATTGAATTGAATTGAATTGAATTGAATTGAATTGTCGTCCGACTATATATTGATAACACGGCGCTGGCACGCGAAAATGAACTAAATGTGTTTTATTTCTGTTAAAAAAAACGTCGGTACATAATGTAATTGGTGTATGCCAGACCACCGTGTAACACCGGTAACACCGGCTACCACGGCAAGATCATTGAAAGAAGAGCAAAGAACGGCACTAAAGGCTTTTCTCGATGGAAAAGATGTTTTCGCTCCTCTTCCGACTGGCTTCGGCAAGAGTTTGATTGACAGATGGTTCATCCAAGTAATTTTGAAAGTGCCTTCCCTTTCCCAAACAGCTTCCAGTGAGGGCTTCTCAGATGGTTCTGTGTAACAAACCATCTGGCGGATCAGGTTAGGAATCTGCTGCATGTATGGAAACAATTCAAAATGTACTTTGATGATCACACAGTTAAATGTCAGTGTGCTACAAGTGGAATAGTGTGCATTATCCCATTTTCTTTTGCAGGTTTGGTCATTGGAAGAATGTGTAAATCGGAAAGAGTTGGACAGTTAGACTGCAATGCTGCTGTTATTGCTTCTGTTATAGTAGTCTTCCTAGTAGCTGTGATCTTTACGACTACAGAGGAAGCTTCAGCCTCTCCTCCCCTCCTCAATTTTCACTTTCTTCTTCCTCTCCCATCATCTCCTGACCAGGACACACAGATAAAGAGCTTCCTCTCTGATAAAACTTGTTGAGAGGAACAGTGCCTCATAAAATGACTGTTTATTGCATTGTACACAAGTACGCCTAACATGGACAAATAGTTATATACAAACAGATAGTTAACACATTAAAGAAAGAAAACACTGTAAAATGTCTTAGTCAGGTGTTGCTCCACCAGAAGCCTCCAGATCAGCTTTAGTCCTCCTTGGCAGAGTCTTTTTAACGCTCCTGAACTTCTTAATTCTTATGTTCTTCTTAAAGATATTCCCTCATTTGGTGATTTGATGATGGTGAAGGAGAGTGCTGTCCAACACTGATCCAAAATCCCCATAGGTGTTCAGTTGGATTAAAATCAGGGTTGGGCAATATGACGATATATACCTTGAGACAATATCAATTTGTCACCACAGAACAATACTGTGGCAGCTCCCTTTAATTTGTTCATCAATGTGATGAAGTAACTTGATTGGTCAGGTATTACATTCAGTTCATTAACCAAAAACAGACATACTTGTCCAGTGTAGACATATTTTAAACAGCTTCTCAAAGGATTTTCTGTGAAATTATCAAGACACACAATCACAATATATATTGATTTTAGAAGATGCCAAACATTTGCTGGTTTCAGCTTTTTGAATGTAAAGATTTTCTGCCCTGCTTTGTATTGTTTGATAGTGAACTGAATATCATCGCTTTTTAGGCTGCTGGTCTGACAAAAAGTTCTTTGAATAGAGCCGGGTTTCCACCGAAAGCTACGGGGACTTTTAGTCTGTGGAACTACTTTTCAAGCAACTCAAAGTTCCTTCAGCCTTCACATCATTTTTATACATATTAGACCCTGTCTGCCTAGTATGGAAGCATTTGCATTTCTATATTTAGTTTTTTCCTTTAATTTGTCACTCGTTTTAAAAGAAAGTTTGTCGCTGTTTGTAGTGATGTTACTTTTTGTGAGTACATTATCATAACCGATTGAACCGTTTGTACTGATGTACACTCCTCCAAGTGGATACAGAGGAGAGTGTAGGTGAAAGAGTGAGTTGTAGGGATGTTATGTGCCGTGATGTCTCAATTTTTTGGGGTGTAGTCCTGTGCGGGTGTGTGTGTGTGGGGGTGTGTGTGTGTGTGTGTGTGTACGAGTGTTGATTGTGATCTGATGGGTCAGTTCGTTGTCCATCGTTAGAGTGATAGTGGCTCTGTTGTCATGCCATAAAGGTCGTCAGTGCTAATGAGAGCCGCCGCCAGCCAGACCTTAATTACTCTTAAGACCCTTTATCTCAGATTGCCCAATACAGACCCCAATGGATGCATATACACATGAACAGCAGTGAACACCCAATACACACACTAACAGTAGGGAACATCAGGACACATCTCACAAATGAGCCGGGCGTTTTTTTTTTCTTCTTCTCCTCCTGCACTCTGTGAAGAAAAAGATAGGATCTCACGACGGTTGATTAACTTGGTCTTTATTCTGGAGCGCCTCCTCCCTTCAGTGTCGGCATCTAGACGGCTGACTGTGGAGGAGTGACGGAGGGCTCAGGGGTCAAGGGGCAAACTCAACAGGGAGCAGCCTCTAACCCCCCAGGATGTCACCCCAATAGGTCTTCAGGGGCCAAAAGTCACTTGGTTTGTTAAATCCTAACCCAGACACAGCGGCTTCACAACTTCTTTGACACACAAACCCAGTGTCCATGCTGTGGTTTGGTTTTTAAAGTGCATTCTTGTTTTCCGGCCATACACACCAGTAGATACAAACACACAAAGGACATAGAGAAAAGGATCAAGTTTTTGCTTAAATTGTGCTTTTTCTCAATTAACTTATCTGTCAGGGTCATTTTCAGTGGAATTTAAAGTTACTTTCTCGAAGAACTGCATTTCGTTGTCTTTGGCGGCACCTATAGCAGGTGTGTTTTTGGATCTCATTTCCATAGACTGTAAGTGGACGTAGTCACCGTGACGTCACCCAATGGTTTGTGGACTGCTGTTTTGAAGCCTCGAGTTTGACATTTTGGCCGTCGCCATCTCGGTATTTGACCATTACCATGTTGTTTTTTCACAACCGAACGCTGAATACCAAAAGGTGACCAAAGAGGTTATAATTAACTTTCATGAAAAACTGAAGAATTGAAAACACACTGTGAAAGGGTTAAAGTTGTTAGACGAAAACATGGACAACTCAACTCCCAGACCGGACAACAACATGGTAGCGACCTTTGTATCAGCAGTATTTTTCAAGGGAAGAATTTCCCAAAACCACGGGCTCTGTGTCGTCTGTAAAGCTCTTGACCACAAAATACCTGTCGAAAGTGAGAAAAACTCAGATCAGCTAGACTTCTAAGCTTAGCTTGTAAACACAACTGATCACTAAGTGCAGTGAGTGCGTTACTGAGGACGATTTTAAAGATTCACCCACATTTTTAATTCAATGAAGACGGACAAAAACTTGATTTTTGCATCTCCTACACAATGTGTAACAACAATGTCAACAATGTCAGTTTTATCAGTGTCAATGTGGCTATTAGAGAAATAAAATATCATCTTCTAAAATGTTAATACATAACAGTGATCAAACATTGACCTTTTCCACTTTTGTATAAGATGCTACTGATTGGCTCAGAAGTTTATTGTTGCCTTATTATTGGAATAACTCAACATTATGTGCTATAATGACATTATATAATTTAAAAAAAACAAATGAAATGGGAAGTTTCTGTTCATTTTGAGTCATTTGGGAGAAATCCACATTGGAAGCCCTGATCAAGATAGATATCTCTGACTTTTACTTTATGGTTTCTGTCCAGCTTGCTTGGTGATCACTCTCTGCTTTCTGTTAAATGGCCGTGACGTCTTTACTTCAAAGACACCTTCTTCTGAAAGATAACAGACATACTGTATACATTATGCAGCATTAGAAAAGCTGACATTTGTCTGTGTGTATCTGACAGCAGAGGAGGAGTGTGTACCTGGATGTGCTGCTTCTGGTTCGATGCAGACTGAGGCCAAGCCGAAGAGCGAGAAGACGGCGAAGGCAACGATGATGAAGGTCAGCTCAAAGCCAGAAAATGGCAGGTCCATCTACACAACTAGCCAACACAAAGCACGTCATTACGTAACATCTTCACATTACGATGCATGACAGAAACTGACAAATCATCTTCGGTGATCTCTCTGTGTTATTTTTCTTCAACATTTTTTATATTTAAAAGTAGGAGTTCACACTCAACATAATGTGTCATATGATCCTTTACTATGCACATTTACATGTGCATATACAGTTAACACGAGTTCAGCCATGCTTGAATGTACAGTAATAGATTTTTAGTGTTTATCTGTACTTAAAATATGGGGAAAATTTCTATCTTCACTGAACCATGATCTTTGTCTTGCCCTAATTAAAAAAGCTCAATACTTATTGCAAACAGTGACTACGAGGTTTCCAATGAGCATAAACGTGATTTAAATTCAGGTTGATCACAGCCCCCTTTTGAAGTGTTTACATTATAATCCAAACAATGTAAAATGGTCGTGCACATCCAAAACCGTAGTAGGCCGGTGCTGGAATAATGAAAGATAGCAATAAAAAATTTAAAAGAAGGTAGTTGTGAGATGTGCCAATAAATTGCACTTAAAAGGAGCTATAGTGTGCGGACATTAGAATACAGCATCAGGGCTATATGATATGAAACTAAATGTTAATGCTAATAATAAATATTACTCGATGAATAAGCAGAACTACACAAAACAGATTTCTCTCTGAAGAATATTTTGCCTTTTTCTGGTCCTTTGTGAGAACACAAAACTTGTTCTGGATCTTTTTATGCACTACACCAGTTTCATGTTTGCATGTGTGGACAAACTTGTACTGCTTTACATTTATTATTATACTATTTGAACCACTTAACAAATCTGAGATATGGGCAGCAAATCAGAGTTTTGGAGCCAGGCTAATATACATGTATGATGTGGATAAAATTAGGACTTGATTTGTCTGGAATTCATAGTGAAACTGCAGATTATTGTCATGTTAAATACGCATTATCCACATACTAAAATAAATGTATTTGTCATCATAAACGCTTTGCATTACATACATAAAAATAAGTATTTTCATAGCAATACTGTTTACACACAGCTTGAGGTGCAGTAGCCTGTCGCTACCACCAGAGGGCCGTACACCCATGTAACTGTTCAGTCAGTTAGTTCATTGTTTATAATGAATCATGCTCCTCAGTGTACATACCAGAGGTGGGAGAAATTAATTAAAAACGATGTGGCATAAACAAAATAATAATAATAAAATTAAATTAGAAATTAGCTCACATTTTATAAAAAAACATTTGTTACATAAACCTATGCATATTCATTGATTTGTTCATTTCACATGCATTCAATTCAGAAATCAAAAGTTTTTTTTACTCTAATATATTTAGACTTTGTCTTTGTCTCTTCCGCGGTATGCTTTGCCGGGTGAGCTGCCAGCTAGAAGTAAAAAAACATTAGGCTATAAGTGAATTACACCACAGTCGCAAGAACGTGAGTTTACACAAGAGGCTGTAAAGGTGGACGAGTTGGCGTGATGATGTTTTGTAATCTCATTTAGCCACTTGTTAGCAACCACCTTTGTTAAGACACTTAAAAGCTTCAAAATTCACGAGTGGGATATTTACTGATGTAGAGCAAAACGTTAAAATCTCTTAAGATTGTGTTAACCACAGACCTTATTTCAGGCATCTAAAAAAAGGCGTTCAAAAAACCCATTGACTTCCAGACGATGGAACCGGAAGTGCTAAAATGCTAACTCATTTCTGGATTTTAGGACTCATTCCTGCACCACTCTATTCTTCATTGACAACTAAATCCATCCATCCATTATCTGTAACAATGGGCGAAAGCGGGGTCTTGCAAACATGTAAACTCCTCACAGAAGGGCCCCAAGCCGGATTTGAACCTGGCAGTGCTAACCACTGCACCACTGCACCACCCTACAACGAAATCCAAATGTTATCATTTTTGGACTAGCCCCATCCATGATCACTGGCTTGTGCGTTGGCCTCTGCTAGTCTGCTGCGTCCTAGTCGGTTGCCAGGTTTGCGTGCATTGAACTAGAAATCACCCAATCATGTTTCAAAAACGAAACGTGACTATCTGGAAAAATGCAAATATTCAACAAATAAGTCAAGTCCTTTTGAGTTATTTGTCTCAAGTCTAAGTCAAGTCTCAAGTCATGAATACCAAGTCAAAGTCAAGTCGAGTCTTTTATCAGCGTTAGTCAAGCAAGTCTCAAGTCATGAATACCAAGTCAAAGTCAAGTCAAGTCTTTTATCAGTGTTAGTCAAACAACTCTCAAGTCCTCAAATTTGCGACTCGAGTCAAGTCATGTGACTAGAGTCCCCCGCCACTGGTACATACAGTGCTCTTTGTCGTGCTGGGTTTTATCAGTTTAATGCATTGAATGTACAGCGTGTAGGATTTGGCGACATCTACTGGTGTGGTTGTAGATCGCAACAAACTGAATACCCCAACAAACCTCCCTTTCCAAGACTGCGGTAACGTGAGCCACCGTGTGCAAAACCGTGGTAACGCCGTTCGCTCCGCTCAGAGGCCATCCTTACCATAAAAACACAACTTTAGGAGCAACGGAAGTCAGACAGCGGCTAGCGGTACCACGGTTTTACACTCTGCGGCTCACGTCACTGCAGTTTCACAAGCATGTTGGAGAACTACGGTGGCCTTCAGGTAACGTAAAAGCGCGAAAGGCTCTCGCTACAGTTAGTGTTTGGTTTGTCCGTTCTGGGCAACTGTAGAAACATGGCGGAGCAACATGGCGGACTCCTTGAAGAGGACACGCTCCCTATGTAGAATTGAAGGGCTCATTGTAAGCTAACGAAAACACAACAATTCTTAGATTCAGGTGATTATACACTAATGAAAACATAGTTATGAATATTCTATTCTATTTGTGCTGATAGATGCGTAAAAGGTTTCTCACTGTTCCTTTAAAACTCAAAATTTGTCCCTGTTCACAGTCATAATAATTATTCCTGGTCTTGATGGAGCTTTATGGCAGAATCCTCTATTCATGTTTATTTTCAGCCTGAAACAGAGCAGTATCAGATGCTGTGTTTAAGAAGTTAAGAAATGGTATCATAGTTACTGTATATGATAATATAGTATCATAGTATGTTACTGGTGGAATTCAAAAAATCCCTTCGCTGTCAAACTTCAACCGTATTTTTACTTTCTTATGTGACAGTATGAATCCCTGCACAAACATTTCCCATGAACACATCCGATGAAAGAACTGCAGTAAAAGAAGGTCTGGAGCTTCATTGAAATTATAAAGAGGAATTAATTAATACATTAGCAGGTATAATTTACGTTGCACCGTGCAGTTTTATATCAACACTGATATCATCACTGATATAAAGCTAGGTTAGGTTGAATGAACCATAATGACGTGCGATTCACACATTTTTCTTGCTGTTGTAGATCTGCTCATTCACACAAGCTCCACCCTTTGATCCCTGACAAGACTCCTCACTCCTGCAGAACAATTTGAGAGTTCACTCTGATCCTTCCAGCAGCTTTAGTTTCTGACCTAGATTTTGAAAATGCCTCTCCAGAGCTGCAGACTTCAATTAGAGATGACCTTTGCTTGAGGCATAGTCCTTGTTGAGCAAATCCAACAGCGAGATAAAACAAGAAAAAATAGGTTCAGGGTTTTGAGACTTACCAGTAGGAAGAATCTCAGCAGCTATCTTCAGATCTGAAGATCAAAATAAAAGTACTTCTGTGTAGCTTCACATACATGCTCTTAAAGAGGAAAGAAAGCAGGCTTGAGATACTGTCTTTGTTGAAGCAGGCGTTCTTTATTGATCTATGTATTGCAGTGTAACATTTAGGCCACTCCTTAGTGCTGCATCCTGCTGGAAGCCAGTAATACTGGATCCTACAACAATGTGCACACACATTAAGTGGTAAACAATTAGACTTTGCTCTGGTAACTGATAAAACACGCACACACAAGACTGACACGTCGTCATAAGCCACTGAACAGGAAGAACGAGACAGCTGTTGCTTTCTGAAGTTTTTCATTCTCAGTCATGAACCTCGTCAGACGATCAGCTCCGCACTCTGTGGTTGTGAGTTTGTCTCTGATGGATAGAAAATAATACAAGTGGTCACTTCTTTTAGTTTTCTACCTCAATATAAGATATTTTAATCACACTGAAAGAAGAAGAAAATTACTGATAACATGACTAGCACTTGTTTGTGCTGCTGTGCTGTTAGAATACAAATCTATGATATATTTAAAACAAATCATGTATTATGTATTAACCATCTATAAAATAATCATTATCGTACTTGAAATGCAGTGAAAAGCTCCAGTAAAAGAAGATTAAGCATCTTTAAGATTTTACATTATAACTAGGGATACACCGATTGCAAAATTATGGACCGATACCAATGTTTAAAATAAGAAATTGGCCGATACCGATGTTTTGTTGTTGTTTATTTTATTGTCATTTATTCCCCCTTTGGTGCCAGAAACAAAGATATCTTCATTATAAAAAAATATGTGAAATGTCTTCACTCTTAAAGTCAGTCATTCCTTCATTTATATCTTGAATGAGCACAAATTAAATCGTACAAATTAAGCCCAAAAACCCCTTAAGCCTGTATACAACCACCGACTCAGTGAGAGGAATTTATTTTTCAGTACTAACATAGCCCGACAAAAAAATTAAATGTAATTAAATCAGCAGCTAACAACCTAACATTTAGCCGACACAAAATTACTGCAACACAACGCATAAACATTGACCACAGCCATCGGTGAATGTCATCTTATTTGCCAATAGGCCAATTGCAGTCAACAAGGCAAAAATCGGCCGGTACCAATGTTCGGCCGATAAATCGGTGCATCCCTAATTATTACGATGTCTAAGCAATACCAGACTCTACAACAAAGGAGTCCTTGAACTACCTCTTACTAGTTGTGCGGAGGAATACAAGTGCTCTGAAGTAAGACTTCAGATGACATTGAAGGACTCCAGAGACAAGACCATCAGCAATGCTGCACTACCCCTATTAACTGGGCGGAAATGGACACCATCCGACGCAGTGCAGCAAGCTACATCAGTCCCGAGATACAGAGACATTGAGGAATCAGCAGGGAAGAGGAGGCTTCGGCCTGGTGGCAAGCGAAACAACTTGGCTCAAGGCCACAACGTCAGAGTGAAGGAAATTGTTGGTCGAGGAGGTGCGCCGACAGGAGGATATGGCAAGAAGTGTGATGCTAAACAGAGGCAATGGATGCGGTGAAAACAGTGGGCTACCTCCGGGTCTGAGAAGTGATGCCAATGCTGAAGTGCTTTAAACTTGTATTCTTTCTAGCAGCCAGCAGGGGGCGACTCCTCTGGTTGCAAAAAGAAGTCTGATTGTATAGAAGTCTATGAGAAAATGACCCTACTTCTCACTTGATTTATTACCTCAGTAAACATTGTAAACATGAGTTTATTGTCTCAATTGCTAGTTTCAAGTCTTCTTCAATACAGCATGATGTTCATTAAGTAAATTATGGTCCCATTTAGAGTCAAATAGACCATAAAGCAGGGGATGCTTTAGGGCGTGGCTACCTTGTGGTTGACAGGTTGCTACCACGCCGTTGTCCGTGTTTCCGTCTTACAACCTTATCCCTTTCACAGTGTGTTTTCTGTTCATGAAAGTTAATTATAACCTTTTTGGTAGCCTAGAAGTGTCCTATTCAGCGTGTGGTTGTATTTAGCGCCACCCTCTCGTGTCACATCTGGTTGCAAAAAAACAACATGGCGACAGCCAAAATGCCAAACTCGAGGCTTTAAAACAGCAGTCCACAAACCAATTGGTGACGTCACGGTGACTACGTCCACTTATTACTGTATATACAGTCTGTGGGTGGGAAGGCATTGAGAAGAGAAAGATCAGCTGGAGGGATCAAGCAAAATTAGCTTTATAATCAGAGCTACATATGACGTCCCTCCATCACCAAAGAGTCTCCATCAGGAGTTCGGTGAGGATCCAACCTGTGCTCTCTGCCCAACTCCAGCGACTCTCAAACACATCATGACAGGGTGTAGGACCAGCCGCACACAAGGCCGCTACACCTGGCGGCTCAATCAGATCCTCAAGAGCCTGGCATTAGCTCTTGAGAACAAGTGGGGGACGACCAACTCCCTGTCGCCGAGAGCAACCAATCCAACATTCATCCCAGAAGAACAGGAAAGGCCCAAACATCCTTCTACCAAGAAGCCAGAAACAGGACACCTTTGCATGGCCCGCGACTGGAAGATGCTGGTGGATGTCGGCCAGCAGTTAATCTTTCCACCTGAGATTGTATCCACAAATCTTAGGACGGATTTGATACTCTGGGCCCCTTCACTGAAGACTGCTTACATCATAGAGCTCACAGTCCCGTGGGGGTCAAGGAGACGTATGAGCGTAAGAAACTACGCTACGCAGAGCTGGAAGCAGAAGCAGAAGAGCGTGGCTGGAATACCAAAGTCTATCTGGTTGAAGAAGGAAGCTTCAGACTGCTGAAAGAGTTAGGAATCCACATACAGGCTTTGCGGCAGACCATCAAATCAACCTCAGAGGCGGTGGAGGGTGCCCACTTGAGCGACGTACATGAAACCTGCCTTGGCGGAGGTCTGCACTCTCCGAGTGCACTTCTAGTTCTACATATTTTAATTCTATACATGACTTATTTTATACATCACAGATTGTATGCGGTCTGCTCATGACTGTTCCCAAAATCTATAGGAATTAAATATGTTGTATGTACAGTTTACAGACCGCATGAAATTATTAAGAGGACATCTGGACTAATAATAGAAGAGCAAAAAAATATACAACAAAAAAAAAAAAAAAAATATATATATAGAGTATACTGTAAGAATCAGTAAGTTTTGGGGAAAGATGAAAGAGTACTATCGTGTTCTGTTTTAATGGGTTTTAAGTCTTTTTTAAGTAAGAATATATCTGAGAAACAAGCCTTTGCCTCAGATTGATTTTGAATTAATTTCACTATAATCTTTGAGGCTGTAGTTTACAGTGCTGTAACTACATTGATGGATATTGAAGGATGTGTTTATTGTTTAGAATAAAAGTATTTTTAGTATACACTAGGGCTGCCCCCTCTTAGTCGACATAAATATTTTATTTAATTATTAGTTTATTTGACAGGGACAATGCATAGGCATTGTTACACTTAATTAAAGTGCAACCGATGCAACGTATATAGGACTTCTAAGCATAGCTAATTTGCAGACCTTGACTAATCGGTCGTTTTGGTCTTAGTCGACTAAGATTTCTTTAGTTGTTTTGTCATTTTTTATGCTTTTTTCATGCGGAATAATTTATTTTTAAGAAACTTATGAGCACATCTCTGGTAAACACAAGATTTAAAGTGGTGCTTTTGTGTGATTCTTTGAGGAGAAACTCAGCTTTACGATCTGTCGATTAAATCAACTAATCGATTAGTCGACAAAATGGTATGAGTGTTGGTCGACTAAGAATTTCTTTGGTTGAGGACAGCCCTTCTATACACTCCATTGCCAGTATCATTGGTATTATATTGCATAATCTTCTTCACCACATTTATATTAATGAAGGTAGTCATACAAACTACAGCCTTCAAAATTATCATAAAGTTGAATCAACACCTCTCTAAAACAGTTTCAACAAAAATGGAACATTATAAGTTTTAACTAGGTTAACCTAATCAACTGAAAACTAGGGATACATAGGTGTTTCTGTTTTTTTAACCCCTATTATCATCTAAATCCACTGATATTTTAAATGCAAAGTTTTGTAAGAGTTTAGCTTTCCGTATGGAGTAAATAACTCAGGGACTAAATGGATGTGTGTGTGTGTGTTTGCAGTCGTACCATTCGAGCGTGCACATGCCTCGTTGAGCATCCCCGTGAGTGTGAAGAGGGCGAACACCAGGAGAGAGAACATGATCATCAACACCTCCAGCTCAGCAAATGGAGATGCCATCTACACCCGCTGCAGCCGCTGTGAACATTTCATCTGTAAGATCAACTGTTTTCCCTCAAAGGTGACATTCCCTCCTGCTACACACTGAATCAAAATTAGGATTAAACTCTTACCCAAAGTGCGTTACTGGAGCGTTTAGAGGTTGACCATCACAGAGCAGCTTCATGACACATGACACACACACACCCTCTCTCTCTCTTTGTCACACACTTGCAAGAGCTGTGAAGAGCAGACTAACACATCCCCTCTCAGGTTCAAGTGAGATCATATTAACCCTAATTATTGATGGGCCTTTTGCCTGTGTGTGTCAGTGTGTGTGTTTAACAGTAGATACGCCCCATGTAAAATGTATGATTGTATTGATTTTTATGATTTGTGATTGGTCTCAAGTGGAGTTTTTGCTTTAGGTGATAAGAGTGGGAGGTCTTTGTGGTTTAGAGCATTTATGGCCACTTTCAAACTTTCTGTCTCATTTCCTGTGGAAGATAAGGTGAAGTGCAGGGAACCTTTTGATGTGGTAGCTTTTCTGTTGCAATGGAACAAATCCATTTGTCCTCAGAAAGCCCCTACTCATCTTCTCAACAACATACATACTATAGATGTATGTTAATAAGAATTGAAACTTTACGTGTCGTTTTTTTTTAACTCAGAGACCACAAACAGTGTGTTTTCACTTCCCCATTTCCATCGTTAACGTTATTGCAGTGTGTGTGTGCATGTATGTGTGTGTGTGTGTGTGTGTGTGAAAAGGATGTGGGTGGGCATATATATCTGGAACAGATATTTGAGCATATCTCCTCTCAGCAGTGTTTGTTGAAAACAGGGCCGCTCTGCTGCTGCTAACAATGTTTGTTAGGCAAATATTCAGGCGGATCAGAAAATAAAGGTGTAATGAAATTATATATTAGAGAAGTGAAAGTCATTTAACATGTATGAATGAACAAGTACAGTTCATGTCAGATTGCCTGTGGTGGTATTTTCAGTGAACCCAGCAGTCTAAGTGAAAAACAGCTGGACAGAGTGGAGACAGGTCAGTTTAAGTGGAACATATCATGAAAAACTCACTTTTTCAGTGCATATGCACATACATTTGGGTAGCTGGAGCTGGAGTGTTTTTTATGGGTTGCTTAGATCAGAAAACATGTGATTCAATAAGCCATTCAGATTTGGCTCCCCTTCCTATGTCACATGCAGGCTCATTACAATGCAACGCCCGCAGCTTGAGAACTACCTTTGTAAAGGTGCACCGTATTTTCCCCACAAGCCAATCAGAGCAGACTGGTCTTTTTTTGGGAGGGGGACTTAAAGAGACAGGAGCTGCTGTAAAACGGAGCGTTTTAGACAGAGGGTGAATACAGGTATATTTAGACAGACCGTATGAGAAGAATAGTGTGTTTTTTTAAGCATTAAAGCATGTAAACAAGTTCTAGTAGAAACCCAAAATACAAGTATGCACCTGGAAATGAGCATGATATGTCCCCTTTAAGTTCAGTTCAACTGATTTTTCATTTTAAAACAAGGTGGAAGTCCTAAAGCCTACAAAGAGATGGTTTTAAAGTCAAAAATTTCTTTTGCTGCGTCAACCTCATCCACGCCATTTTTGTGGCAACTTTTCTCTCTACATCTCTCTGGCTCTGGTACTAGAAGATGACCTCTCCATTCTTAATCCCGCCTCTTATTGGCTTAGCTGTTTTTCTTATTCACTGTCAATGAGCAACACTTGACCTATATGAATCACTGAAAGAAATCGTGGGGGCCTTGGGAGAAATGTATTTGTAAAAGCGATTCCGTTTTAACAAAGAAGTATTACTAATAATAAAAGTAAAGGGACGAAAACTACAAAATCTGGTTTAAAATTTCAGGAATACATTAGTTTTTGTAATTTATTAAAATCATCTTGATTATGCATCTTGGCATATAATAAAAAATAACGAACAAAGTGAAGTGGACTGTCACTTTCCTGTGCACGTCTCTGGAGAAACTTGAGTTTGTTTCCCTCTTCACCACAGTCAGTGGCTGCTCCTGAGTGATCACTTTAAGTCACCCATTTTCCAGTTATATCAATCATAATCCTCATGACCTGAGACAATTTGAAATAGGATTACACCCTCGCAAACACAAACACCTACACACACATCCTGTGAAGACACTGATATGGTTGTGTAGGGTTTTCATTTCGTGGCCAGTCAGACGACTAATGTGCCTTTATTCCTTTAACATGACAGAAATGAGGCGGCTTAACATCTATCAACACAGTGTTTCTCAGCAGGGAGTCCCTGAACAATCAGACAGTGTGTGTGTGTGTGTGTCTGAGAGGAGGGGGGGGGGGGGGGGGGGGGGGGGGCTGCTGTCCATGTGCACAAGTTGCTTAAGCTTATTAGCAGCACCACTGGTCAGAGAGGGAGATTGAGGTTAGTCTAAGCCCTAATCCTCATGGACTGTATGCTTATTACCCAGCAAGCACGACAACATCCTGGCTCCTCCCAACCGAGAAAGACACGCACGCACACACACACACACATGTTGCGACAACGCACATTTTCCCTGCCTCCTTCTTTACTGCTCGGCTCCATCTCAACTCTTCCTCTCTCTCCGTCTCTCTCTCTCAGCAGGAGGGCAGAGGAGTAGGAGGAGGAGGTGGTGCACACTGTTGAGTAGTTTCCCAGTCGTCATGACGACCTCACACCCCACCATCTCCAGAGCTGTCTTCCTGTTGCCACGGTGACCTGATCCCGCTCCATCTCTCCGCTCCTCTTGATGATCCGGATTGGGCTGATATAGGAGAGCGATCCTTTCCCCTGAAAACAGCCCTTGGATGGGACAGCGGATCACAAGCAGGGACAGGGTTCGGAGGACAGGAAGGTGCGGCGTGCTGGGAATGCTGCTGGAGTAACACCGGAGCGTTGCCTGGAAACAGCAGCATGCCAATACAACAGATAACTGTGGTTCCGGCCAAGGAGACAGCCAACAACGGCAAGAGTGCTGCTCGCTCCAAAGACAAGACTGAGGTGAGTTTCTGACTCTAACTGTTCTTGAGCCTTTGAGGTTTTTTGTCCTTTTTAAGGCTTAAAACTGGTGTAAAGTCAGATTACAGATTTAATATTCCAGTTTTGTGTTGTCAGAGGGTAAAGGTCATTTGGTTGGAGCATTGATCTTGAGTGTGCGTGTGTGTCTTAGCCTCCAGTTTCAGCTGACAGTCTTCTCAACTCAGTCCCTCACACATACAATACATGTATGCACTCAGCAGCCTTTTATCACCGTTCCTTCACTTGGGGTCTGATGCTTTCAACTGCATCTTCTATAGAGCCTGACATCACGTCACATCATAGAACATCATGGAAACATCACAGAACGTCACACCACGTCCCATCACCTCATGTTACGTCACATGCATAAGGCTATAAAGCCTTTTCTCTAACAGCAGGGAGCATTCAAAGTAGATAGAGTTAGGAACTGCAAACAAGGTCACCATGGCCATACACAAACTAAAGAGTTGAGTTCTTATCTAACTATTATTGTTATTATTACATTTTTAATAATAATAAAATAATATCTTATTTTCTTATTCCCCTTTTACTGTTATACCTTCTTATCTTATATGTTCTTATTGTATTTTTTTTGTCACATTTACTCTTTGCCTGTTTTGTTTTTCTTCTTTTTGAAGCACATTGAGTCTACGCCTGTCGTATATAAATATAATTTGATTTGATTTATAAAAACTATATAGTTTACAAACCTATGCAAGTGGTCAGATGGTTGTTGCTGAGTTAGTTTGTGTTTATTTGGTCTCTCGATTCCAGACAAGAACAAAAATGATGCTGTTCTGTTTTGGTCGTTCATGCACTCATTAATAGCTTCACTACGAATCTACTTGTTAAGATGTTTTACGGACTAACTGTGGCATAAAAAGGTTTCACTTCCTCATATTTGGCACAATATTCTAGTGTAAGTTATTCATGTGTGATCACAATACTGCATCTAAAAGTCTTGGTTACTAGCTTTTTGAAAGACATTTGTCATTTGTTACATTAACTGTAACCTCTTTACTGTCAGCTATCTAAATAAGGGCAAAATGGCCCTCCAACAATATAAAATAAAAAACTTTATTTTGACACATAGACATGCTTTTTAGTTTTTAAAACTATCTAAGTTAAGTTAAAGCAATGAATCTGGAGCAAAACGATGAAACCAAGAGTGCAGTTTCCAGATCCTTTCAAATTTACTATAAGTCGTTCTGTACATGATTTAAGACCGCAGTCAGTCCAGCAGAAACATAATAAGCAGAAACACTGAATGAGCTTATTGAATTGTGTAGGTCTTTGGTTTGTATAACTTTTTTCTCGAATACAACTCTTAATACAGTATTCAAAATGTCACAAAAAGACCATCTTCTTATTTTTAAGTATTAAAGCAATAGATAGAGGAACAATACACCAAGCAACATAGAAAATGCAATTGTAATTTCACCGATCCTGTAAAAGGTGTTTTTGCATGTTTTAGCCCATTTACTAAACATTACTGATACTTAAATCATTTTAGAAATGTTGATAAATTTTTCCTACGGATCCAGGCATCCACTGGTTTCTATTCGTATCCATAAGATGTTAAAATGTATTAGCAGACTTGAAACATTTCTGTAATCCATCACAGTGAACATCAAGGCTGAATTAATTCTTCTTAAAGTTTTCTCATTGCACTGTCTTGTAGTTGATTTTAATACTGTATCAAAAGGAATGGAAATCAATGGCCTATAGCTACATGACTTCATTACTCTACCTCGAAAGAGACTCTGTCTGAGTCTCACTCCACTCGACCATAAAATTTGCAGGTTGTAGAATGAACTGGAAACCACTTGTTGTGAAGTAAATGCAATGGAACGGGGGAGGGAGAATGCGACTTCTTGTGGCTGAATGTTATTAATGTTATCAATCAGCACCTTTAAAGGAGCAATGTGTAGGATCTGGCGGTATCTAGCGGTGAGGTTGAGATTGCAACCAACTGAAGCCTCTCCCGTGTGCCAAGCATGTAAGGACAACTATGGTGGCCGACACGAAAACGCGAATGGTCCTCTCTAGAGCCAGTTGTTGTAAGAGTAGCATAGGTCATTTGGAGCAGAGCCAGTGCGTAGAGTGTGTGTGTATGTGGGAAGTGAGTGTTGAAGCAAGAGAGAGAGAGCGGCGGTGACGGGAGCTAGTAACATTATTGACCAAAACAGTGTTTGGTTTGTCCGTTCTGGGCTACTGTAGAAACATAGCGGTGCAACATGGTGGACTCAGTGAAGAGGACCCACTCCCTACGTATATATGAAGGACTCATTCTAAGCTAACGAAAACACAACAATTCTTAGTTTCAGGTGATTACACACAAATGGAAATATAGTTATTATTGTTATATTACATTTCTGCCAATAGATCCCCCTAAATGTTACACACTGTTCCTTTAAAGGTATAATATGTAACAGTTTCTGGAGAGGGAGAGAGCAGTGATGGTCGAGCGAGCTATGGGGTGAATGAAGAGAGGGAGCGGCGTTAGTGAGAACAAAGCAGCGAATCAAAGAAATAAAACTTTATTGCTGAAGCCCAGAAACGTCCCGAACACAGCAAAATAAGAAGAAAAGAGAAAATACAGGTAGAGGGCAGGGTCTCCGCAGATACAGACGCCACCACACACTAGTGGGTAAAGGGCATGAGTGATGATTGAGAGGGATTATTTTTGTATCAGTCTATATATTGTTTTTTAGAAAATTCCTGTATATTATACCTTTAAGATTATGAACGGTGCAGCAGCAGCTTCTTGGTTGGTTGTCTAAATGTGGCTGTAGGTGTATTTTTGATTCGTAGCCAGAGCACAAAACCAAAATATAGCCCTTGGTCCACACTACATCACTTAATCCCCGCTGCAGAAACATGCACATGTCCACACATAGACTCGCCAAAGTCTCTGCTGTGCATCAGAGTGTCGGCAGAGGAGCAGACGCTCAGGTAAGTGTTGTCTCTGATGCAGCACTTTATTACCACTGAACTGTAGTTGAGGTGTATACGAGGCTCCAGCAGGAAGGAGCGGTGTGTTTTACTGTGATCTTGTGTGTAGTTAAATCTTCTTGCAATGTTGGCAGTGCTTTGTTGTGTCTTTGACCTGTCAGCCTTTTAATTCGGGATACTTTAGATGATACATTACAGGTTCTTTGCTTGTAGTGAGGAGTAAAACCTTAAGATGCATTATAACATAAGTGGGACTCAGGTGGAGCCAGTGTACAACTGTAGGTGTCTTTTAGGAAGTCAAGACTGAAAAGCCTGATATAAACAGTGGCTCATACATTTATGAGAATGGATCATTTGCCTTTTTAAACTATCTGTGTTTATTGGGTGTGAGCCAAAGAGTTGGGAAGTCTGAGTGTGATTAGGATACAGATGTGACCACTGTACAGATGCTACAGACCAATACACACACAGTAGTACTGTTTGAACAGACTTTAATGGCTTTGTCAGACAGAGAAAGACTGAAAAGCAAACACATGGATAGCAAGTTCAACATGTTGACTTTTGAAATACCCTTTTGCTAGCTTTCTTACTAAGAGTTAGATGATCAGTTAACGTTCAGAAAACTGGTCCAGTTGCGTTAAGCTTAGCTTGGCACAAAGACTGGAAGCAGGAGGAAATGGCTAGCTTAGCTCCATCAAATATGCCTTCCAGCAACGACTTAACTGTATTAACACGTTGTTTTAGATGCCTTCATGTTAAAGTTGGTGACTTTTCACATTTTTCTCAATCTGAACAAAATCCAGGGGATTCTTAGAAGTATAGGTTACTAACTTACAAGCAAACAAGACTAGTCGTTGTGCTGAGCAATGCTAAACACCTGTTAGACTAAGCTCTGTCTCTACTGAACACAAAGAGGAAATCGATCTTACTCTGTAAAAGAAATCAGACATCACCACTGTGTGTGTAGCTGACACTGGTTGTGTTGTGGTGTGTTCATGTGCTGTGGAGACCACACTTTTTAAGACAGTTGTGGGCTAATGACCCATTCTCGTGACACAATATCTCAGGAACGCCTTGAGGGAAATTCTTCAAATTTGGCACAATTGTCAGCTTGGACTCAAGGAGGAACTATTTCGATTTTGGGGTGGTCAAAGTTCAAGGTCACAGTGACCTCACAAAACATGTTTTTGTCCGTAACTCAAGAAGTCATATGCTAATTATGACAATTTTACACACATGTCTAATAGGATAATATGATGAAGTGATGACATTTCGGATGACATGGATGTAAACTGCAACTTCACTTGTTGTCAGAGGCATACAAACGCGACGCAGTAATCCTAGTTTAACCACATTACGGAGTAGTGATATGTGAATTATTGGCAGATGATCTGTTTCGTGACTCATAATGAATGATTGTTCTGTCCTGTTAAACGTCCAAACATCACAAGCACGTTCCTGATGCCCAGTACATGTGTCCATGACATGTAGTCCAGCACCAAGTGGAGGCTGCAGAGTGTTTGCTTTGACTCCACGCAGGACTGATGATTTAAACCTGGCTATCAGCAAATCCCTTGATCAGCTTAGATGATGCAGTCTTCTCCTTGTCAGTGTCTCTCTTATTTATTTCACTGATTTGCACAGTGTGCCTACAACTGTGTCTGTGTGTGGGCTGGTACAGGCAAGCTCTGTTTTGCTTTTTATATGTCAAGTAAAAATATATCAAGAAGCCACCCACATGAGACATTAGAAACATCAACTTTGAACTTAATATCCTGTAAGATACATAAAGATCATAACTTTCATAGTGCTACACTGCATACTGCATTATGTTGTATATAATATATACAGTAGTATAAATACCAACATTTTACAAACAGACTTCTAACGTGTATTGCATGTAGGCAAGTATTTTAATAAATGTTATTATACCAAATATCAGAACATATCAGCTGTGTACTCAAACGAGGTATATTTTTGACTGGGTTGTAAATAACTCTAGCTGGCTGGGTGTTGAAGCTTCCCTTTTGAAGTCTCCACTGTGGGACTTACTGTTTTTTAAGAAATGTAAAATGATTAGGTTGAGCTGTGACAAGCCTGTTACACTTCATAAACCTAAGGCCTGGTGATTAGTGTGTCAATCAGGGGAAGGTCAAAACTGACACCTGTTTCTATGGAGGACGGAACCTGCCAAAATAAAAATAAAAAATCAATAAATATATAAATTACTCAATATACAAATAAATATGTTATTAAATGTAGCAAAATAATATTAAAAAAGTAAATGTAGCCATTAATTAATTGATAAAATGTGACATAAATTGATACCTCTGTTTTAATTTGCTTCTTTCGTTATTTATCTTTGTATTAATTCCCTAAATTTTCCCTTTTATTTATTCAAATATTTATTTTTATTCATTTTTAGATTTGTTTTTACATTAATTATGCATTTTCTGCCTCATTATTACAAAAGAAATGTGTAAAGAAATGTATAGAGAAAACAATGCAGAAATAAATAAGTTTGGGGAAATAAATAAGGGGTGAAATGCAAAGGGAAAATCGTGCATAAAAAAATATTAAAAGATAAATACATAAATAAAAGGGGAAATTAAACAGAAGAGTAAATAAATAAGGAAGTTAATACAAAGATAAATTGATAAAGAAGGACATTGAAACAGAAATATCGATTTATGTCACATTTTTATCAATAATTAATTAATGTCTATATTTGTTTTTAATATTATTTTGCTACATTTAATGAATATTTATATTAATAATAATCTATTTATATTATTTATATTTATATTTATTTATTTATTGAGTCATTTTTTTATTATTTTGGCAGGTTTAGTCCTCCACAGTTTTAACAAATCCCCCAACTCTAGACATTGTTTCAGCCCTGCACTTTCATCCACGTGTCTTAAATACAAGACAGAAATTGGTACTTTAACCCAGTGATTTTTCGCCAGGAAAATAAAATAAAATAATTATTATTATAAGATATGATTTATAATAATATATAACATATTGGAGTCTTATTTTCAATGACTGTCTTTCTATTTGAATGCCACTCAAAGCAACATTCATCTCGTCATAAGCTGTGTTGACCTGAAACGGGAAGTTTAATTTTATTTATGTATGTATTTATTTATTTACAATGTGTTTTAGAGGCATCTTGCAAAAGGAGGGCCATAAGCTAATGCTATTTTGGGGGCCTTGGCATGGAAAAGTTTGGGAACCCCTGCTCCAACTCATTGTCTTTGATCATGCTGTAAGCTTCAAAGGTATTAACTGGTCCAATGTGATAATTGAAATAGAAAAATGATTGGGTCTGGAACTGGAGATGGGCCCAGTGTGCCTCATCCTGGGCTTTCAATAAGAGATTGTACGGTATTCTTACTTATGCTGCAAGGAAGAACATTTTATTGCACTGGATTAATGAAAAGTACCAACTGTTAAAGGCTGGCAGAGAGTGCTATTTGATTTTGAATACCTTACATGTATATTACATTAAAAACAGACCAGTTCTATAAAATGTGGGAACCCTACCTGAACTATGCAGAGCCTGGTGTGTCTGCCATCATGCTGCAGGGATTTTCTTGATTGTTCTTATTGCACATTATTATTGTAACCTCTGGTGTTGCGTGTATGAATCTGAGCAGGTGTTTTGTGTTTTTGGTGCGTTTCTATAGTTCCTATTGTTTCTATAGACCTTTTCATACTTGACATAAACATTCTAAATAGGCCCTTTTCTGTTTCCTGTTCCAATGTTTGTAAATGTAGTTAGCTGACAGGAAGTAACCTTGAACCAAAGCTGTTGCCCCAGCAACAGAACGGCAATGAAAAGGTCTGTTGTTTAGTCTTTTGTTCTTCTTTTCTCTCCTGTGGATTCCTTAATATATCCATCTTCTACTTGTTGTAAAAAAAATAAAATAATAATAAATAATAAAAAAATGATTACACTCAAAAAATACAAAGATCAAAACAATGAATTGATCCTACAATTATTATCTGTATAGCCAAATATATATCCAAATATTATATATCTTATTCCTGTGTGCCATAGACCTCCATTGTGTCCAAAGTGAGGATAACATGTTCTCTCACTACGATAGGCACTTGTTTAATTTGAGTCAATCCAACATACACCGTCCTGCTGCTGCAATACACATATTAATTCACAGCTGAAAATGTTCCCTATTCAGGTTTGAGCCATGTTTGCTGAAAACTACTATAAAAGTATATATCTGGACATATTTTTTTTTTTTTTGGACAATTCTGTTTTTATTGTGAGAATACAGCCAATTTAAACAGTTTACATCTTGGACTTATATGGGCAGCTCCCTCTTTTTCTGTGAAATTGAACATACAAATAAACAAAGAGAGACAAAAAAAATGATAATAATAAAGGAGGGGGAACAAAACGAGACAAAAGTGGGAAAATAACAATAAGAATGTACCCACTAACTGTAGTTGCTGAAATAGTGTAGTACACTTGATACAGAAGTATGTTAAATTATAGACAATAAATAAAGACAACAAAGGAATACATACAAAATATCAAAAGTAGAGATTTTATACAATGTAGGGGACTTTTTGTAGAAAAAGAGCCACAACAAGTCACATTCCTGCATATATAAATATACATACTGTACACACTCAGATCAGCCTACGGCACACAGTTATTGTCTTTTTGGGGCTGAGAGTCACTGACAGGAAGGGAAGTCAGAAAGTACTGAGAGACGAACAACTGCATTTTGGTTTTTGTCTTTTCATGGGATTTATTGAAACATTATCTTTTAAATCTAATTTCCCCCCTGTGAATATACTATCAAACACACCTCTTTAACTTTCACTCTTTTTCATGCTTAACTTCAGTTTCCACTGCCCACTCACTCCAACACCAGACAGTTGGCAGATTATCCTGCTCCTCCCCATCACATGTTCAATGCTGGACCATGTGTGTGGGTTGATACACACAGAATCCAGCACCTTTTCGCAGTAAAGACAGCTAAGGCTGGAGGTGTGTTTCCTGGCTGCCAGTAACATCACCAGTGTGGGTCAGGGTCAAAGCCAACTTGAAGTAGTGATGGAGGAAAGAGTAGACAGATCTGTGTAGGAGTTACCAAGTATCGACACTGCAAAACTAAAAAAAAACATCTTCCCTGGTATCTGAATCATGTGTTTTGCAACTTATTTAACAACACACTCTCAAACCAGGTCAGTTTACAAGCGGGCAAACCCTTTATCACGATACATGCAGTATCATATTACTGATTTAAATCATGATATATTACATTTTCTGGAAAACGAATTGAGAAATTATAAATGGATAAAATATCCTGACAGACATGTCTGTTTTGTGGTGATTCAGCAGAATAAATACCTGACAAATCAAAATCACATTGATACAAAAATCATATAAAAATCAGTGTTCCCAAAGCCTAAGATGACGTCCTCAAATGTCTTTTGTTCACAACTCAAAGATATTCAGTTTACTGTCACAGAGGAGTAAAGAAACCAGAAAAAAATCACATTTAAGAAGCTGGAATTAGAGAATTATGACTTTTTTTTCTTAAAAAATTACTCAAACCGTTTAATCAATTATCAAAATAGTAAGTGATTAATAGTTGACATTTAGTCGATTAATGTTTGCAGCTCTAATATATACAGTATATCATAATTCAGCTGTGTCTCTGTGTTCACATGAGATAAATATGTTTGTTTTTTTACATTTTATTCTACATTTTTTAGCCCTAAAACCTCAGAATCTCTTGGCAGGTGTCTAAACAGAGAATGTTGATGTAACACTTACTCTGTTGGGAAAGTTATAGTTAGAAACTACCAGATTTATCAAGTAAATATACAGACTTTCAGGAGCAACGGCAGCAAGAAATCTTAAGTCAAATCAAATAAACCGGTAACATAAACTTTTGTAAGATGCTACAGGCAGTAAATAAAGTCACAGATGTCTGAGGGAGTTCAAGGTCCAATGGTTGAGTTCGGACAATCAGCGCTCTAGGAAGTCCTAGGAAAAGTGCTATTAGTTTGCTTTAAATAGAGACACATTGCACAGCAGAGAAGGACGACCAGGTAATAGGATTGGCCGGCTTTAGGGCTCGGGTCACAATGAAAAAACAAGGACACGTGCCCACGCGTGACTCCTGACGTTGGATTTTAACCAATCAACACACGGCCAGACAACACCGAATTACACCAAATACTATAGAACATGTTGGTGATTGTAAAGGCGCTTAGTTTAATTACTATGTTTTTATTTTTATTGCGGAATTAAAGCTTGTTCAATTTGTCTATCTTTAGCTACTTTAACACAAAACCTAAGGAATGGTCCTACATTTCTCACATTACACTTATTTTGGGGACCTTTGTAGAGATCTTACAATTGAAAATCTAGCTTGAGAAGTTAACAAAGCCTTTGTACAGTTTCTGACATTGAGTTATTTGTACAAAGAGAAACTGTCAGTCGTTGACAGAAAAATAATAGCCAAGAATATCAATGAACTGTTTCAGTTTTTTAACCCTCTGAGTCCCACAATAGACCAATTTTTGTCTTTTTTTAGGGGGGTGCAGGGGGTCTTTAGGGGGGGATAGCAGGTCAACAGTAGATGTCACATAGAAGTGGTGTACATCATCTGAAAACTGGGAACCTGAAGATTAATTTGAGATACAGCTCAGCACTGTGTCTCAAATTGTTCTACTCATGAATCAGAAATAAACACAAATTAATGAATGAATTCATTAATTAAAAATAAATTATGAAAGTGTATAAGGGCTTGGAACATAATTGCTGGAAGTATATGATGGTCATCCCCATGCTCTATTATGTCTCATAAGTTGTTGCAGCAATTTTTGGGTTGATACCATTTGTTACACAGATTTGGTGCAAAATTTACTACTTTTTTACCACTCGAGAATTGATAAAAAATTATCAATAAAATACTCCCTACAAAATACCACGCTAATTCACCAAAACCTTGAGGAACACCATAGAAAAAGACATGCTGTGATTTGGTATCAAAACCTTTGAGATTTCTGCAAGAATTGCATTTTTCAGTGATCGGATGGGGAGCACTTCTGTTCTGGAAACTGCTCAGAAGACCCCCTTATTGCCAATCTACGTAGGAAAGCCATCCATCCTCTGAATGCTGTAGGTCTCTAGTTTGTGGTTGTAAAGTTTCATGAGGCTGTGATTATTATTATGATGATTATTTTTCCCCGACAAGCTTGATACCTTAGGCTTTCTAGTTTTATATGATATCTGTAACTTCACTCTAGCTCTAAAACTGAGCCCGCTACAACAATAAAGTCAATAAAGTCGGTCATGATTGCCCCAGATCCCGCCGGTCTCAGGAAGTTAATTACGCAAAAATTGTGATATTCTCTGGTTTCAGCTTCTGAAGATTTGTTGCTTTCCTGGGATTTTAATATTTTAATTGAAATGTCTTCGAATGTCTTAGTAAACAGGACATTTGGAGACATCAGCGTGGGCTTTCAGAACTTGCCACGGGCATTATATACTAAACTGTTCAATCACAGATTTACTAATCAGCAGATTATTTCATGATGAAAAGCATCTACAGCAGATCACACTAAAATGTTATGGTAAGATGAATGAGCCTCTAGCTCCAGTGTTGACGTGAGTGCAGTGAAATATAGTTTTAATGTTAAATCTGGTGTTGTGTGCCAGAGAGATCGCTGGTTTAAACACCTCAGGCTGCATTGCCTCGTGTCATTAAAGCATCACATACTACTCTGTGTTCTCTAATGATTTTCCGTCTCTCCGTCACCCTGCAGGGGAGGAAGGCCCCTGGGCGCTCAGGGAGTCGATCCAGCAACATCTCCAAGGTAACCGCTGAACATCAGAGCGCTTAAAGGGACAATATCAAGGTCACAGTTCACAGTGTTTGATAGCATCGTTTACCCAAGCACAATCTGATGTGCAAGAAGTGTTTTCATTAGCGTAGAATGAGCCCTTCATATGTACATAGGGAGCGGGTCTTCTTCACGGAGTCTGCCATGTTGCTCCGCCATGTTTCTACTGTAGCCGAGAAACGGACAAACCAAACACTGGCTCTGGAGAGAGCCTTTCACGTTTTTGCTTTACCTGAAGGTCACTGTAGTTCTCCTACACGCTTGTGAAACTGCTGTAGCGTGAGTTGCATAGTGCAAAACCGTGGTACCGCCAGCCACCGTCTGACTTCCGTTGCTCTTAAAGTGCGTTATTATGGTAAGGATGGCCTCAGAGTTAGTTACCACGGTTTTGCACTCGGCGGCTCATGTTACCACAGTCTTGTAAAGGGAGAAGTGAGTGGAGGGGTACTCAGTTGGTTGTGATCTTCAACAACACCACTAGATGCCACCAAATCCTACACACTTTAACAACTAGCTAATGTAAAAAGCCTCTGAATATCTAGCAGCTAAAGACTCAGATACTTTTCTTAGGAGTTGGTGGAGGCCAAACCAGAGCTAAAAAGAGTGTGAATAGTGGACTGAGATTTGTCAGGTGGCCAGAAATATTAAGAATCAATGCTGGTGTTTCTCCGTGTCTTCTGGATGTTTACGTGCTAATATGTTCGCAATGCTTTATAAGGCTGTAATACGTCAGGGATGTATGTTTGTCAGCTTATTTGGGGTTATTTTGCCAGCCAAAAAATCCATTAATTCAGCTTTAAGATCATTCATGTTTATGATTTATCATTAATATGAATCTTTTTTTTGATTATGTGGTCATTAGAAAGTGTGTAAAGATGTTGTGATGTTTTGATAAACTGGTGATAGTTGATTGAAGTTGATTGTTCTACCTGCAAAGCATCATGGAAGCTAATTTGAGTCTGTTTGCTTCAGGCCAGCAACTCTACAGCAGGACCAACTACAGCCTCAAGAACATCAATCACCCCGTCTTCTCAGGACATATGCAGGTGAGACAGCTGTCTCTTAAGGTTTTAACCAGAATTACAGTCATCTGGGCAGAAAGTGCTAGAACGACGTTCCTTAAATATCTGCAAACATAAACATTTCTTTTAAAGCTCCAGAGCAGCCACAGTTCTCTGTGTGATATTAACATGCACGGTTTAAAGCTTCTCCTCCACTGAGTGGGAGACTGAATTAGTATGGTCTCCCGAACCCAGAGGGCATTAACAAAATTAAAATGGATGCTGAGATCCAATGGTGCTCCCATAGCGCAATCAATGAGGGGAAGATGGCTGATTGCAGAAACAGGATCCTTCAGATGATTATATCCGTGTGGTCGTCACGCTGACGGGCGCAGTCTTGTCGTTTCAAGGCTGAAAGGACGCTGTGTTTTATAGCAGTGTGGACACATGTGATGTATGTGAGTGCTTGGACTTCCATTTGTCAAATAGCATGATCAGATCCTTCCATGTTCACCATTTCCCATTCGGATTACCCAGCCGGATAATCAGTCAGTCAATTTTGACATTTTGTTTTCACTTCATTGTTAAGTCGTACGTCATGTCCCGTTTTTCGTCTCCCTAACCACCGCGAATGACATATCTGTCCTACCAACATAACTTTCAGTCAACGCAGAAGCAGATGGTTTCAAGGAACAGATCATTAAATGTTTTTCACATTGATCAGAAAAACAAGCTGAATTTAGACTTATTGTTTCTGTAACTTGACTTACGTCAACCCGTAGAGCTGCATCTCACCCACAGTTGGTGATTTTTCTGACTTACAAATATCTGATTAGCACCGTCTCTGGGTTTTCAGTTCCAGAAAGAGAGATAACTTAAAACTCTGGGTCAGTTACCATGGTAACTGAAATATAATAAAATGAAATATTATTGCACATAATGTGTAATCTCAGTTTAAATGATAAAAATCGCTATGAAGCTTGAATAATACAGTATAAGGATCTCTCTCTATCACTGCAGCTGGTGGTGCAGCTGCAGAATGGAGTTAGAGAGTTTTTTTAACAGGCTGCGTGTAGTCTGTGAACGTGTTTCATAACATTTCAGTGACTGTGTTTAAATTTACTACATATGTTGAAGTAGCCGAAATAAAGTCACTGAATGCTGTTGAGCCAAGATCCAAATAGATGTCTACAATTTTAACATCTACTCTATTTTAACCTTTAAATCACCAAACACATTATTACTGGATCAGACTGTGAGTTTATAATCATGTCTCTATGTTTAAATATATATTTTAAATCTTCAACTATATTTTTCCTCTTCAGTTGCTGCTCCTGTGTTTTGTCCCCATCAGATTAAAGCTGAACAAATATATTTAAAATGTAATGTACAATACACAGTCAGATTTCACCACTTTATTATCTGTTAAGTCTGGTAAACGATTAATTAATGGAAAACACTGAATAAAACTTTATTGTATTATTGACAGTTTTCCCCATTCTGACTTTTTTTAAAAGATAAATGGGTACATTATTAATATCTCTACGTCAGCTGGATTATAATGGAGGCTCTGCCTTTTATTTACCTGTTGCCATGGTGAATCATAGTATCAGAGCTCTATTCATGATGGCTTTTTATGTTCAGGATCAACCTGCTCAGAGTTGATTGAACTGACTCTGACCGGGATTAGTCAACTCAGAGCTCAGGCTTAGGCTCAGAGTTTGTTTAACCTGCTTTCAGAAACGGGGCCCGGGCATATAAAGACAAAACATTCTGCATAGCTAGACCCTTTAAGTGCATACAATCAGGTCTCAGCCCATTTGTTTAGTCAATGTCATCACATGTCTTCTCCATTTCATTTCACCTGATTTTGTTTTACACATCTTCATCTCTCTGTGTGTGTGTGTGTGTGTGTGTGTGTGTTCAGTTCTAGCCAGCTGACCCGTTTAGAGGAGGATGTTTCTGAATCGCACAAACACAACAAGCACCCACACACCTCTGTGATGGCCACCACCAGCACGACTCTGGCCTCGTCGGCTCAGGCGCAGAAGAAGCAGGTGAAGCGCCGTCACCGGCGCAAGAGAAGCAGCTGCACCGCCGACGACTGCGTGGAAACCAACGGCAAGCAGGAGCAGAGCGACCGCAGCCACAGCTCTGACCGCAGCGAGCACGGGGAGAAGAGGGAGCGGTCTGCCAAGAACCGGAGAGAGCTCCCGCCTCGTCTCCGCTGCTCGGGGGCCCCGCAGTCAGACTCCACCTCTGGGGATGAGGCTTTGCGCGAAGCCCGCAGCTGGAGCAAAGAGAAAGCCCGAAGAGTGCGTCGCCGCAGCGGAAGCGACCGAGAGAGGGATGGAGAGAACGGGGGTAAAGGAGTAGAAGACAAAGCAGAGGTCATGGAGCTGCAGTCGATGGGCTCGGATGAAGGGAAGGAGAACCAGCCTCAGGTGGAGGACAGCGGAGGCCTCAAGAAGCGCCACGGCACCAGGGCCTCCGTGAAGAGAGACAGCCACGTTTCACAGAGGGAAAGCTCACACAGCAAAGAGAAGGAGAAGTGCTGCAAGTCAGGAGACAGCTCCTCATTGGCAGAGGACGGCGAGGAGCTCATCACCAAGAGCTACCAGGAAAAGGGGTCAGGGGGTGGGGACATGGCAGTGCCCACGCCACAGAAACCCTGCATGAATGGAGGCACGTTCCGGCAGTACTCTGATGACTCTGAGACTGAGGTCTGCAGGTTAGTGGGTGTTTGTGAGCTGTATATTGGCGTGGGTGTGTGTATGATAAGTTCAACTTTATTGGCCAAAAAAGGGAAATTCTGTTGGTCAAGGATGCAAAAGATAAAAACTGTATTGTATGTTTATTTTCTGTGTGTCTGTGTGTAGGATCTGCCACTGTGAGGGGGATGACGAGTGCCCGTTGATCATGCCTTGTCGCTGCACAGGGAGCCTGAGTTTCGTCCACCACACCTGTCTCAACCAGTGGATCAAATCCTCAGACACTCGCTGCTGTGAACTCTGCAAGTTTGACTTTGTTATGGAGACGAAGCTCAAACCTTTATTCATGGTAGGCACACACTCATAAATCATCATCATTCACAGCTATGAACTGGGATCTTGCTGTCAGGCTGTAACACAATTTCTCTCTTTCCCTATGTTGCCTCTCATCCCCTCTCCATCTCCATCTCCATCTCCATCCCTCCGTGTTCCAGTGGGAGAGGCTAAACATGACGACGGGCGAGAGGAGGAAGATCTTCTGCTCAGTGTTGTTTCACCTGATAGCATTAGTGTGTATGTTGTGGTCGGTCTACGTTCTGGTCAAGAGAACCGCGGAAGAGATCAGACTTGGGAAGAACGGTGAGTACTTTCCCTTCGCTCCCTCGCTCCCTCGCTCACACACCAGAGACAAGAAGAGTAAAATGTTATGATCCATGGCAAATGAAAGGTACCATGGGGAGTTTTTAAATTGTAAAACACAATTTCTCACCCAAAGGTATGGTGAGTAAGGCCTAACAAACATTTGCTCCCTCAATTAACATACGCAAACCTTACATTTTTTAAAAATGTGTTTACATCAGCGTGCAGTTTTCCTGTCCTTTAAGATTCAAGATTGAAAGGTTTCATTTGTCACATGGTCATAAAAAATGTGCAGTGCTTACGTGAGGCTAAAAAGGCTAGTGTACAATAAAGAGAAATTATTGGAATAAGACTAAAAATACAAATTAGAAAAATACATCTCAATAATGAAAAATTCAAGATAAAAAATATAAATTACAGTATTAAAATCCTACAAGTTTATAAGTAAGTGCACTGTGCGATTTTTCCATTATATAAAAATGTAAAATACAAATGTGTAAGAGCCAACTATGCAACTTTATATTCGGTAAAATTGTACATGTTGGCATGACATATTACATCATTTCAAATTCGTACCAGTTTTTGTAAATAGTCACCATGTAGGATTATGCTGTTTACCATTTTCTTGTTATAGTGCTGGAATACACATTTTATTATTTACGATATACGATTAGTGCCAGATGGCAGTTTTTAGATGCTGTGATGTCTGCGTAGGTGTGGATCACAACAAGTTTTTGACCGCTTTATATAGCGTATTATAGCGTACAGTGATAGCGTTTGATTACACTTAACGTATATGGAATATCAAGTCGGTAGTGGACCGGGCGAGATGTGACTTGGATGGGAACCACCTGTCGTAACGTTGTAATTGATTCTCAAATAAACCCTCAACGGTCAATGTTTCCTTGCCTCCTGTGAACACATTGGGTCTTCACAAAAATGGATTGAAAATAATTGGAACACAAGTCAGAACTGAGATACCGTGCAGACTACGTGGCCTAGGAACTTGAAGCACGGTAAAACGGCCACTGCAATATGTACAAGTACATATATCACAGTCATAACGCAAACTATACGACAAATATATGTATTACTGCCTTCTGGAGAAGTTTGTATCACATCCTGTCACCTAATACAAACAGGACAGGACCATTAAAACACTGCACTGTAGCGCCCCTAGTGGTCAGATACTCCACAGGGTACCTTCAACCTTTTCACCTGTTGATCTTTAAACCTCTCTGACTCTGGTGGTGTGATTTTTGAAGATATATTTCATATGTAGTCTCTCATTGTATCCATGTTTTCTCTAAATCTAGTAAAACTAGTGAACAGTATGTGTGTGTGTATTGTCCAGTGTAAACCTCCCAGTTTATAAACGTACTGTGATCCCCACATGTCCCTCTGCACATTAGAAGTCTGGCTCTATAGTGAAGATATTGGTTTTAAATATCGTCAGTGTATTGACTCATTCATTTGTAATTTAACTCAGTTTAACATATTAATGCATACAAAGACTTAAATCATACCATTTTATCTCAAAAACACCAGAAGCTTGTGTTACAATGAGGCAACAAAGTCCAGTAGCTTTCAAATAAAACTACCGCTGCATCGATTACTTTAAAAACAATTCAATTGATTTGTAGATTTATTGTTTATGATAATGTTTGCACCTGAAACCCATAAGAACATGTCATTGAATCTAACTACAAACTTTAAACGACTACAGACCACATTTTGTTGATAATTGTGCCACTTTTCAGGCAGTCGTTGGTTGGAAAATCTACTTGCTTGAAATTTGTTTGACATAGATGATCCATCAAAGTGAACACTTACCCATGTTTTTATGTTATATTATAATCATATATTGTATTAAGTTATTATTATCACATGGTAATGCAGTTGAGGAATGTTTTTTTCAAAACTTTCCAACATTCAAGATTTGTGAGAAAAGCATTTCATTGAAGATAGGGCTGTCCTCGACCACATTCTTCAATTAACACTCATACGATTTTGTCGACTAATCAATTATTATTGTTATTATTATAGTTGATTTAATCAACAGATCTGTAAAACTGAGTGCCTCCACACAGAATCACACAAAAGCACCACTTTAAAACTTGTGTTTACCAGAGATGTGCTCATTGGGTTCTTGGAAATAAGTCATTCAGCATGAAAAAAGCTTAAAAAACGACTAATCTACTAAAGAAATCTTAGTCGACTAAGACCAAAACAACCGTTTAGTCGACTAAGAGAGGGCAGCCCAAATTCAAGAGCAAGAGCTACAGTATTCAGTTCGAAAATGAAACCGAGAGGACAATAAATGTCTTGAAAAAGGTCATGTCAAGTTCCAGATGTTACATTCACCACTAATCTCATGACCACAAAATGAATCATGCGTATGAGAAAAAACAGAACCAACTGAAGGTTCACTGTGACTAATAATAACCCACACAATACGAGTTTCAAATCTCTACAAATCTCATTTGCATTCTGCACTGACATAATCTGCAACAAACGTCTTAGGAAGGCAAGGTTGAAGGTGGGAAAATAGTTTCAGTGATGTGAAGAATACATCATTTTTGGTTAATGGGCTGAAACACCAGTATGTTCTTTTAATAAAATTTGATGATTATGTTAATTCTCTCTAAGTGAGCAGGTAGTTCAGTGTTGGGACCATAGATATAAAGCAGGTCACATGATGGTCGTTACGGCCTGATGTACTCATTAGCTTCAACTTTATTTGAGTTTGTCACAATTTACGTCACTTTTACAGTGGAAATTGACCCCTCAGTGCTTGTGTCTGTTCAATGTTGTGTTTGTTGATGGTGTGGTGTGTCGTGCTGTGATCATAGTGTACCAGTATTATTGTTCTCATACTGTAGGACCTCAGGTTAGAAAACATAGATGCAGTATGTTAAAAACAATATTAATATGCATTAATATATATTAAAGCTGCAGTCGTTAACGTTGAGCAAAGACGATAAGAAGTCATACATTATATCCTGACAGTAGTGCATGAGACAGGTAATCTGTGGTAATCAGGTAATCTGCTCCTAATGGCATTTGCAGGATTTCACCCCGCACAAAGCAAATCAACCAATCAGAGCCGAGCGGTTGTCTGTGCAGCCGTCAATCACTGCTCGCAAAACTCGTCAACCCCGCAGTATACTGTACTTTTGGCTCAACTGATATCGACATGGCTACCGGGTCACAAACGTTCTCATTTTACAGCTTAACAGTACACCACAAGAAGTTTCTGAAAACATTTGAGGCAAGAAATAGGCATTACAGTAACAGAATATTGATTCATATTTGATCAGCGCTGCCTAGTTTGACCGTTTGATCCAAGTTCATGAGTTTTGCGAGCAGTGATTGACAGCTGCCCAGAGACAGCTCGGCTCTGATTGGTTGTTCTCCTTTGGCTCTGTGAAATCTTGCAACAGGAACAGGATTTTTTCACCGATTATCTGCTTCATGTACAGTACCACTGTCAGGATATAGTGACAGTTGTATAAAAATAACTTTACATATTTGCTCAATGTTACCAACTGCAGCATTAATATATAGTAATTGTGTATAATAAATAATAGCATAGAACACGTTTATCCAAAGATCATAAATTAAAGAGAAATTACACCCACTCTTGATTGCAGACGAGTTACGGAGATTTACCCTTCTGAAGTACTATACGGAAGGGGGTAAGCACAGCTCTGCACACACTGCCATCATGATCCACCACATGTCCTGCAGGTTGACTGACACCTGCTCTGCGTGTGCCTGTGTATGTGTGTCATCAGGTGTGCTGGAGTGGCCCTTCTGGACCAAGCTCATTGTGGTGGCTATAGGCTTCACGGGCGGCCTCATCTTCATGTACATCCAGTGTAAAGTCTACCTGCAGCTGTGGCGCCGCCTCAAGGCCTTCAACCGCATCATCACTGTGCAGAACTGCCCCGAGAAAGAGCTGCACAACCCTCAGGCCCGAACCAGCACCCTGACCAACGGCAGGCACGAAACGGTGGAGGTTCCAGTCAGTCCGGCCCCCGTCCCGGCTCCAGAGGTACAGACGGACTCGGACATGTCGGTGGAGGATGCGGTGGCGCCGGCACAAAACCCCGTCTGAACGGTTCTCCTCCCGCTCAGAAAGAGTCCCGAATCTCATCCTGCTCATCCGACAACACAAGCTGGTGTGAGCAGCGCGTGATTTAGACTCGTACAATGTTTTAGTGTTGTTCATCTCAGCTCCGGTGATTACTGATCTTGAGACACAAGAGACAGATTTTTCAGTGATCACGGAAAACTGAGAGGCTGAAGGGCTGCGGTGACGTGAATGTGCAAAGTAACGAAGAATGTGGCAGGACAGAAAAAGAGGAGAAAAAAGGAGGTGAGGAGATGTAAAGGAAAAAAAAGCCATCAGCAAGAGACGTTTGTAAAGACTGTAGTTATGTGATATATTGAGTTTTATTCCTGTATGCACTTTCTCAAACTGCACTGACATGAGTCGAAGGTGTGAACACCCTGTGGATGCTATTAAAGGTCTCAGTATGCTTCAAACGAACCTCAGACGACACGTCTTGCAACCGTGTCTTAAGGCCACACGTGGTTGCTGCGAGGAACTGTACAAACGGGGACAACAGTGCACACTCTCTGAAGTCTCTCCTCAAAAGCATTCATAGTTTTGCAATTTGTTGTATCCATGTGAAAAATGATGGAAGCGGTTGTGCAGAGAATTCAGAAAAACAAAAACTTGTATGACAAGTTTACACCTCCGCACACCAGGCTGTTGACACTTAAAAGGGCGGATACCGTGCGAAAACAGAAACAGTGTACGTACATGCGGTTCTGTTTTTGACACATTGGATGGCTGATGGTTAACATTAGATTGTTAGATGATACGATATGCACTTAATAACGTCTTAAAGGCCGGGGGAAGGTTAAAAAAAAGCAGACAAGTGTTCATAGTTTTTCCAAACAGCTACACTCATCTTTGACATGGTGTCATAGAAACATGGTAGTGGAATTGAAATGGAAATAATGGTGCACACTTTGGGACAATCTTCATAGGCATTTATGGCGTTGCATTTAATTGTGCACGAGACGTGATGGACACAGCGTTCTTACACAGTATGGAAAAGTATGGAATTTGATTTTAGTCATTTCTAGGTCTGGATAAATATGGAAAAAACAAGAGAATATGGAAAAACATTTCTGTCCAGACTTTGGAAACCCCTTGTTTTTCTAAAATATAAAATTCTGAATTTCTCAAAAAATAAATTGATCATACAGTGTTTTTCATGCCATTTGGAGCAGCCAGTGCAACCAAATTGTTAACCACTTTGTGAGAGAACGCGCGGACCAGAGCGAGCATGATATCGTCGAAAGCAAGGCAAGAAGTAGGCAATGGCGTGCGACTGAACGCACACTCCTACCCAGAGCTGCCACATCACCTGTATGTCACAGCCTGCAAAACAGCTCTGCCCCAAGTGCATGATGCTTGACAGTGGAACGTCGTCCAACTTTCTGCGTAGGGCTGCGGACTGAACGGCCACAATGGGTGAATGTAAGTTATCCGAGGGCTGGCTTGACAACCCCAAATACAAAGTCTGGTTGGTTAACAATTCCAAATGGGAAAAGAAAGCTAGATGCAGACTTTGTGTAAAATCGTTCAACATCTCCACCATGGGGGAGGCGGCAATTGTAAGCCATATGCAAGGGCAAAAGTACTGTAGTGTTGTCACAGCATCCTCTGCACTCGAGTCACCAAGTCTGGAAATTTGAGCCTGGAAAAGTGGAATTCAATGGAATCCAACAAGCACTTTGTTTGAAGCATACCGAGGCCTTAACTCTTCTTCTGGACAATCAGGTCTTCAGACACCAAAGAGTAAAAGATATAAGTAGAGAAACAATTATTTAAACTGTATATTTAACTCAGTCTGAAATCTGAAAATGTAATGTTTTGAAAAAGCTGGATTTATTTATTATCATAGGAGAGCTTTGAATATTTCTTAAAATAGCAAATCTAAAGTAGCCCAGTTGTTTTTGACGTTTTGTTTTGACAGTTTGCAGCTTGATGGAGGTCCCGTTATTTATACATCGATGTAACTAGAGCTTTCATGGTGGCCATCTGTTACTGTTTTTACATTAGACTTGACACACTGTGTGAGTGACTGACCGGTTAATATAAAAGAAGGCAACTGTTGTTTACACTTTTCTACAGGTTTAATTTGGTTTTTTATCAGTGTTGCTGTCACATCACAGAAAATCTCTCAGTGTCTTATAGACACAACAACATTAGAGCACTCAGCATCTTCGTCAAAAGCTTTTTTCTATCTAATTGGATAAAATGGAGTATTCAGGTTACATAAAATTCATATTTGTTTGTGCAATAAACAATGAATGTAGAACCCCTTACAGGCTGATGTGAAGTTACTGAGCAGCAAGAAGACTTTACAGGAGGACAGGCTGATAAAAGTTTCCATCTTTGAGAGTTTAGCACCATCTTCTGGACAGTCATGGACCCGCAGCATCTTTCCCACACGGACACAAAAACACACTTTTTCTATAAAAAATATTAGCTGAAGACAGTCTGATGTTCAGCTCCACAGTCAGTTGTGCTGAAAGGACAACTGGAGCTTTGAGCTACGGACAAATATGAGGAGCCTCAGTTTCAGTCCGACATCAGTACCATGTCATCCAACTGCTCGTCATCCAAATCATCTCCATCATCTTCATCATCTTGATTATCATCTTCTGCATCGTCGTGTTTCTGCTCTTCTTCATTCTTTGTTTCCAAACCATCGTTCTTTGTTTCCACATCTTTGTTAGACACCTGTCTCAGTTTCATATTTGGAAGTTTCTTCAGATCACCGGTCCACTCCCTGTTGACATAAAGGATCAACAAACGTTATCAGAAAGGATGTTTATGAATCATTACATCACATGCTAATCCTATACTTAAAATCACTATTTATTTATTTTTATTTGTAATTTTGTATTTTTTTTATTAAGAAAAAAGGACGAAATTGAAAACAAATCTCTGGAAATTAGAGAGGTAAAGTATGAAGATTCATCTTAATTTCATCATTTGCATTAAAGCTTCAGTAGGCAACAATTTGTTGGCATCATTGGGCAAAAAATTCCATAATAACCTTTCAGCATATTGTAATTCAATTGCTCTGAGAGAAAACTAGATTTATGCACCTCCTCATGGCTCTGTTTTCAGGCTTTAAAAAATCTAGCCATTGACGGGAGACGTTGGCCAATCACAGGTCATTTCAGAGAGAGCGTTCCTATTGGCTGTGCTCCGGCTGGTGGGCGGTGCTTGGTATTTTACTCACCTGAATGTTTTCAGATGCTTTGCGTTAATGATGTCTGGGATCTCTGAAAAAGACACAAAACAGGATCATGGAGGATTTTCTAACACTGAATTTGTGCATGTATGTGTGTGTACATTTACATGATGAAGACTCACCTAACCCGGTGCCCTCATACTGCGCTCGCTCTCGCTCGATGGTCTGTTTGATGACAGCCTCCCTGGCGCCATGGAGACGACCCTGCCGACCTTTGATCCCGTTCACCAGCTCAATCTGTTCGAGTTCAGAATCAAACCTTTGGAGGTACCTACAAACACACAGACACAAGAACACACACAAGCTCAGTAAACATCACATGTTCAATTCACAAATTGCACGAATGCTTCTCCTTGTTTTAAATTAAAATATTTTGATACATTTCTAATTTAAAATGACGAGTGGCAAAAACTTAATTAACAAGCTATTAATGTTTGACCTTTCGATAATGTCACAGGCATCTTTTTTGGTGTAAGTCGTCTTTTCTGGATCCAACTGTTCCTGAAACCACAACAGCTTCTCACCTGCAAGCCGAGACATAAATAAATAAAAGACATGGAATTTAATGGAGAGCAATTTTATCCTCAAACAGCCAGCAAGTATGTACAGTATAATATATATATATATATATATATATATATATATATATATATATATATATATAATAATAATAAACAAGCTTAATAGCTTACCGCTGCTGCTCAGACGTGTTGCTTTGTCATTATTCTTCCTGCAGCATCAGAGAAAGTGTGTTAAACAATGTTTGATTACATTCAAGCATGTTAATTATTTTACAGTACATTCATACCTGCCTTGTATGTGTTGTTAAATAAAAAGTATTTTCATTAAAAACAAAATTAAGTGGAAAAATTGCATTCTGATCTCATTTAATTCCCTCCTACAGGTCTCCATCCATACACTCTATGTAATGTATTTACTTCATGTGAACAAAAATGCTATTATTTGCTTTTTCTGATTCAATTTTATGAGTTATATGGCCCTTTGCATTGCAAAAGAACAGGTCAAATCTACTCACTATATACTGTATATATGATATGACAGGCTTATAACAACACATTGTCTTTTGATTAGTCAAATTTCAATGTATTTTTTAGTGATTGGACCCAATTAAGAACCTGCAGACTCACAGGATGTAGGTGGGAATATGAGAGGATTTCACAATAATGCTCATATGTGAGCATTCACTTTGCATTAGTATTCTTTAGACTCAAGAGTTTTATTTGCCATTTGCACCTATATATAAGTACATTGGAATTCTGAGCAGTTTACACCGAGTCAGCTTTAAGAAAAGAAAAGGTAGAAAAGGCACACGGTAATTACGGTACAAAATAAGTAGCACATTCAACTCAACACAATAAATAAATGAATTATTAAAATATAAAACGCCCTCAGTGTAGTCAATAAATAAACTAAACCACCCTCTGCATAGGAACGATACCCCCAGAATACAAACATACAGTGTATATGCTCCATGAACATGTTAAAAGAACTTGTAACTCTCATAAAAATATTTAAAAAAATAAATAATTAATATATTTCAGACAATTACACAGTGCAGCATATTGCACAGCATTACAGTCCATTCAGTTCAGTGTGTCAATAATGGTATGGAGGTGAGGTGTGGGGGATTTGTGTCCCTCTTTAATGTCCTTTGCCACCAGTCTTATTGTAGCTGGGAAGAAGCTTTATTAGCTTTGATTACGTAGCTAATAATGTGCTGCATTTGTTCTGTTTTATTTCTTATCCTCATACCTGTCTTTCTTTTTCAGTCTGATTTCTTCTCGGGCGAGGTAAGCAGCTTTCCTGCTGTACGGATGACAAACCTTCTCCGGGACTTTTCCTCTCCCTTTGTTAGGCTTCGGCTGAAACATAATAATAACAATAATATCAGCTGCTGTGAGACATTACTGTAATCATTAATATTACACACTGACAGAATGACCGGTCCTCTTACCATTTTAACTGTCTGAAAACACCAAACGCACCAAACACACGTGGTGCTCCTCTGTTGACAACTGGACCGGAAGTGGATTTGGTCCGTCAGCGAAGTTGGTCCGCATGTGTTGCAGAGAAAACAAACCGGTTCCTGCTCTCAACACAACAAGTAAAAAACAATAAAAATATAATGTTTACAGAATAATTCAGTTTGGATTAAAACGTTAAAAATAAAACATATTTTTTGAGCAAAGTAATGTTGGTGGTTAATAAACCATGAACGGTGTGGATTATCTTCTACAGCACACATTTTATAGTCTGTCTTCTGAAGAAAAGGTATGTGCTCAATCAGATTATCACCTGTGTTAAACTGTGTGTAATAGCACACTGTGTCAAATTATAAAAAAAATAAAAAAAATGTTGTGGGTTTTTTCATCTGTGCAAAGTAAATATTGACCCACCATTTTCACCTAACACTGTTTATGATAAACAAATACAGTAACTTTATTTATGCATCACTTCATTTCTAACTAGAGAAACTAACAAACTAGATATGATTCATGAGTTAATATCCAATGAATAGATATGAGAATAGGACAGACATATTTAGGCCCGCAAAATAAAAAAACACAGATCAGATATGAGACAGAGGGACAAGCCCTGGTTTGCTGTATGCTATAATTTTAAAATCAAGAAATTGAAATCAAGAACACGAACTAACTACTTTAAAAGCTGGTTGATTTTGGCCCCAAACTTGTATTTGTTAGTGGTATTACGGTACCTCCACATACTTTTATGTACTTTTGATCTGGGGCTGTTTTTCAGAGTTTCATAGTGCTTCAAACTTTGTGGCAACAGTTTCACTGACGATACCTCATCATGCACAAAGTAAAATCCATCAAGAAATTTCCCAGTTAGTTTCCCACTTGACTGGTTTGCAGAGCGTCCTGACCACAAGCCCATTGATCCGACACCTTTGAGAGGAATTGAAAGACTATCAGCATCAGTGCCTGACCTCACTAATGCTCTTGTGGCTGCATGGGAGAAAATCCCTGCAGCCAGGTTCCCAAATCTTGTGGAAAGCTTTCCCAGAATAGTGGAGGCTATAATGGGAGCAGATTAAAGGGATAGTTTGAGTGTTTTGAAGTGGGTTTGTATGAGGTACTTATCCATAGTCAGTGTATTACCTAAAGTAAATGACGGCCGGCACGCCCCCAGTTTAGAGAAGCAGACAGGAGATACCGCACAAGCGCAAAGCAATGTACTGGTATGGACGGGGCTGGCGGCAAAAGTATTTTAGCCACGTAAAAAAATATCAGTTTAAGCGTACGCTATATTTAGAATATTTTCACTGCTTTACCTTGCTGTCAGACAGCCCTTTCCGACGGGGAACTGAAGCCAAAGTCACCTTAGTTTTTCTAAGAAAACTGTAATTTTATCTCTCAGAACACGGGGGTTGCTGGTCTACCGCTGTCTCGATCGGTTAGTTTGTTTGTGCTATTGTGGGATTTTGGTGAATCTGAACTAACCAAAGTCACACAATAACACACAAAAAACTAACAGGTCAAGGCAGCGGTAGACCAGCAACCCCCGCGTTCTGAGAGATAAAATTATTGGTTTTTTTTCTCAATAGAGTCTGGTTGCTTTGGCAAGAGCATAGTTAGTTCCCCATTGGAAACATAAGACAGTAGCTGTCTCATGGCGAGGTAAACTATCGAGAATATTTTGGTGGGCTTTTCCTTTAGGTGGCTAAAATACGTTTTGCTGCCGGCCCCGTCCACCGCAGTGCATTGCTTTGCTTCAGTGCAGTAACTCCTGTCTGTTTCTCCAAGCTGGGGGCGTGCCAACTGTTATCTAAGGGACTTGGACTTGCTTTTATATAGCGCCTTTCTAGTCTTCCGACCACTCAAAGCGCTTTACATGAAAAACACAGATCTACAGATCTATCTACTGTAGGTAATACACTGACTATGGATAAACACCTCATACAACCCCACTTCAAAACACCCAAACTATCTTTTTAAGGCCCATGGTTGTAAGAATAAATGTTCAACAATCACATATCGGTTTAACGTTCCAGTGTCAATATACTTTTCGCAATAAGGTGTATACAGTGCAGTGAGCTCATATTTCTTCAGAACTTCTGAACAATTCCAACGGAAGAAGTAAAACAACTTCCAAGGAAGGGCACGGCTGATATTTGTCACCTTATCAGACAAACAACAAACCACAACTTCATCTTTCTGGGGAACGATGATGGCCAATGAAGTGCAGAACCTTTACTTAAGTAAAAGTACCAATATGTAAAAATACCTTATTACAAATAGAAGTTGTGCATTCAAAACCCTTCGTAAACAAAAGTACAGAAGTTTTATCAGCAAAATGTACTTAAAGCATCAAAATTAAAAGTACTCGTGCTGCAGAAAAATGTCCACTGTGACTGATATATTATCATATTTGACATTATTAGATTAATACTCAATGTGTAAGCAGCATTTAACTGTTGTAGCTGCTCAACCTGGAGCCAGTTAGTTAATTACTTATTTTAATCCAGTGGTTCCCAACCTAGGGGTCTGGCCCCTTCAAAGGGTCACAAGATAAATCTGAGGGGACGTCAGATGATTAATTGGAGAGGAAATAAGAGAAAATTAAATTTACACAAATGTGCACTCATTTTCAGATTTTTTTCTAATCTTTGCTTTTTGTGAAATATTGGATAATTTTACCACTTTGGGCCTAAAACAGATATTTAAATTAAACCGTGTGAAAAGTTTAGAGGCGATTTCAGGATTTGGTGGAACTGCTAACTCATATAGGTAACAAGACAAAAAGATTGGGAACTCCTGTTGTAGTCTTTAACGATGCTATGTATTTTATAACATAATAATTTGGTTGTAAAATCTTAATCTGTGAAATTACTCATATCAGTTTTGAAATAATAATAAATAAGTGGAGTAAAAAGTAAAGTAGCATAAAATGGAAATGCTCAAGTAAAGTACAAGTACCTCAAAATTGTAGTTAAGTAAAGTGCTTTTCCACCACTAGAACGCCACCATCAAGCTCACAATCATAAAGCAAGTATGTGAAGTGAGTTACACCAAACAGACTGACTCAGATCACATGACACAGTTAGATCAATAACTCTCTTGAGGGAGCGTCGGCAGTCATGGATACTAAAATGACTCCTTTGTCACAGACTGTAATTAAGCAGAGATTCTTCATAAAGACGTCATTCACTTCTGGTTTTCCCAGAGGCAAACGATTCAAGGCTATAGTCATTAAAGCCGACATTTAAATTTCATGTCACGCAATGACCTTGGAAATCTTATAACTCTGTTATTGTTTTTCTATAAGTTTATGTTGTGTATTTAGAAGTTTATGTATCAGGGTCGGTGTGAGTGTATGAATCCTAAGAGAAAAGTATGTGTGATAAGGTACTAAGACGTTTTTCCACTTTTCCAGCCAAGGAAATATATATGATTGAAAGCTCCAGAACAGCTACCTTGTTTTGTTGTCCAAGGTCAAGAATGAACTTTGAACCCCAGAAATATAAATTATTTTGATGCCATTTTCTGCAGAGTGTTAAACCGGGATATCGTCAGCTGCCGTCTGACTTCAGTTGCTCCTAAAGTAGTGTTATTATGGTAAGGATGGCCTCTGAGCGAGGTGAACGGCGTTACCACGGCTTGGCACTTGGTGGCTCACGTTACTGCAGTCTTGATAAGGGAAGAGAGAGTGGAGGGATACTCAGTTGGTTGCAATCTGCAACCACACCACTAGATGCCGCCAAATCCTACACACTGTCCCTTTAACTTTTCATCCATCTTCATCGTCAAGTCAAAACTTTATTTTGCCCAGTACTTTGGTTTCTGTCTAGATTCTTGCAAAACTAATGACATTCCCATCAGCCTCAGCTGTACTTTAGTGCAAATTAGTTAGCAAATGTTAGCATGCTAACACAATAAACCAAGACGGTGAACATGGTAAAAGTGATACCTGCTAAACATCATCATATTAGCATTGTCATTGTAAGCATGTTGGCAGCTGTTAGTGTTAAAGGAACAGTGCAACATTTCGGGGATCTAGTAGCAGAAATGTAGTACAATATTCATAACTATGTTTTCATTGATGTATAATCACCTGAAACTAAGAATCGTTGTGTTTTCGTTAGCTTAGCATGAGCCCTTTATATCTGCATCGGGAGCGGGACCTCTTCATGGAGTCCGCCATGTTTCTACAGTAGCCCAGAACAGACAAACCAAACTCTAGAGAGAGCCTTTCACGTTTTTACGTTGCCTCAAGGCCACCGTAGTTCTCTGACACGCTTGTGAAACTGCAGTAACGTGAGCCACAGAGTGCAAAACCATGTTACCGCCAGCCGCCGTCTAACTTCCGTTGCTCCTAAAATAGTGTTATTATGCTAAGGATGGCCTCTGAGCGAGGTGAGCGGCGTTACTACCTTTGCAATCTGCAACCACACCGCTAGATGTCACTAAATGTCACTCAAACATGGCTGTAGACTCTTGTTTTAGGTTTATGCCCATATTGATAGTGAAGTTATATTCATTTTAAAAGGGAAGTGAGTTTTGTTCTCACAGAGCACGTAGTGTCCTGGGTCGTTTAACCTTTAGCCTGTTTTTTCTCATGTAAGAATCACCAATTATTGCTTAATCACATTTAGACTATGGAGAACTCACAACCAGTAGTGTCTTCAGAGGAAGTGGCAGACTATGGTTTGTCATAAATTGATAGTCACGGTGGATAGAAACCTCAAACCCCAGCCGTCATGTTGAAACCTGCAGCCGCCATGTCTCTACTGCTGGATGAAGGAAAGACTGTAGTCTTTTCAAAGTAGGCCAGCAGCCTCCATCCATAGATAATCATAACAGCATGACCCTCAAATTCATGACCAGTATTCTTTTTACCACAAAGACCGAGTTATAATTCGGCCTCTTGTATTGAGAAACGGATCAACAAACAAATATGCAGAAAATTTACAGCCTCTAGGTTATTTCAAGCAGCGGCTCGACACATTCACAATTCTCTCAAGAGATACACCAACCAACTGGCCCTCACACACAAATAGTTTTTTCCTTCCTTAAAAGTTTGTTCAGCTTCCCCCTCGCTCTAACGCATACCTAACAGGGAGGAATGTGATTGTACTGCAGCTGAAGAGCCGTCAGACTTGTGGCGACAAGCACACAGTCGATTGCATCACATCCGAGTGAGTTATCTGAGTGAGTCTGAGGGTGTGTTTGTGTGTGAGTGAGTCTGTTTTAGTTTTTTTCCTTTCCGTCTATTTAACATGTTAAGTCAGATCAGGAAGTGTGATGCTGTGACAGTAGAGAAGGAAGCTGGCACACAATGGCACTATGTTTGCTTCTGGGACTGGTAGCATGAGAGGGCCGCGGGCGAAGACCCTTCTGCTGCTGCTGCTGCTGCTGCTGACCTCTCTGACTGGGACAGGTACATTACTTTCTTTAATCTCTTCAACTCCACTTTCCTGTCTCCTCCCTGCTTTCTCTTGTGTGCTTTAGTCTACTCTTCTGACTCTGTGAGTGTAACTTCTTGACTGTAAGGAGTGTGTTTATTCATACTGTGAAAAGGTATTTTAAAAACACCAGATAGAGCAGTATTAAAGTAATTTAAGTTACAGTTTAGCCCTTTGTCACATCAATCCATTTTTTGTCAAAACTAATCGTCAAATTAAACTATTCTCTAACTTTTATAAAGCCAAGATCAACCTATAAGAAACCTTTTAAATTTGTACAGCATATACCGTTTAAACACTGGTCCTCTTTTGTTTAAAATCAAGTACATTTTCTTGAGCAAGACGAAGCTCTGTCTGGGAACAAATTGCTCAACATGTTGAATATTTCCACCTACTCTGTGCTGTCCAGTAGGTGCATTTCGCAACGGTTAGGATTTCTTTTTTGTAGCAACCGCTTGAAATCATGAACGCGGAAGTCTTTAAGTTCCTGTATGATGTGACGGTTATTCAAATGTTGTTTTGGAAACTAAGCTGGTGAATTACCTGCAGAAATGACAGTCTTCATTCACGGGTGTGTTTCACTTTTAATATAAATGCTGCACATGTTTTCCTTTAAGTTTCACCACCTCTTTCAATGACATGACGTGATATAAAGTAATGAGAGGTGTTGTATTGCAGTGTTATGCCAAGATGAAGATGGAGAAGTTGCAGAAACTGAGGCACCAGCAGTTGAGGAGGATCTAGAACCAGGACACGAGGATAATACGGGGAGCTCAGGTGAGACGTGAATGATAAATTCTAGAAATAATAATACACTATGTGGCCAAACGTATGTGGACGCCGTGGGGCTGTTTTTCATGGTTTAGTTAGACCTCTTGGTTCCATTTCTATTACCTTTTAGCAAGATAAAGACACTTGGTCAAGAGGGCAGCATAAAAAAACATTGTTACAGCAGGCAACAGGCCGGGACACTGTCACACACTGTAAAAGTAAACTATTATACTTCACTTACACTTTAAACTACTTCCTGGTACAATATTAGTACACCCCAAGTGTGCCATTCTGTGCTATGACAAATTGCACTTCAATTATGAGAAAACACAATTTTATTGACATTAAAAGATTAATACAAAATGTACATACTTTACCAATTAGCCTCAGATGTTATTGAGTGTGTTTGTAGATCAAAGTGTAAGTGCATGGGAGTTTCTGTTGCGGGCACATTGGACGATGCCAGCTGCACAAAGCCAGGTCCATAATGAAAACGTTTTCAAAAAGAACTGTACCCGGTATTTGGATTAGCTGGATTATTAGTCTTGTTGTCTTATTCTTTGATCAGATATTTCTATATTTAAATCAAGAAACTTTTTGAAGTTAGATTGTATTTTATTAGGCAAAGGACCTTTTTCACACTGATGTATATCAATAAGTATATCGAGGCTAAACATGTAAAATACCTATCATGAATGTTTTTAATTGTAAAATATAACCTCTTTCCTCTCTTGTGGGTGGTATCACAAGTCGAGGGGACAACCTGTGAAGGGTTTACATTCAGTGGTTCCTTTTAGGGGTGTACACAAATACATTATTGGGATATGCAGAGATAATACGTTCTGATCAGATACGAAACACATCAGCATTTTTGCAGTAATGTTTGCCTTCAGAAGCACGTCAGACCAACTTTATCTTTATCTGGACCTCCTCCCACTGCATGCACAAACTCCTCTTTTTAAAATGATATCATATGACCCAGTAAGCTAGTAAGGCTGTTTGATTTTTTGTCAATAGCTTTGACATTTTCTATCAGACGGATAGGAATGCATATATTTTTTGTAACACACACAGATTGTTGTTTTGTGTTAAACCCCCGGTTCCTTTTAGGGAACTAAGTTTGGGTAACTTCTGAGTTTTGTACTTCTGTTTCTCTGGCTCTGACTTTATTGGCTCCTCATTCTGGTCAAAACATGTTTTTGAAGTTCACTTTCTTTAATGTATTTGAACCAGATTGGTTCAACCTACCTGGTCTTGCCAGCGCAAAATGACTGGAAAGGCTTTCTACAAGTTATAACTTGTTGTAAACTGTTTTTTTGGAGGAGTGGAAGCTGTTCTAGCAGCATGTTACTGTAATGTTTCCCATGGTTTTGGTAAGAGACGTTCAACAATCACATAAATACTTTTGGCCATTTGTGATGAATTGACATTTTAAAACTTGTGAGAATTACTCATTGTAAATGCCATCATCATGATGACGTGCCTCTCTCTCTCTGTTTGTAGTAACACCCCCAACTGAAGTTACTTCAACCTTGGACCCCTCCATCACAGGAGAGTCCGGTAAGTCACACAGCTTTTATTCTCTATGATGTTCTTTGTGCTAAAAAAACTCCATCTACCCTCAGGAAGGGTATTTCACTAGTTATTCATTGTTCAGTTGTTCAGCATTTATTTCCCTGATGCAGTTTGATATCTCTTCTTGGCGCCATGTAGTGGAGAGAAGAAAAAACAGTTAGTTAGTTAGTTAGTTAGTTAGTTAGTTGGTTAGTTAGTTAGTCAGTTAGGACTCGCTGACATATTTCAGTAAAATCATCTAATCTTTCCTGTTTCCAGTTGAAAATACCAGATGGTGGCTCAGGTTTGAGCCAGGTGCCAGGTGATGGTATGTCAGACATACCATTGATCTAACATACCAGCACAGTGCAGATTTGTGTCTAATATAAATGTAAAGATAATTGACTATAAATGACAGGACAATAAGAAGAACACTGCAGTAGCACATATTTATGATATAAGTAATAAATCTAAAGACTGGTGACTGACTGATAACCATTGCCTGGTTTGTGCAGGAAAATCAGAAACAACAGTGGACCCCGCCGGTACCACTGACCAAGAACCAGAGGACGAGGGTTTGGGTATCATCATCATCCTAATCCCTGTGGTGCTGGTGGTCGTAATCATCGGCATGATAGTTTGTGGTATTTTCATCAACCGCAGGTGGAAGAATAGAGAGAGAAATCAAGGTATGTCCATCACAAGAGGGAACACTTTAAAGGGTCCGTTCACACAAATCACAAGAAAACAAACAAAAAAACAACATATTTTGGTCAATGCAGATGGTTTTGTTTTTTTATTTGCACAGATTTTCAATGGGAGTGAATGTATAATTTACATCTGATTTTCACATTAAAAGCATTGAAAGACAGCAATTGGAACTATATTCTGTAAACAGTACATAGTGGTCACAGTGAGATCTGTGTATTATACTTTCAAACATCAAATTAAAAAAAAAATCATAAAAGTCATAAAAATGACAAATTAAACTTTACGTCAATACTTGAAAAACAAAATTAAAAAAAATTGAAATAAAATAAAAATAATAACATTCTCTATATGGCTGGATACCATGAGGATTAAATGGAAAATATATATTTTTTGTAATTTAGGGGAATTGACGTAATTCTAGCCTCATTCTTGTATCATGATTGAATTCATATTGTTAAAAATACCTCAGCTACCATATACCACTTAATAACTCAACTTATTTAGTAGGGCTGCACCCTCTCAGTCAATTGGTCGACTAATCGGTCGTTTTGGTCTTAGTCGACTAAAATTTCTTTAGTCATTCTTTATGCTTTTTTATGTTGAATTACTTATTTCCAAGAAACTTATGAGCACATCTCTGGTGAACACAAGATTTAAAGTGGTGCTTTTGTGTGATTCTTTGTGGAGAAACTAAAAAACCATCTGTCGATTAAATCAACTAATCGATTTGTCGACAAAATCATATGAGTGTTAATGTCTGATTTCTTTGGTCAAGGACAGCCCTATTATTTAGTGTTTGAATCCTTTAAGTTAAAGATTTATTCAATTACTGTAATGCGATTTGCCATTTTATAATAACAAAGATGACTGAGCCGTGTTCTCCTCTCATAGAGCTGAGAAAAGAGGATCCATATTTGGATGGGTCCAGTACAGAGAAGGTGCCAATGTAAGTATTGAGAATTTAACTCTTTTTTTTTTTCTACCGCTGCTATTTTGAAGGACTGTTGGCAACAGTAAAAAAAATACTAAATTCGAAATACATTTTCAGTAGCCTATCTTAATGTCAAATGCTTTGAGAGAGATGTGTAATTTCCTGTTTGAAAATCATGACCTATTTGCAAAAGATGTTTGGGTTTCATGTGCGTACGAGTGTGAGAGTTATTTTAAAGTAACATCGAGTGAACATAAGTCATATCTTATGGTTAGGCTACATATCTTTCCTCACTGCTATTCAGAACATCGGCAACATCTCAAACATAATATCTACATCTTGATCACTTGAGTTGACCAAATTACTTTGCCTCGACACCTACGTATTCTTTTGCTCTCGCTGTGTGTGTTGGTGCACAGGGAGCCAAAAAGCCCCGTAGCCCAGTAAAGGCTGAAGACAAGAGTTGGCCTTTGAAGTCTTAATGGAAACAATTGTGAAACTGTGAAAACAGTATCGGACAAAACACAATCAATTCAATGAGATTACAAATCAGAGAAAATAAGATAAACAAGAGTCGGCCTAAGACCAACGGCAGCCTACTGTATAATTGAATTAGTACATTAACAAGGAAATTTGATTTGCAAAACTCTATTACCAATGAAAAGTCAATGTTAGATCATCAAAGGAAAACAGCACAGTAATAAATATAGTAAACATGTAAGTCTACACATAGTCCACAAAAGTAAAAAGAGTAAAAATACATCAAATGTTAGCACAACAGTGTTGTATAGAGTAGTGCAGGGATGATGTCTTTTTGTAGGCCAACCAGGAAGTGAGCATCGCCCAAAAAGACAATGGGATTTTTCTATTGGGTTTTGGATTATTGCAGAAAATAATCTCTGTGGCAAACAAACGTTTATGATAATTACACAGTTTGTTCAACAAGATAATCTTCACAAATGAGCACTACTGGTGTGCCACTATGGCTCACCTGGTAGTGCAGACGTCCCACGTACCAAGGCTGAGTCCTTACTGCAGCGGCCCAGGGTTCAAATCCGATTTGTGGGCCTTTGCTGCGTGTCAACCCCTCTCTCTCTCTCTCTCTCCCCCTTTCAATACTATGTGTCTCCCACTATCATTAAAGGCACTGAAAAGCCCAAAAAAATAATCTTTAAAAAAAACCAAATGAACACCACTTTTATGATTTTTGAAGTGTGAATGCAATCGACAGAAGTAAAAAGATAACGTCATGGTTATGAACAAACTACACCACGATCACATGAACGCGAGTATACACAACGAGGCTGTAAAGGTGGACGAGTCAGCGTGATGACATTTAGTAGTCTCATTTAGCCACTTGTTAGCAACCGCCTTTTTTGACACGTAAAAGCTTCAAAATTCACGAGTGGACTATTTACTGACATATTTTATATCGTAGAACAAAACGTTAAAATCTCTTAAGCTTGCGTTAACCACAGACCTTATTGTTGTATCGTAGCGGTTGCTACTAGCAACAGGATTTTCAACTGAAACTAACTGATGGTGTCACAAACATTGAAGTTAATTTGTTAATGTGTTTTTTTATTTTCTACATCATTTCATACCTTCCAGGCCCATGTTTGAAGAAGACGTGCCCTCTGTACTGGAGCTAGAAATGGAAGAGTTGGGTCAGTGGATGAAAAAGGATGGTATGTATCTTTAAATAAAGCATATGAGATGTTATAAGGATAAAACTAATCTTTTAAAAGAAAAAACAAAACAAAAGGTAGGCTATCATATTTTTCGCAGAAAAGGATAGATTCATTTTGAGGGGATCTACTGAGAAATATTTTAAAGCCTATCATTATTACCCATATCTGCAAGTTGGATTACACTCTCTCAATGTGGTTATGTCTGGATGTGATGACATCAGACATTCACAGTTCATTTGAATGACTTTGTTCATTTGTTTACACATTTACATAATTTTTTTTAATATATATATATATATATATATATCATTGGCAAGATGTTCTCCGTTGTACCATTTGTGCTCATTGGACTGCTAAACTACATCCTTTGTGTCTGATTGTCATGAAAACCCCCCAAAAAAAACATCAAAAAGGGAACCAACAATAAGATTAGTTGTGGGAGTTCATCCAGCAGAGGTCACTGTTGCTCTAATTGTTAAGACTTGTGTGTTGTCAGTTAATCACATAGTTTGTATTTATTAGTTTAGTGAATATATGAGTCATCTCATGTGTTTGTTCATTGGTTTGTTTGTTCCAGTTGAACCTGCAGAGGACTCTAACCATGCATGAATCCATTTATGGTGAGCATGCCTTACACTTGTTAAATGTATGTCCAGTTTATGAACACATACAGGTTTTATTCATAATCAGAGAGCTATTCTCATCACTTTTAGTCATAATATACCTGGAGATGTGTTATGTCTTTAATAACTCACCTCTAAAATGTTTTATAGATATCAAAACACTTATTTATGCATAAAACAAAGTGCATGAGGGTATATTAGCTTTACTCTTTATTATTTTCACTCCTGCTCTTCTGTGAAACCTCATTTGGCAATGTTGATGACTAAATCATAGCAGTCACTGTTTGTCACAGCATTATTAATCGACATTCCTGCAGATGTGAATGACACCTACTTCTAATTGGGAAATCTCATAATGAGTACACTCGAAACAATAATGTAAATATCCCTCTTACACAATACAGATCAAGAGTCGACTATTTCCAGTTAGCTCTTTCCTGCCAGCCTGTGTTTGTTGTGATGCACCAGCTGGTTTCAGGATAGCTACAATGAACTGTGACCCTTTCGTCATTACACACGCACTGTTTGAAACACCTGCTAGTGATTACACCAGGCCGGCATGGGAGTGTGGCGCAACTTAACCCCGGGATAGTCTCCTTTACTGGAAAGGGCTGGGAAGGCAAGGTCAAGGTCCACTTCACTAACTGTTGACCAACATCATTTACACACGGCTTTTTCTCAGGATTTCATTTCTAAAGCGGTGCAAGGGTTAGAGGGTACTTTCATTTAATGTGGAGGCACTCTGTACACATCAGGCTACACAAGAGATCTCAAAACAAAAGTAAAGGGGATGTTACTGCTGCTGTGGTTGCACACAGACCTGGGAAACTCCACAGTAACTTGGGCAAATTAAAGAAAGAAAGCTTATAAAATGTTGTTAAGTTTTGAAACTTACCATTTACTTTGCACTTTGCACATAGCAGACCTGTACTCTCAAGAGAAACATGGTTTGGTGAAGGTATTTAGAACAAAATTTGTTCAAACCAAATTAAAGAAAAGTAAAGGTAGGGTCGGTTATGTTGAGAAAACAGCAAGATTTTTAATATGATCAAAAAGAAAAACCCAGACCAGTGTTGCCAACTCTTTTCCAGTGAAAGTAACTAGCAGCACTTGCTCCAAAAGTCCCTAAATCTAGAGAGAAAGTCACCAAGTCTTCAACACCTGCAGTCCGTCGCTTCAGGCCTCCAACTAAAGCCACTCCCCCAAAATTATCATTATGAACATACACAACGCACATGGCTATTGTAATGATAACAATAGATGTATTTAAACAACACTACCAAACGTAGCTTTAACAACATAGCACTGTACCACAAACCTCTAACACATAATGGGACTAAATTAAGTTTAAAAAAAAACACTCGACTTGACTAAATATCTGTGAACATCACAAAATTATGGAGGAGTGACCTCTGTATCGCTGTCTCTCTGACTTTGTCACCTCTCTCTCCCATCATTTCTTTACTGCAGGTTAACAAAGGACGCTCTCCCGACACGCAAGAACACACAGTCAACAATGCATCGTTACCAACTTGGATGTTCTGACCTGTTCTACAATAATCCAGCAACACCTGTGACCACAGGAACTAATTTGACTGCCAGGAAACAACATCACAACACGTTAAGGACACTAGCAAACATAATTTTCATTATTAAAGTAAAATAATAGGCAAGAAAAATTCATTTTCAAAGGGCCAGTGTGTAGCATTTAGGACGATCTATTAGCAGGAATGGAATATAATATTAATAAATATGTTTTCCTTAGTGTAAAATCACGTGAAACTAAGAATCTGTGGCTCTTTGATCAGCGTTGTGCCTTTCAGGTATTGTTTCTGTCATGCATTACATTACATTTATTTAGCTGACGCTTTTATCCAAAGCAACTTACAATAAGTACATTCAACCACATGGGCACAACCCCAAAAAGTACATTAACTTCATCAAATATGCTGATCTACTTCAAGTGCTACATTTAGAGACAACAATTAGATAGATAGACAATAGACAGAGAAAGATTTTTCTTTTATTTCATGGGCCGAGGTGCAGTCTGAACAGAAGAGTTTTGATTGCATTGTTGAGCTGTCAAGCAGTAATCGGTTATAATCCAGGTAAATACGCAGTATTTTCTGCCTCAGTGAGTCAGACAGAGTGAAAGTATTAAGTTTAAACCTAAAACACACTGGGCTGTAGCTACCAAAAATCCCCTTTCTGCAGTTTCATACTGTTGAAAGAGTATGTGGTCATCTTAATGCGCATTAGGCCGATACTCTTCTCCACCCCTCACTGATATGACCGCTCATAGTTTCTGCTGATGGCTTCTCTTTAGCTCAAAGCCTCTTTGTTGTATTACACTGTGTGACTCCCTCCAGCTGCAGGTTTTAATGGGGAAATATCCTGTTGAATATTGCAGGCATGCATGACAGAGAAGGCCACTCCTTTTCATGCCTGTGCAGAGCTGGTTAGGACTTACGGAGAAAGTGTTGCTGAAATCTCTGAGTGTGAAATCAGTTGCACTCTATTTCTGAGTCTTTTGATCAATGATTAGCCGTTGCTGAGGCAGCTGTCTAAAAGCTGCTACTGATAAGATTTTCATCTCATACAGTAGAAAATGACTCTCTGACTGAATGTTTTATGTCTACAGATGCTTTTCCGATGTTTTGTTTCCAGGTTTTGCTTAAACGTGTTGAATGTAAGCAGTCGTAAGACTGATCTAAATGTGAGTGCTTTCTAAATGTGTCAGTCAGTATTTTGCAGCATCTTGCACTGTAAATATGAGAATACAGTAAACCAAAAGATATTATTTTCAAGGAATGCCTTTTGTAAATATTTCGTATGAGGCTGCAGTATTGTTTTTTTGCTGATGAAGCCTTGAATAAAATTGCATTAAATAAAATCATGATGTCAGTGTGGCTCTATAGGCATGGCAATGTCACCTGGTCTGCCACTTTGTTTCTGAAATATCTCAACAACTGTCGGATGGATCGCCATAAAGTTTTGTACAGACATGCGTGGTTCCCAGACGATGAATCCTACTGATGTTGGTGATCCCCTGACTTCTCCTTTAGCATCATCACAAGGTTGACATTTTTGGTTTTGAGTGAAATGCCTCGACAGCTATTAGATGGATTGACAAGAAATTTAGTACACACATTCATGTCCCCGTCAGGATGAATTTTAATATAAAAGTTGTATATGTAATGTAAAAGTTTGGTGATCCTGTGATTTTTCATCTCAAATTTTTACTTTGCTTTATGAACAAATACCTGCAAAATTAAGCATTAGCTGTACTTCATGTTAATTATAATTGTTTTGCATACTAAGATGAAGAACATGGTAAACATTTCACCTGCGAAACACCTTACTATTGTCATTGTAAGCATGTTAGCATGTTGTATGTTGTTTTAGCTCAAATCACCACTAAATAGCCTCATAAAGCTGCTAACATGGCTGTAGACTCTTTCTGTGCTTTCCAATCATGGATTTATAAAGAGAACTGGATACAGCGCTGGAGGCAGGCTCCCATTCTTTCCTATGATAGTTGCTCAGTGGCGCATGAAGCCAAAGTAGCTCGACTGCCGAGTGATAAAATACCCTGATCATCCGGTGATTTTCTGCATCCATTGGGCCCAGAGAGCAGGCGCAGTAGCGTTTCCTTTAACTCCGCCTCACAGCCCTCGGTCCAGCCTCGGTTTGGGGCTCATTAACATGAACGGAGGAAGGAACATAACTCTGGATTCGAGTATTAGTGCATTTTGCAACGTTTAGGACCTATTGATTTAAATAAGGGCTATTAGAGTGTTTATACTGGGAAGTTGATTCACCTCAAAAAAAATTTATCCGTTGAGTTACAGATGTCTCTTTCCCGATGTAAGTCTATAGGAAAAAGTACTTTGGGGTTTAATGGTATCACGTAACGTACACGGAAATTGTAGTACTGCCATTTGGCCACCACGGAAATTTGCTTCCCAGCCCTGCGCTCTTCCTGGGGGCTTGGGTCCAATACCCATACTACCGTACTATATGTCAAAACAAAAATGTGTATGTCCCAATGCATAGTATGTCATATGCAGTATGCCAAAAGTACCAGGATGTCCTACATTTGGTTGCATTTTGCAGTATGCAAGCCAGCATGCTTCTCTGGCGATTCTGACCCACAATCCTCTGTGCAGCGGATAAATGAGCAAAAGGGTCAAAGTTCAAGGCACAATATATGGCGAAGTAATATGTCCCAATTGTATGCATACTGCATGCAACAGGACACACTTTGTAAGGGTAGCTGCAGTTTGTACTAAAAGTAAAAAGAAAAAGTATGTGATTTGGAACATAGCCATAGTCTTGTTGTATATAGTGTCTCGTGTAAGAAAAATAATTAAGATTAATGGCATATTCCTCCCATGCACACATGATAGCTGTTTCCTGTTTTCATCTTGAGCTCAAAACATCTGAAGTTACATTTCAATTCATCATGCTGGATTAAAAATGACAGAACATTAAATAGAAAACAGCAGGTTTAATGTGTCTCACATCTGTCCCATATGTGTTTCTGTCACCGTCCCCTCTGCTGCTTCAAATCCACTGATGAGTCTCCGCTTTCCTCTTTGAGCTCTGATGGAAACCAGTGTAAGGTCTGAGGCAGCGAGGGCAGACGATCCATGCAAACCAATGAATACAAATGAGAAATGAGTCTCTCACTCCATTTTCTCTCTTTCCTCATTATTAGATTTCCAGACAGCAGTTCTGTCTGCCACCTTATGAGGTCTGCATCGTCACTGCCATCTGGCTGGTTAGTCACTGCCCACTAAACATCGCCATTTTCATAATCAACAAGTAATGCCTACAAGGAAATATTGAGTTACTGCCGGTAAGCCTGTTGCCTTCTATTTGGAAGTAATTTAAGTTTGCAACATCACGCCTAAAGGCTTGTCCGATCGTGTTTTTATCACCTCAAAAATAAGATCTATTTCAAATTTTTTATAAAAACACACCTTACATTCTTTTATATTTTCATACCTTGATTGTTGAACAGCCAAACAAACCATTGACAGGCTACAGACTGTACGGACCTCAGCTGCCAGGCTTTTCATCAGAACTACATGTGTTAATGTTACACCGGTCTTCCCCTCTTCACACTGGCTCCCAGAAAGGTTTAGAATTGATTTTATAATGTTATTTATTATATTTAAAGAGGCACTCCACCAGTTTAATATGTCGAAGGGAGTTCACTTGTCATGTTTAGTGCTACTCAGCTTGTTAAAACAGTTGAATAATGTCTTCTGTGGCTTTGGAGGAGCTCTGTCAAGGCTGAAAAAACGTCTCATTTGACATCACCCAGATTTCTTGACTTTAGTTTGAAGACAGAAAACCTGATCCCTTAGAGTTTGAAAGACGATGTGGGTGTTTTTCAGACTCTTTAAGGGCTACTCATGCTGTTCCTCCTTGGTTTATTTCTGACCCTCTAGTCCCATATGAGCCGATGGCCGTTGCATAGCTTGAGATCTTTGGGCAGAGGTCTTATTGATAACATTTTTAAGTAGATGAATATTTAAAAAAAAAAAAAAAAAAAAACATCCACAGAGCTTTTCAAAAAGTAGTGGGTAAAAGTATGGCTTTTCCTGAAAAAAAATATTATGATTGTGTATTAATCATTTAAAAAATGTTGGCGGGTCCGAAATAAATGTTTTGTTTATCTCTGTGTCTGACGTTTGGTTCCCACTTCTAACGAGGCTTGTGAACCAATAGACGTTGGTATCTCTGGGTCGTCAATGAGTGTAGAAAAAACAGATAAATGGCTGAGATTGACGGTAAGTGTCTGGCAACGACTTGTTGTGAAGTAAATGCAATGGAACGAGGGACGGAGAATGTGACATCTAGTGGCTGAATGTTATCAATGTTATCAATAGCACCGTTAAACTAGTCGGGACAGAGTCTTTGCAGTCAGCAACCTGAGGCGGTGAAGTGACCTGTCTGAAGAAATAAGTCTGGCTGCAGACTGTTATCATCGAGTTTATCCTGATTTTACTTGAGTTTTCCTTATTTCTGATATGTCATTTTACTGGAATTTGTTTTACTCCCAGTTTGTTATTCTGGTTCAGCTTAATAGCATTGTTTGTCCTCATTTTTACATTTGCTTATGGACACAAATGAACTCCAAGATTCCAAACATTCCCTGGTTCCAGCTTCTCAAATATGATGAATTTGTCTCATGATAGTATACTGAATATATATATATATATATATATATATATATATATATATATATATGTGGTTTTTAATTTTTTGCCTTGTGTGAAGCACTTTAATTTTTAAAAAGTGCTGTACAAAGAAATATTATCCCATTATCTTTATTACATTGAACGCTCATAAATACAATACGACCTTATTGAGAAAGTGTAAACACTGTGAATCTACACTTCTACCCTCAGATGCTCTACAGCAGCAGCTGGAGGGTTTTTCTCTCAGAGTGCAGCGTGACTTTGTCCACGCGTTGCCAGATTCTGGCTAAACTGGTTTACATGCAAATAAAACATCGATGCTTCTACCAGACATGACTGTGGCAAACAATATGCGCATAGTCTCACACCAGGTATGATATATTTACTGGTATCTGTGAGGACGGGTATTATAATCTTGATTAAAGCCTTCTCAGTCACAGTGAAATGTGATGTAATCCCCCAGAGGACACATTCATAACATCATATTTCCACTGACCCGTCTCTCTGAATTCACCAAGCTTTTGTAGACTGAATCAGTGTCTACCCAGCAGGCACTGTCACACTCCATCAGCTCCATTTCACAGCCGTGTTTGTTTGCTTTCAAGAGCTGTGATGTTACAGAGCGTCGTCCGTCTGTCGCAATCATCACATTCAGTCATTCTTGGGCAATCTTTGAGTGGAAAACAGCGTGCACCAGGGAATCTGTGTGTGTGTGTCATTATAGGAGACTTACTTCACAATAGTTTTGAGTTTGCTCCTTTGTAGTCATGATGAGCAATTTTAAAGCGTGTGAAACTTTCCACTGCCTCTTATGAAAGACTGCCTCTTGCACCATTTGGACAACATTTGATAAGACACATGAACCGGCTGTAGCTGAGGACACAGAGGTTATGTCCTCGGTACTTTTGTTCCAGGAAATTTGAGGATTTGAAACATATATTTGTTATTTTATGATTTGAAAGTTACACATTATGAGGCTTTTAAATGGCGACATCCACTTTGACTTGGACATACAAAGGAATAAATAATAACAATTCAACTAATTTCCTTACAAGAATGTAATTCTTCTAGGAGAGGAGGAGGGGGGGGAGTAGCTCTTATAAAAAGCTTTTAGATCACTGGTTCCCAGCCTGGGGGTCGGGACCCCTCAAGGGGTCTCAAGAAAAATTTGAGGGGTCACACTTGTGTTATATATACAGCCCGGTCTCACTCCCACCCCGCCAAATACTGCCGATTGTGTAGCTTCCCCCAGCATCGGATAACGATGCACGGAGGCACCCTTTAGCAACAGTTTGTGACTAACCAGGCTTTCAACTAACTCCAATGTAAACCCACCCGTACCGTTATTCGACAGTTGAAGCAAGTGAGAGTTCACTCAGGCCGGGTAGGAGGAGTTGTCGTGGATAGGTCAAACAAACACAAGACTTTCAACCAGGAGACGACTGTTCGTGTCCCGTGTGAAACTAGAAGTAACGTTGACTTATTTGGTCACGTCAGTCGTTATTTCCGAGACTCGTTGGTCACGTCAGTCCCGTGAGTCATTTGTCAGTGAAGTTAACATCAACCACGACCGTTTCCTGATGATACATGTCCACACCGTCCTTTCCTTTTCCCATTCATTGTCTATGTAAGCAGCCATGCAATGCATTCTGGTAGCATGGCGGCGCGATTCGAGAGACGGGGCATCGCGCTGGCCGCTCCTCATTTGCATAAAGTTGAGGCCTCGGCTACTTTATGCAATTCACTGGTGTCCGGTGTCCTCTGGAAACTCCCGAGATACTTTTTAACTAAGCATTGTCGATCCAAAATAAAGACAGATTTAGCAACTGCATGGCTTATTGCTTGCATTAAATGTTTTCGGAAACACATTTTGGTGAACTGTTCTCGGGAAATAAGAGAAGAAAGTTTCCAATCAAGCCACCATGTTGGTTCCAATTTGAAAACTGGGAGCAGCAGCCCACGAGGTAAATTTTTCGTCCAATCAAGTGCCTTGTGTCTAGTGGCAGCCCATCAAGCGTCCAATGCTGGAAAGCGAGGCGATCCCTCGCGATAAAAAAACGCCTGTGTGGACATGTACCATGACCCCAACTAAGTGGTTGTGTTGCCTAAACCTAACTTCCTGTGAAAACGGAAGTTTATTTTGAAAGGTCACTACGCATGTAACAAGCGTATATTGACACGCTGTCCCTGACATGTCCAAAAGTAATGCAAGAGGGGTACCCCGTGCGTCAGTCGCCGATGCAGAGGAGCACTGACCAAGCGGCGGTATTTGACGAGTTGGGAGTGATAATGTGTTAATAAATACTGTATGTATACTGTGAGGTCACCATTTTAGACAATCGTGTAGGGAAACTCTGGGACACCCAACTATTTTTACATGACTAACAACAAAAATGAAAACACTATAATGAATTAAAACATGGTATGGTGATTCAGGTCTCTAAAAATGATCTGTGTGTTTGTGGAAATATTGAGATACGATCTCAGTATTTCTAAAATCCTGGCTACAGCCCTGACATAAACACACACAACATTCAGGATTAGCATATTTTAATGTTTAGTTTCACCGACAAAACTACCAAAACAGCACGTCGTAGAGATGACACCAATGAAAAACTCAGGCCTAAAGTTCAGATTTTTGTGAGGCGTCCGCTTACAGGAGCCATTTCCATAAACGCACACAGCTACAGAGAGTATTTAGTAACAAAGTGAGGATATTTACAGTCGTTCTTTGTTTCCAGGGTCTGCTTTTTCAGTCTTCATGGACCAGATGCCAGTCTCAATTCCACACTTCTCAGGATCACATGTTTGGTGCTTAGTGATATCTCCGGGTTTCAGACTCTCCCTGGAGGATCCAGATACGGGGCATGAAAATGACCATGAGCCAAAGCTAACCATGGTTGGCACTGCAGGGCGAACTTCAGCGACAGCAGCAGCAGCAGCAACAGCAGCAGCACTATAATCCATGATAACTTGCTTTTTTTTGTCTATGAATAAATGAGGCTCAACATGCTGGAGAGAATCAGGTCTAGGTTTTCAACCAGCATGATTTCTGACCATGCAGATTGGGATTTTGAGTCTCTTCCCCTTCCCTCCCAAGACTTTATTGATCAAAATATATCAACATTTACATTTTATCATAACAAGAATGTTTAAAAAAGTGAATGGAAGGTACAATCAAAGCCTATATGGTATACTGTATAGAAAAATTAACATAAGTACATAAAGGCAGATCAACATTCAATTTTGTAGATACTATTTTTGTTTTTGTGTAATTAGAAAACAAGTCTTCAAGAAAAATAGTAAATATGCGTGTCATTTTGGAACAACAACTTGTCTCATTTGTCTCATTTAATAAAAAGCTACAAGGATTATTTATTATTTTTATTACTTTTTATTACTATAAGTGAGGTTTTGTGCACAATTATAGTTCTCACAAAAGGAAAACGTTTCTTTAGAAATTGGCCCCTTCATGGTATCAATCTTGCATCTTATTTGTTTAATGATAATGGTAACGTGTATTCTTACAATGAATTCATGATGACTTGTCTACCTTTAAAGAATTTGCATGTATTTGTGAAGCTATTGCATATGGTCTGTCTTATTTTATACAATGAAATATTGGCTTAGAAGTCATAAAGAATTTAAACCACAACCAATTTGAATCAGTGGTCTATACGTATAACACTGATTAAATATCCAATAATTAGCATACAAAATACATGTCACAGACAGATAGAGATCACTTCAAATCTTCTTGGAAATTATTGTGAAATCAATTAACTGAAGATAATAAATGGAATAAAATGGGTCATTACCATATACATTTTGCATATTCAATAATACTTTAGAAACACAATAAAAAAATCATTAACATGTTATTACAGTTTTTTTTTTTAATGCTTCATTGATATTGATGTTAATCAATAAATAAACTCCATACTGTCCAAACAGGTCTCTCAGATCTGCTGGGTTATATTAGGCCTGCTAGCTGTTCCAGAGTCCAGGTTGAGGTCAAAGGGTTATTCGAGCATTTGCTGCACTGACATGTCGTCCAGTTAGTATTCGATCTGCTGACACTGTCTCTGCTTTTAAATCCTGTCTTAAGACACAGTTTTACAGACTTGCCTGTTTGTCTGATAACTCTTATTTGTTTACATGATACAGTTGTGTTGTGCAATCACCTGATTTTAAGCTTTAAGCTTTTTTTAATAGTTTCACTTGTTCTTCCTTTTGGATGATTTATTTGTAAATTTCATATATACAGTCTTTTAACTGTGTTTGTATTTTGCTGCTATGAGTTTTCCTTTCTATATTTGTTTTTTTCTTTTTCTTTTTATGCTATCTATGGAAAGCACTTTGTTTTCCCAGCTTGAGCAAAATATTTCATTATTATTAAATTTTTATTGTATTTATTTATTTAAAAATATATTTTAATATAATTTTTTCTATATTTATTTATATATGTGTGTATTTATTCATTTAATTTAAGGTCTCTATTTATTATTATACTATCATTAATATGTCATAAATGCCATTATCACTATTTTACTAGAATATATATTTAAATTGATGTATCAATATTATGTTTATAATTACCCTTTTTTTTTTACAATTACATTGGCGTGAATCTGTGTATTTTTCTATCTTATAAATTATGTTTTTCTACTAACATATTGCAACTGCACAGTAGATTGAGAATAATTTATTTTCTAAATAAAACTAATCTTTACAACAAAAAAAATACCCAATTATTACTCTCTTTTTATTTATTGTCTTTATTTCACAAACTGGTCATTCAGGTTCAATTATTTTTAAAGGACACTTCTCTTATTTTGTTTGTCAAAAGATACTTATAGGGTAGAGTCCAGATGATCTTCCACTTGAGGTCTTTTACAAGGTTGTTCCAGTAATTGACAACATAAGGCACACAAACAATAATGACTCTCTCTCTAACTATTTTAATTATGTCTTAACCCTCCTGTTACCTTCAAATTTACTAACATCTTTTATCCTTGGGGTCAATTTGACCCCAGCAATTTAAACCTCCAGAAAATGATTATAATTAAAATTGTTACCCAAGTTTATGTGTCAGGTACTTTATGTTTGTTTGTTGACTACCTAAATAGCCCTTTAAATAAAATCAATATCTTCACGGGAACCATATTTTGCCACCCCCAAAGCGTGGGGAAATATCAAAGTTCTCGCGAGAATGATGTTTCCCCTCCCCCATGTCGTGTGAACTATCAGTGGTTCTCGCACTACTACAGTTATGGTTATGTTAGGTTAGGGCCCTAAAGCTTTTTGAAGATTATAAAGTTGCATGTTATAGTGACCTCAATATCATCCAAAACAAATGTGTGTAAAATGTTGATATTTCTTATATGTTTTATACAGCTAAAACAGCCTGGGGTCAAATTGACCCCAAAGAACACCGATGCGTACAGCATGTGTACAGGACGTTGAAAACATATCATCATTTTAATTTTATGTTTACCCAGTTGTCCCCATTAAATTAGGAAAAGTCATTAAATATGAAGCCAAAAAAATGATGTCAATCATTTATTTAGAGACGTTAAACATTGAATGGGGTCAAATTGACCCCAAAGATAATAGGAGGGTTGTTCTTTTGCACTTTGTCTTAATGTTCTTGAATGTTCATGTAAAGCACTTTGAACTGCCCTGTTGCTGAAATGTGCTCTACAAAATAAAGCTGCCTTTCCTCTCATGTCATCCAGAGGGAGTTTATTATTACATCACATTCACGCGCCCACGACCTAAACAAAAAAAAAACGCGTCATCATCACACACGCGACATCCATTCTCTCCAGTCGGTGGTGGAGAGTCAGTAGAGAAGAGAACAGACCTGGCGGGTTGTCGGAGAGAGAGGAGCCTCTGGACGGCTAATCACACTCTAGTTTACTCTCAGTGGACGTGTTTCACCTCCTGACGCCTTCACACGTCTCCTGCTCAGAGAACAGAGACTAATACTCTGACATCACACAGCAACTCTGCTTCACTAGAGGCTAGTTAGCTCTGAGCTAACGAGCTAGCTGCTGCTACTCAGGTTGCCTTGCTGCTGCTGCTGCTGCTGGAAACCAAGCAGAGACACAAGGAGCCTCGTTAGCTTCACCCAGCTCCAACAGGATATCTCTTTCTTTGGTCTGGAGACACGACCTTAAAGGGAATTAACCGGAGAGGCCTGCTGTCTTTGTTCACCTGCACACCTCTCAGGTAAACACAGTGTGACATCACAAAGTGTGAGATGATCATAATGTAGTAGTAGGACTAGTGGAAGTGGGCCTAGCATTAGCAATGCTAACCAACAGCTAGTTGGCTAACTAGCTGTTGGTTAGCATTGCTAAGGCTAGCCAGCTTAACGCACTTCTTCTGTTGATGTGGGAGCTTCTTAGAGGTTTAAAGAAGTTATTCAGCTCACTGTGGCTGGTCTGTACTCTGTGGTGATGTTTCCACTATGAACTGAAACACTCACACTGAGTTTGGTGACTTGTTTTGTTGGATCACTCCGCCGTTCAAACTCTCAAACTTTTGCCTTTTAAAAAAAACAAGCTGCACAAACTTTGAGTGAAAAGAGCTGCACAAAGTGTGAGGAGTTCAGTCCGCATGCAACACGTTTATTATGTGATGAGCATAACCTTGTTATGAGTATGTTTGTTTATCTTGGTTTAAAGTGTTTTAGTGGAGCTAAATGGTCTGGTTTTCTCTTCATAGTCAAGGCTTTTATGCCCAAAAGCTTGAGTCAAAAAGCTGCAAAAGTGTGTAAAGGAGTTCAGTCTGCATGCAACACGTTTATTATGTGAGGAGCACACACTTGTTAGGAGTGAGTTTATTTATCTGGGGTTTTAGTGTACAAAATAAGGAGCTAAATGGTCTGTTTTTCTCTTGATAGTCGAGGCTTTATGCCCCAAAACTTGAGTCAAAAAGCTGTGAGATACAAGCTTAACGCACTTCTTCTGTTGATGTGGGAGCTTGTTAGAGATTTAAAGAAGTTATTCAGCTCACTGTGGCTGGTCCGTACTCTGTCCTAATGTTTCCAGCATGAACTAAAACAATCAGATTGAGTTTTGGTACTTGTTTTGTTTGCTCACTCCGCCGCTTAAAACTTTTGCCTTTTAAAAAAACAAGCTGCACAAACTTGAGTGAAAAAGTGTGAGAAGTGTGTAAAGGAGTTCAGTCCGCATGCAACACGTTTATTATGTGATGAGCACAAACTTGTTATGAGTGAGTTTAGTCATCTTGGTTTTTAAGGTACAAAATACAAATGTTGGTGTAAGGTAGGAGCCAAATTGTCTCTTTATAGTCAAGGCTTTATGCCCCAAAATGTTGTTTTTCTTGCTCACTCCGCCGCTCAAAACTATTGCCTTTTTAAAACAAGCTGCTGCACAAACTTTGAGTGAAAAAGCTGCAAAAGTGTTGCTGAAGGAGTTCAGTCCGCATGCAACACATTTATTATGTGATGAGCACAGACTTGTTATGAGGGAGTTTATTTATCTTGGTTTTTAGTGTACAAAATGAAAGATGTTGGTGTAAGTTAGGAGCTAAATGGTCTGGTTTTCTCTTGATAGTCCAGGCTTTATGCCCCAAAACTTGAGTCAAAAAGCTGCAAAAGTGTTGCTGAAGGAGTTCAGTCTGCATGCAACACGTTTATTATGTGATGAGCACACACTTGTTATGAGGGAGTTTATTTATCTTGGTTTTTAAGGTACAAAATATATGGTCTCATATAAAGGTGTAAGTTAGGAGCTAAATGGTCTCTTGATAGTCGAGGCTTTATGCCCCAAAACTTGAGTCAAAAAGCTGCAAAAGTGTTGCTTAAGGAGTTCAGTCCGCATGCAACACGTTTATTATGTGATGAGCACAAACTTGAAATGAGTGAGTTGGTTTTTAGTGTACAAAATAAAAAATGTTGGAGTAAGTTAGGAGCTAAATGGTCTCTTGATAGTCAAGGCTTTATACCCCAAAATGCTACCAGACCCCCCCATGTGCAGTTACCTTGGGCCTCACTTCTTAGCTGAATCCAGATGTTCTCGGGGGGCACACGGATGACAGAAACCAACGGGACAATAACATCAGTTTGTAGGTTGTTTAGAGAGTTAAGATGCTAAATTTTTACTCTTGAAAAAGGCAGCTCCTTAAGTAACAGTAGATTGGCTGATTGTTACAACAAACTGTCCCCTATCCATCCAGTTGTCACTTTATTAGGTACACCCAGGGAATGAAATTAGCACCTTTTCAGGTCACCTGCCACCATGGCAGACAGGTTTTCCTTATATTAAGAAATATTATTTTTAAAAAGCAATTCTAAAGCCTAAATTATATATAGTCATGGATTAAGGTTACATGATGTATTCCAAAATTCTACAGTCTGGTACCACTGATTCAGTGTTTACAATTTTAAAGCGTTCTACCTAGATTTCAGAAGTGGCAGACACAAATTGAGTGGCCGGTAGAAATGTTCAGTAACCTGTCACAGTGGCAGGTGAGGAAAAAGGTTAATTTCAGATACTGGATACACCTAGCCAAAACTAATCGAGTCTGCAACAACAGCCCTCAAAGAAATCCTGCTTTCATGAAGGTTATAATATCCAGTTTGAGGGATGTTGTGATTCAACTTTGTCATTTTGGAAGTAGTTTGTTGAGTTGTTGAAATTGTATTATGTTATACGCTGAGAGTTGTTTCTATTATTTAGTCTATGTTTATTGAAGTAGTTGGTAAAATCTATTAGAAACACTAGTATTTAAATTTTGAGTCTCATCCTGGTTGTGATGCTATATGGGATATAGAAAATAGAGCATAAAGAGATCTGGTTACTTATGTCACTGTATACGATTCTAATATTATCAAAGTTTTCTGATCGTCTGCGGCAGTACAGCCATGTCTTTGACTTCTTAACAACCAGAAAAATCTGTAGTTTATGTACTGACTGAGCTACCTCAACCGTCGAGGATGAACCCAGTTTGATTTCTGGCTCCTAGGGCTTTCAATCGATTAAAATATTTAATCGCGATTAATCGCATGATTGTCCATTGTTAATCCAGATTAATCGCAAATTAATTACACATTTTTTATCTGTTCAAAATGTGCCGTAAAGATAATTTTGTCAAGCATTTAATACTCTTATTAACATGGGAGTGGGCAAATATGCTTGCTTTATGCAAATGTATGTTTATTACCTGAAATCAATTAACAACACAAAACAAAGACAAATATTGTCCAGAAACCCTCACAGGTACTGCATTAGTATAAAAAAATATGCTCAAATCATAACATGGCAAACTCAAGCCCAACAGGCAACAACAGCTGTCAGTGTGTCAATGTGTTTACTTGACTATGACTTGCCCCAAACTGCATGTGATTATCATAAAGTGGGCATGTCCGTAAAGGGGAGACTCGTGGGTACCCATAGAACCCATTTTCATTGACATATCTTTATTTAGCCGCCTCCTCGACAAGCTAGTATGACATGGTTGGTACCAATGGATTCCTTTGTTTTTCTAGTTTTATATGATACCATCACATATCAAGTATCTTCTCTCTGGCTTTAAAACTGAGCCCACTGCAACCTAAAAATCGCAAGTTGTCTTAATGGGGTAAAGAAATTAGTGGCGTTAAAATGAAATTTGCGTTAGCGAGTTATCATCGCATTAACTTTGACAGCCCTACTTGTTGCATTTACCACTCTGGTCTCATATAATCTTCTGTAACGGGAGACCAGAACAGCAACACAATTTATCTTCTGCATAACTGGTGTCAGACTTTACTTTATTTCAACATGTAGACCATCATTACGTAATTTGTTATATATTTTTTTTTTGTTGACTTAGTTTAGTAAAAGATGCACCTGCACACATGACAGAGAATGATGAGAAACTTGAATGAGGTGTTTACATGCCACACTTTTTTTTTTTTTTCTATTGTCATCCTGGTAGCAAATTCAGGTTTTTCAAAACAGGGATAAGGATTTATCAAGGTTTCTGATACCAAGATATGATGTTTACATGTGTTACACATAACCAAGATAACGCTAGAGCGCACTCAACTTTCAACCCCAGTTTGACCTCATCGCTTCATGTCTAAGGTTAGGGAAATCCGTGGGTGTGTAATGTATATTCACACAAACTCAAGTCTTGAACTGTTCATTACGCATGACTGCTTAACAATAGAATTACATAAATACCAAATAAAGTTTCAGTTCTCTCCGCACCCTGATCCTCTCCTGTTTGACAATATATTTTTCTTGTGCTGTTTTCCTAGTCTGGAAGTTTAATTTAAACATCACTAACATTGAGATAAATTACCATCCCTAATAGAAAAGACATTTCACAGAAGTGGTGGCTAACTGTTGTTAAGCCAAGGTCATGAGGCATCAGAAGGAAGAAGGGAAGTCAGGTCAAATGACACAGCCAACACATGGTTAACCTACTACTTCACTGTGTCACTTTGAAAGAGTTTGTAGACTAGTGGCTCTTATTTCCTCTCCAGGAGAATACTACTTCTCCACCCTACCTGCTAGTTAACGGCCTTCACTTGACCTCTCAGGTCTGAGCCTGTCCTTCATGAGATAGATAGGATAAGTAACAGCTGTCTCTTGGTGGTTGTACATGTGACAGAAACAGCATGGGAAAATGTGCAAGTTACCTTGATGATCAGTATGAAAAGCAGGAAAGGAAATAGTAATAGATGATGCTTTTTCTGTCAGTTGTCTTTTGTATTTGGCGCAGTGTCTTTAAGGACAATGTCAGATGAGAGTCATGTTGACACAACATCCTCAGGGTGAGAAATTGAAGTACCGTTTTATATCACACGGATTACAAAAGTGCAAAGGTGCTTTTCTTTTTGCACAAGATCCATGTGATGCCCAGAGCCTAACCACAGAATACAACAGTTTACACACAGTCAACAGACTGAACAGATACTTCACTGTTTACTTGTCAAATTAGATCTACAACTACTCCAACAAGGCTTTTCATTAATAGAAAACAACTCTCTGTAGAAAGTGTTGAAAACCATCGCATGAAGTAAACATCTCTCTGACAACATTGTCAACAAAAGTTGATCGCACAAAGCAATTTATTTCAGTGCTGTTATTGGTTTGTATAGGAGGTAGTAGTTTTCTAGGCAGCAACATTTGCAGGTGTCCGACTAATACTGTAAATCTGGCTTCTTTTGTTGAAGTTTGATATTGTGAGCTTTATCAGCTCTGACAACCTACCGTACTTCTGTTACAAACAGAAGAAAGTTTGGTCATAATGTATCAGTATTCTTGTTGCTGGGTATCAAATGAGTCTATATACTCTTAACTTTGTCTGTAATAATGTGCCATATATACGTATGCATATCATTAGAAGAGATTATTGAAGAGATCCATTGAGGACATGTTGGTCACAGTCATAACTAACTATTGATAACTAAATAAGTCTGTTTATTTGATTTAAAGCCAACAGAGAAAAAACACTTTGTTTTCTGGAGTTCAGCCTGTTAAGTTTCACCTTTTGACTTGATAAAGCAGTAATGTATTGAAACCTACACAATAAGACTACACATCAGCAGGGTTGTTAAGTGACCCCACCACAACTTTGGACATTTTTGTGGTAGAGTGAAAAATCTGGGAAAGGTGTAGCTATTGTAGGTGTGGGGACTTTTTTTCTTGTTTTTTTTAAAGATCATTTTTTTGCTCTTGCCTTTTATTGGATAGTGATAGCATAGACATGAAAGGGGGAGAGAGAGGGGATGACATGCAGCAAAGGGCCGCATGTCAGAGTCGAACCCAGGCCGCTGCAATAAGTACCCAGCCTTAGTACGCCCGCTCTACCAGGTGAGCTACAGGGGCACCCTATTGGAATTTTTATTGTTAATTTTATGTCAAATATCAATATTTTCATTAGGGGTGAAAAATCAATATGGCATAGTATCACAATATTATGCGTGGTAATATTGTATTGATACATGGACGTCAAGTATCAATCTTAAAGTCTTAAAGCTAGGGTGAATCTGATATCTTATGAAACTAGAAAACCTAAGGAATCCATGGGTACAACCATTTCATGCTAGCTTGTCGGGAAGAATGCTAAATAACGCTCCAAAATTATGCAAAACTTTGACGAGGAAAAACTGGCATGGCAATTTTCAAAGGAGTCCCTTGACTTCTGACCTCAATATATGTGAATGAAAACTCTGAGATGAACAGAATGAAAACTGTATCATATTAGACAAAACAGATGTTGACAAACTGCATAATTTGCTGTTGAAAAAAGGTAATAAATCGCAATATACAGTATCTTATCATAATACTCCTCATATCGCAAAATGTTTAAAATCGCAATAAGATCATATTGTGAGTATCGTTTGTGCCCTCATACGCTCTCATTACTATTGGTCTGGTCATGGTCCAGTAATTGATAATCTTGCATCCCAGTGTGATGAATAGAAGAGGCTGTTTATTATCTACAAACCAAGCAGCTACAGTTTTTTTTTTTTACCACCCACAACCAGTCAAAATGCCCTCTATGTATCCCTTTGAAAGTGCATGAGCAAGTATTAAACCCTTTCAGTTATTGCATGACTTTGTGTGGGACATAATGTGTTCCTCCATCTCTACGATTAAGGCGATATAAAGTGGTAGTACTGTGATGAAATACCGGCTGTGATTGTTGCTGCAAGGCCTTGGAGAGTGAGAGATGAGGGGTATCCTAGACTCTGTTTGCAGAAAGCTTCACATTCCCACACTCCTGACTGTTGCTGTGTAACTGACCCCGGGGCTTCCTGAAACCGTTCTCATATGGACAGTGAGATTTCGTGGCTTTGAAGCCTGTATTGACAAAACATGAAGTGTGATTGGTTATTAAGGATGTCAATACAGGGGAAATGTTTCAGATGGCACATTCCTGGAGACAAGGCTGGTCTATACTGACTTTTTAAAAATAATTAAAAAGACACAAAAGCATATTTGAGGCTACATGCTCAAGTGAGACCAATATTGCTGATAAACACTCTGTTCATCCAACTTATTTTGTGGCGCCGGGCTGATAAGATATTCCCTGTAGGCAACCACACAACCCTCTGAATGTTAACCCAATTATGAAACATATCATGTCATCTTGGATTACTGGGAAAACTGGGAACTGCAACTGCATGTAAATGTTTTTTTTAGATGTGTTGTAGATGTTTTCTTCTGATTTGTAATGCCCAGTTTGCTTTGTACTGCGTCCCTCGTCACTGCTATCTCTACTGTAGGACCGGGGAGGCTGGAGACAGACTTGTCCTTTTAAAAAAACAAAAAAACAAACACACAACTTTTTTTGGTTCCCTCAACAAAGGATTAGGGATGTCACGAGAACCGATACTTTGATACTAGGGCTGTCAAAGTTAACGCGATGATAATGCGCTACTTTCTTTAATGCATTAAAGTGGCAGTAGGCAGTATATTTTTGGCATCATTGGGCAAAAATTCCATAATAACCTTTCAGCATATTGTAATTCAAGTGTTCTGAGAGATAACTAGACTTCTGCACCTCATCATGGCTCTGTTTTCAGGCTTTAGAAAATCTAGCCCGGGTTGACGGGAGACTTTGACCAATCACAGGTCATTTCATTGAAAGAGTATTCCTATTGGCTGTGCTCCGGTCATGTGACCGGAACTTGGCGTTCCTTCACCAGATTTCACAATGGTGGCGGCGTCACAAACTTTCTCATTTTACAACTAAACCGCACACTACAAGATGATTTGTCATTGTTGTGTATTGTTAATTGATTTATAACAATAAATATATTCATACATTTGCATAAAGCAAGCATCTTTGTCCATATGTTGATAAGAGTATTAAATAATGGACAAATCTCCTTTTAAGGTACATTTTGAACAGATAAAAATGTGATTTATTTGCGCTTGTAACTATGGACAATCATACGTTTAATCACGATTACATTTTTTAATTGATTGACAGCCCTGGCACAAATGTAATCTTGTAAAATGTAGTTTTTGGGGAGAAACTTGAATAAATCCAGTTGTTTGAAGGAGATGTTTTCACAGCAATATAAAATAGATAATAGAGAGGGAATTATGACCTGTTAGGCTTCCTAACAAAAAACAATATGCAAATGGTAATAAAGGAGTCTATTTTGAAGTACATGGGATTTATTGTTTTACTTTAGTTTTTTTACAGTGGTATCGAATTGTTATTGAGAATCGGGGAATTTCACTGGTATTGGTATCAACTACTAAATTTCTGGTATCATGACATCCCTACAAAGGAGTAGGTGTTGCTGGCGGGCCAGGGCAAGAACTTTACCCTTTTCCCAATATTGTACACTCTGTTTGTTTTATTCAAATTACTACCATTATTTTGCTATGTAAAGTAGTTTTCATGTAAATGGACTGCGTAATAACGGTTCAGTGGCATCCAGTTTTTAGGAGACAAACCAGGAAAACTTTGGCAGGATCTGGAACGATGAGATCTGGAGCACACGCTTATAGTAGGAGGGGAGCTCTTTAATAAGGAGCAGCAACTACAGTTTGGATGTAAAAAAAGTCCTCATAAAAGAGTCAGAAGAGGCAGTGAAGACGTTTTAATTTCCTGCCATACATTGAGAATACCCCCAAGTCAATAAGGATGGCAAGGATTATCTGGCTGAGGGTCTTGGAGGAAGTGGACAGAACCAGGAGGATGAGGACTTAAGAGAGGAGCGTCTGAGTGCAGTCTGATTTATAATTGGCTTCCTGGCCTTTTGGGACCCAAAACACTGTTTAGCGAAAGGGACATTTGGATAATGAGTGATTCATGACATCCGCTGCATTGGGGGAATTGATGATGGTAGTTGGATGAGCATCCACAGTCCAGAGAGGACAGAGGGGAAGGGATTGAGGGCACAAGTTATGTCTACCGGTCAAGATGAATTTGTGGACTTCCAGATAGAGAGGCTGGAGAGAAATAAGTACAAGCCAGTGTTACTGTGTGGGGTTAAAAAAAAGGCAGTTAGATTTTCAAGTGGTAAAGGAATGTTTTAGCTGCATAGTTTGAATTTAGAGGCTGAAAGTTGGAAGTGTTATTTGAGTCAGTCTTGTTAAACATGTACCACTTTTTTCTTTTCATCTAATTGAATTAATTCAGACAATCCTGGGGTTGTTGAGGGAAAAGCCCATTAAGTAGGACATTTGAGACAACAGACAACAACATCAAGGAGGGCGGAAATAAAGGTTACGCTGTAAGTAGGTCAAATGTTTGGATATTATAACACACACCTTAAGCCTTTTCTATTCATTGAAGGAACTCCTGATCGCTGTGTCCAAAATGACTTCTTTGTTCACACCTTCAGTACTCAACTAACACTACTATAACATTCAGTAATTTACTTGGTAGTGAGCTGTAAATTAAGATTTTGGATGCTTATTAATCGTCATCATTTGGTGGCATCACTGACTGGTTTAGAGTCCTAACTACTACTACTTTTTCATTACACGGCTTTGTTGAATACTCAATTCTGATTGGTCAATCACAGCGATCTACGGTCTGTTATTTCTTTATAGCAGACTGTTGCTATGTATAACAGACCGTTGCTATGGACGCAGTTCTGATGTTGGACTCTGGCGCACCATTTTTGTGTCAAATTATTGATTTCTTAAGTAAGTAGCCGTGTAACAAGTGGGATAATGTACAGCTAGCAGGTCATTGTTGTGCAATAAACCCCTTCAGGGCGATGCATATACCGTTTCGTGTTGGGGTCCATGCCGGGTGCTGCATCGCCCTGTCGGGATCTCACAACGATGACTGGCTTGCTGTACATTATCCCTTACTTAGTTCTATTATGGGAATTTTTGAGGGCACTATATAGAACTTAAATTTCTCAATGAGTTCGTTGTAATCTGACCTTCCCTGTGCTAACGTTATGTTTACATCACTGGGCCGGCCCCACGAAAGCTCACGGCCTGCGCTCTGCGCTCATATGGCGGTTACAGCGGATAACGCCGTCCCGACTGAGGGCGCTGCTGCTGAAGCGTAGCACCTGCCTTACAGTTGCCTCTCAGGTTTTCCTGTGATAATTAACCTGAAACTTATCATTTATTCTCTTCCCATGCCCTGCTGTTATCCTGCACTCATATTCTATGCTCTTCTCACGCCCACAAATCTTTAAATTATGAATTTTTTTTGTTTGTTTTATTGCATATTTTATCATCCAATTTCTCTGTCAATACTGCTTTCATCAATCATGTGATGTGGTGTCTTCTGGTCTGTGCTTCCTTAACGAGTTTTCAGGGTTAACTAGAGATTTACAGACAGCCGAGCGGAGCGTGGGTGTGTTCTGCAGTTGTGAATGGCCCTCTGCTCTGTATCTGTGAGGCACAAGGAGCACGTTAATAATTCAGTGCTGTGCCATGTAGCTTTGAGTTGGTTAATGAACACAGAGAGGAATCTCCCAGGCATATTGCTTTGATGTGGGCTATACTGTGAACGCTGTGTGACATAGTGCGGGGACAAGAGGAAGTCGCAGATTGGGACATAACAAGTCAATAGTGGATGTATTATAGTTTAAAATTGTCCTGTGACTATCTTCTTGTAGGCTCTAAAAGATTAGTTAAAATACAGATAGGAGAATGGAGGAGAGTCTCTCTTTATCCTTATAGGAGAGACACCTTCTTTGTTTCTTGGTGCTGAACAAGCACATTTTTAACAGTTCCAGTATCTTTTCATTCATGTCTACAGGAACATGTAATGAGACAGTGTTCTCATAAAGAGCAGACCTTCCAGCTGTGTTTTTAGACACATTTCTCCATGAAAATGGTTCAAATTTGTGGTTTTGAATCGATAGATTCGTATCTCTGAGGCATTGATTTATCTGTACACTCCCACATTTTAAAGACTAAATTAGTAATCAGTTTTTAAATAATCAATTGTGATGGCGGTTAGTATACACATTATTATCTTGGCGGAGGCCTGCGCCCTCAGAGTGCCCCTCTAGTTGTATATATTCTGTATCTAATTTTGTATCATGATTAGGGCTGTCAAACGATTATAATATTTAATCGCAGTTAGTTGCATGATTGTCCATAGTCAATCGTAATTAATCACACATTTTTGATCTTTTCAAAATGTACCGTAAAGGGAGATTTGTCAAGTATTTAATACTCTTATCAACATGGGAGTGGGCAAATATGCTGCTTTATACAAATGTATGTATATATTTGTTATTGTAAATCAATTAACGACACATAATAATGACAAATATTGTCCAGAAACCCTCACAGGTACTGCATTTAGCATAAAAATATGCTCAAATCATAACATGGCAAACTCAAGCCCAACAGGCAACAACAGCTGTCAGTGTGTCAGTGTGTTGACTTGCCCTAGAACTGCATGTGATTATCATAAAGTGGGCATGTCTGTAAAGGGGAGACTCGTGGGTACCCATAGAACCCATTTTCATTCACATATCTTGAGGTCAGAGGTCAAAGGACCCTTTTAAAAATGGCCAAGCCAGTTTTTCCTCGCCAAAATTGACTGTAAATTTGAAGCGTTATTGGTTGATACCAATGGATTCTTTAATTTTTGTAGTTTCATATCATGCCAGTAACTTCACTCTAACTTTAAAAATGAGCCTGCTACAACTTATAATCGCAAGTTGCGTTAATACGTTAAAGAAATTAGTGGCGTTAAAACAAATTTGTGTTAACATGTTATTATCGCGTTTACTTTGACAGCCCGTATCATGATACAATACATCAGTATCTATTGAAATATAGTACATTTTCTTCAAATTTAAATGAGAATCATTTTATAGATATAATAACTAAACATTTAGTTAAAAAAACTGAATTCAATATTTGACAAATCAATGTACCTTGTCACTTTAGACCTGCATTAACTAATTTTTGGGCCACTTGAGGGCAGCAAGTTGTGAACACAACATGGACATATCACCTTTTAAGTTGATATGTTAAACGTATTGGCAAGTATTTGTTTATTTACACATTGTTTATTTACACATATTTACACAGCAGTTACGGAGCAACATTATCTTTCATTTGGAGTCCTGTTTCTGTTCGTCTGATGAATGTAAGTCCAAAATTCACTCCTGGCCTCTACAGACTTTGAGGGAAATATCTGGCTCTTTAGCTGCTAAATGCTCCACTATGTTCACCAGCTAGGTGCTTACTGTTTCTGTCTACTGTTTGGTGCGGAGCAGGTATAGCTGCCAGTGATGGGAAAAAACAACACAGAGAATGGTGAGAGTGAATCAAAAAAGTAAAGTTGCAGCCGAACAGGAGCTGAAACTCGTATAACGCTCAGTAAAGTCGAGGGGAGCTGCAGGTTTGATAATTCTCTGTGGGTTCATGACTATGAGTGATCTCTTTCACATTTGTTATTTGATACACTATTGAGAAAAATATTGATTATAGCTCCCGCAATATTACCTCTAGCAGTTCTACTCATTGATTTACAACAGTTATTCAATGGTGTAGTACAGCCAAATATTTTATAGTGTCTATATATAGTTATAATGGTGCAGTAAAATCTCTGATGGTTGACTACTTTCTTTTGTCTCATGATATATTTTGTCATGTAAACTCTCAGAATACTAATTAGTAGTTTAATTAGTATTGAAAATAGCTATTAGATGCAGCCCTAATGCATTCAAACTGATGGCAGACATGGGTTTTTACCACGTCACTAATGTTGGTGTGAAACGGGTATAAGTAGCTCCCTAACACACAGATCCATCTGCCGCCGTTGGTGTGATTTCCTATCGGAGGCTCTGTGGCTTTCAGCTCAGACCTTTTCCATCTCGCCTTAACACGATTGCATCTCTTCACTGCCACCCACAACTCGTTCCCTCTCTATTGCCCACCAGTCCTTCTCTGAGACTGCAGCAGAGGTGCAGGATGAAAACCATTTTAAAGGAGGCCTCTCCCAGCAGAGGTCCTGTTGGCATGGAAACGGCTGTCTTTGTGAATGGAGGCTTCTTTTACACGCCTGGTCAGAGGTTTGCCACTGTCTCGTAGTCCAAGAGGAGCCGGGAAGACTTCTTACAAGCAAACCTTTACAAGTTAACTGAAACCTGAGTTTATGTTGGTGTTACGGTACTTTTTGGTAACACACTTTGCTGTTTTATACAGCTTCTTAACTGTTGATTGTATGTGTGATTCGATTAGTTTCCACAGCAGCATTTCTTGTTTGGAAATAGTATTCTTTTCTCTCTTTGAAATATTTTAAAGATATTTATGTTTGTTTGGGGCGGCTGTGGCTCAGAGGGTAGAGCAGGTCGTCCACCAATCGGAAGGTCGGTGGTTCGATCCCCGGCTGCCCCAGGTCACATATCGATGTGTCCTTGAGCAAGACACTTAACCCCAAATTGCTCCCTTGACATCATATTCGTTCCATATCCATCAACCAAAACAAACCGCAGCGAGTCAAAATGAAAAAGCAGAAGACTGCGGAGGGTCCACGTGAATACGACCTGCACCCTCACATTTTAAATCCAAAGTGGTAAACACTACACATACAGTAAAGTATGGAAACACTTTGGGTTTCACACATTGATAGGAAAAGCAGAACTGGACATGATGGCTAAAGCTGCATGCTAACTCTGTTATGGACAGGAGACGTTATTGTATCATAGTAACGTGCTGCCAAGCCAGCCGTCACTCTCATCTCTGTGGTCAAATCGGCCGACACTGCAACTGTAGCGCACCCATATACTGACATTTTTTGTTAAACGCATTCAAACGGTCCTGATGGAGCTGACCATGGATGTATAAAGAGAACGGAGCTGACGGGAGAGCTAGCAACGGACTTGGCGAGGTTAGCGGACGTAGACACGTGCGACTGCGTACGGTTTTCAAAATTAGGTAACAACAAAAGTAACTGTATATAAAAAATACATATATGGAAATAAGATTGATTGGATTATATTCCCCTGAAGTATAAAACATTATTTGTCCCTTATAGATTAAAAAGAAAATACCCCTCATTTGTAAGGGAAATAATGTTATTCTTTGATTTTTGTGTTGCAGGAAATAATACATAATACCTGACAATGACTGATATATGTGACTTCAGGACATCTCTGACTACTACATACATGCTGAAAATCAAACATATGCAGCTGTCTTTAATTTCAATGTTAGGTGGATTCCATTAACAAGCCCTCAGGGTTTTTTTTTGCAGCCCATCTGTGCATTTATTTATGTTATTGTATATCTCATCTCTTCTCTTTTGTTTTATTGTATTATATGCACAAATAAAGAACCGGACATTATGTGAACACTAGAGTGCTCTCATTCACCTGCTGTTAACACTGATTATATAAGGGCAATTTAGACCAGAAGCTTAGAGAAAAGCAAGTCAAAAGATTGCTGGATCAAGCAGAGAGTCCTCTTTGTTTCTACTGCATTTGTTCAACACAGTCAGTTCAAACTCACAGAATTTCTCTGAATGCTTAAAATAGGAGGAAAAAAAAAAAAGTTGAGTGCCGTCATAAAAAACAACAACAAAGCGCTTTGCTTTTACAATCATGATCCCTTGATAATTGAATATTATAGTGTCCCCTACCTGACATTATAAAGTCATATGTTGAATAGCTACAAATCAGTAATTAGCTGGCATTTCATCAGCTCAACAGGAGTCAGGAAAGAGAACCCCACTAATAATACAGAGGTAAATCAATGGTGATATAAAGAAGCCAGGTTATTTGTCTAAATTAGTCCATGATTAGATGTTTTGAAGGAAAAGCAGCAAGTGACTGTACTCTGTGAAGCAGGACAAAGAACCACTGACCTAATTATTCATTTCCAAATTCAGTTTAATCAACTCAAAAGCCAAGGTCACTGCAGCACCCTGTCCTTGTCTTTTCTCTGCCACACAGTTGGCACACTCTTTGTCTGTCCTTTATACTGTTTCCAAATTGGGGTTAAATGGGAGGTTTCACTGTTAGGGAAAATAATAATTTCTCCCTTATGGTAGAATTTTGCCAAACCCAACCTAACCTTTTGTGTCAGTTAAGTCTGAAACACTGTATTTAGTCTGTTTGTGGAATCAGTTTCATGGTGCGGTTTGCCAACATAGAAACTGCCTAGAAATCGTCTCAGTTTGAAGTTATGTAGATCACAGATCTCTGGCCCACATTCCCTTTCTTCTGGATGAATTATTTACTGTTTATCCAAATTAAAGTAGGTTGGGCCTCGCTTACTGTAGCTCTAAAATGCATCTTGTGTGAATTGATCCCAAATTGACAGCTTTAAGTAGACATGAATACACCTAAAACTCACGACCGCTCGATATAAACACTGTTGTGATACCTACATTTGTTTTAAGTTGATTTATAATCTTTATTCTGTAAATTGCCTTTTACCCTGTTCCTCTTTGGATCAAAGTTCAATAACAGATTCTTTTGGTGTCATAAAGAAGAAGTAAAGGCACTAGAGGAATGTGTTGTATTGTCATGGTAGGATATCCTCCCTCAGACTTGACCTGGGTGGCTTTCCGTTGGGGACGCAGGCAGCTGGCGGCTCAGTTAAAGTGCCTTTAAGTCTATTAGAGAGGATAATCCTTGAGGGAGAGTTGCAGTGAACAGAAGGAGCGGGCAAAACAGTCTGTCAATTCACTTTCCTCACTTTTGCCATCTGATTGTACATCCCCTCCCGAAGCAGCCTATCGCTCTCAAACACATGGCCAGCATATGCTTTCTTCATTACTCCCTAAAAGGAAAGATGGCCTCCCTAAACAAGACGTAGGAAATAGAGGAAGAGTTTTAGTGCTGCTTCAAACAAAGTTGCTTTAAACGATCTCTGGGGTTCATTTTTTGACATTGCAAGATTAAAGTTAACAGGTGTATATTTCTCTGCTGTTGCTATGTCTTTTGTAACCCACAGTTGTTTCTCACATTTGTATTGCTTTCTCTACATTTTCTCTAGCCTCCCACCTTCCACCTTCACTGCTCCTGGCTCAGTCGGTGGCTCAGCATTACTTCAAAGGGGGAAGGTCTGCGGTGCTGCAGATAACACGCTGTACCCCAAAGCACCAGCAAGCGTTTCCAGAGCCCCTACGCAGTCCCTCCACAGACAGGTTAGGCCCCTCCTGTGTCTTGTGGGAAACAGGTCCTGCTACTCGTGTTTCTTTGCTGCTGTTCCTAGTGTTTTCATTCCTCTGGTAGCTCTCTGGCTCTTGTTCTGTTGAGCCCCGGGCTTCAATGTACACTTGAATTACATTGTCGCCTCGTAGCAATTGTGTGCACTCGACTCGTAGAAGTTGAGAACATGAAAGGAACCAGTAACCTGTTGGTATTTTGTTAGTAGGACTATTATGGCCTAGGGCTGGGCGATATGGCTTATAAATAATATCTCTATTTATACGCTATATCGCGATATACAAATTATATCTCAATATTTTCACAATTTCTCTTAAATAACATAGCTGTTCAATTCAACCCCTTGATGCGCATGATCATACCAGCGGGATCATTCTATCGAACTAATCTGAACACTCTGAGGTGGTGTACTGTCATACTATCTTTGGAAATGTATTCTGATGAAGTTTGTCCAAAATACAGTTTGCAGGTTGGAGTTTTTTTAATTGTCATTCATTTGTTATTTAATATTTATTCCTTTTGTTTTATTTCTTTAGTTATTATTGACAGTCTGACTGACTGACTTACACGTTCACTGGAAGATCACTTTTTCTTTTAAGCCAGTTCTTACACGCTCTTACCGTTATACCTAGTATATTACACGTACCACAAAACAGTGTGGGGGCTAGTTTGACCCTCTTTTATGAAGTGGAGGCTGACATCTTCCATCACCTTTTCCGACCTCAACACGTATAAACTCGCTTTGCCGCTTCACTTCTTTCGCTCTCTCCAGGCTCTTTCCCTGTTCCTTGCTTCCCTCCAGATAGAAAAACACATGCCCCGTACGCACATCCACGTTCATACACACTCACCCAGGAGTGTTTCTTTGAGTGGGAGAAGCAAAAACGACAAAGCAGGTCTCATTCCAGTGGCTTAAAAAAATTACATGACAATTAGTATTTGTACTCGATGTTCGCGATATAGTCATTTACTACATCCCACGTAGAACAAGCCACAATACATTGAGTATATATGATATATCGCCCTCCTCTATTATGGCCTATCGCATAGAAGGAGTCTTATTTATTTCTGTGAAAATGACATCCATACATACCTATGTTGTTCAGTCGGATGCCCAGGTGTATTAACTTTTTAACATATGGCCTATATGTTAAAATATAAGTTTTACCATAAGGTTTGAACACTTTTAATAATTATATATATTTTAGTGTTATCAAATATATATAATTTTCGATACATATCTAATACTGAATATTTGAAACGGTTTCAATACTCATTTTCCTCAGTATCGATACATGGGTACCAGCTGCCCTTTCTGCTTTCTCTTCTCTCCGACAGCGAGTTGACACACACACACACACACACACACATACCGCTGCAGCGTAGCCTTGCCTCCTCTGACTCACTTATGGTACGTGTCCACAGGGGCGTTTTTTATCGCGAGGGGACGCGACGCTTCCCAACATTGGACGCTTGGTGGGCTGTCCTTAGAAACAAGGCACTCGGCTCCTGATTGGACGAACGCTTTCCCGCCGTTGGCTGCTGCTCCCAGCTTTCAAACCGGAACCAGTATGGAGGCTCGTTTGGAAACTTTCTTCTCTTATTTCACGAAAATAGTTCACCGAAATGTGTTTCTGAAAACATTTGAGGCGAGAAATAAGCCATGCAGTTGCTGAATCAGTCTTTATTTTGGATCGACAACGTTTATTTTAAAAGATTATCGGGAGTTTCGAGAGGCGGCGAGTCGCGTCGGACGCCCGTGATTTGCATAAAGTAGCGGAGCCCTCAACTTCATGCAAATAAGGAGCGGGCGTCGTGACGCCTAGTCTCTCCAATCGCGATGCCACGCTACCAGAATACATTGCGCGGCTGCTTACATAGACAATGAATGGAGAGCGTGGAAAGCACGGAGCCTGTGGACACGTACCATCACAGTTCTGTATTGTTGTCACTCATCTCATTTGCTCTGGTTGAATATAATACATTACAGGTTTTGTTATCTTTATTCCGCCTTCCTTGAACGTTGTTCTTTAGCTTGGCAGCGTAATACTAAAATAACTCCAAACATAGCTAGCATAACCGCTACAACCATGTGGCAAATAACTAGCGCTCAGCTCGTTAGCTCGATGCTAACACATAATGAGAATTACCATTAACGCCACAATCTATTTGACTTCACATGCTTAATGACAACAACAACTTTTCTTTTCGTGGCTAGAAGCAGAGAACAGCAGAATGACGGCAGCAAACATTAACAATAATTAAACCGTTTTATTTAACATAACATCGTCTTTAATGAGCTAACACTATTGTGCCGTCCTCTCCTGGTACGGGACGTCTCCACCTAGTGTTGAGTCCGAGTTTGACCCCGTGAGGTTGCTGTAGTTGGTCCGTGTGGAGTGTTGAAGCAGCAGAGTAGCAGATTAGCAATGTGAAGTGTGAGCAGCGATTAGTTCATTTCCACAAAACAAAGGAAATGTATGCTTGTAAGAATGAGCACACATGTAGTTTTGTGTTGTTTATAGCCGTGTTATATTTATCTTTTTTAATAAAAATCTAAAATTGTATACAATCAGTCTGTCAATTTAACCCTAATGTATTTACCTAGATATTTGGCATATGTTATATATGTTAAATGTTGTGTGGGTACTTTTTTGGTTTACATTTGGGTCACAGATCTGACTTAATTAATTGATTCGATCAGATCATAAATTAGTTCCTTTTCTTAAATTGAAATGTAACAATTGCTTTTCTAAAATATTTAAATATTCCTCTACAGTGTCCATTACCTTTTTATAAACACTTATGTATTTTATTCGATCAGTGATTGTCTCGCCCTCTGCATGCCTCTGTGAATGATCACATAGCAATTTTGAAGATCAAATACTCCAGACAGCTAGCGGTGTGAATTGTTTGCTTCCAATAATTCAGAGTTTGATTCATGACCTTGTGTTTGGCAGTTTGATTCAAGAGCTATTCATTTTTCCTCTTTGATTTTGTAAATCATAATTTAACACATTTGGGCCAAGCTGTATAAACACTAAATACATGTAATAATGAGTGTGACGCTACTTTTACAAATCTTGCTTAAAATATGACACAAATTATTTTGCAATCATTTTACTTCTGTCAGTGATGTGATATAAATGGTAATATCCTTTTTTTGCTAAATTTGATCAGTGGATTTGAGCTAAAAGAAAAATATAATAGATGGACATTTTGGTTGGCAGCTCTGTGTTTTGAGCTCTAAAGTATTTTGGTAATGCTCAAAGTCATGGCATCTGTTGGCTTATCGGTGTTTCCATGGCAGCAGCGCGGTGCTGCTCAGGTTCCTCATGATTTCCTCTGGGATGAAACACCTCTTAATCTGCTCTCTAAGAACATCTTTGTTCGCCTGTGGATTTCTGTGGCACTGACTCTCTCTAGTGAAAAAAAGACTATTATACAAGCGTGTCTTCCATGTAATAAGCAGCCAGATAAATCTTTCCAAATGTACCATCAATATTTAATATGAAAAGTACCTCCGGATGTCATGTAGAGAAAAATGAGAATTGTGAAAGAAAGTATGTTAAGTTCATTGAAACCTCTGATAATAAGCTCCACTTAAATATTAACATAACAGGAAAGGAAAAAGATGATATCACACGCTGAACAATAGATTACTCGCCTTTGAAGATATTCACGTTATGTACGTCTTTGTTTTGTTTATTCTCTGGCAGTAGACACATGTTGGTGTGTGTCCCTCTCTGTGTCATGCAAATTGATCATTCATCCTTTAATTATAGGATATAAAAAGTCTGAATAATAATTTTTTTAGACCTGCTATTTATCTCGCTAAATGCGATATTTACGTGCCAATTACTCGTAATCATGGCACATTATTTGTAGCTATTGGAACCCAGTTTACAATAATCTAGCTTTCACTGTAATAGCATTTGAAGTAATTACAACTTCGCATTCAGTTCGATGTGCTGTGAAAATTACCAAAGTACATTTATATATTCATACAGAAAAAGCAGACTTTTCAGGCTTCACTAGGATCAGTGCTTTTCTCTCCAATTTGTTGGAACATTTGGTTACGTCACATCTGCAGACTGAGTGTTGATGTGATGCACATTAACAACGAGACAAACTATCAAATCAAATTTTGTGCTACTAAAGATAAAAAACACATGATGGCCTACTGTATCTTATAGGGCTGCTCGATTATGACAAAAATCATAATCCTGATTAATTTGGTTAATATTGAGATCATGATTATTTAACACGATTACTCATTGACTCATCATGCATTTAGAAAGAACATTTTGTAGCCTACATTTTAGAGTTAAATACATCAATCTGGTGAGAGCAAAATTAAGAGGATAGATCTATGAAGAACTTTGTCCTCTAGTAAACAATTTAAACATTAATACTTTAGTTTTATAGATATGAATGGTGATGACTCCAAAAAAAGTCGCCCCCAGAAAGCATGGCACGAGAGGGGGTCCGTGTTTCCGTGGGTGGATTTGCCGACATCGCCCTACTGAGGACAGTATGCCCACAGCGAGCACTAAGCAGCGAGGTCCAGGCGAGGGATGCTGTAAAGAACTACCTTCACCCTGGGCCTTTCCAAGCCGACCTAGAGCTGGTCGCGGCGCACCACGACAGAGGAAATACGTAAAGTTTCCACGAGTGGATCCTCCTACACCGAGCTGCCGCCCCTGACCCGGCAATCGAGGCAAAAGCACACCGCTTTAAAGGAAAGGGGTGCGCTGGATTTATAACCAAAGACAAAATGAGAGCGTCATTGCGATATCGAATGCAGCACCATAATCGAGTTATGTCGATTATCTTGTTTTTATCATCGTTGGAAGCCAAATCGTTATTGAAATTTGATTAATCGCACAGCCCTGGTATCTTCTGAATTGCAATATGTAATAAACATATTTAGGGAGCATATCGACCTGGTCTGGTCTGTTGGAAATTGTTATGAAACTTTGCAGAGCAGTATCGGAACAGTACAGAGGAAAAACAAGCTCTTTAAAGTTTAAACATCTGCACTGAGCCCGCCTCTCAAACTTGTAATGGAAACTTTAAAGGATGAAAACAGTGTCTTTAAAAGCTTGAAATGATTTTTCTTTGCTTTAATGACATTAATCAACTCTGAATCAACAGCCCGACCCCAACATGTATGATCTTACTCTTTCATTAATTCTGCCTCCTTTCATTAGTGTCTCTTTTGCTTTGAAACTCTGGCTCTGCATCACTGAAATGTGAGGTAGTTTGCTGCAGGGAAATCTTTTTTTCTTTTTTCTTTCAACCACTGAGACACAGCTGCAAATTGTGTCATGATTGCGATGGTCAGGTCTCAGGCGCTTGGTGTAGAAAGCTCCTAGAATTGGGAGGAAGGAGCTGTTGAGAAGGTGGGGTCGGAGAGGAAATGAGGCTGCATTCCTGCAGTGATTTATGAAGTGTCTATCATTCTCTCTGTACTGTTGGCTAGTTCGCAGCTGCTCCAGACAGTTCCCCGACTGTAGTAAAGCTGGACCCACCTCAGCATAAAGGAAATCATTAGTTGCCACATGAACGAAGTTCATACTGTGCAATAAGCTAAGTGACAGCTGCTAATTTGAAGATTCACCTGTGGCTCTAGAGCCCCTTCCCTTTTTGCTTTCCCCCCATACATCATCCCTGCCTGCATATTTTCCCCTCTTGGCATCCTCATGTTGAGACTGTGTTTCTCATTCACCGAGGAAAAATATCCTGAACCAAGCTCTCATGTGGACCACAGAGCTTGGAACTCAAACTGAACGCTGACAAAATACAGAATGAGCCACGTCTTATAAGCACGGGTCTAATGTGACTAGACGAGGCCTGTTTTATTATTAATCTGGAAGAGACTCACAGCACTGCTCGAACATGTCAACCAGACTTGACTCGAAGTTCACACCTGCAACAGGAATTAAAGACATTCTTCTAACACCTTTCAGGCTTTGTCTGACCATGTTGGAATAAAAGTTTATAGTCTACAATAAACTATACAATATGTTTGGTATATAAAGATTACAGTGGAAACAGTTGCAGCTAAAATTGGATTAGCCACTCAAAAATATGATTGGTTTATTTATTGCAATTAATATCCTTATTGCGATATTCAACATTATTGCATATCGCATATTTTCCTCATAACGTGCAGCCCTAATGTAAACTATTAACCTCTTAACAATCCAACGACAGGCCTGGCCGCTATTCTGTCTTTCAGAGGTTGTAGCGGGCTCAGTCTTAAAGCTAGATTGAAGATGCTGGTATCATATGAAACTAGAAAACCTAATGAATCCATTGGTACTCTGTCATGTTAGCTTGTCGGGAAGAACGCTAAATAGCGCTCCACCGTTATGCTAAATTTGACCTCAAGATATGTGAATGAAAACTCTGAGATGAACGGAGTGCAAACTGTATCTTAGTGGATAAAACATATGTTGACAAATTGAATAATTTGCATTTGAAAAAAAAAGGTAATATATCACAATATATCTTATCGCAATATTCAGCATTTCACAAAAGGTTTTAAATGTCAATAAGATCACATTGTGACTTAAGTAGCATGATAATATTGTATCGTAGGGCCTCTGGTGATTCCCACACCTAGTTAACAGGATGTTCATTGTGGAGGAATGATCTCATTCCACACCCTTCAAAATATTTTATGACCAAGTCAAAACAATAAAGCCTTCTACAAATACAGGACCATATTTCATCGAAGTGTTGTTGAAGTCTCAAATGTTATCTTTTTCTTTTCCATGTTAGTCATATTTCAATCACATGTGCGTAAAATTCAGCCAAAGTTTCCAAAAGAAATGGACAACTTTTCTGAAGAGAGCCTTTATGCTTGTGTTTTTCACAGTATTTTGTAGCATCTCCAAGTTATTTTTGTGATGTAACTTTTGTTATTTGCGATGCTGCTTGCTAATTTGTTTTGTAATAATAACATTCTGCATTTTAATTATGTAAAAGAATGAAGAGGAAAGTTTGTCCATTAGGTTAAATACTACTTCAGTGTCCTATAAGTTAATGCACACATAAAATACAAGTTGAGATACTTCCAGCTTGTCCTGTTCTTTCCACGACAAATCCTGGATGAGAGCAATGATATTGTTCCCTGAAGACGGTTGCATAACTTAGTGCTCCTGTCATATTTTGACCAGAGTTACTCAAACTGAACCGAGGCCAGGAAACACGGTAGTTGCATTCCTCCATTTTTTTGGCACATCCAGACACAGCCGACCCAGACTGAAGTCGCAGGCATCCATAACCGGTGTTCTTGCCTCACTCAAAGACCTCCGGGAAACATTCAGGACTTTTCCTAGAAAGCTCTGGGTTATCCACCTAATATAGAAGTTAAAAGGTGGCTTGTTTTGTTATCGGAACAGGGGGGTTGGCTAACAGCTTGCAGAGTAGGCGACACAGAAGTGGCAGACCTTTGTGTCCATATTAAGGAGAGGTATATGATAAATATGTGTATACTTGTTAGTACTTTTCTCTTCAGCCAAAGGGACTCTGGCTGAGTAATAATTTTCCTATTCATCTTGAATATTGCCACATGGCAACATATAAAGCAGATTTTGCCCTCAAAGCTTTACTTTTGTGCGTTTTTTTACTTCAATTCTGCCCTTATTTGCAAATAACAACCGATATAAGAATCACGAATTGTGAGGCTTTTCATTCTGTCGACCATCTTTCTGTCTCACGGTTATCGAATGTCAAACAGCTGGATGTCTGGGCATCTGTTCATTTCCCAGAACTCAAAGTTCATATCCAGTTTTGTTTACGTCAACTTCTCTCTACACGAGACAGCTCCTCGGCGCCGCTGGGGACTCTAGTGGGTCTAATTATGTTTGTGCACAGGTGCTCCATTTCTCATATTAAAACACCTTTTGTCTTTGTTTTGCCCCGTTCAGCAAATCATACTCTAGGGTGCAGAAATAAGCTATTCACCATTGGGCTATTTGTGCAGTGTTGATTTAAGGTGGAGGATTTCAACAGATGAACATATGGATTGGGTTAGAAGGATCACAGTCAGACAGACGGGGGTTTGTAGTAGCTCTACTGCTATAAACTAACTTATTCATGTTCAGAAACAGATCTTATCCAGAGGTGACAGGTGTTTTTAGCTTAAAGTGGCACTCTGATTTCAGTCCTGGTTGAATTGGCGAAACAGCAAAATGCGGTTTAATACCACAAGTCCCTGAATACTGGGGGCAGCAAGACAAACTATTGTCGTTTTAATAAAGAGCCTTTTTTCCATCATTCTGTGGGCAACTGTGATCTGATTTACACGGCATGAGTCTGCGAACATAGTTGGTTACCTCGCTGTGCAGCCTGTCGCCTGCAGCTGAACTCAGTGTCTGCTACTTCTTATTCCATTACTCCTTATTTCAAACTGATCTGCTGTCAAAAAATGCGTTGCATTTCCTGTGACTACTTCATAATAAAAGTCAGCTCCTGTTTTGCCAGTTAAATGTTTTTAATGTGAAGCTGCAGCAGTAGGAAATGTTCGGTTTACATTTGCAGTAACTTAATACAGCATTTTTTTCTGAGAATGTCGCCACAGACACTCAGTTCGTAATACTGCAAATATATAAATATTGCAATACGTTCATCAGTGTGCCATATGCTCAATCACCATTGTGTTACCTCATTCGGCGATTGATAGTGACTTAACAGACATTTATTTAAATACAAATCTTCAAGATTATTACTTTAAAGTTGAACTCCTGAATTTGATTAACATTTTTGTTGAAAAATGATCATTATAGTGTTTTCTGTTTTTTTCAGTGGGCTCTTATTCGGTTGTTGTAGTGCCAACAACTCTGACAGAGTGATACGTCTTCTCTCTTATGAATCACGTTACGTCAGTTTCAGAAGTTCCGTTGTCCCAGTTACACTTTCATTCATATCATGTCAATAATTTAAGATTACGGCTGACCCACACTAAAATATTTTTCAAATCTTAACAGATCTTGAAAATGTGAGAGACCCCACACATAATAACATGTTATGTTAAATTTAACAGTTTTGTTCCTATAGTGTGTGGTGAGCAACAATTTGGCCAAAGCAGCACACCATACACTAACAGATCCAATCATGAACACCAAGAGTCCCGACTCTCAAAACCTGAGATCTCGCAAAATCTCTTTCAATCAAACATGACTTGAGTAAACAAACATGGCATATAACAGGCAGTAAGAATTAGCAACTTTTTTGCACTACTTTGTACTGAAAACTCAAGAAAAAAATAAGAAAAAATATGGATGAAGTCATGGAGACACGTTAATTAAACACTCAGATTGTTGCCACAAATCAACAAGTTGGTCCTCCATTTCTGAGGTCCATCTTATTACTACTTTATGCATTGTGTTTTTCATTAGCCGAGTGTACAGTTGTTATTTCAATGTGTCAGATAATATCTTTAATCAATATTTAGATAAATAAAGGCATCAAATCAGACTCTGAATCGGCACATTCAATGTGAAGTGATTCGGATCGTGAAAAAAACACCTTGATCAGGACAGGCCTATTCGTTACACAAAAAGTGAGGAGAATCAGATTTCAGTTTGATTTTAAATTTCCAAAGAAGCCCCATCATGTTATTGCTGTTAGCTGTGCTCTGGTTTGCCAGCAGCTTCTCTCTGTTCACTTCCCCTCAGATGAGACGAGAGAGGAAGAACTGACGCATCTGTGGTGGTGACTCACTGTTACACACTGATGCAGGTGTTGCATGTCGTGCCAGGTTGTTAAATTGTTCTGTTGTAGTTTTTTTGGCGTGTTCTGTCTGGGTTTTGGAGAATAAACTGTGAAATGCCAGTATCCTTATCTCACTGCGCCGGCCCTCCTGCTTTCTCCTCTCGTTTTCCAGGCGGCCCCACGGCCTGTTAACTCTTTGATGACCTCTGAGATCGCTGGGATGACAGCTCTGTTTTCCCGCTTTGTCCACAGAAAGAATCAACCCTTAGAGTCGGACCTGGAGCGGAGAAGACCAATTGTGTCCTGAACAAAGACAGACAGAGAGAACTGTAAGTAAACACTACAGCTGTGTGAACTTCTCAGGGGTCAGGAAGTTTTTGTGTGTATGTAAGTTGTGCTCAATGCAGCGCTTTTCGCATTGGTTTACACACAGGAATGGTGAGATTTGTGGTTGTTTTGAATGGGTCAGAGAGTACACGTGTTGTTGTCGATGATGAAGAAGCCATCTAAATCGCTCCTTGGTGTATCATAGTGTATCTGAAGCTTTGTTTGGATGTTGGGATCAAAATATAAAGCTATAAATATAACAGCCATTTATAAGGCTCCTTGCAATCATATTTGTGTTCTTCAGATTGTGGACTATGTATCTCTCTCTTCCCCTGAACAGCATTTTGTTCACAAGCTTTGTTTTCAGAAAATAAAACCTGGAAGACAAACCATGATATTACACAAACATTGAAAAGGCGACGATGAAGTCTCTTTTTGCTAATGTATAGACCATTTTACAGTTTCACACATTCACAAACACATTGAGAGACATTATAAACAGGCTCAAGTTTATGTCATGTTAGTGTTTGTTGTCAACAGCAGATAGGATGTAAGCTTCAACCCAGTTGTTTCCTAGCAACACATTTCTCATGTAAGGGTCTGTTATCAAGTACATTTTATTCCCACTCCACCATGGCATCCACCACCATAAATAAGTTCTCCACCTACTGTATAGGAAACGCTGGTTTTACTTCACAGAAAGGGATCAAAACGATAGCAATTTATACGATAAAGTGAACATTGAAGACCAGAAAATGTACAATTAAATTATTACAGCACAATATTAAAAATAGGAACACCACAAGGGTCTACAGAGTGTTTTATGCTAGTATAAGTATCGCACTAAGGCTGTTGTACAGTCTTGTTTTTCATGTCTTAAGAACCGAGTGGACTGGTGATGATGACTTGTTTTTCATCTTGACTCTGATGTGGTAAAAGATGACACAGTTTATATTTGTAAGTAATCCAAAATGCACAACCACAAGTTGGCAGCTTGTTTTACATCATGGGACACGCAGCAGAAAATATGCTTTTAGTTTGGAACAACTTACAATTTTTTTTTTTAAATAGTAGTATAGAGGTAATACAGTTCATTTTCATTATCGATAATCTGCAGATCTATTTAGACGGCAAAATGTAAAAATAAAAAGTGAAAGAATGCCCATTACAAGTCCTCAGAGCCGTTTTCAAATTGCTCGTTTTGTCCGACCAACAGTCCAAAACCCAGTGATATAAAACAGAAACAAGCAAATTGATTAATTGATCATCCAGTTAGTTACAGATTAATCATCTGTCATGTGTCTAATTGATTGACCAATTGTTTCAACTCTACACGCAACATCCTATTACCTGGATACCAGGTGTCGCTGTTAACAAGCATTTCTGAAAGTTACAAATAGTCCCTTTAACCTTTTGTTTTTCTAAAAAAACAATGTATAGGCTGATACAAAAATAATCCCTCTCAATCATCTCTTATGCCCCACTAGAAATGTGTGGTGATGTCTGTTTCTGCAGAGACCCTGCAGCCCTCTGCCTGTATTTTCTCTTTTCTTCTGATTTAGCTTTACTCTGGACGCTTCTTGGCGTCTGCAAACAGCCTTTGTGCTCCATGTGGGGGTGTAACCCCAAGCCAATAACAGCACACAGGGTTTGCAGCCCATTCAGGTGGTCAAATATTTTGACGCTTTGTTACGCCCCTCGGCTTCTGATACTGACTCACAAGTCCCCCTTTTGCTCTATTAGATACAAAGCGGCCATATTTCACAGAAGGGAACGGGTTGTGTTATGTGCATGTGTCCCAGTGATCCCACTGGTCCTCTCTGTGCTGTGAGTGCAGCTATGATTGGTGTGTATCTGTAGTTTGACGATCGCAATGTTAAATCCAGCGCTACATGTCCACCAGGTCCAGCGAGGACACTAGAGGACGGTGGTGACGTACCCTATCGTTGAATGCAGCTTGGTTGATTGGTCCCTGGTTTTCAGCTTGCTGTTTCAAACAGGAAACAACACGTTGGCCTGCTCGTAAACTTTCTGTTATTCCGCCTAAACAATTCTCCAAAATCTACTTCTGCAAACATTTTAAGAGACAAATAGGCTATGCCACAGGTGCATCTCGTTTCAGTTTAGAACTAGATCGTTTTACAGCTTGGTTCACGTTTCGTGAGCCAGACACGTCCTGCTGGACGGGCTTATTTGCTTAACGGACTGTTCCCCGCCTTTTCATTTGGAAAGAGCAACGGCCAAAGAGGGAACGCCAACACTCGGCCGACCAATTGTGTAACTTCATCACTCACTCACTCACTCGGTGACAGACTTTTGCATTTGTAGGGCTGGCTCTCTGCGGTCCAGCCAAAAAAAATGCCACAGATATCGAGGAGGACAAGAACATGATTACTGTTGTGGATGTACGGAAGGCCCCACCCTGAGTTTCATTGTGGCAATCTCAGGCAGGAAGCCGACCTTTCACACTTGCACACGAGACTCAGTGGAAGTTGTTGGAGTTGTTATGAACAAACAGGAGGCGTAATCGCTCAGAGGCATCCTAAAGTGTGTGTGTGTGTGTGTGTGTGTGTGTGTGTTGGTCATTTGTGGAAGCGTCTGTTTTTGGTTTGTTACTTTATACTGCTTGTTTAGACATTGGTAGGGATCATTTAAATATTTGGAAACCTTGTATGTTTGTCTAATTATGAAATGTCTTTGTTCTATAAGATATCAAACTTGTGTTTTTCAAGCACCTTTTCATAAGGTCAAGTTGTAAATGTTGATCATTGTGTACCTTGAGGTTGATGCATGTGTGGTTGTGGGGCCAGAGGCATACAGTTAATGTGTTTATAGTGTATTCAGTGCTCACTGCTGTGAGGGGGGATTCTTCCTTTAAAGCCACGAGTGTGGTGCAAGTAGTGAATTATTCATCCTCGGCACGCGGCGGTGAATTAAAGGTAAAGTGATAGCACATAGCAGTGCCTTGCTTGGCTTGCTGCTGCATTTTTAAAGTGTAGACTGGCACTCAAATGTCAAAATGTTAACATTGTCTTCCTCCTAAAACGGTTCCCCTGGTCTCAGGGACCGGATAAAGGAAATCTGATACGGGGTTTTGAATAATTCAGGATGATGGTTTGGGATTGAATTTTCATCAAAGTGCAACTTCCCCATGTGAATCCCAGTGCCCTCCACTCTTGCTCAAGAAAATGATGAATTTGTCTGGTAAACGGAAGACTTTCTTTTGCAAAAATACATGACTAATACTGACAAATACTTCTTGAGAAAAAAGAAAGGCTTTCATCTTGAAACCACATCACTTGTGTGTGTGTGCGCTTCTGCTTGTTACATGCGCCGGAAGATATTTTGCTTTTTAGTTTGAACATGAATGAATAGAAGAAAAGTGAATTCCATTTAAAAGGTGACGGCAGGATCCCTGTAGGAAGAAGTGCACTGCTGTCGTTTCATGCAAAGGTCCTTTTTAAAATTTGAATTGGAAACTGCTTCCTAAGCAGACTTTTGAAAAGGACTGAGATTTAGCCCTCCTCTGTGTCACTCCCTAATCAGTCCCACACCTCTCACCCACTCATTCTCTGTAAATAATTCAGAACAGCCTTTTGCTGCTCCAGTCAGAGAAGAGCGAACACACAATTGATAATGGAGGATAGCTGCTGGGGACAGTAAAAAAATCGCTGCTGATGCACATTTCAGAAGTCTGGGAAGTTTAACTACAGTAATTCTATCACTTTAAAGTTGGACATATGTTGCTAGTAACTTCCTGTTTATCAATGCACATGACCACAAGTCCTAATGAGACATTACTGAAGTAAACAGAGTCTGTAGCAGATGAAAAGGAAATGAGGTGCCATATTTCTCTTCTATAAACAAATCCTTTAATTGTATACACTAAAGACGAATTCTCAGTGTGAGCCAAAGAGGTCAGTATTTTAAAATAAGGCATGACGTAGTGACCAGTGGTGGAAAAAAGTATTCATATCCTTTACTTAAAGGACCAGTGTGTAGCATTTAGAGGGATCTATTGGCAGAAATAGAATATAATATTAATATGTATGTTTTCTTTAGTGTATAATCACCTGATAATAAGAATTGTTGTGTTTTCGTTACCTTAGAATGAGTTGTTTATGTCTACATAGGGAGCAGGTCCTCTTCACGGAGTCCACCATGTTTCTACAGTAGCCCAGAAAGTACAAACCAAACTCTGTTAACTTTTCCTGCTTAGGTCGGAGTCGATAACCTGGCGCCGCCACTCTCTCTCTCTTGCTTCACCACTCACTTCCCACGTACACACACATTCTATCTACTGGCTCTGCTCCAGATGGCTCAAGAGAGAGGACCATTAGCGTTTTTGCCCCGGTCACCATAGATCTCCAACACGCTTGGCACACGGGAAAGGCTTCAGTTGGTTATAATGTCCTCACCTCACCGCTAGATACTGCCAGATCCAACACGCTGTTCCTTTAAGTAAAAGTATACCACACTGTGACAATACACCACTACAAGCAAAAGTTTTGCATTCAAAACCTAACTTACGTAAAAGTATACAAGTAGTATTATCAGTAAAATGTTCCCTGTCAGTTTTTTACTATAATATATGAAGTTTCTGGATTAATATTACTAATGTGTATGTTGCATTTTACTGCTGTAGATGTTTATGGTTGTGCTAATTTTAACTCCTTTATATACTGCTGGGTTTAATATACAGCAATGCATCATATTCTATAAGATCCACAAACTGTATGTTTGTGGCGTTTTTAAATACTTAATTAACTTAACAAGTAGGATCATTTTCTCAACTCATAAAGGAACACTTCACCCTTCAGTTTATCAGAAACATTCAAAGTCACCATATTTGGAGATGCGTGGTTTTTTACTGGACAGGAAGGGGATGAAAAACTGTAATTTCGAAAAGTAACTAAAGCTGACAGACAAATGTAGTAGAGTAAAAAGTACAATATTTGCTTCTGAGATGTAGTCGAGTAGAAGTATAAAGTTGCATAAAAGGGAACTACTCAAGTAAAGTACCTTGACTTTGTACTTAAGTACAGGGCTTGAGTTAATGTACTTAGTTACATTCCACTATTGCTAGTGACAGTAGGTCAGTAGTGACAGCAGTCGGCACTACTTGCTGCTTCAGACTCTGTAAATGTGGTTAACAAGTCATGTATTGTTGTGTGGTAAAAACAAGTTTTAATGACTTTCCTCTGAGGAATGTAAACTTTATGATGTGATGATGGATATACAGATGAGTAGTGAGTGAGTAACAGCCTCCAGTTCCAGCTTGCATCTTTAATTTTTTTCATGGTTTTTGAGGTTGAAAGTTATATCTCACAGCTGTATAGGGATATTGGTCAGGGGCTCTGTAATATCTTTGCTTTGAGGCAGCTCTGTGTTGTATTGTAAATGTGTGAGTGTAACAGCAAAAAATGGGTGTAGATCTGTGTCATCTTTTGAGGGGTGTGGTTAACACTTTCTCAGTCATTCATGCTTTCAGGATCCTGTTGGAAACAGGAAATCCTATTTTGTCCCTGTGTTTGGGAGACAGGAAGTTGTGACTTTACTGGACCTCTTTTTGCTCCGGCCTGATGCCCAGAGATGCGTTCTGATTAGGCATGTTTGTTGTGACATACCACCGGTATTGGCGATAACTGTGATATTTAAAAAGTTAAATATTGATATCATGTTAATAATAATACAAATCCGGCGCCTCTTAAATTAAAAACGAATCGATTAATCGTTGAAGCTCTAGATGTTATATTATGTATGTATTATTACTATATTTAATTGTGTTAAGAGTGATAGATAAAACCTCATCACATCCCAGATTTAACCTTTGATAATCAACCATATTGATAAAATAAATATACTTGTAAATACATGCTGATGCTTGAAGTAGTCTCAAGCAGTGAGAACCACAGTCTGCTCTTTCTCCACTAGAGTGCAGTCTCCTCAGAGCAAATAGTCTGTCTGCAAACCACATATGTTGTGATAATGTTGAGGATGTTTTTGTTTAAATTACACACAGATTTGTGTTGTTTGTAACATTTAATTATTCAGCTTTTTAACAGAAACCTTATCCCACTTCATCAGTGCATTTCCTTTCAGTGTGTCAACATTTGGGAGCTTCATGATAACTGACAACATAATTTGCAACAAGCCCACTTAAATTTATCCACCACTAATTGGTTTGAAGAGATTAATGGCACCATTTGCTGCTTGATTAATAACCACTGAAATAATTTGTCTACAAATCGTATTGCTCTCTCAGAGTGTGCTGCTCGTCACTTGGAGATTTAAACACTACAGATTAGGTCGGAGTTGGATGAATAATTTTCCTCGCTAAACTTCTGATAACGTTAATGGTTGTTTTGTTTGTGGAGTTTATAGACTCGAGGCTTTGTCCATTAGACATTACTTACTTACAACCGTCTACCTTAATGTCTCATTAATGGCTTCATCAGTCTTCTCGATGAAGAGCGCGCTGTGGATTTACTCGACAGACGCCGGTCGCAGCACAATTGTCTTTATACATCGAAGGGGGATCATGGTTTTAAAATGATCTGTTTCGCAGAAGAAGAGGGAAATAATTGGCTTTTACTGTAAATGAATACTTTACATTGACATGACGATATACTATTAAACAATATGATTTTGTGACTAAATTGTAGAAGTTTAGATTTTAGGGATGGGAAATATGAACATGGTATAATAATGTTTAAGCTATTGTTATTATAAATATTTTGTGATTTCTTTCACTCTCTTCTTCTCTCTCTTTCTTTTCTTTTTGCATGGGCTTTAAATAAGGGCTGTCAATAGATCAACATGTTTAATCATGATTAATAGCATGATTGTCCATAGTTAATTGCGATTAATCGCACAAAGGGAGATTTGTCAAGTATTTAATACTCTTATCAAAATGGAAGTGGGCAAATATGCTGCTTAATGCAAATGTATGTATATATTTATTATTTTAAATCAGTTAATAACACAAAACAATGACAAATATTGTTCAGAAACCCTCACAGGTACTGCATTTAGCATATATAAATATGCTCAAATCATAACATGGCAAACTGCAGCCCAACAGGCAACAACAGCTGTCAGTGTGTCAGTGTGCTGACTTGACTATGACTTGCCCCAAACTGCATGTGATTATCATAAAGTGGGCATGTCTGTAAAGGGGAGACTCGTGGGTACCCATAGAAGCCGTTTTCATTCACATATCTTGAGTTCAGAGGTCAAGCGGACCCTTTAAAAATGGCCATGCCTGTTTTTCCTCGCTAAATATTAGCGTAAGTTTGGAGCGTAATTTAGCCTCCTAAATCCTTCCCAGTATCTTCAGTCTAGCTTTAAAACTGAGCCCGCTACAATAATAATTTAGTTATATAATAACTGCGTTAATATCACGTTAACTTTAACAGGCCTTCTTTACAATATAAATACATTTACTTACCTTCCAAGAAAAAAAATATGATCAAATTTGACAATCAAACATTCAAACATAAGCCAAATCAAATAAGAGATCGGCAGCAGTAGTAATCAGAGTATGTTCTTGCAACCTGTTAATATCCCAATTATTTTCATATAGCTAGGTATACGGTGTCTTAAGCTCTATACCGGTGTACCTGTGCCACTCTGTCACAGCCCATAACAAGGATTTAGGTATCGGGGGTTGGTATCTGGAGAGAGAATAATGCATCCCAGCATATTTGTGCAGCCTAGAAAATGTCTCGGAAGTCATTTTCTTTCATGGTTGAAAAGCCATGTAATGAAATGTTATCTTTCAGTAATGAAGAATAATAGCAATAGGCCTCACAAGAGAATAATTAAGGATAAATTGCATGAGTTTGAGTCATGCAGGTTTTTGGAAATAGAAGTATAGATGTATTTGTGGCAGTGCTAAAGTATTTCCAATCCTGAGAATGTGAACACACAACCAGCATACATGTTTGGATGATTAAAAAAGTACATTTGTCTGGGGTAAGTTTAAACATTCCTGGCACAAGAAGTTTACATGCAGGGACAAAAGATATGGTTCATTTGATTTCAGTTCATCACTAGCTTAAAGAAGATCATATGTGAAAGCTACTTTTTCAAATCAACAGCAGAAAATGGTTTAAAGACTACTTTAGAGGAAGATATTAAAAAAAGCGTCAGGTTGCAGGAGGGTTTGCATTTCTATCTCTGTCTTTGCAGTCTCAGCTTCTGATTGAAAAGCTCCACAGTGAACAATATTAAATACATAAGGCTCTTTCCTTTTCTCACTTCATACCAAATTGGCCATCCATTCTATCAAATTTCTCTCCAATCATTTCTCTGAGGTGTTGATATAGACCTCTGACACACCCAAACACATTTTAATGCTCACCAAATTGTTCTTTCAGCAGTTGATAAAAATGAAATGAAAAAATGAAATATTATTTGTGGACATTTTTCTTTTTCAATTGGAAGTTCATCAAAGAAGGCTAATTAAAGGTTACACGTGTGTTGATCTCGGTAAACGGTGAATCACTGTTTTAAAAGAGATGAGTTGCATTGTGTTCATGAGGGGATCAGCATGTGGTGTCATGATGCCACATTTCACACGACAATAGAAGATGAGACAGCAGTGACGCAGCTTTTTGTTTTGAGCAGCTCTGTAATTGTTTGTGTGGAGATGTGTACAGTTATCATCATCAAGGGGATCAGTTGACATGTTTTCTGGTTGAAGTTAAATTTGAAGCATAAAAAGCTGCATTGGCCTTCAGGCTGCTGTTTTGTTTTACATCAGCTGTTGAGATGCCGTCTGATAGACTTCATCAAACATATTTTATGGCCTTTAATTTTCAAAAGTCAGCCTGCAGGTACAATGAAGCTCAGAGGGTTTACATCCATTCTTAGCTGTTTAACCCTTTGAGCTCTGCAATAGAAATGGTCCATCAGTGTCTACATTGGTATTTTTGCTTATTGTGATGTAATTTCTTGAATTTCCTCAAATGCTTCACATCCTTAAAATCTCTCCGACCTAGGTTCAAGGTTAGGTCATTTAATAAACTGTAATAATTGATGGTATTGAAATGGAAAAACATCGATTTAAACAGGATCATGCAAACAACAATCTCCCGCCACCGCCTGTGGGAGGTCCGTTTTCAAAGAGTTAAACCTAAAGGGAGATTTTTGATGATTTTTAATCAACTCAATAAAGACAGCTTTAGGACTATAAAATCAGGATATGAAGATGGCAGTGGTAATATCCTGGGCATAATGCATTTCTTGTAAACTCATTAACAGCTTTGTCCAATGCCCGATTCTTCTCGTTGAGTATGAAACAACACAGATCGTTGTAGAGCACAGTATTGATCTGGAAAGCTTTTGTTCAGTTAATGCAGTGCTGAATATTATTAGTTGAGTAGGCACAGACGGTAGAGTGTAGAATATAGATAGTGTTTTTGTTTCATAGGACAGATAACACAGTGATATTCATGCCATCATGTTATATGCCAGTCTAGCTGGCCCACTGGGATTTGATACTCCCCATACATGCTCTATATAAGCCTTGAGTCATAATGTGTTCCTCTGAAACCCTCCGCTATGGTGCAGTGAGTCTCCTCTTTATGGATCAATACTGAAGCAATGAGCTGACACAGTGAAAAGCAATATTCATAAATAATGAGCAGGGCACCCTTTCACCCTGCCCCGTCTTTCACTCCTGGCCAAGAAAAGAACAAAACCGTTAACACGATGCTTTTTTTATGGAGTATTCTGATTTAAGATGAAACATTTTGTCACTGTGCTGCCTTACTGTTTGCTGCTGCATACATTATGTGAAGGTTGGACTATTGTTAATGCAAACCTTCGTCCTTGTTCTAGTTTGACAGTGTTACACTTTTCTTTATAGATGATTATAGATAGAGGTCTCTGTGTTTGCTGTGTTCAATTTCTCTCCTGATGTGCCGTTTGTTCCGGGGAGACGACAACCTGGGGTTTCAGGAAATCTCTTTTGCAATGATTCACAGTGAGGTGTCACCTGTAGTAGCACTCCCATCAACAGCACAAAGATGTGCCGGTGAGCGAGCACGGAGAACGGCTTTAAGTGCTTAATTATTACCCTTTTCACCACCTCTTTATTTTGGGCGCAGTCGGTCACAGCTGAAGCATGATGCACGTCACCCAAATAAACGGATTTAGCAATAACAGTTCTTGTCATTTTTGCAATCTCCACCTGAAAGGAGACTAATGGCAGTCGATTTTAGAGTGGATCTCTCTGCGTCATTTAACCCACACAGCATGTAGAAAACAGGGTGCACACAGCCCAGGGGCAGAGATACTTTTGTACCGTCTGTGGATACACAATTTAATTGACCTCTTAAAAGTGTATTCAAACATGAAGCCAATTTTAGAGGTGGCGCTTTTTCACATAAACAGGATGTTAAGACATTAGTGGACCATACTAGACCCACTGAGGACAAACTGAGGTGAGACATGTCTGCAAGTTAAAAACGCTTCAATTTGAGTGTCAATTTTGCACATATCCCGAGGCTTATGATTCCTCTTTGTATCGTACAGAGACCAGAAGGAAAAGGACAATGCTGGTGGAAAATGACAAAGAGCTGGAGGAGATCAGTTAGATTCTGAGCTGTCAAACAAACAAACACACACAGCCAGACTTCACATACACACAAGAGCCCCTTTTCCATACACATGTGATGGCTTGGCTTGACTCAGCCCAGCAGGGATTTGCATCTCCATTACAACTGGGCTACCCGGTGGAAGGTATGTGTAACCAGGGCTGTGACTAGTGGTGAAAGGAGCGGCTGTAAAACGGTGGATAAACACATTTCATTTCCTGTGTTCTTCACAGTGAAAGTCCCCTGTCATTTTCGCTGCTTGTACTCTTCCTCCCTGCAGTATTAGTAGACTCGTTTTTAGAGCTGCGACGATTAATCGGTTAATCGATTAGTTGTTGACTATTAAATTATTCGCCAACTGTTTTGATACTCCTTTACAACACTTAACTGAATATCTTTGAGTTGTGGGTGTATTTGAAATTTTTTCAGCATTTGCTGATATTTTTTTATAGACCAAACAACTAATCGATTAATCGCAAAAAATAATCTACAGATTACTCAACACTGACAATAATCTTTAGTTGCATCCCCACTTGTTTTTATTGAAGAATAGCCGCTAACAAAGCTTCGCTACTTCGCTGCTAAACACATTTCATTTCCTTTAAATTCTTCACAATAAAAGTCCCCAGTTAAAATCTTTTATTATGAAGCAGCAAAAATCTGGAAATGTTGGGTTTTCCACAGCAGAAATTTAACACGACGCCTACAGACTCCTACTGAAAGCGCAACAGTAAAATAAAGCAGATTTCTGAAAGAGGATAAAAACAGGGATGCAGGAGAGAAACTAAACTTCAAACCACAGAGATTGAGTCCTCAGTCACACGCTTGTCTGAGGGGGAAAAGGATTGGCCGCGGTCAGCAAGACGTCACAGCAACCCACTCGGAGGCATGTCGGGCGCGACTTGGCACAATTGGGCCAAGTACGGCTAATGTTTGAGCAGTCGGTTCATTGGCTGTTTGGGGAACATAAACCCGGACCCCAAAACCATGTTAAAAGTTGTTCAATTTACATTTTGATTATTAGATTAATCATTGTATCTATAAAATGTCAGAAAAAAGTGAAATATGTTCATCATAATTTCCCAAATGTCAAGGTCACATCTTCAAATAGTTTTTGTTGTCCTAAGGGTCCCAAAAAAAAGTTAGTTTACTGTCATAGAGAGGTTTTCAAACTGCATGAACCACTGCAGTCCTTCTGAGTCATAGCTCAGTCAAATTTTAATACACAGACATGTTAATACATTTTAAGATTCAGTGTGATTTACACTTCCCAAGGATATATTATCTCCCATGTCCATCTCAAATAAACATCCATAAATTCATTAGAAATCATAGAAAAAGACGCTCCTTACACATCCAGAACTTTCCTGAAAATAAGTTTTTAAGTTTTCTTCAGTATTAAAATAATCCTGTGATGGTTGTCTGCACATCCATGGGCACATTGCAAAGAGGAACTACTAAAAGCTAATTCGGCATACTTTTGATCTTGCTAATTTGCCAAAATGTAAATAAATATAAGTTAAAAAACTCTTTATCTGAGGGCCCCCCACCACAGAGTCAGACTTTGAAAGCCACTGATGTAAACAAAGTAAAGCATCAATACAGATCCTCACCTTTGAGAAGCTGGAATCATCAAATGTTTGGCATTTTTATTTTTACTTGGAAAAATTACTCAAATTAATAATTTATTATCTAAATAGCTGCCAATTAATGTTCTGTTGATCGACTTATCAATTAATCAACTTATTGTTTAATCTTTAAATCACAATATTAAAGAATTGCTGTATTTTAAATCGCAGTATGTATAAAATCAGCACTGGGAGTATCAATATATATTTTTTTGATGTCCCTGTTATTTTTTGTTTCTAATAATCAACACTTTATATGATATTTTCTTAAAAAACAAAACAAAACAGTTGCTTCTTGCTTCTGTGGAAAAAAATGTGGTTCTATAGTTGGTTAGTGTCAGAATTTTGCTGCATCTGCAGAGCAGCTAGCCTTTACCATCTTTCATTGTCTTGGTGGTGATAGCATGCAGGGATTTTGAATAGTCATTTAACCTTATTATGTGTGCGCTATTAATAGCAAACTGCTGCCGTTCCTTTAACAGAGGACCCATTCTCAGTTTTCTGTCAACCTATCTTTGCCTTGCCATTATAGCTGCCCCTCCCACTCGCTATCTCTCCCTCCCAAGGCCTCACCGCTTCATCAGCTCTAGTAACTATTAGCTCCTGTGCTGAACAATGTTCATGTCGTCCCCGAGCGGCACTGGACTCATCTGTGATGAGGTGAGCGGTGAATATGCGGTCTCGCTGAAGCTGGGACAGATGTTGACACACAAGGGATTTAAAAAGGGTGCACTTTTGTTGCAGATGTTTGGCACTAATCACAGACATACTGGCTGCATGTATCATATAATATTGTGCTTTATCTATTTGCACTAATAAAAGCTTAATAACTGAAATCTTATCACGCTTATTGACAGTGTTTATTTTCCACTCTTGATTATTTGGAGAAACAGTCAGCCTTTTGGCCATTTCATTTCTCTAATTATTACAGCAGAAATCAGCGTCATCTTGACCGCAGTGACAGATTATTATCATAATAAATCCGTCTGCTCTGTTATTGTCTCCTAAATGCTTACCCCAGACCCCTCCCCCACCGCATCCCTGGCTGTATCCTGCTTCTCCGTCCTTCTGGTGCATGCAGAGTGGCTTGGGTTTCTTATAATATTCTGTCCACTGCTTCCTCAATTAATGGAACAACCAGGAGCTCAGATGTCACGGGAAGCACTTTTATCGGCAACTTGGAGGATCTCAGTCTGAGTGGTTTACCGCTGGTGGTGGTGGCGGTGGTGGTGGGGGGCGGCTGTACAGTGGTGGCAGCAGCGTTGACGGGGATGGCATCCTCATTGCACAGCAGCCGAAGGCAGTGGAGGGAGTGGAAAGAAACGCATGGAAATAGTGGGAGACAGAAGAGAGTAGTGGCAGACGTTGCATCCTGAGTGTTATTTGCAACATCAGTGTTTTGTGGATGGGAGTGAGTTTGACAAAAAAGAAACAGAGGGAGCTACAGCAGGAGGCGTGTGCTGTTCAGAGATAGAAGTACAGCAGAGCGAGTGGAGTAAGTGGGAAGCAATCACGAGGGAAATGGACCGTCAAACTGTACTTCCCAACTCACGTGTGGATTAAGGTGAGCGCCAGCGTCTGTATCATGCAGATAAAACCAACCTCATCTCAGTGACGGAGTACCTGTGGAGCAGCACCATGTGGAATAATTATAGAAAAGACACCAGCTGTGAGGACAACTGAGGGGATTCGGTGAGGACCAGGAAGTGGCTGCGGCTTGCAGCTCGTCTATCTTTTCCACACGTCTTCTAACCCCAGAACAGCCAGGCTACTAATGAGCAAGTCGATGTGTGGCTGTGGCTGCAGCTTCATCTCTTCTCTGATGAAGAGACTGGGCCGCACGACGTGCTGCTCAGATCTCTTCTCCAGCCATACTTCAGAACAGCTGCATCGACTGGCCACTGGCTGCCCACCTCAACCAAAGGTAACAATGCGTCAGCGGCCACATCTGTGTCTCCACGCCCTCCTGATCAGTCATCTGTACGCTTCTTATGTGTTATCACCCGTGTGCAACGCAGGAAACATATGGGGCCTGACGGCATATTGCAGAAAGTACCGCGTGTCAAGTCCGTGTTTGCCTGCCCTGGTTGTCTAAAACAATTTCCCAGGTACAAGAAGAAGTGTGCTACCAGGGAGAGCAGTGCAGTAATTGATTATTTAATGGAACCAGGTGATTTAACGGCTGTCTTGCTGCCTTGACAACAGTGGACTTGCTTTCAGCTGGCAGTCATTTAAATGGATGCCTTCAGACTGCCTGTGGTTTACAGGAGAAAAAAGCTTTTTCTAATGGAACAAATAAAAGCCAAACAAGATTGCGTCTGAGTGCTTGTGTGTGTGTGTGTGTGTGTGAACGAGAGTGTGACTTTGTTCTAACACAGACTTGTGTCTCATGGCTGTAGCTTCTAGGGTTCCCTCTGTTTCATTGTTTGTTATGCACATGACTGTTTTAATAGTTGGCTGGCACCAACTGGAAGGGACTTAAAATCCCAGAGTCCTTCTGGCAGAGGGCCATTCTCACAGTGGAGACTGATTGTCTTAGTTTCCAAGAAGATTCATGCTCTAAATAATGATAGAAATCCACAAAGGAAAATGTTGTGGAATTATTTGGCTGTTGCATGGCAACAATTCAAATAAAGAGATAATGAGTGGCGGTTTTAGAGGAGGCGTACTGTGCTTACAGACAACAAAAACTTAATGTCACTTTTATGTAGAACAGAAGTTATTGTTTTCCTGAGAAAGCATTGTCACAGAGTGCTTGAAACTGTGACGTGAATGTGGAGAAACATCCCTCTCTCAAGCAGATCAGGGATTGAGGTTTCACTTTCTTCCTCTGAGACATCACAGGGCACCAGCTGTAAATAGAAATATCGATTAATAGCTTCTGTGTTGAATTGGAGACGGAGGTTTCAACAAACCCAAAGTATTTATAGGATTTCTAGACTTTTGTAGGAATCATGGAAAACATTTTTTAATATTACATTTCCTGGCTCAAAGAATTAATAATTGCAAAAGTCAAAATCCTCATTAACACTTATTAGTTGTGTTACATGTTGCAGTAATTCAGGAGGCAGGTATGAGACAACAGAATATGTCGGCTTTAAAGGACTAAAGGCCCAGACACACCAACCTGACACCAAAGAACTAGCGGCGACGAAGGCCGACCTTTGAGTCGCCTCACGTCGCCTCACGTCGCCTTAGTTTTGGCCAACAAGTTGCACTCACACACACCGCAAAGACTACAGCCGACAGCCAACTACCACGTACGTCCTGCGCCCGCGTGAGATGAAATAACTCTCCACACCGGCAGGTCACAGTAGTCCGTATTTGTCATTCAAAAAGGGAAACTGGAAGACCGAGGACAGCGGATATACAAGCCGTTATTATGATGAGTACATGAAACAAAGCAGCGTTTGCCGACCATTTTCACACCACTCTCACTCACCACTTGGCTTCATTTAAGAGGGGCTGCCGTTGTGAAAATATCCATGTATTTGAATGATGAGATGAGAAAATGAGGAGCCTTCTGTGTTTATCGTCTTGACTTTACTTGTTTGCTTACTTTCCTCACTTCAATATTTCTTCTCGTGCACTGATTCGTTTAAGCTGAACAGTCAGTCAGAGCGTTTTGTCTCACCGACGGGCTCCGACACCGATTCAACATGCTGAATCGGCTGAAAAACCTCCAACATGTGCTGACTAAAGCTCACGATGCAGGAAACACCGCAAAAACAAGGCCGACAGATGCTCACCGACCGCCCTAAACTGTTCGACGGCCGTCTGTCGACTGTGTGTAAGGGCCTTTATATTGGTTTTTCTAAGTGGAGCCACGCTACATCCGCTGCTCAATTTATATCTGTTACTGTATGTGCTTTGTGAACAGCCAATATTGTCTCCACTCTCTCCTACAGTTCTATTAAGGTCATATTGGTGTGATTTATTGCTGCCATTTGAGGGTCTCCAGCTCACTCCTCTAATTTTCTTTCCGTATTCTCAACAAGGTTTATGTGCTCGCTGTATCCAGTAGCCTTGAAACGATTGAGTCTCTTTTTTAAGTCAGGTTTCATCTTTTTCAAAGCTGGAAATCAGTCACACTTTAGACTCCCCCCGGATCTCAGTTTCCACCATCAAACACAGAATCTCCTCATAAGCATTTCAATCATGAACTTGAATGATTTGAAATGGATATTTTTTATAGATGCCTCATGTTTTAGATACACCAACTCGGACATCATTGATTCACAAATTAGCACATGCCAGTAGAAAACCGTGATTATTTGAGTGCACAATAATTACTGGAATAAGAAGATGATTTCCATGGCCCATTAAACCATACTTTAATTACAAAAACCCCTTTACTGGAAACGGTGGTGGTGACAGATGTTACATAAAGTTTGTCCTTCTGCTCAGACATACAATCTTGATACATTTTCAAGAAATTGTAATATTTTACTTTTGGCACCACTTTTGAAATGAATTGTACCCAAGTGTCTTCATAAACTGCCGTTCAAACTGTCTTTAATGGGAGAGAACATTTTAGTTTCTTTTCTCTTAACGACATAACATTGCAACTTAAATAAAACGGGCATTTACTGGCAGCCAGTTTACGGGAAATCACTCGATTTAATGGGACATGATAAAGGGAGTTCTGCCGACTGTAAAGGCTGCGAAGTGGAAAGAATGAGAGCCTCTCTTCTGTAGCTTGATCAGGACTGGATTTTCTAGGCCGTTACCATTATTGGTATTTCAGAGTTTCAAAAATCTGATAAGGATTAGGGTTGCAAAGGGTCGTAAAATAATTCAAAGGGAAATTTATGCCTTATGGCATGCTTTGGTTTAAAGTATGCCCATTTAAATGAATTGTAACCATGCAGTGCATTCAGCAGCGTACTCCTCATCACATGTACAGATTATTTGCCAACATCCCATTAAATAGGATTTGAGTAAAAGGACAACTCTCAGCATGCACAGTGCATTCTCCCATCACAGCCAGCACTACTGCACTGTCTGAGCCAGAGGACTACATGCTTTCATTTAAGTTTTGATTATATTGCTTTCGTGTAAGTTTGGATTATATCACTGGAGCGAATATATTAGTGAAAATTTCCACCTTGAATATTTCCGGAAATTTGTAACCCTAATAAGGATAGACAGTATTGACCGAACATGTGACAAGAAGTCCTTAAAGTTTGTATTTTACTCAGGACACCCCTATAAATCAATTTGAAATAACAAATTTACAGCTAATTTCAAATGGCTTACTTCCAGCCCATAACATCACAGCCATGATCAGATTGTATCTCAGTCTTCCTTTGAGTTTAATTTGAATCAGCAGTGAAGCTGTTTGAACAAAGAACACTGAACTGTTAAAGCGAGGGTAGGCAGACTGTTTTTGTCATCATTGTGCAAAAAATCCAGGTCATTTCAGAGAAAAAGCGGTTTTACTGACTTGCAGTTTTACAGTGGTAGGAAACAAGTTCAGATGTCAGCTGAGCGGCGCGTCAGACAGGTTAGTCGCTGCTCTGATGCTGTCCACAAAAAGTTAATGCATACCTGTTGCTCACCCAACACAGCATGTAGAGAGCTCCACCCAAGAGAAACACACTCTTGCTGAAGTGCACAAGGCTAAAGTAATGTCTGTGCGTGCCACAGCTGTGTCTTTACACCAGGGACAGTCTGGATGTATGTCGCACTGCCAGACTGCTGGGTACACACTATCAAGGTTGGTCTATATACATGTTATTATTCTCAGAAAATGGAAAATCTTTTGGCCACTAAGCATTTATAATAACATGTTTAAGGGCACAATTAAAGAGATTCTGTCTAAGTTGGCATGCCACAAACTTTTTAGCCAAAGGATTACAGGCCAACAGCATAAGCTTCCATGTTATTTGCACAACAACTTTGAAAGAAGTAAAAACTCTGTTGGTACTGTTTGTTTAAGCTGCATTCATTTTCTTTTATTACCTGGATAAAACTGACATATTAGCATAGCATCTTATACATTGTTATGGCATTCATGTTAGCAAACAGTGGCTTATTAACACATCACACAGGCACAGAACAACATCAGCATTCATTTTGGGGTTTGTGTTTTTGGCCACCTGACAATTGTGTCTAATATTTATTCACTTTTTTTATCTTTGTTTTAGTCTCAACTAACTTCCTGAGGAAAATATCTTGCTTTTTAGATGCTAAAGGCTCCACTGTGGCTCACCAGTTAGTCGCTCATCTTGTCTGTCTCTTGCTTGGTGTTGGACACATAGATATTTGAGTCATTGTTGATATAAAATATTGGTTAGAGCAGCTTTAATTATTGTCTATTTTGACATGTTAGTTTACTGGCTAACGTGATCAGTATAAGCAATAGTAACACAATTGAAATAAGAAAATTTAAACGACGGATTTAGTTGTGTCCCATAGTTAAATAATCCCATAATTTGGAAAAATCTCTGATCTCATTATCTGTGTTTACTCTCTCTATCTCCTGGGCACCTGTGTCACCTGTTTGCATCAGGAGACACAAATTCACACCTGCCCTCCCCGGCTTCCCAAAGCTATTTTTATCCACTCCATTGCTCCTGCATGCACAAGTTTCATTCATCAGTCTCTATTCTTAGTCCTGCATTACTAGAGACCATGTGCCAAGTCTTTGTTCACTTTAAGTTTTCCTGGAATCTGTTTATGTGTTAGCTGCCCCAAAACACCAATTCAACCACTTTATAAGCTTCAACAGAAGAACGATTTTTATAATTGTACACGCTGCTACTCTGAAACGATTGTCTGCGTGCCATTTAAAGGTGCATTTGAGTTGGGAACAATATAATTGAAGGATGAATGATAACATGTTTAAAAAGACCCTTTTAATATAAGTGTTTTACAGCTATAATTGAACAAATACACGAAAGCTTTCGGTCAACAAATGAATCAAAACACAGCTCCATGTGTCCTGTTTCATCAGCAACACATTTTCATTGTGTGTTAACCTCTCTTACTCTGTTTGCACTGCATACAGTTGTTTCAACAACAATAACAACAAACTAATTTCATGCTGTGTTTAGGAAACTAATTACGGAAACCTCGGCCGTTCCGGTAAAAGGCAGGGACAACTTTAGCTATTCATAGCCTTCCTCTTCTGAGCTCACAGCAATGAACTGGCAGTCCCGAGAGGGTCTGTGCAATCTGAGATAGGTCTAATGCTTCCCACCACAGCACTGGGACTGTATAGCCAAGACAGGGAGAAGCCTACAAAGGGACTGGTGACTTTTTCTTCAAGGTCAAAGCAATTGGTTTTCACCGAGACAGATAAAGTATGTGAGCCTCTCGAAAAATATGTTCTCATCTCGTATGTAGTGCATTGAGGAGATTTGGGACTGCAGTCTGCACAGCCGACTCCTAATTTGTCACAGTTTAAGATTAGCTAAAGACCTCATGTGGGCATTGAAAAGGCCTATTGGCACCTTAAAGCTACATTAGCTAAGATTATGTACAATTTAACAGACAAAATTAAACTTCTTCTCAGTATTGTGTGTGACCAGTAGTGAACCTCTGATCGCATGTGCCTGATAGTGAACCGCCAAATGTAACTAGTCTATGAATCAAGAGAATAAAAGATGAAAACCAGAAAGAATTGTTTACTAATTAAAGATTAGTCTGAAAAATTAATTCCTCTGTGTTGTTCACAATTAAACTACTGCTTGTGTTTGCAAGATTTCACCTAGCCCAAACAAAAACAACCAATCACAGCCGAGCTGGAGGATAAACAGTCTATGAGCTGGCTGTCAATGACTCGCAAACTCCAATCAAACGGTCAAACTAGGCAGCGCTGATCAAATAGGAATCAATATTCTGTTACTGTAATGCCTATTTCTTGCCTCAAATGTTTTCAGAAACATGTTGTAGTGTACTGTTTAGCTGTAAAATGAGAAAGTTTGAACCCTGATACTGATCCTTGAGATCGCATCGGGACATCCCTAGTTGATAATACTTTTTTATGACTTGCAGAATATCTTTTATTCATTTGATGTTACAACACTAGACTGCTACTATTAATATCTGCACAGTTGGTGCCCTTCCATACAGAAGCTTCACTGTAGTACTTATTTCTTACTACTTGTCTTACAGCTTTCCATGTGTTGGTGGAAGTCATTGATACTAAAGAGCCTCAAGGATAGAACTGCTTTGCATGCTACCTACTCAGCCCACTACCACTTGGACCTGACAAATCCATGAGTCACTCATCCCACTTAGCTTTATTTACATAAGTCTTTCTTTCCACTTGAATGTTGAGTCAGTAGAATGAAATTTGTGTATTAAGTTGATTTGCTTTTGAGTGCTTTAAGTTGTGTTTGTTTGAGCTTGTGCCTTGGTTTCAGAAAACTAAAAGACCAAAGCAAAGATGATACAATGCCTCGAATCAGTGGACATCCAACACTGATATAAAAATATATCTTCCAAAAACAGTTTGGAAACACACAGAGAGCTGCCAGTAAATGCTCAGCACTCAAATATACTGCCTGTGGAAAAATGGAAACACGACTTGCAAATCTAATTTATTGCAGTACTAGTAATATTTGTTCCATCTATTTGAACATGGACCGTCTTTGGACGCCAACTGTCCTCCTTTTTCAGTTTTGTAACCAAAGAAAGAGACTGTGATCGGACCTTAGATGCAACAATTTAGTCAATTCAATGACATCTTGTGTCTGAGTGACTTTGTTACTGTTTCAGATCCAGTGACAAACTGAGATTTTGTGTCCTGTTTGGTAGCTTTGCCAGATGTCTGAAGGAGTCAAGTATTTTTATATATACTGTATACCCCCATATCACAAATTTGCTTTACAATCTGTACCTCATACAACACCATCTCTTTCCTTAGACCCTTAATACAGATAAGGGAGAGTCCACAAAACATCCTGGCTGTTATACTGTAACACCATCTGACTTTTCAAGCTTCCCTGTGAGAGGTTTTCAGGTTAAGAGGATGCAACTGCTGATTTTGAAGGGTGTGAGGGATTATAACAAGATGTAATGAACCACTGCTCCCAGTAGAACAACCTGTTCATTGTTTAATTAGCTTCTAGAAATGTAGAAACATATAATGATAGGGCTGTCAATCAATTAAAATATTGAATCACCATTAATCGGATGATTGTCCATAGTTAATCGTGATTAATCTCAAATTAATCGCACATTTTTTTATCTGTTCAAAATATACCTTAATGGAAAATTTGTCAAGTATTTGAATACTCTTATAAACATGGGAGTGGGCAAATTGCTTCATGCAAATGTATGTTTATATTTGTTATTGAAATCAATTAACAACACAAAACAATGACAAATATTGTCCAGAAACCCTCACAGGTACTGCATTTAGCATAAAAATATGCTCAAATCATAACATGGCAAACTGCAGCCCAACAGGCAACAACAGCTGTCAGTGTGTCAGTGTGTTGACTTGACTATGACTTGTTCCAAACTGCATGTGATTATCATAAAGTGGGCATGTCTGTAAAGGGAAGACTCGTGGGTACCCATAGAACCCATTTTCATTCACACATCTTGAGTTCAGATGTCAAGGGACCCCTTTGAAAATGGCCATGCCAGTTTTTCCTCGCCCAAATTTAGCTTAAGTTTGGAGCGTTATGTAACCTCCTTCCCCACAAGCTAGTATGACATGGCTGGTACCAATGGATTCCTTTGTTTTTTCTAGTGTCATATTATACCAGTATTTTCACTCTAGCTATAAAACTGAGCCCGCTACAACCTAAAAATCGCAAGTTATGTTAAATAAATTAGTGGTGTTTACACGTTATTATCGCGTTAACTTTGACAGCCTATAAAAAATACGAATAAAATATAATAACAATCAAAATATAACATGCAAAGAGGTTTCATATTGCACAGGGGTTGGATCTAACTTTGTGTTTGGTAAACAACATGGGGAAAGATTTGGACATGAGGAATGAAGTGGTGGCATTTACAGGGTATTTTATGTGGGAGCCTTTTGGTTTATTTCTAATGTCATAAACTTTCAGTAACTGTGATAATGGTCCTGTTGACAACAATATAAAATACGAAACACTGACAATTTAGCTATAGTCCTGAAATGTCAGCTACAGTAAGGGTATAAGATTTTAAAATATAAATTTATTGGCCTGTAATCATTCGAATAGTGGCTTGTTCTTGTGTAGTAAAGGCCTGTTGCGTGTGCCCAATCCGTAATTAATACTGTTTCTTAGTTTATTTCATTACAAAATTGCAGCAACTCAATTTTATAAATTGTATAAACGGTTTTATAAAATGTTCACAAGCCTGAAGAAAGGTTTGATGTATGAACATCTCAACTTCCAGGTTTAGGTATCTGAATGTGGAGAGAAAAAGCAGAATCAGTGCATCCCTAGTTTTTACAATCATATGTGCAGTGTAAGTTTGAGGACATGTGGATTGAAAGAAACATCCGAGTTCAAAAGAGCGGATGCTTTGTTGGCGACAGATTAGCGGCGTTGCTTGACTTCGATTCCTGCCTTCGTTGCTACGTCTGTGACTCAGCGTCAGAGGGAGAAGCTGTCTCGTTGGAGATAAAGCTCCGGTGCCTATCCTTCAATTCTACATATGGTTTGAGACATTACAGAAGCACGCTCTGTGACTTGTGTGTTTATTCAGGAGGTTTGCCATCATAATCTAGTGGATGCACAGCAGCAACACAGCGGATTTTGAAGATACACAACATGTCTTTCATTTTTCCGAAGCTTCTAGACTACACAAATCTTAAAGACAGTAGTTGGATTCGAATCTTAAGGACAGTTGTTGGAATAGCTTCTGGTACATTTAAGCCATGTTTTGCTTTTGCATTTGACAGATTGGATTTTGTTTATTGGCTTTGTTGGAAGCTGGAACACCAGTAGCTCTCAAGGCTTTTCTGCCCATCCGTCTGCATGTGAGACAGAGCATCCAGCGCTGTGTGATCTGAAGCCAAACACAATCACTCCCACCTTTTTTCCTTGTCTGCTGCTGAGCAGCAATAATGTGGCTCCAAGAGCAAATGTTTAATGTCCATTATTATAATTCAGGGGCAAGAAGAGAGGGATATTCATGCTTATTTTTGGAGGAAATAAGCAGTTGAGCATGTGTTTGTGTGTATGGAATAATTCTTTCTTTTTTTCAGTGGTTGGATTATTTGCCTCAGAAACACAAGCTGAGTGTGAACACAAGAAAACAATCAACATATTTTAACCATCTGTGTCTTTTGTTCTTTTTTTTTGTGTCTCTTTGCAGAATGCCAAGCCCTTCTCCTCCTCAGACAGCCTAGCGAAGGTCCAGGAGGTAGCAAGCTGGCTTTTGGAAATGAACCAGGATCTGCTGTCGGGGGGCAGCAGCAGCAGGCGGAGTCGGGGGCCGGGGGGTCCGGCAGTGCGAGGTAACGCCTCCTCCACGGCCCGGGCACCCCAGCAGGCAGCAGAGGAGGGTGATGAGGATGAGCACATGAACCGGGTAGTAGAGGAGGAAGAGCAGCTGCAGCAAAGGGTAAGGCCAACTAGCATTCAACAAATGATATTGTTGTCACAGGGAAGGATTTGGAAATATAAACCTAGAGGTCTAAACTGGATTGGCGAGTTGTAAGTTGAGGTCTGAAGATGCATGGATCAAATCAAGTCATGTCATTGTGGAAATTTGCTTTAGAGCAAGCAAAAATACTATTCGATCACTCTTCGAAGATCGCCTTGCAGCTGCTCCGTGGGGAGAGAGAGAGACAGTGGGGGAAAACGGTGTGTAGAGCCGGCACATTTTCACATCTAATTCAATGAATTAAGGGTTTATTTGGAAGTTGTTGGAACAACGGAAAGAATAACCAAGACAGTTTTGGTGAGTCTTATTTTGTTTCTGTCGAGTTTGTGTGTTTTACGATGCTCTGCTGCTCGAACACCTAGAGGTAACGTTACTACCTGGTGGCACCTGTGCCGGTAAAAACAGGAAAAGGGAAAATTATTTTCAAGACTAGACAATAGTCGCATAAACTATTAGATTATTCATAAATATATATATTCAATATATTTATAATATATATAATTTAATGGCTATTTGAACATTTTAAAAATCATGACCCATTCCTAATAAGTGCAACTGATTTAAATTTGCGTCAAACCTTTCCTCTGAAGCATTCATTTGTTTTGTCTGGCTCCTCACAGCCTGAGGCGTCGCAGGTTGATGGCGATAGAGAACAACCATGGGCACCAAGTGAATCGGGAGCCAGCAACGGCCCCCGGGTAGACGAGGAAGGGGAAGAAGACGAGGAGGGCCCTCAGAACGAAGTGAACGGAGGAGAGAAAGGAGCCCGATGGATGTGGGGGTCGGAGCAGAGGCGACTACGAGGCCAGCCGCTGGGCGAGGAGGACGAGGAGGAGGAGGAAGAGGAAGAGAACAACAACAGCAGCAGTCACCAAGAGGAGGAGGAGGCGGAGGAGAGGACAGAGGGAGGGGAGGAGCAGGGAAGGGAGGAAGAGGAGAGGGAAGAGGGCGAGGAGGAAGAGGAGGAGGATGAGGACGAGGAGGAGATGGACCAAGACAGTGATGACTTTGAACATTCGGCGGAGAGTGGGAGGGAGGAGGAAGAGGAGGAGGAAGGAGAGGGGGAGGAAGGGCTGCGGTCTCCCTCTCTCAGGAACAATGTGTCTGCCCCCAATAACAACCTGGACTCGGGTTGTACACACCAAAGCTCTTCCAACAAGAAGGTAAGCACAGCTGTTGTTTGTTGAGCAGTTTTCATTGGAAGCTTCTACTGAAGAAATAGTTCCTCTGTAAACAGTTCACAGTGAGTTATGGGAATCCTCCAGAGTTAACAGGGATGCTGTTTCTGGAAGACAGTTTGCTGCTGAAGTTTTTTAGTGTCATTTTTCAATACTATCGGCACCAAAAACAAAATTCCATTCACCTCCATTTGATCTCAGAGACCGATACCACAAAACTTGGGCAAATAAAACATAAAACATGGCTAGATACTGCTAGACTTAAGGCATGGCAAGTTAATTTATATAGCACATTTCAGCAACAAGGCAATTCAAAGCGCTTTACATAAAACATTCAAAGCATCGAGACAAAGTGCAAGAGATACATTATAAAAACAATATTTGAATACAATTAAAAACATTACAAATCCAAGAGAATAGAAAATAAAAACAAGCAAAAATTGAATAAAACAGGTATTAAATACAGGAATAAAAGTTATGGTGCAGTATAAGAAATAATTTAATAAAAAACAGAGGCAAACAGAAAAGTTTTCAGCCTTGATTCAAGTGAAAAAATTAATATTTTGGGTGAGCTGATACTTTAGGATACATCTGCAGCAGTTTCTGAAGTTTCTCACAGGCAATGTTTGCTTATTATCACATCACTGCTGTGAAAATTCTCCACAGTGTTCCGCACTGGCAGCACACGGTTCATAATCAAAACAGCAGCTCCCTCTTTTGGGGCAAGTGTGTTACTGCACTGCAGAGTAATGCTGTGTACACTTTGACAAGCAGTAACAAAATCTTCCCAGTGGAAGGATTAGGATATTGAAACTACATTTTATATATATATATATATATATATATATATATATATACATATATACACACACACACACACACACACAGTCCCCTTGAAAACTATTGGAAAGCGAGGCAAATTCCTTTATTTTTGCTGGAAACTCCCTAAACTGAAGGCAGCTGAAAACATTTTAGAGTTTTGAGAAACTTGTTAAAAATCTTAAAGGTTCTAAATTCAATATCCAGAGCATTAATATAGCAGCAAACAACTATTTTCTATAAGATATAGAGGAGTAATATCTACCTGAGCAGAGAATGAAATTGCTCTTCCTCTGTATGTGTTGTAATCCAAGTTACCCCTCACTTTGTTGACATAGCCGGTCCGGCTCAGGTAGACATTCCCCCTCCGGTTCCCCCTCTGTGTTAACTCTGTCAGCACTTTTGCCACTGTGTGCACTGTTTAGCACTGTTAGCACCATTAGCTGTGAGCCGCTGACTCGCCATTTTGAGAGCCGTTGAGAGGCAATAGAAATGCTCCCAATTTAGCACCTTTTTAAAAGTTATAAAAGTTAATTTTTTTATTGTGCAGCAGACAGAAGATTATTTTTATCCAGATGGTTAGGAGATTTTTTGAGGATTCTGTAAATACCTTCAGAAAAAGTGTTGTTAAACGACTTCTTCAAACATCGCTGAGTATTTATCTTTCAGAGACACTGATGCTTTCCTCTGTGACTCGAATGTAAATGCTGATAAAGCAATCTATAAGCAATCCCAAGTAGCATTGAAGCTCTTGAGGCAGCTCACTGTGGACCAACACTGTACTAAGACACTTGTAGTACATGTTTGCTTCACTGGATGGGAAGATAAAAGCTTAAATCTCACAGCATTTCTGAAGGTAAATATGATGTAAAGCACATCACACTGCTGTCATCAATAACAAAACACACAGAGGAGGGTCTGAATGAATGCTGAATTGCAACATGTATCACCAGCGTCAATAAAGCAGCTGCTGCGCGTGCTCACAACAGTCGGAAAAACAGATTAACGATGAGTAATCACTAATAAAAGTGGGGTAGTCCTTCTTTGCATCTTGTTTCGCCACTTTCATTGGGCTGTGTATTCCAAGACCATTTTGTTATGCAGTTTGTGATAGAGGAGTGACAGCACACTGTGAAATAATTATAGCTTACTTGTAAAATACTTTATTCATGGTCAGAATGCAGAGGCCTTTTTTAGGACATGTTAAAACTCAAAGCACGTTCATGACTCACAAATTGATTGCTGACACGATGAGTGACGAGTACGGAGAAGCGCTTGATGTTCAAAAGACAAGTGTAACGGACCGTCAGATCTTTCCTCAGTAACTGAACTAATGTGCTCGTTCAAAGGGCTCTGATGTAGCACAGCGCCAGTGTTTGGATGTTAATGCCGGTGTCTCGTTTCAGTGAGGACTGATGGCACGACTGTTGTGTTTCAGTGGCCTTCACAACACCTATATTTAAAAGGAGGAAATGGACTTGGCCATGACGTTTTCTAGAAGCGAGGAATGATAGTTATGCATCGCTAATACAATTTGCAGTGTGTTAGCAATGCACTGACATAGATTGTGACAAGGAAAAAACAATAAATCAAAGGGCTGGAATCCCTAGATGTTGGCTTTAGGGATTGACCGATATGTTTTTCAGGACCAATACCGATTATTAGTAGTCAAGGAGACCAATAACTGATATTTTGAACTGATATACATTTGCAGTAAAAATGAAAATCTTGGTGTCAAAAATGGGAACAACACAAAACTTTGTTGAAATGCCTTAAAGCATATGTTTAATTAAAAGAGCTTTCTCAATTTTATCTTAAAATAAAAGGGCGGGGAGCTCCCAGCTTCTTATAAAGTTAAATGAAAATTTTAATAAATAAATCAACAATATCTCTCTGAAGTTTTATAAAGTGTAAAATGAAATAAAACTAGCAAAACTCAAATTCAACTAATCAACTCTGATAACTGTACACCATCTATGCAGTGCCTGTATGGATTAACACAGGCCTCAGCACAAAATCCAGATTTTGTTTCTGAGACTTACGGATCAAAAGTTACAGGCCAAGACATAAAGTTAATTGTTAAAGCGCCACCATCTGGCCAAATTGCACCACATTTGACCCGGCACTCCCGTGGGTCCTGAGCAATACGCCCGCCTAGTGTGAAGTCGGTTGGATGAGCGGTTCTCAAGATATGCGAAGGACACACTGAGGGACAGACAGACAGTGCTTGCTTTAGTAGATGTCATACACCGGTACGTATATATTTAGGCCAAAAAAGCACATAAAACTTTGAAAAGTACTCGGGGTAATTTGGATTTAATGCCATCATGGCACTGTTTGTCCTGTAGCCTCTATTGTTTATAACAGCCTTTTACAGCACATGAGTTGATGGAGTATCAGATCACTTCAGCAGATGGTGGTGTGAGTCCATTAAGGATAAAAACCCTCCCACCAGTACAATTCTTTGTTTCCATTAAACTACTAACTATATTGTACAATTTGTTATTTATATACATGTAAATTAAAATCTGCAGCAGCAATCAGCCCCCTTAATCCAGTATGTGTCCGATTTTAATTATGATCTACTGTATATCCACATTATAGTGTTATTTTCCAAAATAATACTACAGGCAAATATTTGTATTATGTATATTGTAAAAATACTTTTTATGCCATTGTATCCTATTGTACATTCTCTTTAATATGCCAGAGGCAACATAGAGGACAACAGAGATAATACACTCATCTCAACAGACAGTAATGACTAAAGCTGTGACAGATTTGTCATCAGCGGCGTAGCCTCATGACAAGTACACTGCTCCCCCCACACCCTTCTGACAATAGGAAGTTGCACAGCCAGGAAGTTTAGTTATTGCTGTTGAAAAGCATGCGTGTCTCTCCTCACTGTCACACAGTTGTTTCCTGTTTTAAATGTCATACCTGCGGTCTCAATATAGAGTGATGTTATGTGTTGATGTTTGAGCCTTTGATGGAGATATTGTCCTTGCTTATATTGGCCTAAATATAGCAGTTAGTCTGAATTTGCTCCTGTGTGCCTTTCACCATCCGACACAGCTGTCAGATAGGTTTGTCAGGGTCTTAGTCACCGCGGTGGGCCAGCTGGCTTTGATGTTGAATGTACACATTTTGTTCAGCTGTGGTGGGTCGTGTATGCTTGGAATTAGGAGTGGTGCAGAAAGAGTAGATCGACATTTATTGACAGTTCAAGTGAGATTCATCTCACATATTTACACCCACTGTGTTTTAGGTGTAATATGCTACAGTAGTATAGATGAAGGCTTCTAAATAAGAGTGATGGTGGACAATTCTACTCTTATGTTCTGTAGCTACCTTTGGGAGGGTTTGTTGTGTCCTACAAGTTTGAATTATGTTTTTCTAGCCACTTCAAACATTACGAAGATTGTGGCACACAAAAGCACAGAAAACTAAAATAAAAAATTGGAAACATCGGTACATATCAGTGGGCTACCACCGGGTCTAAAAAGTGAAGCCAATGAGGAAGTGCCTTATACCTGCATTCTTTCTAATAGCCAGCAGGGGGCGACTCCTCTGGTTGTAAAAAGACGTCTGATTGTATAGAAGTCTATGAGAAAATGACCCTACTTCTCACTTGATTTATTACCTCAGTAAACATTGTAAACATGAGTTTATGGTCTCAGTCACTAGTTTCAAGTCTTCTTCAATACAGCATGATGTTCATTTAGTAAATTATGGTCCCATTTAGAGTCAAATAGACCATAAAGCAGGGGATGCTTTAGGGCGTGGCTACCTTGTGATTGACAGGTCACCACTGATGTCACGGTGACTACTCACGGTGACATCAGTGGTGACTTTTACTTTTACTAGATTTGTTCCTTGACCTCAGTGTCATTGAAAATGGTCAGTATATTAATATAAATAGGACTGTCACAGTTAACGGAAGTTAAAGGTAGAGTTAAAGTTTTAAAGCTAGAGTGAAGATACTGGCATCATATGAAACCTTTACAGACATGCCCACTTTATGATAATCACATGCAGTTTTGGGCAAGTCATAGTCAAGTCAGCACACTGGCACACTGACAGCTGTTGTTGTCTGTTGGGCTTGAGTTTGCCAAATATGCTATGATTTGAGCATATTTGTTATGCTAAATGCAGTACCTGTGAGGGTTTCCGGACAATATTAATCATTGTTTTGTGTTGTTAATTGATTTACAATAACTAATATATAAATATGTTTGTATAAAGAGAGCATATTTGCCCACTCCCATGTTGATAAGAGTATTAAATACTTGACAAATCTCCCTTTAAGGTACATTTTGAACAGATAAAAAATGTGATTAATTTGCGATTAATTGCGAATAACTATGGTCAATCATGCAAGTAATCGTGATTAAATATTTTAATATTTAGTCCAAATAAATAACAAAGGCAGTCACTTTAGTAATTTTAGTTTTACCATGGATCATGTCACTTGAAAGCCTGAATATTCCTATTTGCTGTTAATTAGTTGATCAGCCAGTTATTTCACCGCTTTTCAAAACCAGGGTTACTAAGTGCTTGACAGTAGTTGTAGTAGTAGTAGTGCTGGTAGTAGAAGATGGATTACCTTCATATAAGTTACACATTTAAAGGTCCCGTGTATGTTCCCATAGAGCACACGTATGCAGTCTTGTAAACTATGATATGTGCATTTTGGCAGCTGCAGCATCCATGTGCCAAACAAGGGGCACGGGGTTGTAGTAGAGGATCGATGACTGTGTTTGGACCAAGAATGTGCCAGTCCATGTGGGGTTAGGTGATATCTGCACTGTATGTGTGGCTGATGTGTGCAAACTGCAAACACAAAGAACTGCATGTGTAAAGTAAAAGTAGCACTATAAAAACTTATAATGTGCTGTTCAGCTTTCTGTGCATGTCTTCACACATGAGGACAGATTGTGTTCCAGGTGCTGTAGGCTCAGGTCACCAGAATTAGACGCCTCACCTCCTCTTCTTACTTGCCACTCTTGTCTTTTGACCCTGTGCCAACGGGGTGGTACTCAGTGTCATGCTCATCATTTAACCTTTTTAAATTCTTTAAGAGCTTCAGGAATCAATATTCAAGCCGTGCATTAACGTCCCTACAGGCCTAATGTGCAAAGATATTCTGGAGTTGAGTCAAAACTTAATTTAGATTTACATTTCGAGCAGATGCCTTTCTATTCAAGGGCACTAAAAGGGGCATGCATCGTCGGGGGCATGACACTTTCCTGCGTTGAATGACAGAATATTTGGTGTTGGGTTGACATTAGGCTCGTATCCTGCTGAAGCAGGTGTTGATATCTGTCACATACATTAGCCCCTGGGAAAGCTCATTATTTCACACTAGGAGGTGGAAAAAATGTTTAAGGTTGTGTAAGGTGAGTGTTAAAGGTTATAACATCGTGGAGTACATGTTTACTGAAAATTGTTAATGATCCCACCACTAATGGAAATTACTTACAGTTCTTAAAGGATTACATACCGCCCACACTGAAAGATGCAAAGCTGGTTGAAAATCGGCAAAAATTTAAATAGTTTCAGAGAATTTTAAGTATTTGTTAGACCAGATACTGTGGTTTAATATTCAGTGGAGAAAATGTTGTGTAGTACAGTAGCAAACGTCTCCGTGACAACCACCAGCAACTGTCAATATAAAATTACTGCTACTGTACTACTACTGTAACTACTTGGATTTGAAACCCTATATTATACTGCTCAGCTTCACAGACAAAACGGCAGGCAAGCTTGAAAGCTACTTTTCATTTGTTGGACTGTAGAAAAATTAGGAATTTGATAATTGTGTTCCAGTATTTTCTATTTCTATAACTCTGCATGAATGGTGTGCAATCGGAAGTGGCAGAAGTTGATATCTTTCAGGTGCAGATTGTTATTTTGTCCAAGTGTAGAAATTAGAGCGGATAGAGTTAAATAGATTAAAACATTTAATTGCAATTAATTGCATGATTGTCCATAGTTAATCGCAATCGCAAATTAATCACATATTTTTTATCTGTTCAAAATGTACCTTAAAGGGAGATTTGTCAAGTATTTAATACTCTTATCAACTTGGGAGTGGACAAATATGCTGCTTTATGCAAATGTATAAATATATGTATTATTGGAAATCAATTAATAACACAAAACTATGACAAATATTGTCCAGAAACCCTCACAGCTTCTGCATTTAGCATAAAAAATATGCTCAAATCATAAAATGGCAAACTCAAACCAAACAGGCAACAACAGCTGTCAGTGTGTCAGTGTGCTGACTTGACTATGACTTGCCCCAAACTGCATGTGATTATCATAAAGTGGGCCTGTCTGTAAAGGGGAGACTCGTGGGTACCCATAGAACCCATTTTCATTCACATATCTTGAGATCAGAGGTCAAGGCCATGCCAGTTTTTCCTTGCCTCCTTGTCCTCCGTCGGGACAAGCTAGTATGACATGGTTGTACCAATGGATTCCTTAGGTTTTCTTAGGTTTCTAGCTCTAAAACTGAGCCTGCTACCACCTAAAAATCATGAGTTACGTTAATGCTTTAAAGAAATTAGTGGCGTTTTAAAGGAATTTGTGTTAACGCGTTATTATCATGTTAACTTTGACAGCCCAAGTAGAAATTGAATGTGCTTTACTGTTCTACTTTAAAAGATTTTAAATCTGTAATTAAGGTACCAATTTCTTTTACACGGCACAGGAGAGAGCATAAGACACATAGTTTTAAATATAGCATTTGTTTCCAAACCATAACCAAATCTTGATGTCTTAAAATCTAAAAGTTATGTTAAACTGTCATAGTTTAAAAAAGAAATGTGATAAGAATAAACAAGATCATATTGTGCCCATTTTAGGCTCCCTATGGTACACTGCTGCCTGTCCACTTCAGAATTAATTTTAACATATCACTCATGACTAATGACTAAGGCATTATGTGATCTCACAGGATTATATGTCTCATAATGATTCATCAGAGACCTTTGGTGCTAAATGGATCTGCAGAGCTATGATAAGGCAAAGCAGGAGGGCATGAGTGCATTGACAGCACATTAATTAATATCAACACTTGCTGAATAAACCATTTAATTATCTGGATTAAAAGAAGGAGGAAATATATTAATATTGTGAGGTGGGTGTCTTATATGTGAAGAACATTTTGTCTTGACTAAAAAACGAATTACTGTACCTTTTCAGCCTCTCACGTCAGCCATCTGGGTAGCTACATCTACATCTGAGCATCATTGAATGTGAAGTAGCTATTTAACTCTAATCTGTTTGTGTCATCCATAGTTGCTCAGATGTCTTTCTCCTCTTTGTGTCATGTCTTTGTGTCACTTACTTTGTGAATATTGATGAAAGGACATTTAAAGAGCGAGGTCAGCCGCTCACTCTATTCTTATTGGCTAATGTCTCTGGGGACACGGTGACTTCTACAAGGTTGAAGTCACATTTTTCACTCTGGTGTTCCCACTCCGTTGCTACAGCCACAGGAACAGAAAGCTTCATAGCATTGAGCAATATGCCTCTGAACTGTAGGAATATGAACTACACCTCTACAGACTTATGCACAGTGATGTGCACCCTACTGCAGCTTGTTCAATATGTGAACAGTTTTCGTGCATTACGGTTTGAGATATGAATGAGCAATAACTTGTCAGCCAAATAGTTTTTACTTTAGCAAACTTGGACAATTTGAGGTATTACTTAGTGCTCCATTTTTCTTCACACACACACACACACACACACACACACACACACACACACACACACACACACACACACACACACACACACACACACACAACCATTCATTGTCACTAATTAAATGTTTTTCCAAAGGAAAGGCAGCCTGCTTATTGTAGGTGGCGTCTCCCACACACTGGCCTTGTCACACAGGCAGAAATGAGCCACAAAGGACCAGTGTTCTCGTCCTCCCACATGAAAGCAACTAGTTTGAGTCACTACCAATACTGTGTATATATATATTGACGACAAATTGTCCTCACTGAAGCTGTCATTATGTACTGATATATTTCCACAGGCCGGTTGAAATAGTAGTTTCCCAGCAGTCTGTCCTTGCCTGTCGTCTACTCAAACCTAAGGCGATGATTATTTATAACAATTGCTCATCCGTCTGGGTTAACAAGTTTAATTTATCTGGTATTATTACATGGCTCCGTTGAATACTCGATTCTGATTGGTCAATCACAGCGTTCTGCGGTCTGTAATTTCTTTATAGCAGATCGTTGCTATGTATAACAGACCGTTGCTATGGACGTAGTTCTGATGTCGGACTCTGGCGGACCGTTTTTTGTGTCAAATTATTGATTTCTTAAGTAAGTAGCCATGTAATAAGCGGGATAATGTACAGCTAATGGGTCATTGTTGTGAAATAAACCCTTTCGTGCCGCATCGCCATGTCGGGATCACAACAATGACGGGCTCAATCAATTGTGCAGCCCTATTTCCATTCATGTAAAGATAGCAAAGATGCAAGTTTCAAGGTGGCAAGGCGACATCATACTAACAACAAACTAATGTAATTAATAACTGTCATCATCATCATCATCAATAACCTCACTCAGTTCAATGTCCAAATATAGACTATAAAAAAATTACATACAACTTACAAGTAAAGCCATAATTTCACCTTTTTTTAATATTTATTTTTAAAATGTTTGTCTTCATACACGCACCCATTGTGTGTGTATATGGCTCAAATAACCAGAAATCATCACTGCAGCAAAAAAGATGTAATTCCTCACTGACTTCCCACTCGCTGCCTCTTGCATTTCCTGGGTCGTCCAATTCTGCTGCAGACGGCTGCTAATTGTCTTCTGTTCTGCCTGAGAGAGGATTTTTTCCCTCTTTGTTTAAATCCAAGTGTGCTAATTGATGTCAAAATCACCAGTTGTTGAGACTTATATAATTGCCTTGGGTAGGCAATGCTCAAATAATACTTAAAAAATAACAGAAGATCCAAATTAGTGAGGATCTGCATGTGTGGTAAAAGAGAGCTGTTCTGTTGTTACATGTGTGTGTGCGCCCACCACTCCTGCAAGCTCAGCATGTGCAGCATTGTCAGCAGCTTATTCTGCTTTAGAAACGACAAAGAAACATGGACCAAAGGGATTTGCCCTCTCGGAGTGCATACAGTTACATTATACTTGCAGGTTATCTGTGCAAGTGACAAATCTGTTGCAGTGGCAATCGATCATGTTTGGGAAGCAGAGCCTGGTTAATGCATGTTAAGGAACTGATCTTTAGTTTTGGATTTAGCTGTGGATGCTAAAATTGTGATTGGGTGTATTGCATTGTGCAGGTCTAATTTGCATTACAGACTTCTTGGTTGTGTGTTCATATGGTTCCAAGCACAGTCACACTCTGATTCTTGACATTTCTTGTAAAAACCGGCATCTAACAGGATATTGTTGTATTGGCGGATTTTGCAATGCAGCATTGTTGTCCCAGTCTTTGACACCAGAGGGCAGCAGTGGTCTGAGAGTCATGTACAGACAATAATCCATGACCCACAGGTTGTGGGTGCTTGTTGCAGCTTTGCTCAGACTGCACCACAGGCTTTACCCAGTAATGAACGGTAGCCGGTCTCACATGGACATTGTCCAGCAGTGTGTGTGGAAGCGATGGAGCGTTCTTGTTTGCTTTTTCTAGTAATGCCTCTAGTGTTTGGCAGAGCTTCATCGATTGCTGATGTGGAGATAATGTGGGGGGTAAATAGCAGGTTTCGCGCTAGAAACCTTCACTTTACACATATGGAAATTTAAATGTACAGTAATAAGCCGCTGCATGTTTAGGTGACACACTGCATCATCCATTACAGATTGCAGAACATGCACCACAATGGTATTATCCCTTACCAAGATTAGATAGTCATTAGGGCGCAGAATATATTTTAGTTATACGTCATCTTTTTGAGTCTATAAAAAGCTTTTCTAATCACAAAGTCACCTCACGCTTGCCAGAGCTGCAGTGATGGGGTACGAGGGATATTGGCAGCACTGATCCAACAGGAATAGTGGAATAGAAGTTTTTTGCTGATACTAGTAAAAACTTGCTATGTTTTGCCTGTTGTATAGTCTGAGTGGAACACTGTTTGCATGCTGGTACAATCATTTTGCAATGGATTAGAGAGAAAGTGGTTCCTTCATATGTTTTAATTTGTTGCCTGAACAAAAAACACTTCATTAGTTACCATGATGGCAATGTTGCTTTTCTGACTTTGAGAGTTGATGTTAATACTTTATAATATACAGTCAAGGTGTACAGTGTCCCCCTCTTACGGAGTCTTCATCTGCAGCCGTACCCTGTCGTCTCAGTTGCGCTGAAATGCTGGTGGTGATTTGTAAGTGTACTGAGTTACTAGAAGCCAAACATTCTTGACCTCTGGCACTCCAGGGATTGCAAACTCAGTGACCAGGCAGTAATACTGCGGCGCTGTATTAAAAGAAAGCAGACAAATAGACAGCAGATATTTACCCCCGATAGCTTTGTTATTGGACTTTATGGGAAACTTATGAGCTTGTACAATAGAGAAGGAGCACAACGCTTCATACTCTGAAAACAAGGCCCACTGGAGGGGAAAACAATCGGCACCACAATACACAACCAAGGGCTGAAACACTAACAAAATGCCTGTAGCTAGCTAAAAACAATCAGATTTAAGCATTTCAAAGGATTATTTAGCACCCATTGTTAGCCAAATTTTATCGTAAGTTTGGAGCGTTATTTAACCTCTTCCGTCACAAGCTAGCATGACATGGTTGGTACCAATGGATTCCTTCGGTTTTCTAGTTTCAAATGATCACCTTCTTCACTCTAGCTTTAACTGAGCCAGCTACATCCTAAAAATCGCAAGTTGCGTTAATGCGTTAAAGGAATTTGTGGCGTTAAAACGAATTTGTGTTAACACGTTATTATCGCGGTAACTTTGTTAACCTAATCTTATTGCCTTTATTCTCGGTTTTTCGGTTCGGCAGCTTATAGAAACCTAGCTTCTGGCTTCTTTACCCTGTTGGTAGTGCATCCCACCACACAGCAGCTTTTAAGCATTTTTTTTATTGTTTGCTAGCATACGGAATTGACAAGGAGGCATCTTCACACAATACAAAGTCAACGGAGAGCGATGAATTGTGAGTGGAGCTTAATTGCGCGCTGTCTCTACTGTAACGTTGTGACCATAAAAGGTTTTTGCTAAATTATTTGAGTGGTTTTATTCCTGGTATCGATCCTCTATGTTCGGGTTGTCTTGATTACTAAAGCTCAATGGAGCTGCATGATTCTGTCTTCATACTCTAGATCTTCTAAGATACGCACAGCACAGGTTCAGCCTCGTCATAGAAGGACATAACAGCTTCTACTGCACAAAGTTCGAACACCTGATTGTGGGAACTTTTGAAATTCCCAGAACTCTATCCCCCTTTTCCATCAGAGAATTATCTTAAGTTTCTTGGCCATGGGAAAGCAAACAGAAATACAATAATGTTTTGACTTTTCTTTACATGTTATTTCCTGGATTATTTAACCCTTTAAAAACGGACCTCCTGCAGGTGGTCGCGGGACGTCGCTGTATGCATGACATGACAGATTTTTCTTTTTTAATTTATGACACAATTTCAATAATTTTGTCACATATTATGGTTTATTAACTTATATAACATTGTAGCTGAGGCTGTAAAGATTTTAGGGATATGAAGAATTTGAAAATACTCCAAGAAATGACATCACACTAAGCAAAAATACCAATGTAGGCACTGGCGGACCATTTCTATTGCAGAGTTCGAAGGGTTAATGAAAAATAATAGATAATGTTTAAGGAAAATGTTCTTCCAAGCTTTGCTGTGGCTCCCAGGATAAATATGAGTGCATGGTTTGCTATTTAACAAGTTACTTTGGGCTAATCATGTTGAGGCGGACTGGAACAGTGTCTGTCACATAGCTTTATGGCCTAAGATTAGTCCGAAAGCTCAAGTAACCTCTACAAGGGGCAAGTCGGAGACAAGCAGCCGTTCACTGGTGCCTCCTTGGTTATTTCACACTGCACTGTGCAATGTGTACTATTGTCAATCATGGTTTGTGAACTGAAAGGGGAAAAATGAAATGATTATGTTAGCCAATCATTCAAGCAATTGAAATTCTAAAAGCATAACTCTAGGATATTCAATAAGGCCGGTTGTCAGATTCTTTTTTTTCTTGTAGGTCTGTGTGGAAATGCATCGCTCTCTGTTTGTCAGTGTACATTTGAAAAACAGAACTTTCTATTCATTGTCTCGGAGGACAGGAGTGTAGTACGGCCCTGACACATTAGATAGTCAACAAACAAAGGCCAACTGGTCAGACAAATTGCATCCCCTGAAGTTGTCTGTAAAAGGTTGCACACACGAACACACTGCAAATATTGCAGCTGATGGTAAACTCACTGCTGACATACATGTACAGAAGACTATACTATATTCTGCTCTCATGGCAGGGTTCAACGTTCAAGTTATTTTTTTTTTCACTTGCCTGGACAGGCAAGTGGGCCAGAAATCTACATGCCCAAAGTAAATTTTTACTTGCCCCTGTACAAATTGTTTTATTCATTAGCGGTTATCAAATAACAACAAAGACTTAAGTTAATTGTCATGTTTTATCCTTATTCAAGTAAATTAATCTGGAGTGTTGCCACATCCACTAACGCCACCCAACTAGACTCTTGTTTTCAGGATAATTGAAATGCTCGCTTGTGCTTCAGCTCATAAAACTTTGTCTTTACCCGAGTGCCGATCGGTACTGCGCATGTACAAATCTCAACAGAGATGAGAAGGAAACGAGTTGGCTCACTCCATGGATGTATAAAGAGAACTGGATACAGCGTTGGAGGCGGGCTCCCGTTCATTCCTTTGAGAGTTGCTCAGTGGCGCATGAAGCCAAAATGGCTCGACTGCCAAGTGATAGAGTACCTAGATCATCTGGCGATCTTTCCCATAAAAAAGTATTTTTGGGTCCAATGGCATCACATGACGGACACGGAAGTTGTGGTAAAAATGTTATATCCTCTTGGGGATCAATAAAGTACGTCTTAATACATTTCCTCCCACGAATATTCGCTCCGTCTTCCATTCACGTCTATATTGAAGCCGGCACAATGGAAAAATTCAAGTGTTTCCTACTTTGCTGCGATCTCACAGGTATGCACTGATGCAGCTGTGTTTGTAAATAGAGAAGTTATTTGTCTGTTTTATCACCATCTGATCAATATTTATTATTACATTTATTGTATTACCTGCATCAGAGTGTTTTAACAAAACAAAAATGCAATATGACGGTATCTTTAGAATCCCAAAAAACATCAGCAAAAGATAATTTCACACAATTTTTTCACCACCGTGAATCAATATAGTTTAATTAAATGCTTGGAATACAAATTGTGGATTTGATTGGTTTAAAAGCTGCAACTGGAAGTCTATAAAGTTTTGCCTTGCTTGGTGCATGTGTTGTCATAACGTGGTGTTTTGCTTGTGAAGAAGCGGAAAGGAAAAATAAGAAAAGGCCGTACTAAATGGGTGAAATCACCACTAATTTGGTTGACGAGAATGTTCAGTCAGGGAGCTCTCTCTCACCGACAGCCTGTTTGTTCAACATGCTCAATTGGCTGAACAGCTGCCGATAAGGCGCCACCTTGCTCCAATTGTGCTGAACATACTGTAAAAACTATGGGCGTTGGCCCGCCACAAACACTCAATGGCGTCCAGTCGGCCTGGTGTGTCAGGGCCCTCTGGTCTACTCTGATAGATGTTCTGGCTCCGTAATCCTCCTCAAACAATGGTGGATGTGAGAATAGAAGAGAGGTTAAGCCCCGTAGGACTTTCTGTTACCATGTGTTCAGACATTTAAATGCACACAGAGAAGGCTGTCTCTTGCCACTTGCTCTATCTGTAGATTCATACATATTCATCAGATTGTCAGCTGTTTTCTGTTGCATATTAATTTTCTGTGGGAATCAGCATAAACGGCATATATTAACTTTTTCTAAACTCCCTGATGTCGCACTCATTGTCACGCCTATACACCTTTATACCTTCACTTCATGAGTGTCTTGTTGTGTAGGTTTAAACAAACAGCTTCTCTCTTCGTAGCTGCTAGTGAACACACTTTATTAGACTTCATCCCTCTTGACACTTGGTCAAGTGAATCCCTGTTTAAGTGCACGTGTCACACATACTAACATTGAACTGCTGTGTGATCGTCTCCTGAAATATCCTCAGCCTCTTTGCTGACATAGACAGAGTTACTGACATTCCTGAACACCTTGGTTCATGGAAGAGTCAGAGAAGGTTAGCATTTAACAAATCCCAGCGTCATCACTCACGTTGATAAATGTGATTCGGACGAGGATCTTCTGTTTTGCTGTATGCTGACATTTCTCATTGCGTAAAGTTAACTGGGCACAGTGATGATGTAGTCCACTAAGTTGGGAGGACCAGAGGGAGGTCAGAAAATGACCACAATGAGGAAGCTCCCCGGACACGTGGGCTGCGTCGGACGACTGCTGGTCCACATTCCACCGCCGAGGGGTCATGAGAGCAGATTCCACAGTGCCTGTCTGAGGGGGAGAGGCTGAGTTGGTCCATCCTCTTTTCAGGCCCTGACGGCAGCTGCTCCGCCTGGCTTGGGCACAACAGTGACCTCACACCCCAGAGATATTTTAAAGGGTGCCAGTCAGCAGAGAGATGAGTTCTGAGTAGGTAGGTGAAGAAGCTCAGCGAGTGAAAGTATTGAGACGTCTAGTTGTGAGGTCCAAGGAAGGTACTACATTCATGTAAGAAAAGTTATCTGCGACAAGAGTCGGACAGGTTTGGGAGCTCCTTCTGGGATATGATCCAGTAAGACGGCCTGTTTTGCAATGCTGAGGCATTGCCCTATACCCCGTTTCTCGTCTGGTGCTCGGAGAAAGATGCCAAATGTTGCCTTTGGGAAAGAGAAGACTTCGTCCCACGTGGAGAACCAGCCACTTGACAAGGAAAACCCCAAGGACGTTGCCAAGGAACCGTTACCCCCTCAGAAAGTACTCAAGATATTTAGCATCAACATCATTGCTCAGGGTTTGCCTTTCTGTCGCAGGCGGGTGAGTATTGTACGTATTAGGCCAGTTGTACAGTTTAGGTTTGGTTGACCCACAGCACCCTAAAATGTCAAAGGTCATTTCTCCCCCCATTTAACCTAGGTTGTTGTTGTTGCTTTGAGTAGCTGCTACTTTTCAAAGTGGCGAATCAAAACTGAAGCTACTTGGCTACTTTCATTTCTGCTCTACTTATTACTTGCTTTTGTTTTGTCCGCACAATGAAACATTCACTTTTACACATTTACTACCAAATTAACCTTTTTTACATGTCAAATGAATGTAAAGTCACACCCCCACAAAACACATGAGCAGATTATCTTCCTTTTAATGACTTGCTTGAACTTGAATACACAAGTGTTTCTACCTTTTACATCGCTTAAGGGGTATTGGTAAGAATTAATAAGAACAAATTAATACACTTGGATTGATATAAGATGGATTTGTCCTTTGGTCAGATGTTTTTCAGTCGTTTCCGTACGCCCACAGATACAAAAGTTTGCGTGCCATGGCTCCACCCATGACAGACAACGGACACCAACATATAACCTTAAAAAGACCGTCGCCAATGAGACTATTTTTAGGTTATGTTTTTAGATGAAGATATATATTATAATTGGATAGAAAATAGGAAACATACATTATTCATTTTCAATTTATGGAGTAATTATAATTAAAAGTTTTGTTTTTAACGGTAAATAATTAATATCTTAAATATTCCGATTAATAAATACTTTTATTTATTATAGATGGGGTTAAAGGAGTTTTATATACAGTAATCTGTTGTCCTTGAAATGTATACAAATGAAATAAATACCTTATATCCGTCGGTGTCATCCATCGTGGCCAGCGAAGGACGGGTGGTGACTTAACATAAAATGGTTTTGTTTTCTTAACTTTCTTAACTTTACATTATAATTTTCAATTCTTCTAATGTGTTAGAGCAAGTTGAAGGTTGAAGCAGTTCTAAAACGTCAGTGCTCTCTAACTATGACATTAGTAATTCCTTCTTCTGACATCCAACAAGACTGCCCGTTAGGAGCTGTAACATTAAACATTACTTGTATTAAAAGTCTGACACTCCTGCTGAATTAATTCAGCTTTTGAAATTAATAAGATTAAACTCTCATGTCAAGATGCTTCCCAAACGAACCCGGGGCAGTGTGTGAAAGACATAAACCCTCTAAATCTCTTCATGTTTTGTCACTGGCAGTCCAACGTTCAAACATCAAGAGATTAAAGCGACGACACATTCACAGAATTGTTCAGCCTTCACATTTTAATTGATATTTCTTTTAATGCAGATTAAATAAAATGTACTTATACAAGATTTATTCAGACAAATCATTTATTCATGCTGCCATTTGAGAATTTGGTAACACTTTATAATAACCATCATTTATAAATGGTAAATTGATAGTTAATTAATAGTTATTTTACTGTTCACAAACAATGAAATGATAATTAATGATGTTTACTAATTACTAGTTTTGCTATAATTTGTTATTTTATCATTAGTTTGTGTAATATGAAAGTTAGTTTATAAATTATATATTGTATAGCTGATAAGAGACGACAACTATTACATTCGTATTATATTAGTAAACTATTTATTTATTGTTGCACACATTAAAACATTTTATAAACTATATTAAGTATTTGTTAATAATTACTAAATGATTTGTAAACCTTTAAGAAATCATCTAACTCACATCTATAAATAGATAGATGGACCAGAAACCAATTATTAACCATTGACAAAGTATTAACTATCTATCTAAATAATGTTCATAGATATGTACAACATATTTATTACCCATTTAACAAGGTATTATAATCATCAGTTGCAACTTTATAATAGCCATCCAAATAATGTTTATAGACAGGTTACAAACAAATTACTAACCATTAACAGAGTGTTACAAATATCTGGTCTAATTATGTAATTTTTATAGATGTTTTACAAACAATTTCCTAAAGGTTTACAATTAATTTATATATCTTTAACAAATACTTAAAATGTAGTATATAAAATGGTATGCGTGCAACAATAAACTGTTAAAATAACATATTAAAGCATTAGTAATATTTAGTAAACATAATTATAATATGATTTATAATTAATGTAATAATATAATTAATATTATAATGTCATGGTTTGTTTAACAGAAGAACAACTATTAACTAAATTTTAATTAACTATCAATTTACCATTTATAAATGATGAAGTGTTACAGAGAATTTCATTATTTTTAATTAGATATAGTGCTTATGTCACTTTTTGTAAATTGAAAAAAAAATATCTGCATATTCACCAATGTTAATTTGTAGTTTTGGTTTATTAAAACATATAAAGCAGGAAATAATTATTTTAGCTTTGTATACTGAACATGTGTTTGCTTTTTTATATTATATATCTGGCTTACATACCTATGACCAACCAGATTTTAGTAGGTGCTCTAAATTTGTTTAAATTAACTTGTCAGGATTTTAATTAAACATTAAGCAGAGAACATCGTGGCGAAAGGAACTCCAACTGTTGAATTACAGTACAGTGGTGCTGACGGTGTTTCCTTAATGTCATGAGATATAGAAAGATAGTTGGTTAAAAATATCAACCTCCTGTCAGAAAAACGTGGCGATAGATGGGGTAGTGAGGAGAAAGGTTGTGAAATATCAGACTAAAATAGAAATAAGGGTAGATGTCACAATGACAGGGGAGTGTCAGCGTGTCCTTTTTCCATTTTTGGTTGTCTCTCAGATCAAAGCTAGCCGCCGTGTTGGTGACCAGCTTTTTAGACAAAGGGTCTATTATGGTGATTTAGTTTTAATTAGTGCTGTTTATGCAGTAGTTAAACAGTAGGTTTCAAAGGATAAGCTGTGACAGACCGCAGCAGGAGGTTTCTTTAGTTAACCCAGCCACAGGCTTAAAAATGTCAAGTCAAATCTTTGTGGCAAGGCGAGGCAGCGTTGATTTAAAAAGAAGAAGAACGGTAGACAAAGAGGGATCCGGTGTGTTACACCTCCTTTGACATTAGATGTTATGCGTCATCCCTGATTACATCTCTACATATAGCCTGTATAATTTTATATGTTGCAGTCGTACCTTTATTTAGCATCAAAGACATTTTGTCTTTGCTTACTAAGATTTGTCCGGTCTTCGGTTTAAGAGTAAATGCCTAAAACAACACCGGATTTTAACCCCGGAGACCGCTTTTTCGTACCCTGCGTGAAACCAGAAATCGACGTTGATTCATTTGTCACATAACTTCGGTACTTAAGTCCAGTAACACCACTTCCGTAGTTATTTTAACCTAAGCCACGATCTTTTCCTAAACCTCACTAAGTAGTTTTGCTGCCTAAACCTAATCAAAAAAGTTATTTTCTGGGAAGATGGAAGTTTATTTTGAAAAGACTGTATGCATGTAACGAGTGGAAATTGACAATTGTTGCTGGACATTCATAGGAAAACGCACAAAAAATGAGCAATAACTTTTTGTTAAGATATCATACGAACTGTTGTAAGAGGATAAGTTGAATAATTGGTTTGACTGTTAAACAAGAAAGAACTAGGGAAAAGCACAGTACACCTTGAGTTAAAGTGTTCTTGCCATCTGTATGCCAGTGGATTAGACTAAGGCATCTGTGTTTGTGCCCAGGAACACTTTTACTTTTGATTATTTGCTTTTCTTGTTTAAAAAGGCGAGCAAGTCAGGAAGCTTTAGACTGAAGAAAGGGAACTTGAGCTTTAAAGTTGTTTATGAAGTCTGTTTTGTTGGATGGACTAAATGGAGGGGCCCACGGGGCCAGATAGGGTTGTTGTTGCTCCATGCAGAACAGGAAGCCACGTAGGCTCTGCTGTGCATGTGTCAGCTGTCTCCAGTGAATGGCATAGCTGGGATTTCCCAAGGTCTCTGCAGTATGGTACCAACTTAAGTCGCCTGAAACTACGTCTTCATTAAGAACAAATTATACAGTAAAATACAAGTTTTGTATGCTTTAACTTTGAATTTTGTTGCTTATATTGTCTACTTTTTTATTCCTGTTTTTGTTTTATTCCAATCAAAATATTAATATGGACATGGGAGCTTTCTATGAGGCAATGTTGTTTCTTGTACCTATAGAGTGGTGCATGGATGACATATTTTTGTAGGCCAACCAGGAAGTTAGAATCGCTCCGGTTCCCTCAACAAAAAGCCAATGGGATTTTTCCATTGGGTTTAGGATTATTGCAGAAAATAAGCTCTGTTGCAAGCAAACGTTTATGATGTCTACTCGTAATCTTCACAAATGAACACCACTTTTATGATTTTTGAAGCGTAAATGCAATCACCAGAATTAAAAAGCTAACGTTAGCCTATAAATTAACTACATCACAGTCACATGACTTCACGTCACCACCACTCAGCTAAAGGCGGACTAGAGTTCGGCGTGATGATGTTTTGTATTCTCATTTAGCCACTTGTTGGCAACTGATCTTTTTAAGGCTTGTAAAAGTGATGTATTTAACGAGTGATGTATTTTACATTGTGCAGCAAAACTTGAAAAAAATCTTGTGTTAACAACAGACCTTATTTCAGGCATCTAACTAAAAGCAAATTTAAAAAAAAATAAACTTTGAGATGAGGGAACCGGAAGTGCTAAAATGCTAACTCATTTACGGGTTTTAGGACTCATTCCTGCAGGACTCTATAATGTCTCATATCTTAAAATGAGATCTATACTGACCCTGAAACTTCTCCTACTGTACTGATAAAGACGGTCCTAGGTTAAATTCCCAATTAAAACGTGACCGGGAGCCAAAATGGGCATCCAGCTGTTGCAGGAGATAGAGATCAGGATATAGATTGAAGATTAACAGCAGGACATTTTAGTTGCGGTATTGCTTTTCTCACTCGCCACACCCTGCACTGCAGGCCTGTTGAGTAAGGTGATCTGGACTTGCCCAGAGCAGCTATGTCTGTATCATCAACAACTATCAGCAAGATGCATTTGCTGTTGGAGCAGGTGTTGTGGGTGTGTGGCAACTTTCTTTAGCGCGTTTGAATTAGAGCCTCAGGGTTGCCTGTAGTTTGTCTACAGACACGTTAATTAGAGCCACACAACTACTGTAGTTTTTGTTTTTTTTGCTCCGTTTATGTGTTGTTTGGTTCATTTGTTGGCCTTTCTCAGTCCGTCAGTTTCAGACTATGAGCTGTTGTTATCATGGTGCTCGACTGGTCTTACACGAATCCACCGAGGAACACTTGTCATATGTGTTATTTCTACTGTCAACTGATTAATTAAGACAGAATGCCATTTAAAAAAATCTTGAACAAATGTGTGAGTTTTATCAGTTAATTAGTAAGTTTTTATGCACATTTTCTTTGGTTTATTATGAATCACGCTATCATAATGACACCAAGAAGCCATCTGTCACTATTTGAAAGCGCCATTTTTTTTACTATCTATTTTAGAGAACCTATGCCCGGATACACTGAGGACATTCGTATTCACTTTCAATTCGAGTTGTCTGTCCCTGTCCGTTACGTGACAACCAGGGTGACATGATACGGCTCCTGATCCTGCTACTACCGAGTCAGATGATCTTATAGCGGCTCAAGTGTTGTTTGTCTTTACTATTCATATTTCTAAACCAACTGTTTTCCATCTACAACACCTTGAAATCACCTCAGCTAATTCGGTGTATGGATTGTACTTAGTTAATTATAGTCTTTGCTTCTCTTTCTTCTTGGTTTTGTCTCATATTTTTAGTCGTTTTGCCAAAATGCTACCTGTTGATACAACCTGTCACTTCTGTGAACATCTGTGCACATTTGTAAGTACTACAATGCTGCATTTGAGTGACAGTTAGGCTTGAGTAGCTTGTCAAATTAAATGAAATAAACAAAACAGTGTTATCAGTAAACGGAGTAAAATGAGTAATGAATGTTAGCTGTAAAAACAATTTAAGAAGCAGCACATGTTGTAGAGTTTGGTGCAGTGGGGAAACGGGAAATCCTTTGTGTTTATAATGAAAAATAGCCACAGCAGGAACGCTAACAGGAACCACCTCAGGCAAACTAGATTTGTGCAACAAGCACCTGATTAAAACACTAAAAGTCTCTTAACAACATCAGCAATGCAGATTTTCTAATGTGCTCTTTATTAAGCACTATTAAATGTAGGTAAATGAATCCCCTCAGCGTCTCAGTAACAGTACATTTATTTAAAACTTCTCTGTGCTACATAAAGGTTGCTGCTCTACCTGACTCCCTCATTATTCACTTCAGATAAACCTGCTGCCCTGGAGGAGCAGCTGCCGTTACTAATGTCGATCTCTGTAGATAAATGTTGTGAAGAAATTAAGGCTTCCCCTGACAGTTTCATGCAGCTTGACAAACACCATCACTCAGACCTTTTTAATCTTTTTTTCTCCTCTTTTTGGATAGCCAATTGTAGAATATTGGGTTTGACAGCACAAGAATCTAATTAATCTTTTGAAGTTTTCTACTTTTTTTCTCTTCTTCCTTTACTGATGCAATACACTGAAACACACTGGAGTAAAGTTGGCATGAAGTTGAAGGGAGATCTCTTGCTTAGTTTGGTGTTTGACTATCACTGTACTGTATATTCTGAATTTCAGAGTTTTCTATTTTTGTCAGTATTATCCCCGTAAAACCTAGAAAATGATGGTTAATTGCTTGTTTCTCTACCAAGTAAGAGAAGTGGAGAGACTTTAACTGTCATGAAAATTTCCATTTAATTAATATTTTGTTGGTTTAGACAATAGACTGTATATAAAAAGTGGACATAGTCACCGTGACGCCACCCATTGGTTTGTAGACTACAGTTTTGAAGCCTCGAGTTCGGCATTTTGGCCGTTGCTACTTTGGTCGTTTGCAACCAGAAGTCACATGAGACGCTGGAGCTAAGTACAATGCTGAATAAGACATTTTTAGGTGACCAAAATGTTACAATTAGCTTTCATGGACTGAAAACACACTGTGAAAGGGTTAAAGTTGTAAGACGAGAACACGGATAACTCCCCTAACAACGCAATGGGACCATAATTGACTAAATGAACATCATGCTGTATTGAAGAAGTCTTTAAACTAGCGATTGAGACCATAAACTCATGTTTACAATGTTTACTGAGGTAATAAATCAAGTGAGAAGTAGGGTCATTTTCTCATAGACTTCTATACAATCAGACTTCTTTTCTCAACCAGAGGAGTCGCCCCCTGCTGGCTATTAGAAAGAATGCAGGTTTGAGGCACTTAAGCATTTGCTTCACTTCTCAGACCCGGAGGTTGCTGCCTGGTTTTGAATAGAGAATAAGTATTAGATAAGTTGATGACTGATTCTGCATCTATTTTGATATGTGATTTTTCACACAAAAATGGCCACCATTCTCTAGTTGCAGCATCTCAGGTGTGAGGATTTTAACTTTTATTTGTCTTGTATGACAGTAAACTGAATATCTTTGGGTTTAAGACAGAAAAACAAGATATTTGAAGACATCACATTGGGGTTTAAGATTTGTGATTGTGAGAAAGTGTATTTTTCACCATAATGAAAATAATCGTTAGGTGCAGTCCTACAGTAATTTAGTTGATCGGACAGGCCGCTGTAGTGAGTTCATGTATTCAGTCATTAAACTTCCTTTGCTTGCAACAAAGAGTCACCCCATGATGTTACCTTGATGCATTTGACCCCATTTGTTGAGAACATGCAGACTGCTGGCACGAGTCAATGATTGAGAGATGGCTGGTTTTTGTCCAGCGGACATGAAGCCCGTCTCTGAAGTAAGGACCACACCACAGTGCACTGCAGGAGGTTGGATTCCATTGCCCTTGGGCTCCAAATAACACAGAGGGGAGGAAGGCATCTGCCATTGGCTATTCTGAGAAGCAGTCCCATTCCAGGGAGCGCACAGATCCAGTCAGCTAGCCACCCGGCACCCAGATCAGCCAAACAGTTTTGTTTACCCCCGATTTCAATGCAGACTCAAAACTATGGCACCGAAAAACTGGGGTTATTTTGTCAGAAAAGATACCCTTCTTTCATTGGAATCTATCTTGATGGGCTTTCAAATATTGTTTTGTGAAAATTGAATACTTTTTTTCAAATAATATGTCAAAAATATTGCAATAACCTTCTGAATATCTGAAAATAGCAGCTGCTTTTCTATAGTCAGTAGCCGACAATGTCAAATCAGTCTCTGCATTTTGACATTGTACGTGATCGGTGAACTTGAAGGCTGATCTAGATACCTCTTGAGTTCAAGCTGGGGGTGCACGGTGTTATACTGTTGTTGTGCTTTACATACAGAGCATACTGTTGAGCGATGTGCTCCCACCTGCCATGGGGCTGCCGGAAGGCACTGACATTTCCCACGCTGTTTGATACTCTAGGAGCTGAGAAAATATACACTCTTCCTCCTTCAGGAAAGTGTCACAGCTTATTTTAAATGAAGATGTGAAGCAAAGTGAAACCTCTTAAACACTTTCACACATACAAACACTCGTCCAGTTAAATTATGCGTCTCAGTTGTGCTGCACGGCTCTCACACATTCTGCTACATAATTCAACACATTCAATAGACTTGAATCTGAATGAACCACCTGGGTAACCGGCTCTTGAGGTTAAACTTCATTTCAATGGTGAAAAACCTGTTTATTTATTACCTGCTGCACTAAATCTGCTGAGGTGTTCTTTTCAAAAAATTAAGCACTTTTCTCTGATTTGAAAAGTTTAACCCTCCTGTGACAGTGACCACACTCAAGCTGCTCTGAGGTGTTTGAAGTAGTTGGTGTTTTGAAGGAGTCTCTAAGCTGTCGACTACAAGAACACGTTTCTAAGCTGTCTATCATTTCTTTTCCTCACAACACATAATTCATAATGCAAGGAACTGTTCTCCCATGGTTCACACTGCATTAATTCAAACACAACCAATATAGCATAGTGCAGATGAGTCCTAAGAGTTCTGGGTCGTTAACACATACGCACTCAAAAGCTGGGATAGCGATAGGTTGTTATTTATTGTGAATATAGACTGTAAAGCACTAGATTCTCAAATGAAATATGATAATGATAAGTTCTATACTAGTTTTGGAACGGTAAATTGATTAGCACATTGAGTCGTGTGCTGCTAGTTTGTTTGTGCTACTTGTGTGCACAATGATAAAAATATAATATTGATATCATGTTAATAATACACATGATATTATATAAATAAGAAATCTTAGTTGACTAAGATCAAAACGACCGATTAGTCAACTAATCAACCTACGCCCTTCAAGATAATTCTTTGTGTTGTGTATATCGGTGTCATAAACACTCCATACTGATCGATTTGTCTTTTCAGTTGATCGCTGTAACCCCGGTGACAATATTTTTTTATTGGAATCATCAATTTAGAGTTTATGTTCTTTGGTGTAATTTCACCTTTACAATTGGCTGCTCCACCACCAGACTAAGCTGCGATTTCCCCTCCAGAAATGTGAGCCGTGAATCACTTTGTCCGGTCCCTTTCCCCGGTCTTTGTATCAGCACTTCTCAGCGCTGACCTTCAACAAGCCGGCCCTGTGCCTTTCACAGTGTCCTGCTCGCTGTAATCTGGTCATCAGTGAAGACAGCCTGTGAATGGATAGCTGACTGGCTGTAACTGATGCGGCCGTCTGCATAGTTTGTCTAATCTGTGTATGAACCCTGCTGTCTGAGTCACAGTGTGTGGTCTCCCCTGCTTTTCATGTGCACTTGTGTTGTACTGCAGTGCTGTCTGGACTCTTGCTGCAGTCCGTGACTTCCTGCACTATCACACTATAGCAGTATATATAGAATAAGTCAGGTCTGTGAAGTTGTTCTGCCTCGTTTTTGTTATGCAGTGGTAATGTGATTACCAAAGTTTGAAAGTTAGATGGCATTGTCGGTTAAACTGTATCAACATCTTTATTTAATATCAGAAAAAGGAAAGTGTCTCTGAAGAACACAAACACAGGGATATTGTCACGACATGTTGATTACAAAAACCATTCAGCAAAAGCATACTCAAAGTCAGGACTGTTTTGATGGCAGCTTTACTCTGTTGAAACTCACCCTCTACACCCTAAAGCTCTTCATATTGACTATTTGTAAAGACAAAAGACCTTGAGCTTGCCTCCTCTTTAGTATTCAACTGCTGTTGATGAAGTATCAAGTGCCTCCTTATTACTTTCACGGCAGGAAGACAAGGTTTTGTAGGTGAGTATGAGTGTGTGCGTACCTTAACTGGTGTCACAGAGGTTTGTTGTTCAGAGCGTAAGCAGACGTTTAAATACTTGCTCAGCAACAAGAAGATTACACGGTCTTTTAGAATACAAGGCCTCTAACAGGGCAAGACAATCAGAAAGCTTTTGAAAAGAGAGAGGAAAGGATAGAACTTGTTGTGCTGATACAGAGCAGTTCTGCTGATGGTGAAGCTGTTTTTAAGCATTTGTTTGATATCAAGGCAACGGGACAAAGAAGCATCGTTGGGTGCAAATGTTAAGTGTGTGTGGTGTACAGAAAGCTATATCTTAGAGTGCATTGAAAAATTAAGCCGAGTATTGTGTGGAAAGTGGAAAGTTCTTCTACAGCTGTTTGTGTTGTCCACACACACATTCATATCTGAAGCCAAAACTATGCTATACGCTATGAAAAACAATTTTGTTGTGCAAGAAGCTAATTTTCTTTTCTTTTTCTTTTTATTTAATCTTTATTTAACATGGAGTAAAGACTCACTGAGATTAAAAATCTATTTTACAGGAGTGTCCTGGACAAGATAGGCAGCAGCAGTAATACGGTTGCAGACATAAAACAAACATAACAGTTTAAAACGAAGACAAAGAGCATCATTACAGAATAATGGGCCAAAATATTCTAACAAACTGTTACTTAATTGTAATTGTAATATCAACCCTAACCTGTGAAAACCATTTAATTTTAAATCAACAACTTTTCATGAGCCACGAAAAATGGCCTTGTTTTCAGCTTTGTGACGATGCATTTTCCAGCGAACCCAAGGTTTTATAAATGGTTTATTTAGCTTTTTAGTCGATAATTGGCAGAAAAATATTTCATTTATCTATCATTTTTTAAAGAAAAAATGCTAAAAATCTCTGCTTCTAACTTCTCCAATGTGATTATTTTTTGCTGGTTTCCTTGATCTTCTTTGAGTATTTTAGGTTTGGACAAATCAAGACATTTGGAGATGTCCTCTTGGAAACCCTGGACATTTTCCACTATTTTCTGATATTTTATAGACAAAATGATTAATCGAGAAAATAATCAGCAGAGTAACTGACGTTGTAAATAATTATTATTTGCAGCCCTTTTTAAGAAGTAGGAGAATTTTCCAATAAATAAAGGAACACTTAATCCTTCAGTTTATCTCAAAAGTTCAAAATAGCCAAATTTGGAGATGCATACTTTTCTTTGGACCACAACACTACGAAAAATGTCATATCTATAACGTTCATCGTAATATAATCATCATTTAAGAACAAAATGATTACTGTGAGTGAACATAATATCCTCTCATAGATGTACAGTAACTCTTCTCACGGCTGTCAGTGACCACATCCAGTCTCTGTGAGATACTGTACCCGATACATCATCTGACATTGATTAGCAGCATGTATAGTGTGAGAGATGATGGATGACTGCCAAGTTGGGGCCATGGCATCCATATTTATAATTTGTGCAGTTTATAAATGACCTTGGCTGTGGTGTGCTTGTACCTCCAGGTCTGACAAGTAAGGCCGTGTTCAGACCGAAAATAGCTCTCAGTGTTAAAAAACCACAAGGGGCTGCGCTGCTACAGGTACCGGTGAGAAAATGAAATATGATCCAGGAGGTTTAGTTTGAGGAGTACATCAATGACTTTGAAGGCTTATCACATGCCAAAACACTGCACGGGGGTTTATAATACTTTGAGGCAGAATTTTACAACTCTGGAAAGTTATCATGGCATCAGTCATTTGATCCTCGGTCATGACGTTCTCAAGGTAAACAGAAGAATTAACGCTCTTAATGTTGCAAAGAACCTACCAGGAATAAAAAACAGTGGCATTGTGCTTTTTTTTTTAATTTTTGCCGGATGACCCTGCAGCCCTCTGTTTGCCCCTCCCCCACTACTAACGCTTAGGGCTCATTGAATTGAATGAGGAAACAGGGTTGTCAGAATGCAGCCAAACACATAATTCCCAGATTCTTACTTTTCTTTTTACTGTCTGCCAACATTGCATGAAAAGCTTCAAAATGGTTAATTAAATTAGTCTTCCTGCACCCTTCTGACCTTCTGCATTTTATTATTCAGAACATTAAGGCATTGTTGCTGCGAGGAGGTGGATGCATTTATTTTTTATGTGCTCCTGCTAATGTAAATGTGGTGACTCGGATGACTATTAATAGAGTCTTGACCATTTCCCTTCGGCCTCACTGTGCTGGAATGTTGTAAAATATTCTCTCCTCTCTCTACTGTTAGCAGACAAACATCACATCAAAATACTGTACGGCAAAATGTTCCATCAACCACCAGATTCGACTGCTGTCAGGCCGGTAAATAGATGTCAGCGGTCGTTATAAGCACCACAGATGTGGGTCAGTAGGGGCCTACTACGTTATAAAAGCGAAACTTAAAAGCAACACATTCTAACACGTAAAACTGAATGAAACGTTACGCTTTGAACATGAACGAAAGGTTAGGTTTAGACAACAAAACCACATAGTTAAGTATAGGAAAAAACATTGCTTAAACTAACTATGTTTCAAAAGTGAAAGTGAAACTTAACGCTTGTGGGCATTTTACAGCCCCACTAACATCGGTTCTGTTGTCACCAACAACTAACAAACAGTTCAATGACCCTTCTACTCCTATTTTATTTCTATGCTTCCGCTTCTGCTCCTGTCATAATTACTACGGTCGCTAGAGGTCGCTGTCATGTTGTTTTAAATCTTCTTTCGGTGATCTACCATGTGAATAGATGATAAAACCTGCCAATAGGTGTAGTAGGCCCCTATTGACCCACGTTTATGGTGCTTATAGCAACTGATAACGCCTATTTAATTGCCCGATAACAGTCTAATATATATAGTATATTATATAATGATATTACCAGGATCTCACAGAGTAGATGTGTTAAGAATAACATATGAATGACTACTGTTCTATAACATCATACTTGTTACTCTCTTTTAACATTTAATTAGAGGAATTATCTTGCTGCAGTGGCTTGAATGGTTAAAGCTTTCTTCTTCCCAGAGTTCACACTTGAGAGTTTCTTCTCCATCAATGGATGGCAAAGAATAATACACAATCCTTCTGGGCTATAGAGAAATGTCTTTCTAGTCTTCCAAGGACATACTGTACCTCTCCTTTGTGTCATTAACAGAACAACAATGTGGAAATTATAGCTCTCTTTCAGTTGTCCTCTGTGTGTTTAGAACAGAGGGAAGATGGCTGCGTGCCTGGCAGATTATTGACTCACCGTTCATAAAACTCTTGCTTTGTCCACCTTTTATATCAATTTCATCATTCTCTTTTCCTACCGCTGCAGTCTTTTCTTTCATTCATTTATTCATTCGTTGAATTTTTCCTCCCATCAGGAGAGATGACTCTGGTTTTATCTCCAAGGAGAAGAATCAACAGTCGCCCTTATTGTCCCGACTAAATAGAGTCATTCAGTCTCGGTACAGACGACTCCCTCTGACTGAGCATTTCTCCAACACATACTGTTCCATGATTGATTTTGAAACTTAAACTTTCCAAAAAGGTGCCATTGTAAAAGTGCAAATTACTTATTTATGAACAACAAAATTTATTTTACCTAGATTTTTTAAGGGTGGCGGACAAAGGCAAGGACATAATAAACTTAAAACACATCTCTATCCTCTTGTGACTTTTGCAATAACCCCTAATGTCCACTGTACACTTTTCACTTATGGCTTCACTCTCTTCTCTACTCTTCTATCTTTACATGCTGAGTCTGCATGCAGCTGCAGCTCGCATCTCTGAAGAGTGAATTTCACTCATGAATGTATACAGTAAATGCCTAGATTTATTGAAAATTAGCATGAAATTATTAATTAACGATGCATCATATTTGTAGTCGAGTTTTTTTTTAAAAATTTTTTTTATGTAAAACCTTTCTCATTTGTTCACTTCTCAAGTTTGTGATAGGGCTGCTTGATTATGGCCAAAATTATAATCCCAATTATTTTTGGTCAATATTGAGATCACAATTATTTAACACGATTGACTTTGGAAACATCATGCATTTAGAAATAACTTTTTCTAGCCTGCATTTTACAGTTAAATGCAATCTGGTGCACTTTGAGAGCAAAATGATGAGGCTAGATCTATGAAGAACATTGTGCTCTAGTAAACAATTAAACCATAAACACATTGGTTGTATAGATATGAATGGTGATGACAAGGCAGAAAAAGTCCCACCCACAAAGCATGGTAAACGAGACGGGGTCCATGTTTCAAGGCGGGCGGCACGCAGAGAGAGAGAGGGCACAGCGAGCACTAAATGGTGAGGTCCGGCAAGGGGGGCTGTTAAACGTTACCTTCACCCCGAGCCTTTCTAAGCCGACCTAGAGCCGGTCGCTGTACACCACAAGGAAGGAAATACGCTTAATCGTTGGAAGCCAAAATCGTAATTGAAATTTGATCAATTGCACAGCACTAGCCTGTGAAGCAGGATAGTACAGACACAAAATGAAGCTAAAACACCCCGGTACGTGCACAATGAGTAAAGTGCAGCTACAAAGGATCCGTGTCCACATAGATAATAAATAAGCCGCAAGTATGTATTCAGATCCTTGTGAAACACAAAAATGTTGGTAAAAAAACTCTAAACAATATTGGAAATGCTGAATAACAGTCTACTTAAAGATGCCTCTAAAACGCTCGCACTGGAAATTGTAACCATGGTGGAGACGTGATGTGGCTGTTGTATGAATCAGGGGCCTCATTACAGAAAAATATCCCAACTGCGTCTCCCATCTTAACTTGAGTTTCTAAGATTGAAAAAATCTGATCTTCCAATTGCAGAAGAATTCATAAACTCATGGCTGTGTCCTATCCTATCTCAGACCTCCTATCTTATCTTAAGAAATCCTAACTACAAGAGTAAATTTGATTCTTCAGTTGGCACTCGTCCTGTCATGTCTGTATCTTTGAGTCATCCTAATTTAGGATTCCTAACTTCCCTAAGTTAGGACGGTTCTGTAATAGCTAAATTCCTATCCTAAAATAATTTAGGATTATTTTAAAAGCAGTTAGGATACATGTTTCTGTAATACCAAAAATCCTAAATGTCATCCTAAACTGAGATAAGATAAGATGTCAGACTTATGAAGTTTCTGTAATGAGGCCCCTGAACAATAAGTGTAGCAAAGCCAACAAAGCAGCCATTCATGGAATGAATCCACGAATCTTTACAGTCCGTTTGAGCTGTCCATCTTAGTCCCTCTGATTAATAGAAATTGAAAAGGCAGTTTTGAGAGCTGCCTTTGAGGGAAATGTTTGGATTGATTGCAGCAATTTTTGTTAATTTACATTATATTAGAACATTTTGGTTTGAGAGTTTCTAATGTGTATAACTTTTAAATGAATAAGTAAAGAGATATGTGACGGTGAAGTGGAGGAAAAGTGAAAAATAAGTGCAGTTTCATTCCTGTGACTTGACGCCTCGGTCTTCTCACAGCATGTGGACCTCTGTGATTTTGTGCGTGGGTGTTGTAGTTTTCACATTTTGCTTTCAGACGAGCGACTGCACACTATCACTGTTCTTTACTGTTCCAGCTCGGGTTTGTTCCTTTTAAGCCAAACACAGAAATTGCTTTTACTTTTCAACAGTTTGTGCTGTAAAGGCTCGGTGCCGATACCATTTCAGCTGATGCCAGTCTGTACAATTGGTTGAGAAACTAAGAAACCGATATTGATTTGTATGAAACAAAAGTGAATTGCCTCATCACCTACCCAACACTACACCGGACACCGACTACAAACACCTTCATTACAGAGCTGTGAAGTTGTAGTCCTTGCAATTTGGCCTCACAGAAGGCCAAACAGTTTTTTTTTACATTGTAAACATTTGAGTAGGTTCAAAACTATTCACTAGGTATAAATCTTTTATGATTAGTATGTTTTGCGGGTTGTTGCAACCCTGCTCTCTTCCTTTATCACATACCTCATTACTTATTCCTCTGCATCTTCCTCCCATTGATTGAAGCTCTTACAGTTGTGGTTTGTTAATATTCAGTTTACAGGTCCAATGATCAGGTTTTTGCTTTCATTGGTGTTGGGTAGATCAAAAGCTACATACGAATTTGACAGATACTTAGAAGTGGTCTTGACCACACCTGTTTGTGTTGCAGTTCAGTAGTATTTGGCAACAATACTTTTAAAGGGTCAGTTTTCCCAAAATCACACCAAAGACATATTTTTATCACTGAAGCCATAGTAGTATCTAGCAATGCAAACAGTGGAAAACATCCGGGTCTGAAAAGTGAAGCCAATGAGGAATTGCCTTAAACTTGCATTCTTTCTAATGGCCAGCAGGGGGCGACTCCTCTGGTTGCAAAAAGAAGTCTGATTGTATAGAAGTCTATGAGAAAATGAGCCTACTTCTCACTTGATTTATTACCTCAGTAAACATTGTAAACATGAGTTTATGCTCTCAATTGCTAGTTTCAAGTCTTCTTCAATACAACATGATGTTCATTTAGTAAATGATGGTCCCATTTAGAGTCAAATAGCCCATAAAGCAGGGTATGCTTTAGGGCGTGGATACCTTGTGGTTGACAGGTCGCTACCACGGCATTGTCCAGTCTGGGAGTTGTCCGGATTTACGTCTCAGGACTTTAAAGGGTTAAAGTTCTAAGACGAAAACACGGACAACTCACAGTGTGTTTTCAGTTCATGAAAGTTAATTGTAAAATTTTGTAACCTAAAAATGTGTTATTCAGTGTTTGGTTGTACTTATAGCTCCACCCTGTTGTGTCACTTCTGGTTGCAAAAAAAAAAGATGGCGATGTCCAAAATGTTGAACTCGACGCTTCAAAAAGGCAGCCCACAAACCAATGGCTGACGTCACGGTGACTGGGTCCACTTCTTATATACAGCCATGCAGATAGTTTTGGCTTCATTTGCCCTTAACTTGACATATCTGTCCCCTACACTGCTGGTTTCCCTCAAACAATAGCTTGAATCGATTTCTGCTTGTGCTGCTCCAAAAAAACAAAAAACAGACATCTGAAAAACTCTCCAGAAGTGTGTTCCCAGAAACAATGTCCTTGTTACTAAGAATAGTCCACAGATCTCATAGAGAGTTTAAATATGGACAATTTCTTCTGTACCAAATAGTTTGACTAAAATCTGTTCATTGCAGAGTTTTTCAATTCATTATTTTAGCTCCCTGCTGTCTGTTGGATTGAATCTATCTGCACATTTTCTGAACTACTTGCCCCATTCAGGGTCTTAGGAGGCTGAAGTCTATCCCAGCTCACATCAGGAGACACCCAGGACACATTTCGTGTCCTCCACAGAGCTCATGTTAAGACAGTGGTTCTCAAACTGTGGGGCGCAGGCATGACCGGGGGAAAATGTGATGCACAATTAATGTTTTGATGTTGGCATCTTTTTTTCACTGGCGGAACAGTAAACAAAGCTCTTTATGCATCCATGGTAGCAATGGTTTTCATTCAGACAGGTAGTATGTAGGTTTACAGAATGGACAGATATTTGACAGGGGCATAAAGAAAAACAGACGATGCTTCGGAGACGAACAAGACAAAGTGCTCATCTGACAGTAATCAAAAGAAAAATTGACCAAGTAGGGCTGCATCGAGTAGGACGAAGCTCCATTCATAACGTTGACATTCTAATTATTATTAAACATCAGCCTACCTCCACTTTCTCTTCCCTCCTCTCTCTCAAACACACACAGAGCGAGCGACGTGGCACTCCGTCCATCTCTGTAATTGTCTCAGTCCTCAGTCCAAAAGTTTAAAATTTACAAAAAAAAGAGAGGTTGTGTTATTTCCAAAATTCACGACATGTTTTTATTTAACGATATATTCTGCCTCAGTCCATATCTTTTGTCAGCCTCTCAAAAACAACAGTTTCACTGCAGTCCCAAAAAAATGTTTCTCTGCCACACTCACCTGTATTAATGAGGCGGTCTAGCAAAAGGGGGGAATTACAGAAAAAGTTTGAGAACCACTGTTTTAAGATAAGATAAGATAGACTTAATTGTCTTGTAGGAAATTTTTCAAACAGTATCTGCTGTTAAGAAATACAAAATATAGTGCATACATACAGCACATACAGTACACTGTTCCAGTCCACATGCACACAGACACAGTACCTACAATACATGCATAGACCAACTAACAAATTGCACACTGACCGTCATACGACACACCAGTAGTCATTCATAATAGTGTACTTTGTGCAGTAAAAGTAAAGCAAGCTTCATCAACATAGAATAAAATAAAATGTACATGTGTACAGTTACTGGACAGTTATTGTTGGATTTAATAACTGATAACATCATGTTGTTTTAGTAGAAAGTGATAGCACTTCATAGCTCCTTGAACCTCCGTATAATGCACTTATTTGTTCATGCCGATGCTCTTTACCTCTAATAAATAGTCTTTCACTAACAAGTCATTTGTTTTCTTCTTTTCCTCTCTTATGTCCTGCCTCCTGTTATGGAACGCCATGAATACACAGGTAAGAAAAACCTCTTCTTTATTATGTAGCACTTATATTTATTCCCACATCTGCATTTATAGCATCATTTTATGTACAACAGAGAAAAGCTGGTCATAATTCCACTGTGCTCTCCACTGGTGCTTGAAGCGTTTGGTCTGCAAAATGCTGTTTTGTTACCTCTAGGGGGCAGCATGAACTAAAAGTTCAATGCTCACTGAGGTAGTAGAAAGCTCAGTGTTACCCTGGACCTTCCCCATGTTAAATATAGCTAAGAGGGTTTGTGCATTACAGCTATGGCTGTATTCTCACCCTGTGGGTTTGATTTCTCTTGCTTTGGCAGTGTTGTGGACATTTTGTGGTCTGATAGGAATCATTTGTGTTCTTTGCTGCAGTTGTTTTAGTGTCAGCGGTGGGCTTGCGGCTCTCTGTTGTCATGCTTTAGTTTTGTGAAATCATCGACACCTCCCAATCACATCTTTTGTGCCTGAAGACTGACTCCTGCTGTTTTCCATCCACATCTCTACCTCTTGCAGAAATTAGTATTTGTAAGCAGTCCCGTGTCCCTCAGACACACATCTGCTGTTATTCAAGCACCAACTCTCCCCTCTTCACTCATTTTCCACATGCAGACACTCCCGGCTAAGAGCTTCAATAAATGTTCAGGTTGTTATGACGACTACGAGTGCAGCACTCAATACTACATTAAGAGTCTGAAGAAGCTCTTACACTGTTGCACATCCCTTCAGGTTTAATGCAATGGTAATTGTACAGAAAATCCTTGAGAAGCAGTTCCCAAAAAGGTCTGTGCTAAAAAGATCAATAGGTTTTGTTAAAGTTTTGGTTTGAGAAAAACAACTTCAATTTGAGCACGGCAATCTAAAATCTAAAATGCCAGCCTTTTATTCAATTATATTATTTAAATTAATAGTTTTAAAAGTAAATATTTCTAATAGGACTCTTGTGAGTAGTCTGATAAACACAGAGGGTATATCAGTTTTTATGAACACAGTAATGCATGTCATCGTACAAGTTTTTCAAAAGCAGAAAAACGTAATATTCGTTTCATGACTGGCCCATTCTGATTGACTGTTGGGCCATTATCGGTCTACAAGCATCTGCAATCTGCAAATTATCTTCCCTGGCATAGTATTCTTAGGTTAATGAAATGTAACGTTGCCTTACTGTTTGGCCTTTGGCCATTTCGTCGCAGTCTGGAGGTGGAATCTCTCAGCTATCAGCCTTGGGTGTGCTAGAAGTTTGATGGGGCGCAAGTCAGCAGATGCAAAGTGGCTGCCAGTATCACAACTGGGCACGGTGTGAAGTGGCGCGAGGATAATTGAGGACCTTGTGCAGCATCAGTGCACCCTGACTTTACCGTGGCAGTGTGGGGTCAAAAGCTGCATCTCTGTTATTTCAGTGCTTCTGACTCATTGCAGGCTATAACTATATAATGCAGTCTACTACACAGTGTTAGTCCAGTGTGTCATTTGTGTGCAGTCAAAAGAGCATCCTGTTTAATACTTTAAATAATGGTTAAATCAACATAAAAGTGCATTAAAGAACTACACTGTCAGACCAAAAATTAGTCTTTTGCAAAGCCAAGGGTATTGGCCTTGGTCTTATAATAAAATAATAAACTAAAATCATTAGTTTCTGGGTATCAGTGCTCAATAACTTTTAAGATATCGACCGAAATAACCCGGCACCAAGTAGTATCAAATCTTCTACAGTCAAACGATACCTGCATTTGATCCTTTTTGTACCCAGATCTAGAAAAAAATGGACTGTATGATTTTGCTTGCGGCCAATCACCGCAAGCGTTCTTCGATTTAATGCGATGTGTGATTGGCCCACTACCGCAGCAGCTACAACCCATATAGTCTGTGGTGTGATGAAGTCGAGTACTGTGTATTTGACAGAGTTGGCAGTTCAGCAAGCCGAGATGCCACCAAAACGTTACAAAGGTATGGCTATACTACACGTCTGTGGCGTCTGATAAAAGTAAATCTGGTGGTGTTGACATTTTTACACAAGTGTAAAAGGGTACTAGTATCATCATTTGTTAAACGATACGCAGCCCTAATTAGTTGCCGCTTGACTGGTAAGACCGGTAAACTGTTGCAAATGTGTCTTGTGATGGGGACAATTTAATCATCCCAAGTTTTCAGGCATCTTATTTAGAGCGCATAATTTGTTTATTTGTAAAGCAAATCCAGGAATTCATTGGTGTTCATTTTCAATATTGTAAATCACCTGGAAATCCATAACACACAACTCAGGATCAAAATTCCACACAAATGCAGTTTATTTTTCCAACTTTGTAGCTTATTGTTAAGATAAGGAGGGGATAACATCTAGAGGAAAATCAGTTTAAAGTGGTCTGCTCCTTTTTTAAAAAAAACAAACAAACAAAAAAAAACCCTCATACTTTTAGGATAAAACCAAGAGTTATATCCTCTTGGTGAATTCAATGGTCTCGTACTTGTATTGCATTTCCTAGTTCATCTTTTGACAAAGCCGTCACCAGCAACTACCCTCCACCATCTTATTGTGCCTTTAGCAAGTTTCCAATATGCTTCATGTGGAATCAAAAGCACCACTCTCTAATGTATCTGTTGAAACAATATGGACAGCTTCATATTTACAGTTTTTCCTGCAGCTCCATGGAAGTGTTTTACGTTTTTCACTTCTGTCAGGTGTCTACAGGCATGAAAAACATTCAAATAAAGTTGCCAGGCAGCACATCTGCATTCATGTTGAGGTCACATCAGGCTCTTAGGAAAGCATAAACCCAGGGCGTCCCTGTTGGATCTATCATCCGTCTCATTGTGCATGGATGTCCACTGGAAGAAAAAGTAGCTCATTTTCCAGCTTGGCAGTATTTGTCCTCTTATGTATTCTTACCGCTCAGGACAACTTTGACCTCACGTTGAATAAAAGCATTGTCCACGTAGAAAAGAGTAAGAATCTCATTTCGGCATCTCATATTGATTCTGGTATTCAGCCTGAGTGCGTATGTCACAGTATACACACTTTATCTCAGCGTGAAGGGAAATTATTTTGCTGCCTCAGGGATAATAATGGAGGAGTACCAATTGGAAGGAGGTTCGTGTTAAAGCAGTACTTCAAACGCTCCAGTGTTTTCTGGAGTGTTATCACCATCTCAGAGTGCTCCGAGACATTACAGTAGACAGGAGGGTGGCATTAAGTGCCAGAGCACAAAAAGTATGTCACCAGTAATCTTTTTGTTGCTGCCAAGACGACGTTTAAATTATGTTTTATGTCTTTGTATTTTCAGTCCAAGTCTATTGTATAAAAGTATGCCAATAGAGCCAACAGTGCTTCCAATGTGGCTTTGTCAGAAATGGAAATGTCTACGGTTAATAATATGTTTTCATCTATGAAAAAGTAGATCATATTTTAGAATTGTAAGTAGAGCTGTCAACTATTAAATTAAAAAATTTAAAAAAGTGAAAGGCTCTCTCTAGAGCCAGTGTTTGATTTGTCCGTTCTGGGCTACTGTAGAAACACGGCGGACTCCATAAGAGGACCCGTTCCCTATGTAGATATGAAGGGCTCATTCTAAGCTAACGAAAACACAGCAATTCTTATTTTCAGGTGATTATACACTAATGAAAAACATAGTTATGGATATTATATTCCATTGCTGCTAATAGATCCCCTGAAATGTTACACACTGTTCCTTTAAAGAGTACATTATGCCTTTCATAAAAACCCCTTGCCATTCCTGGATTTTCAAATTAACAAAAACTAATTATACAAGGTCACATCCAACGACTCTGTTCCATTTTCTCTCAGTCCCCCAACAGTTTAGCTGTGTTTGTTTTGCATGGCCAGGAATTGAATATTTACCCTGATGCAGTTCCCCGCAGAATTTCTATTTTGATTAGCAATTCATGGCCTCCTTAACGCATTATAACCAAGCAATCAATATTCTCTCCTCTGATGAGGACGGGGGTTGGGGGGGACACGTTGTAGGGATTAATTTACTAATGCAAAATGGAAAATCAATGATAGGCTCCTCACATAAATGCACACAAAAAGATGCACACATACAGCACAAGAACACACAGAGAGCAGCTGGATCTTCTGAGCTTTTGTTTTTATGTCAGCTGCAGTGTGTCAGTAGCCTGTTGTATTACTGTGATGGATGACAATGAAAGGGATTCCATGGCTACATTAGATTTTCCAGCTACGTCACCTAACTGGGCAGCAACATCCGCAGCCTGTCATTTAAACAGAGCTCTGATGTAATTAGCACAGCCTCATTACTCTGCTCGTTACCCCTCCCATTTGTTTACCATTAGTCGAGTAGAAAAACACAACCGTGTTGGGGACCGACTTCAAGTTTAGCCAAATTCACTTTACCACTGTAGTACATTAAAGTTAACTTTTAGAGGCAGGCATTTCCCTCTGGCATTTCCCCTCCTGAAATGTTGTCCATACTTATTTGCTGACTCCTTCCTCTCTAATGGAATATACTGTACCAAAATGTAATGAATCATTACTCCCGTTACAGTATGTTTAGCTATAGAACCTTGAGGTGTATTCGTGGTTTTAAGGGTCTCTTTCCTGGAGCATTTGGTAAAACATGTTTAAGAAAAGAAACCGGTCATTTACTTTTAGTGGATCAGTCGATTCTAATGATATTAAAGGGAAAACATCAACGTCTGTTTACAGGTTGTTGGAGAGTACTATTGCATGCAGTAGTATTTTTTTAGGGCTGTAAATAAAATTATTATTTTCAAAGTCGATTAATCTGTCGATCATTTTCTTGATTAATCGATTAGTTGTTTGGTCTATAACATGTCAGAAAATGGTGAAAAATGTCGATCAGTGTTTCCCAAAGCCAAAGATGACGTCCTCAAATGTCTTGTTTTGTCCACAACTCAAAGATATTCAGTTTACTGTCATAGAGGAGTAAAGAAACCAGAATATATTCATTCAATATTCACATTTAAGAAGCTGGAATCAGAGAATGTTGACATTTTTTTCTTACAAAAATCGATTATCAAAATATTTGGTGATTAATTTAATAGATGACGACTAATCAATTAATCGTTGCAGCTCTAATTTGTAGTGGAGCTCCGTCATAACTACTGACATACTGTATAGTATACCTGACATACTGTATAACCCCGAATAAAGAAAAACAAGAATGCCTTTAACCTGAATTGGGCTTTTAGGGTAGTTATTTAAGCTCCAATTTTATAGGATGACCATGACTTTACAGGATGAGATGGCACAAACATATTCCCATATTCAAAGATAATTCTCCCACCAGGACGATGTCAGATGTCAGCTTTGGCCTCTGCAGCCACAAAAATCCACATCCTGAAATCCTTTTGAGACGTCCTCATGCACATTAGATTTAACAAAGTCAGTGGAGAAGAAGTTACCCTGGAGTTGTTTAAGGCTCACAGTACCCACATGTGCACTTCATGCTTCATCTCCCCTGATCTTCTCAGGGCCTCCCTTACACCTCCGTACAACATCAGCACGCTACAGTGGATAAGAGGAAGTGCTGATGTGGTCCGACTGGCTTCTTTAATTTGTGATGAGCGTGGGAGAGTGGGACCTCACGGGGCCGTCGTAGAGCCTTGTGGCCAGGTTGTGCTGCTGCTCCATCCCCCTAGCCAGCTGTAGATGCACCTGCTAAGTCAGCGCCGGCTACTCCGCTCACTTTCTTCTTCTCATGAATACTGGGGAGAGAAGAATTTGCAAGCTAAGAATTGCCCTACTTTTTTAAGACCAGAGAGCGATATGAAAATGTCACTTTTTCTTTGGGTACTCTTTGTGAAATCATTATTTAACGTAAACCCATTGCACACCAGTTATCCTTGAACTTAATTTACTTTTAGGTTACAGAATACTTTGGTCTCCAGTCTCTTGAGTTAATGTGAGTTCTCAACACATTTTGCCAGTATGCAAAGTCATGTTGTAATACTTTAAAACGATTTTACTACCTCTAGTGCTGCCAGGCCTTTATAGCATTTTAAGATAATTTGTGGACCCGTAACAAACTGTAAAACAGGAAACAGTGTTGTAAAACCATTTCTGGAAGGTCAGCACACAAGAGATTCAATTTCACAGTATGCGTTTTTATATCATAGCTGTTACAAAGGATAGAATTACCTAAGATAAAACTGCTGAAATGTTGAGTGCATCTTACTTAAAGTCTACACATTGAAGTGGAATCCTGACCTCAGTCATGTGGAGGATCAGTTGAGTATCACTTGTTGCTCTTCTCTTATATCACTGGTCATCAGATGGAGAATCCAGCAGACAGCTGTTAATTTCAATGTGTTCATCCTGAACTGTGAGGAGAACTTAGTCGATGCAGAAACTGTCGAGGAGCCATCAGGACATGCCTGCACAGATGGCAAACAATGGCTCCAGAAACCTTGATAAAATCATATCAATATAAACAGGGATATTAATAATCACGTTACTGTATGTTCAGTTTAAACATCATATCCTAAATTTGACCATAAAGACATATAACCGGAATACAAGTGTGCTTGTAAAAGAACTTGGCGAGATATGGATTCAAACTTGTCCATCATTTCCCTGTGGCAGTCATCTGTCCCTGTAGTTTCATTTATGTTCATTTATTCTATTTATGCAAATGGAAAATACTGTTCTATACAAAAAGTTATTAAAAGTCCAGATATTTACAAGACATAATGAAAGCAGGAAGAAAGCTACTTGAAGGAACAGAGTGACATTTAGGGGGATCTATTGGCAGAAATGGAATATAATATTAATAATTGTGTTTTATTTAGTGTATAATCACCTGAAAATAAGATTAATTGTTTTTGTTACCTTAGAATGAGTTGTTTATATCTACATAGGGATATGTTATATCTACTTCACGGAGCCGGCCGCCATGTTTCTACAGTAGCCCAGAACGGACAAACCACACTGGCCAAATACATTTTTACGTTTTCTTGTCGGCCACCGTAGTTCTCCTTCACGCTTGGCACACGGGAGCAGTTTCAGTTGTTTGCAATAAAGTATTTCTGAATCTAGATGTTGTCAGATCCTACACACTGCACCTTTAATGTAATTAGTTTTTTCAATGTTGTAGAAATTTAAAGAATAAGTTTAAATTGTTTCATGTCAGGTTCCCATATGAACAGTAAAACAGGTTTCGCTTGCTGTATTCATTCCTCCTGTCCATAAAGAGATCCCTTGAATGTAACTTATGGGGGACAAAATCTACCGTGAAAGACATAAAAAAACTAATGTGAGAATTCAAGTAGTCTGAATTAGACAAATTAAATGGATATCTTTCAAAGTTTGTCTTTTTAGTAGAAATTGTCCTCCTTTTTTCACTGACCAGGGAAACAAAAAGAAGAATTGCATTTAAAAGATTGTAAATGTCGAACACATCCATGTGGTTTCTAACTCGGACTGCTGAAGGATCATATTAGTTTCAGTTTTCATTTTGTCCCTCGTCTCCTACAATGAAATTGCTTTAGGAAAGGATCTCTCTACAGCCAGTATTGACAGCAGGAAGCGGCTGTCGGCTGGGAACTCTGTTAGTGGTTCTAGGAAGGCAGAGACCTACCGGTGGTTTCAGTTGAACTTCAGAGAACTTGAGTGCTGATTTCTAAGGAGAAGATGCTTTGGAATATTTTGCACTTCTGGGAAGAAATCTTTCTCTTATAAAGAAAAACAGCACACGTCCTTTTCCTGCTAAGACCAATTAGTAACCAGTAACACCAGATATCTGCTCCGAGCTGTTTTCTGCCACAAAAGTAACTCGCTGCTGTGTTGATTTGCTTTGTTTATTGTCAGGTGTATTCACATTTGCATTTCTGAGAAGCTCGGCATTTTCCAAATGAAAAACAACAGTCTTTCATTAAGACGTGCTTTGGTGTGTTTTAATGTCAGGTAAAGTACAGCCTGTTGAGGTGTTAGCTGAATATTTGTCAACTTTCCCTCGCCACTCCTCCATCTGTTAGGTTTCATCTTCCAGTGGATATTGTGTAAATCATTTTCCCATTTGGTGATGCATTCATCTTCTTCATCCTGATGCACTTTATACGTCTGCGAGCACAATACAGGAGACTGTCTGAATGCTCGGTAACAATCCATTTGTTGTAAGCACATCTCCCCTGCATAACAATTAAGCGTCATCGTCACGGAGTGCATCAGACACAGATGGCACGGCCAATACAGGAGGGAAAAAGAGAAACTCTAGATGTTGTGCTGTTTCCTTTTTAAAGATGGTTGTTTCCAGCCTGTTGGGGCTGTGGCGTGACGTTAGCTGAGCCAGGTGAGGGACAAATTGTACTAATACACATGGCAAGAAATTCCTGGTACATACCCAGCCCTGCTTTATGATTTTGTGTCACATTTTGATTTGGCCTTTTTCGAGTGAAATTGAAGCCTTCATTAGCAGCCTCTGCAGAATTCATTCCTGAATGGCCCGAGCCCTGCATCCATTGCCAGGATTGGTTGACTCTAATAGCAAACAAGAGCCTTATCCCTGGATGAGGCCAGAGGCAGCACACTGCAGCCTGGAGGCCAACGAGAGCGAATCCTGTTGCCAGGCAACAGTTTACAGATAGAGTTGGGGGGGGGACTAGTAGCGGGGTCCTCCACTGCTGCCCACGCCCCTGCCTGTCCTTCGTCATTGTCGCGTCAGGATTAGATCTGCAACTTGCCTGGCCTTGAATTATTGATTAGATTTTGCCCGAGCATCCACATTTTACTGCGCTGGTCCAACCGGAGACATCAGCTGTCACTGACCGCCAGTCAGGGGAAAGATATAAGCAACACTTGCAGCAGTATGAGAGTGAAAAAATAACTCCTCTGGATTTCAGCCTTAAAAAAACTGACAATCTTAATGCTGCAGTTTCTTTTGCTATATAAGGACTCTTGAGGATAGAAGAAGAGATCTCTGTGATGTCTCCTAATTACTGCATGTACTTTGTTTTCAAAGGGAGGAAAACCACAAGGTGGCAGGCAGAGTTCTTCAGTCTCTTCACTTAAATAGTTTAAGAATTCCTGTTTCTTTTTCTGGTCTCTCTCTCTCTCTCTCTCTCTGCAGCCTCGTGTGTTTGTTGTTCTTGATTTCGGATGCTCGTCTGTGATGGAGCCTTATATGTTTCCTGAATGTCTAATCTGCCAAGTTCATCCCTCTGGCTACCCACTGAGAAGGGGGTCCTTGTTCTGCGTCTGCCTGGCAATCCCAGCGACTGCTGCTGTCCCCGGCCTCTCGTTCACATTAACATACAGCTGTCCCACAGGATGTAGTGAGACAGACACCCAGGAGCTTCAGAGGGAAGCTGGGCACTCCCTCTCCTCTCCCACATTCAACTCACAGGCAGCAGCCGCAGCAGATGGGCTGTGGAGATTAAACCACTCGGCACATGGCAGCTATTGTGGGCCGCCCATTGTGAAATTTAAAAGGTCATCTATAGGGTCGAGGCTGAATTGGTGTAGTGAGCGCCGCCTGCCTTACATGAACTGCATTGGTGATGGCTAATGATAGCTTTTTGGCTTGTCAGGCATATTGATCAATAGCCAGCGTGCTAAGAGGAAGCAGGAGTCAGAGTGCAGAAAAAGACTTGGGAAATTTTATATTCTCCTTTTTTGTCAATGAACACCATGAAAAAGCCCGAACACAAATGTATCTCACTAACAAGTATGGCCTGTATATCCAAAGCTTATTATTAGTGCTGCAACTAATGGTTATTCTCATCGATTAGTTGTTTGGTCTATAAAATGTCCGTATAACAACCATACAGATCACTACAACCCCCTGGGAAAACTGAAACTAAAAGCAAAACTTCAAGACTTGTCAGTAAACCCAGTTTTAAGCAGCTACATCATTTTGACTCGCCTGACATTTTAAATCTTGAATTTCAGGTTGCATTTGACTTAAAGGTCATGAAACATGGCAAAGGAAATAGAAAGTGACTGAAAGTGACGATTCCCTTTTGACTCAAACAACCTTTGCTGGAATTTCGCTGAGGGTTCATGACGGCCAGTGCAGCCCAAAAATATAGTACTTTATCAATTTAAAATTTCATAAAATATAGATTTCAACTACTCTGAATACATTAAATAAGTTATGTCAAGCACCCACTCAAATGTCTCCTCCAATGAAGAGAAGTACTGTGTGGATGGAGATGATGTTGGCATAACTTACTCTGGTTGCTGTGCTAGTCACTCTTTTTTTCCTGTCGCTGAGCGGTATTGACCTCCAAGTTTAGGGTTTTTCCATACACATGTTCTGGCTTGCGTGCGTGCGTGCGTGCGTGCGTGCGTGCGTGCGTGCGTGCGTGCGTGCGTGCGTGCGTGCGTGTGTGTGTAGCGGTCAAAGGAGCGTCTGTAAAACGGTCGAAAATCAGGAAATGTTGGTTTTCAACAGCAGCAACTCATCACGACTCCTGTACAGCTGAAAGCGAAACAGTAAAATAAAGTAGATATCTGAACGTACAAACAGGGACGCAGGAGAGAAACTAAACCTCAAACCACAGAGATTCACTTAGAAGCTTCAAAAGTACAGAGCGCTGAACACACAGAGACGTTAAAGAACGTCTCTCTGGTCTCCTGCACAGAGTTGAGTCTCGCTCGCAACCTGCTCGCAACACACGCTTGTTTGAGAGGGAGAAGGGGGGTCGTCACGGGTTGGCGAGACATCATCGCAACCCGTTTGGAGACGGATCGGGCGTACCTTGGCCCAACTCCGGAGATGGTCCATCTCGGGTGCGGCTCAGCACAACTTGGCGCGCTAAAACTGGTAATGGAAACGCATATCAGTGCTGCATGGTTTGACTCGGCGCGACCAAAAGTGCCAATGTGTCCCACTATTTTTTTTTAAATGCAGGCCAACATCCCCCTAAGAAAGTAGTTTATTAGTGGAAAACATTCAAGATAAAATGAAAAACACCTTTTTAACCCTTTTAGATCACATCCTCGGTCATATTGTTGACCTATTTAACAATATTATGTAAAAAAAAGTGGATTACGTTTGTCTTTTATGTATCTCAAATACCTTTGTAAGTCTGCAGACGGCCGCAGTGAGTGACATAGTACAACGAGCAACACGCAGAGCAAGTGACGTAATATATCGAGCGACACTGAATGAATGTTATGTTGAATAAAAATGTTATTGAATTCTAACGGGTATAACAAGCGAGAACGTCCACTACTGGCGGGCGGGAGGTGAGGTGGATGGGTCCAACAGACACCGGACTTTCCCTCAGGATACCGCTGTTCATGTCCCGTGTAAAACAGTCATTTGTTGCGTTTACGTTTTGTTTTTAAGTAATTTTAAGCCAAACCATGATGCTTTTTTTTGTTAAACCTAACTTAGTAGTTTTGTTTTGTTTCAATTTACATGTGTTTAAAATGGTTTAAAACTATTTAAAACTGTGACTGTAATCCAGGAGAAAATAAGGTTTCCCTTAAAACGTATTATGGTTATGCAGTTTAGTTGTATGTAATTTTGTGGGAGACAGGGTTGGTATCACGCTACTTTGTAAGCCCGCCCACTTTTTAGCGGTCCAATCAAATACGAAAGATTTGATTTAAATCCCTCCTGTAACTGTACACTGCTCAAATATTCCGTTTCACTGGGGAATACTCGCAGTACAGAAGCTAAACTTCCGTTTTCACTGGGACTTTAAAGCTTCCCATGCTGTTGCGGTGTGAGAGTATGACAGTGTGTGCTGCTGAGGAAGGTCTATTTTTGGGAAGCTGTTCCAACCTCACTTCCATTTTCCACTCTTGTGCTCATTTCATTGACTGGCCAGTTGGCTGCGTGGGTTCTTTGCTGGGAAAGTTGGGGAAAAATAAAAGAAAGTGACAACTATCCACCCAACACGAGCAGTTGATGGTTATGTGGTAGACACAGTTATTACAACAGAGTTTAAAAAGAGGAGATCCCTCTGATTGTTGAGTTATGTTTGAACATATCATTCAAACATCTTTTGCTCAGTCATTCTCACGAGGCATTGTGTTGAATCATAATAATCCTGATGCAAAATTTTAAATATTTAAAACTTTGATTGTTCATGGTTGTTGTTTGAACCCAGGAGTGTGTGCACCGTTTAAACAAGGAAGGCTTGTTTACTTTTTTCATGCCATCTGCTGTTTCAAAGCTTGCAGTAGCTTTTCTAGATGCTGGTTAGCTTGCCCTCCGGCTGGATGTCGTTTCAAGGTAGACAGCTCATCAAGATGAATGACTGAATGAATGTTTTGGAGACGGATCTAACAAGACACTTCACGCCACAAGGTGAAAATTTGCATGTTATAGCGCGTTAGAGCTTGACCTCTGTGTTAAATGGACAGATATTTTCAAGTTAATACCACACCCCTGATCTTAAGCTGAAAATACAGAGTGATTTGTTCTTTGTTATTTCAGGCAATCTGTAGTCCACTTTGAACAAGTTACCAAGGGAAAATAGTAGCCTTTTATTCTCAGTCCGTTTATTTCTCTCAGAACAGCGACACAAAGAAGCCACAACAGCAACAGAGTGTGTAATCAAACTCCACATACTGCGTTCATTTTAATACTCAACATTTTACTTTGCAGTTTGTGGGAAGACAAAGGGCAGGGTTATTTAACAAAACATAATGAAGCCAACAATCAGCTTTGTGATTGAAAATTATACTACTGTGAATTATACAGTATATAACCTTTAATTTAATCAGGCAATCTCATTGAAATCAAGATTTCTTTTGCAAGAGAGACCTGGGTTGAGCAGAGAGAAAGAAAAACAAACGTAGCCAGACAAACAAAGGCAGTATATGCATACAAAGAACGTAGCCAGACATAACAAAAGCACATATAGTACAGCATTAAGGCCCAGACACACCACACCAACATCAATGAACTAACTACGATGAAGGCCGCCTGTTGCGTCGCCTCGCGCCCCCTTTGTCTTGGCCAACAAACAACAACCGCGTACGTTCTGCGGCTGCATGAGATGAAATAACTCTCCCTAACAAGCCGTTGTTGTGATACATACTTGACATAAAGCAGCATTTGCCGACCACTCTCACTCCCCACTTAACGCCCTGACACACCAAGTCGGCCGTCGACCGTTGGACCGTCAATGAGCGTCCGTCGGCCTAGTTTTTTTCGGTGTGTCCCGCACTGTCGGCTCTAGTCTGCTCATGTTGGAGTTTTTTCGGCCAATTCAGCATGTTGAATCGGCAGCAGCGCCCGTCATTGAGACAAATTGCTCTGACTGGCTGTTCAGCTTAAACGAATCAGTACACAAGAAGAGAAATGGAAGTCAGGAAAGCAAGCCAACGAGTAAAGTCAACAGCAAAACACAGAAGGCTCTTCTCATTTTTCATCTTCATCTCATCGGATCATTCCAATACATGGATATTTTCACGACAACATGGCCATCTGGAATGAAGCCAAGTGGTGAGAAAGAGTGGTGTGAAAATGGTCAGCAAAGGCCGCTTTGTTTCATGTATGTATCATAACAACGGCTTTTATATCCGCTGTCCTCAGTTTCCCTTTTTGAATGACGAATACAGACTACCACTACCTGCTGGAGAGTTATTTCCTCTCACGCAGGCGCAGAACGTACATAGTAGTTGGCCGTTGGCTGTCGTCTTTGCAGTGTGTTCAAATGCAACTTGTTGGCCAAGACAAAGGCGACGTGAGGCGACACAACAGGCAACCTTCTCGCCGCTAGTTCTTTAATGTTGGGTTGGTGTGTCTGGGGCTTTAGCCTCATACCAGATGGCTATGTGGTTGTAGAAATATCCGTGTATCGGAATGATCGACTAAACACCTCAGACACAGGCCGACGGTGCGGGACACACCGTAAAAACTAGGCCAACAGACGCTCACCGACGGCCCCAAACTGTCCGATCGCCGACCGTCGGCTTGGTGTGTCAGGGCCTTTAAAAACAATCACCGAATGGGTAATGAAGATAAAAGTTTAAAATCGGCCAGTGAAATGAGACATTCAAATTTTAAAGTCCTCTGTTATTGATTCCATTTATAAGTTGCTAATTTTAGGACGGCAGTCTTCCTAAATCCAGTATTTACCCGAGGAGTACTATAGTTAAACAGGCCTGAGATCTGTTCTGGTGAGCAGTGGTATTAAAGTTGAGAAGAGAAGAGATTTACTAAGGCAGCTTTTGCAGGAGAGCTTTATAAATAAAAGAGATAGAATGTAGCTCTCTTCTTGTTTCTAGTGAGGCCCAGCCTACTTTTATATATAGCACACAGTGATGAATATGATATTTATCTCCTGTTGTGAAACACCAAGCACAATAAGTTATTAGTTAGTGTGAGCAGCACGAGAATAAAGCTCTCTATCATGATGGTTGACTGAACAATCATTCCCCTGTCTGCAAGACACAAATATGCTTTATTCTGATAATAACAAACACTTTTTATCTTTTGGTTTCTGTGCCAGCTGCTCCACATGCTTCAGAAGAAGACATCTTCTGTGTGATTTGGGTTATTTGTTGAAAACATTTACAGAAAGTATTGTTGGACATGACTGTGAAACTATATCAATCAAATGATATTTCATCTTCCATAATGTTGGGGAAACATCACTCTACTCTACCTACAAACTTTCTGGTACAGTCAGTATATCAATATCACCTCATGCCCAAGACTGCTGCCTGGTGTATGACTACGCGTTGTATTTTCCTGTTTGCCAGGGCTCTTGGGGGAATTCCTACATCCATTATGCATAAAGCACTACACATGAGCAAACAAATCAACAAGCACACACAAACTCAGAGCTCCTAAAGGTGATTTTTCCACATGACCCAGTATACTCTTCTCACCGTATTCATTCTCTGTGAGATGGAGAGTAAGAGAGTGGTGTCTTCTGTGTAGTTCGGTGTGTAGGAGTGCTCTCTGAGTATGTGTCAGACGCTGTATGAGTTGGAGGCAGGGAGGAGGAAAGACTGCAGCAAAGTCTGAATCGAATCAGTGACACATAACTACTGCTTCCAGTGTGTATGCCCTTTTTTTAGGGTCAAGCCACCAACGCAAATGTGGAAATACTCACGAAAAACCATGCTAAACATTCACCTTGATCAATTTATTTTAACAAAAGTATCGAGAATTAATTTTCTGATATACTGTAACATAGTTAGACAAGTTCTTGTAGCAGATGTCTGACTGTTGAGGAGTTTTGGAGAACAGAAATGATGCCATACTCTTCCCATTTCTCATTAAAATGCATTTCCAGCCATTCAAGATTTCCTTTAGGCAGCAGCTGGGTTTTTCCTCTGTCCTCCGTCTGTCTCCATGTTGCCCAGCATGGGATGCAACTCCTCAGAGACCCCATGCTGCCGACCCTCATAGCCGTTCACATTTCTGTCTTAAGATTCAATGGACATATGGCAGCCTGACTCACCTATAACATCAATTATTACTGCAGACCTAGTAGAGTATACTTCTGTGCGTTTTCCCTTTTTTTATTCAGTTGATTTCTCAGGGACAGATCACATTAATACACATTACAGTAAATGTGCCAGAATTAGCCAGAAGGCTCGTTTTCATCCATAAACCCTGGCCAGGTGTGAAGTTGGCATCATAAAAACAAACTAAAATCAAGAAACAAGTTTAAAATAATAATCATGATGTAAGGCCTATCACTTACAGTAAAAGTAAAATACAGACAGACATAAGCAAAACGCAGACATCAGCAGCGGTAAAAGCAGAGTAAATCACCATTCAACAAAGCAAAAACAAACTTAGAACAGCTTCAATTACAGAACAGCTTTGCAAAAAAAAAGACAGATATGAGCAACGGGACAGCAGTCTGGCATGACATAGAAGGTTGTGTGTCTGATGCGTGTTCTCATCGGCTCATATTGGGTCGTCTTGTCACTTTTTGGATAAGCTAGCAAAACTGTAGCCTAAAAAGATGTTTATTAACTTAATCTTTGCCTTAAACCCAAGTTTAAATATACAGGAGACCTCAAGCCTAATTGTAACTTCAGAGATGATTTTTAATTTTTTTTGGTGATCATCAATTTATGAAGATACACTTAGATTTTTTGCTCCTTGTGACATTAGTGCTGGCATAGCTGCAACCGCGACTAGACTTCCCTGCCGATATTCAAATGACTTTTACCCAACTGCTGATAAATTCTCAAATTGGCCATCATAATGTTATAACATTACTGGAAAATAAAGATGAAGGCACCCAGGATTGATCTATAAAACGTTTATTTAAAGAGTTAGTAACGTTACTGTCCGATCACACTGTGATTTTACTTGACCCACTCTCTCTCACACACACCCATATTCAACTCTCATACACTCACTCGCTGATTGTAAATACATTCTAATCTAGTCTTATCTATTGAGTTTGCCGTCTATCTTTCTTTAAAAAGTTGACTGATATTTTTCCTCATATCAAGCCTTTTATTTGAAGTTTAACTGTAGCAGTAGTCTTTAACCTGCACATTCTCTGCAACGTATTCTCATACCACAATTTGTATGATATCTTACGAAAAGTTATTCCTTATTTTTTGTGCCTTTTCCAGTATCACATGATGCACGTGTGTATTTCCACTCCAGTCTTTTGAAAAAAAACAACTTCTGTCTACACAGGAAAAAAACTGTTGTCTAAACTAAAGGTTTAGACAACAAAACTCCATAGTTAGGTTTAGGAACAGCTCGTGGTTCGGGTTAAAATAACTTGGGAAGTGGCGTAACTTAAGTACAGAAGTTACTTGACAAATAAATCAACGTTGACTTCTGGTTTCACACATGACACCAATGCCAGTCTCCTGGGCTAAAAGGCGGTGTTTTTTGACCCACCCATCCGGCATTTGACGCTCTTTATACTTCCTGGTTCACGATTACGTGGATTACATTTGAATTTGTTTTATTGGGATATATACAAATCACAGTGCATTACTTTTCATAGGTATAGCTACGAACTGTGTATGAGAACAGCCTCTTCTGTGCATACATACATTAGATCTCTTCTGTCTACAGCTACTGCAGTAGTATCAAGTCTTTTAGTGTGTGTGTGTGTGTGTGTGTGTGGGAGTGAAACAAGCATGCTTGCGAGCCATCCAAGGTTCACTGCCCCTCTGCCCTTCCTGAAATGAAACATTTATGCCCCTTGACCTTTGTCCTTTCCTTGTAGCCTTTTAAATCATGGGAGACCTATTTCTCACTATCATCCACCTACCCATACTCTCTAAAGATGGTCTCAGTATTATTATACCTCCACTGTGTTGTAGCATGACTGCTGTTCTTCAGAACAATGACATATTGTATACAAATTCCAACCTAGATTCCTTTTCTTATTAAGTCGCATTGCCTCAGCCAAAGAGGCTACTTGATCCTCAGTCCGACCGGTATGGCAGATTAAACATGCTAAATATGATCCCATAGCACGGTACACTTCATGAGCCGAATCATTGCATTACTCATGATCATCTTTCGGGTGTTTTCTTTCTCCACAAGCAATTTTCTCTTTGCCTCAGGCTGTTTTATTAAGAAGTAGCTCCACGTCTTCTGTGTTCACAGCACATACCACTATTAAGAGTCTGTGTTTGTTAATGTGGAAGGATACAAGATGCAGTTCATTGCCATTTCTAAAAACTTGATGGTAGCAATAGCAAGAAAATAGAGACAAATGTGTCCACCTATTCAGGTCATTTGTATGGATGCTTTCACCGGGAGAGGAACAAGAGGATTTTTATTCTAAGATTTTAGATTTCTTTTTTTTAATTAACATTCGCTACAGATGTTACAGTGATCAAAGCTACATTTAATCCAGTTCTTCAAAACTAATTTATTAATTAAAGCTGCTTTTAAGTGATGAAATTGAGAAATCATTTAAGAGTAAGTAATTGGCACATTTAAAGATAATTTTATCAGCCTGTTAAATTATTCCACCTTTTAATTATGAACAGATCAATTTATTTTAAGACTGCTTCTTTAAAGCAGGTATAATGTGCTTTTAAAGAATCAGCGATTAGCTGGTGAACACACTGGAACGTTAAGCAGCTAAAGAGACAGATATTTACTTTAGGAATTGGTAGAGACCAAAAAGAGAGTGAATATTCGTCTTGCATACGTCATATGGACAGAAACACGTCTCCAAATGAATGATAATGTTGCTCAGTAACTGCTGGATGTATAAATAAACAACTGTTTGCTAACACGTTCACCATATTAACCACCTCAGTAATGTGTACTTGAGTAAAATCTGGTCAAGTCCAGTCGACAGTCTTTGTGCACATTGCATTGCTGTTGCGTTGCATCACTCATCTTCAACAACAAACGGACAAATACTAAGATGTGTAAACTCGGCCGTCGTTTTCATCTCTCTTTCGACGTACAGCCATTATGTGCGAGTCTCATTTTGTGCCATCAGACATGGCAGTTGATAGCAGTCAAGTCAGGCACTTAAAAAGGTTTGCTATCACCCACTCTGCTGGTGGTGCATCAGAGATAACCATAATCCCAAACACTTTAGACAAGAGCCTCGGCTTTCAAAGCATGGCCAGTAGACGCATCTAAACAAGATCAAATGTGCCCTTCACTTTCTGGAAATTGGATTTCTGTGTCAACATGGGAGTCACGTATTTCACTCTTATCAAATGTTTTTTTTTTTTTTTTTTAGTCACTGTCCATTTGTGCCTCTTCTCTACTTAACCTGACTATCAAGAATAGGGCTGACAAAATAAGAGCTGCGTTTTCATCTTAAAGCTGAGCAAGCTTGTAAGATGTTGTACCTGCACTCGTTCTCGATAACCTCATTAGTGAGGCTCACCTGACGGTAGTTTAACCTTCAGAAAAAGCAGAGACAACAGCTACAAGGCGTCATCCTCATAATTTTCCTTCCCGTCTTCCTCGTTCTTGAACCTGGTCTTGTTAAAAAGTATCCCTCCTTTTATCTTAGTACACTTAGTACACTTTGCTCTTGTGTTCCTCACCGGTTTGTCATGTCAGAGAAAGACACTACAATCTGTCCGATACTGAAGTTCATGATCGTTTCCTCACAGTAGAACTTGTTGATTTTTCAAGGAAACTTTTGAAGGAACATTGCTAAGACAGATGGCACCGTTCCTGCTTCCACAGATTCTGGCAGAGGAGGCTCGATGAGAATGCATATTAGTATTATAAGTAGTGCCACTGGCATGTAACTTTGAACTATTTTTAAACGCAGAGCTCCTCTTCCATCATAACATAAGCTTAGACAGGGTATATGCTGTGTTTTTGAGTGTGTACTGTACATGCAGGCCTCTGGGAAGCTTAGCCTTGAAGTGCTTAACATACAGTACACACCGTACACACCACTTTTAATTATACAGAGTATGCAAAGTTCATATAGCGACACTTATTATTACTTATTGTATAACAAGTGTTTTGAACTACATACTAATATCATGTTCACCCTATTCACCCTGACCCTGAAGGGAATGTCTTACGTTTTGCTGATATTTGGGTTGTCAGTGTTTGCCACTGGATTTTGTGAGACTGTGGAGAAGAAAATTGTGTACGTTTTTAAATTAAATGCATCAATCTGTTACACTTTGAGAAAAATGAAGTGGCTCGATCGACAGTATGAAGATCTATGAAGAACCTTGTGCTCTTGTAAACAATTTTGTGCTCCAGCAGTGATGGAATGTAACTCTGTACAATTACTCCTGTACTGTACAATGTAGTACAATTATGAGGTATGTGTACTTTACTTGAGTATTTCCATTTTATGTAACTAAAGCCCACTTCTACTCCACTACATCTCAGAGGGAAATATTGTACTTTTAACTTCACTACATTTGTTTGACAATATTAGTTACTAGCTACTTTGCAGATTCACATTCTTAATGCAAAATATAAATCAACTAATAGACTGGTGTATTATTAAGTAGTGTATAATTGTTAAGTATATAAAGTAGTTAAAATTAGCACCACCTTTACCAGCTGCAACATTAAAGTGATTACACACATTTATTCATAAACATTTATAATCCTATGATATACCATAATATATATTATTCTGAAATGGACCATTCTGCATAATGAGTACTTTAACTTAAGTAACATTTTGAATGCACCGCCGCTGCTGCACACTGCTGCTGCACACTGCTGCTGAACACTGCTGCAAACTGCTGCTGCACATTGCTGCTGCACACTGCTGCTGCTGTGCACCGCCACGGAGGAAATGAGCCAAGCGAAGGCCATCCAGCCCACCCATTAAGAAGTGTAGAATTATTTTCAGGTCTGTGGCGGGACAAAATAGACTATGGCGATCGCCACAGTCTAGGTAATTAATGGGAAACAGGTAAGCCAAAGTATTGGCAAACTCCAATTTTGACCCAATGATGCTACATAAAAGGTCATGAGATCACCAAAACGACTACAGTTTATCCTGACCCCTATCAGGATAAACTGATCGGATCATCAACGTTAGTGAATGTCAGTACAAAATTTCCTTGCGATGCCTTTGGTAGTTTTTGATATTTTACTGTGAAGTGAATAATTTTGCCCTGCTGGTGGCGCTAGAAGAAAAGTCAGAGGATCATCATTAGGTTACATCCTCTGGGGACCATTTCAGTCTGGACCAACATGGCTAATCAATACTGATCAATATACTGTATTTGCTTATTTCATTGCATCTAACAGAGAGTGTTAAATAGCATCCTCTGATCCTCTTAGATGAAGTTAAATCTCCGTTCAGAGGTTACTCAGGCATCTTTTCTTTTGAAGGCCTTTACTTGGAACAGCAAACATGCAAATTACTGCTTTGTTGGAGAGATCAAGTGTAGTATGGGAAGATGGTGTTCCAGATGAGATCAGTATCACAAGAGGGGATAGAATACCAAAGGCAGTGTGAGGCACAAGTTTCTGTAGCGAGTTCAGGTCAAGGCATGCGACCAAGTCAGCGTCAGCGTGTCCCCACGCGGTTTCCCACCACCTTTTCAAGCATATTTAGGGATCTACATACAACAGGCAACACCCAGCAGGCACAATTTGGCTCGCTGTGCTTCATCTGGGATGCAGAGTGGTAATTCTGGATGATTAAAGAGGTTTATTCGTTTCTGTGTAAATGTTGATGCCAGCCACGGCCAAGTTTCACCTGGCTCATCACACACATTTCCATAACCCTCTTTCATTTCTGAATGAGATATGACAGCTCACGCTGCATCCAAATGCAAAAACTAGATAGGCCCATCGTTGGGAGAGGATTAGAAATGGAGGGAAATGTTAATGCCTCTATGGTGAAATTTTTCCTGTACAATTTGCCATTAAAGCGTTTAGTATATGACCTCCTCCTGAGGTACTTATCGTATAGTATATTATAATTTTTAGAGAAGTTATATGACTTATAGAGTTTCATTACTCTTCTTCTTCTACTTCTTCTTTGCTTGAAACTCTTAAACTTTCACACTTAATATTTACTTTATACTGTACTTAACATTTTATTTACTCAAAATTCTACTGCTACTGCTATCTTCACTGTACATACGGCACCTATTGTTCACTTATTCATGATGGAAGAGTGAGGCTTCCTCATGTTCTTTCTCTGTATCACTGATCTAAGGATAGAGGGTGTCATTGTACAGATATTATTGTGCAGATTGTAAAGTCCTCTGGGACAAACTTGTGATTTTAGGCTATATAAATAAACTTGACTTTGGACAAATGAGGAAGGTGATGCAGTTCAAAGAAGTCACTCGCTGATTCAGAGCTGTCCAAACTTGCTGGCCAACCTTTCCGCCATGTTGTAGGTCAAATGTAATGAGGGTCAGTGTGAAGGAGGCTGTGGCTCTTGGAGAGGGTCATAATTTTGTTGCTAGAAGATTTTTCTTACAACCGTTTCCAGCAAGATGGTGCCTCTGAGCCCTGGACGCTTTGCTGATGTCTTTAGGATTTGGGGATGATGCTTGTCATTCAACCCGGTATCACGCCAAAGTGTGTAATAGACCTGCTTGTCCACCAGAGGATAGCGTGTCATTGTCATGTTTTGCCTCACCGAGGCGTGAATATTACACGTGTATGAAGGTACAGTACCAGCAGGAGGCAACAAAACCACTTAGTTAGGTTTATGAAAAACGTCGTGATTGGTCTTAAAATAAGTACGTAAACTAAGTAAAATGCATATGGTAACAATGTTGTAGTCACTAACGTAACTTTCAAACAAAAAAACGATCCCGAACACCGGTCTCCTGGTTAAAAAGACTTGTTTGTTGAACCTATCCACCTCCTCTCCCATCCGCCCGGCATTAGTGGTCTTTCTCCCCTTTCATTCTTTGTCATTACATTGCAGTCAATACAGACTGCATGGTGTGAAAATGACACTCCTAAAGTCAGAAGGGCGTTCTTATTGCACGTTTTTTCCTTTATCATTATCATTCATGTCATGTCATGCATGTCATTCACATGCCTTTTCGTGGGACTGGGCTGTGTGATTGGACAACATAACGATTGAGAGCATCATTCAAGTCTTTAAAATGCAAAGAGACACATTCGGTCATTGATTACTTGGACTTCATTACTTATAGTGCAACAAATTTAACACCTTTTGAGGAAAAACTAGTGATGCAGTGTCCATCTCTATCCCCACCTCTAAAACCCTTCCCAGCGGGACTACAAGGACAACTGACTGTTGTCCAGGTGTCCTCGTAGTCCTGCTGGGAAGAACTGTAGTCTGCCAGGAAGTTCATATTAATCTCCTCAAGCTAGATTGTAAGTATTATTGTGAAAGCTACTTGTCTTGTTCGAACATTACTTGGAACATAAGTGTACTATTAATGCAAAACTTTCCTGTTTTTTACAGGAAAGAGTTGGCTTGTCTCTAAAATTTGTTGCATTTCTTATAACAGTTGAAACTAGGGCTGCAAATAATGATAATTTTCATTGTCGATTAGTTGTTTGGTCTATAAAATATCAGAAAATTGTGAAAAATGTCGATGTTTCCCAAAGCCTAAAATGATGTCCACAAATGTCTTGTTTTGTCCACAACTCAAGATATTCAGTTTACTGTCATAGAGGAGTAAAGAAACCAGAAAATATTCACATTTAAGAAGCTGGAATCAGAGAATTTTTACTTTTTTCTCTTTAAAAAAATTACTCAAACCGATTTAATCGATTATCAAAATAGTCGGCAATTAATTTAATAGTCGTCAACTAATCGATTAATCGTTGCAGCTCTCGTTGAAACCATAACAGTTTTTAGATTTTAGAAGATTATCTGTAGACATGTTTTTATATTGCTAGACAGAACTATGAATTTGACACGGCCAGTGCCAACTTTACTTTGGCAAACACATTTATTCATTATTACTTTATTAAAGGTTGAGAAGGGAGCATTATATTTTGGCTTTCTGTGTGCAGGTTTCCTTGATTCAGTGTAAATATCATCTACACCACAGTGACTTATATTCCACAGGGAAATCAGCTCTCTCTCTTTTATTTGCCTCACTGAGGGCTCTGTGCTCAATACTACTACGCATTACTAAATAACGGTGAACACTGGCTCTTTGAATTTTAACGTTCTCTCCTTAGTGTTAAAGCATTCATTCATTGTGTAGACCATTTCCTATTCATTATTTTCTCTCTACTTGTATACATTTTAAAATGCTGCATCTGCTCGAAACTCCAATTTCTAAATAATTGCCAATAATTGCAAATGCTGACCTCTGTTTTCATTTATTTTCCATGAACATCGTTAATGTCACAAGGGAGATACCAGTGGCTCTTGCTTTAATTTCTTCTTTGACCTGACCCCTTCATACTTGAATGTTCCAGTCGCGTGGGTGGCAGCAGGATATGTTAATTCAACTCCATGCAAATGATGCTATTATTATCCTTCGCAGAATGCCATGATCCATGGTTTCCTTATTCATCAAACCTCCCCCACACGCACCGCATCTGTCCAGCCTGGAATGGGGCTCACACTTCACCGTTTCAGGAAAAAATCTATTGAGAAGAGAGGAGACCCCCTAGTCCTCATTTTTTTTCCACAGAGAGGACAATCGCACAATGACACGGCGCCGTTTAGTGATGCATCACTGCCCAACAAGTATTTGGCTCCTTCAAGTTCACCACCTCACATTAAACATTTGCTCAAGAAAGCTCCTTTTCTCCTTTAGAGAAGCTTTTTCCCACCAACATCTGTTGATTTGGAACGGTAGGCCAGTCACGTTCCTCCAGTTGTATTAGACAGGTGTTAGACCTTTAATACCTCCTCTAAGGGTTCAACCATTAATCAGTAACTCATAATAAATTTAATTTGATAATCAATTTAGGGCTGCAACTAACTTTTATTTTCATAATCAGTTTATCTGCTGATTATTTTCCTGGTTAATAGATTAATCGTTCGGTCAATGAAGTAAAACAAATTCCCTGTTGTAACTTTTCACAGCCCAAGTTGACATAAAAGACAAAAACCCAAAGATATTAAAATTACTATCATAAAACAAGCACATCTTCACATTTAAGAGTTTTGTCATTTTAATATTCTGTCCATCGATTAATCAACTAATCATTTTAGCTCTAAATCAATTCAATCTTTTAACTCGTTTATCAAATCAAAATATTAAACACTTGCTTCCAAAATGTTAGGATTTTCTTGCTTTTAAAATGCATTTGCATAATTGAATGGTAAGACAAAACCAATTTTAAATCAACATTTAGACTTCTGCTAAACTCTGCTGGGTATTTGTCATTGTTTTTGACATTTTATAGATTAAACAATCAGTTTATTACTAAAACAAATCAATAAATAAATTGATAAGGAAAATTATTAGAGCTGCAACGATGAATCGATTAGCTGTCAACTTTAAAATTAATCGCCAACTATTTTGATAATCGATTTGAGTCATTTTTTAAGAAAAAGAAAATAAAAATTCTCTGATTCCAGCTTCTTAAATGTGAATATTTTCTGGTTTCTTTACTCCTCTATGACAGTAAACTGAAAATCTTTGAGTTGTGGACAAAACAAGACATTTGAGGACGTCATCTTGGGCTTTGGAAAACACTGATCAACATTTTTCACCATTTTGTGACATTTTATAGACCAAACAACTAATCAATTAATCGAGAAAATAATCAACAGATTAATCGATAATGAAAATAATCGTTATTTGAAGCCCCGTTTGATGGTAAGAGGGCATTTATCATTCTTTTTTCACATATATAGATTAGGTTATATATTAAACAATCAGTTTATTAATCAAAACAAATATTAATACAAAAACTGATGAGGAAAATGATCAATATTTGCAGCCAAAATGTCCTAATCCATTCATTAACGGCCTCCTCCTGAATCTTCATACATCCAAGGATGCTCAACATATCTGCAGGCTTGTACCGTATCTGTTGAGTCAGTGTGGTATTGATGTTGTCTATTATTTGTGCACAGTCAAATGAGACAACATTTGCATTTCCCCACAAGCTATCTGCTGCACTGCGATGTAATGAGTGTATTTTTATACATCCTGTGTTGTTCAAATATTGCAGCAAAAGCAGCCAATGTCTAATAGGAGCACCTTGGCACCTGTTCATTTGTTGATAATCAGTTAAAAATGAGGTTCCTTTGAGAGACAATAGTTTTTTTACAGCTTTACGTCTGACCAGCAGGATTTTGGTTTTGACAAGCAGTAGGTCAGTATCGGGGGGGAGAGGCCTGTTAATGCTTTACCAACCGGCAGAAGGAGAGCGACAAAGGAGGCCACGGCCTATTCAAAGGCCACAGTGCGACCCCTCTCGCATGCCAAGCATTCCAATGTGCTGTGTAAAGGTTGAGCCGGCCGAGAGCAACCAGAGGGCCTTTCTCATGAGGGCCACCTTAAACACACATAGACAAAGCTCGGCCAGCTCTGTCTGATGCACCCCGACGTCCGAGTGCTTCTCTCTGTGTCTGTCTGTGGTGAGAAAGTGTGACTAAAAGGCCACGATTAACCAAATCCTTTTACACCTGTCTTGTCCTCTGAAATGATCATAATTTAAATCTCTTGACTTTTTTCAGACTTTTTGTTGTACATGAGTAGCTTTTATTTACTCTTTTACGCTTTTATCACCATGGAAAAAGATATATGGTTTGCAGAGTGTCAGGTAACATCAATTTCTTTAGTGTCGAGGGTGTCTCGATATACCGGTATTGACAATAAACGTGATATTTAAAAATTTAAATATTGATGATATGTTAATAATTAGAGATGTAAATCACGTTTCATCATGATATTAAATTAGATTCTTTGGACAACGATACAATATGTAAAGGATAATGTACAGCGAGCCGATCATTGCATCGTCATGCTGCATCGCCCTGAAGGGGTCTATTTCACAACAATGACCCTCTAGCTGTACATTATCCCTTTATTATATTATAATATCATTATTGCAAATTATTTTTGCCACAATAATTGTGTGGTGAAAATATTAAATCAGGACAGCCCTAGTCTGGTCCAAAATAACTCAACAGTTCCAGCTCAAATTGTGGCAGATTTTTACTACAACTCTCTTGCCAAGATTTTCTTTCAATATCAAGCTCTAATTTTCCCCCCGTGCCAGGTCATGTAGTAATTACAGGTGTACGCCAGGAGCGTCTGAAAGGCTGCCAGGTCTCAACGCTCCCTCATTGTGTCCCGCATTTCGATGATCTAATGCTGATGTCTTGTGAGGTCAAATGTTGAAGATGTATAGAAACTAATGGTCCAAACTGGTATGAACTGGATATCTAAGGTCTATCTAGGTACTGCATTTAACATAAAAATATGCACAAATCATAGCATGGTAAATTCAAGCCCAACAGGCAACAACAGCTGTCAGTGTGTCAGTGTGCTGACTTGACTATGACTTGCCCAAAACTGCATGTGATCATCATAAAGTGGGCATGTCTGTAAAGGGGAGACTCGTGGGTACCCATAGAACCCATTTTCATTCACATGTCTTGAGGTCAGAGGTCAAGGGGACCCCTTTGAAAATGGCCATGCCAGTTTTTCCTTGCCGATATTTAGCGCAAGTTTGGAGCGTTATTTAACCTCCTTCACGACAAGCTAGTATGACATGGTTGGTACGAATGGATTCATTAGTTTTTTTTAGTTTCATATGATGCCAGTATCTTCACTCTAGCTTTTTTTTTATTTTGCAGCATGCGACGTAACACCGGGACATTGTTTAATATTCTATTGTCCAAATGAATCAAACAAGCCTCTGGTGTATTTATCTTGTACGGCACTAAATGTTCAAGTTTTTTATACTGAAGCTGCCATCTTGAGGTTGTGATTTTTTTAGGAGATGTAATAACATCAGCAGTGCCCTATTGTTGTTAACTGAGCCGGTGCAATGGTCTATTACCTGCCATACTGAAATGCAAATATTGGCCTCTTCCATGTGTGTGTGTGCAAATAAGCAGGTGCAGCAGCAGACACGGTGGATCCATTCACACTGTTGCCTGATGATAGATTATAATGGCAGGCTTGTTTGCTTCAGAATTGTTCTGAAGCACAGTACTTGAGTAAATGTACATAGATACATCATTGGATGGATCATTGGAATAGCTGCCCTCTTTACATCCGTCAATCCTCTAACAAATCCTCATTCAGATACCATCTACGAATACATTACTTAAGCAGCTGATCGATAGTCCAGTGTTGGTCATGTATGGTTTTTCTTTTTGTTCCTTTTCCCTGATGATGGGCCTTGAGGCTAAATGGTTGTGGAAGATTGTGTATGAATGTGAAATTTATATATGTTATTAGTGTAACACAAATATGATGTTGTATATAGTATGTATGTGATCAATTTAATGTGCTTGATTTCGGACCCCAGGAAGAGTAGCTGGTGCCATTGGTATCAGCTAATGGGGATCCTTTTTAAATAAATAAATACTTTCCACCATTGCTTTATAGTACACAGAGGTAAATTTTGCTATTTGATTCAGATGCAGGTTAGAAGATAGAGTAGCCATGGGTGGGTGCATGAATGGATGGATGCATGGTTGGATGGATGCATGGATGGATGCATGGATGGATGGATGGATGGATGGATGGATGAGGTGTTTCTGGTTCTGCAACAAGTAGGGGGGTCCACCTTTTTTATGCATTAAGGACAAAGTGCGCACCCCACCCTGGTCTGTCGGTCTGTCTGTGTGTGTACACACGCATAATGTCCCCGGTACCTCGTTGCTCGCAGAGGATGCGTTGCGCACAGTGTTGCCTGTTGGACTGCACCATTCCTGCCGTCTCCACCGGGGAGGCTGTAATCCGATCCTGTTTGGAGAAGCCGTCGTGCAGCCTGTGAGGAGGAGGAGGAGGAGGAGGAGGAGGAAGAGGAGGGCACTGACGCTCTCCCCCTCTCCACTCCTCCCCTTTCTACCGAGTGTCACCCTCTTTTCTCCCTCATCTGCTCACTCCCTGCTCGGTGAGGCTGGTTGGCGGCGCACACGCCTCCGGGATCATCGCATTGTTTCACCCCCATCACCGACCGAGCCCCGTTTAAAATCTGCGTTATTATTATTATTTTTTAATACCTACACCAGGGGAATCTACCGCATGCACACTAGTCCGGTGACGTGCCAGAGCATGTTCACATCAGAGCTGGATTTACCTGAGACTGAGAGTCCTCTGCCGCTGCTGCTGTCCTCCTCCTCACACTGTCACAGCCAGCTCCACAACACGCACTAGACCACCGATTGTCACTGAAGAAGAAGGGGAAAAAAGGAAAACACACCAGGATTACAAGGATGGGGTTCTACGGCACTTTAAAGATGATTTTCTACAAAGTGAGTAGGATTTTTCTGCTTGTATCTCCAGCAACATCCCCCCGTCATCTCTTTCTTATCTAGTGTTTGATTCGTTCTCTTTGACGCGCCTCTCTGTGCTGCCACTGCGGAGGATGAACAGCAGCGTAGCAGCGGACCTCCAGAGACGACGCGCTTTAATTGCCTGGGCCTTTATATCTTATATATCTTATATATCTTATATATCTTATATATGTTATGCTGCTTTAAATGTTGGAATATCACGACGGCATCATGTCATTCATAGTAACTTCAGGCGCGTAAATAAGCGCGTAATCTTTCCATTTGTAAATGGGTTACTCTCTGTGGCACTCATATGTCCATTTCATTCTGCAATGCTGGATGCAATCTATTTCTTGCGTTATACACCACTGAATTCCCCCCTTTCTTTGCTGGCATAAGATGTCATTTTGCCTCAGCTTTGGCTCCATGCACCTGTATATCAACTCCTCTAAATAACCTAGTAGATGCTTTACATATATATACTACATATAAATGGTATGATATCACCTCTTTCTGTGTTTTAAAAAAATGCAAGATTTGTAAATAACGACCGGTTCCAGAAAAGAAAAAAAAAACAGCCCTTGCAATCCTCCCCAGTTTTGCAGGGTTATTATGATTCGACATTATGCAGCAGTGGCTATCTGGCAGTGACCAAAAGTGGCTGCTGGAGATGCATGCATGTGATCAGTCTGCTGCTGCTGCCTGTTGGAGCAGCCCTTTCCCCTGACATTGTGCACTGAGCCTCCGGCTCCACACCACAGATAATGGGTCACTGTGTCAGACAGCGTGAGGTGGAGAATATCCTCAAGGATGTTGGGTGTATTATGCTGGATGGCAGCCATGAAATGATGCTCCCTTAGCTGGAAATGCTGGAGTGCAAACAAGAAATGGGAAAGGGGGATCCATTACGCAGAGTGTAATGTAAACACATTTGTTAATCAGGTATCATTCAAAAGCAGACTGCCTTGCAGAGGGGGATTTTTTTGTGCAGTGTTGAAGCTTTTACTCAATTAATCATAATAATTAAGTGAAAATGTCAGTCTCAATCAATGGGCGATAGTTTATTGAATTGAACGGTGACCCTTTTGTGTTCTCACATCCATTTTGTGGCTCATTTTAAGATATCAGGATCTTGAAGTCAGCCCCCTTGAGCTTGAATATTTTTACGCCGCTCTTTCATGGTACTGACAGAAACTGAAACGCCCAGACTGATTAATTTACAAACCCATTTTCTGGTTTGATCGGTCCTTATCAATTCTTCCCAAAATGGCCAGTTTCTCGGATGTGTCGCTGCTGATTGGCGTGATGAAACTGTGTTTCACGGCTGCTTTGAAACGGTATTTGAAAAACGAGAAAAGATTCTCCAAGTGACTGCTGCTGCTGCAGGATGTAAGTCTGCGTTGAAATGAACCAACACATTATGTAAGAGTGATTGCTGTCTTTAAAATATCATTAACTCTCTGTGTGGATCCATCTGTCGTGCTTTTGGCCAGATAGGGACGGGGGAAGCCAAAGAGGAGAAGGAGGGGAGGACTGATTAGTGGTGATTTACAAACACTGCGTGCTCTGGTTACCTTTTTCCCAGGCTGAAACACAAGGAGAGGCTGGTTACACGCTGCTTTTTATTCACGCCCGCATTTAGTTTGAGGTTTTCTTGCGTGTACACACAGAGGGGCACACACACACACACACACACACACACACACTCACACTCAAAGCCAGCCAGCACTCCCCCTTTTCTCTCTCCCACACACACACACACACACACACACACACACACACGCACACGCACACAAAAACCCAAATTCATGCATACACACACCCAGGCTCTCCTTGGCTACTGAACTGCCTTTGCAGTGAGATCACCGCTTTAAGAACAAGGCAGCTGGGTTTAAAAGCTGGATCTTAACAAGTAGGAATATCTTATAAATCCCTCTTTATTTTCCTTAGCAATCAAACAGGCTGTCAGCCAGATATTTTACATGTAGACAAGTGAACCACAAGATGCATACCTACCAAGCTTTTGAAAACATATGGACTACATTTACATGTTCTTTTTTTGCCACATAGACTAAATTCCCTGTGCCTCTTCTAGATTTGTGTGGCTCTTCCCTTGAATTCCCCCTGCAGCTTTACACAGGAGCCGACTTGTGAGGAACAGATCACAAATCATTGGTCAGCTCACAGTGTAATGTCCAGGGGGCATCTAACCTGCAGTACAAGTTGGTGTGCTGGTCATGTACACATGCCTCTATAAACTCAGTTGTTTTGGTGCATTGATTCATTCTAGTCCACATTAAATACTGCCTGTATTGATACCTACGGCTATGTTGCTGATATTCTGCACATCATTCAGCATTTCTGAATTGTTTCTCATCGTTGTTTTTGCTATATTGCGTGCTGTTCTCAACCAGTGATCAACTCTGGGTCTGAGAAGTGAAGCCGATGCAGAAGTGCCTTAAACTTCTTTGTAACAGCCAGCAGGGGGCGACTCTTCTGGTTGCAAAAAGAAGTCTGATTAAATAGAAGTCTGAGAAAATGACCCTACTTCTCACTTCATTTATTACTTCAGTAAACATTGTAAACATGAGTTTATGGTCTCAATCACTAGTTTCAAGCATGATGTTCATTTTGTAAATTATGGTCCCATTTAATAAAATAGACCATAAAGACCATAAAGCAGGGGATGCTTTAGGGCGTGGCTACCTTGTGATCGACAGGTCGCTACCACGACGTTGTCCGGTCTGGGTGTCTTTAACCCTCTCACAGTGTGTTCAGTTCATGAAAGTTAATTGTGACATTTTTGGTTGCCTAAAAATGTCTTATTCAGCCTTCAATTGTACTTAGCTACGCCCTCTCGTGTCACTTCTGGTTACAAAAAATGAAGATGGCGACAGCTAAAAACCAAGGTGGCGACGGACAAAAAGCCAAACTCGAAGCTTCAAAACTGCAGTCCACAAACCAACGGGTGACGTCACGGTGACTACGTCCACTTCTTATATACAGTCTATGGTCTCAACGCTCAAATGTGCCGCTCAGGCTGAAAACCCTGAGAGGACAAACACACATTCACCAAATTATAGTGATAAACAAAAAGCACACATCTTGAAGAGAGATGTGTAATCATGCCACTGTGAAGCCAGACAGTATGGAGTCAGATGTCCACTGCTGTATTCTTAGCATCCAGTATTACAATAACACTCCAAAAATACATACAAAAAACACATTGTTTGCCTCAAAAGGAGAAGAAGTTTGTTTTAAATGCGGTTTCTGCTTTCTAAAAGCCACTATCAGTTTCTACAATAGCAGGAGGACAGATGGAAGTTCTGCAACACATTCTCCAGTACAGGTTGTCTCTTGCAGCACAATAGTCTGGACTGTAACTGTAGACAAACTGTGGACAAACTGTTTTATCCCTAAATGGAAGTACAAGTAATGTAAGAGAACCTTGTGAAAAACATGCTACGTGCTAAAGTGCAGGAATAAATCATTCATCTGCACCATGATGTCCATTTTTTGGTCAAAATGTACCTTTGTTGGTGCTGCTGGTGGCTCCTACGATATAGCAGATTGTCCCATGGGGTAATTTTGTTTGGGTAATAGTGCTGCACACAGCTGCAATCAGCTTGAAACAATACATACAATACATAGCCAACAAGACATTACAGTGGTACACCAAAGACGCAGTAGAAAAACATGTCAAATATTGCACATTCCCTGAGAAACTATGTATAAAAACAAGGTCTGTCAAAGGTAACACGATTAAACTGCTTTAACGCAAATTCCTTTTGACGTCTCTAATTTCTTTGCGCATTAACGCAACTTTTAGTTTTTAGTAAAAAATGTTAGGTTGTGCCAGTCTCAGTTTTAAAGGTAAAGTGAAGATACTGGCATCATATGAAACTAGATAAACCTAATGAATCCATTGGTACCAACCATGTCGTACTAGCTTGACGTGAAGGAGGTTAAATAACGCTCCAAATGTGCGCTAAATTTTGGTGAGGAAAAACTGTCATGGCCATTTTCAAAGGGGTCCCTTGACCTCTGACCTCAAGATATGTGAATGAAAATGTGTTCTCTGGGTACCCACGAGTCTCCCCTTTACAGACATGCCCACTTTATGATAATCACATGCAGTTTGGGGCAAGTCATAGTCAAGTCGGCACACTGACACACTGACAGCTGTTGTTGCCTGTTGGGCTGCAGTTTGCCATGTTATGATTGGAGCATATTTTTTATGCTAAATGCAGTACCTGTGAGGGTTTATGGACAATATTTGTCATTGCTTTGTGTTGTTAATTGATTTCAAGTAATAAATATATAAATACATTTGCATAAAGCAAGCATATTTGCCCACTCCCATGTTGATAAGAGTATTAAATACTTGACTCCCTTTAAGGTACATTTTGAACAGATAAAAAATGTGCGATTCATTTGCGATTAATCGCGATTAAGTATTTTAATCAATTGACTGCCCAATTATAAATACATAGGTACTAAAAAACAAGAGAGAATCGTAAAAGCCAATAAGACATAAGACAAAATCTCACAGTGCCTCCTTCCTGTGAAATACAGAACCAAGGATTCACCTGTTTTCTTGAGTAATATTTTAAATATAAAATCTAGAACAGAAGTGAAAGAAGTCTTTTTTGTCTTTACTTGAGGCTGAATCTGGCCAAATCTGGCTATGCTTTCATTTAAACATGTTTAATTAATCCAGAAACAAGGCCAGACTGTTGCATTGTATATTGTTTTTTGGCCAGACACTTCAGTTCAGTTATCCTGTTAGCTTGAGAATCATGAGGGGCCGGCGATGAGATGGTGATCACTTGCATGTGTGGTGGGAGGCCTTGCCAGAGAGAGTGGCAGGCATGGGATGAAGAAAATTGGCTTGCCCGGGCTCACACAGGCTCCTTTGTTTGCGCAGTTGGGTAGATGGTAACAGGGATTGGGTGGTGTGTACACATGCAGGTGATAGAAACAGATAAAGAACTCACTTGCTCTGTTTTCTCTTTCTCAAGTATCCGTGTGAATCGAACTTCACTGCCAAAGAATGCACCCCGAACGAGTCTCTGTGCTTTGTGGTTATTTTGTACGCTTGGCATTTTTGGGTGTGAATGTGTGAGTGCGTCTGGATATTATGGGGTGTCTGGTTGCGATCAGCTCCAACTTGGAACATAATCTAAAGCATTGTTAAACAAGCACCTGCTTTGTATCGGACTATCTCACAACATTTAGCTGCCTCCTCTACAGATACAGTAGGTCATTACACCTCTGCTTTGTTATGGAATATGTTAAGAGTCTTTATGCATTAAAGTTTAATTTCCTATTTGCATAAAGCTGTTGCAAGACTTTGGTGTCTGTATTTTAATATGCTGGATTTCAGACTTAATTTGAACAAAGTCTGTGACTTGCAAAAGCAATTTTCTGCTTCCACCCCTCTTTTTAAGGGCGTCCATGACGCGTGTCCTTTATTAAATTTCCTTTTTAAGGACTGGCTTCTCGCTTAAAAAGTAAAGTGACTTAGACTCTAAAGGAAACAATGATGGATTATATAACACGTGCCAGAACTGCCCCCTCCAACCAACTTATATAGGGTGTACATTTCTATTTACTTCTCAGAAGGATGCAGTGTGGTAATTAGTTTTTAAATTCAGTCTCCTCCATTATGCTCTGGTGGTTTCTAATGTTCTTCGTCTCCCTTTTTGTCTTTCTCAGATGAAGAGGAAGTTGGACCATGGCCCCGAGGTCCGATCTTTCCCTTCAGGAAAAAAGCCCTGCAAAGGCCCAGAGTATCCAAGGTAAAGCATCCTGCATTTCACCCATAATGGTTCATCTCCACAGGGGCGTTTTTATCGCGATGGATCGCCTTGCTTCCCAGCATTGGATGCTTGATGCGCTGCCATTAGATACCAGACACCTGATTGGACGAATGCGTTCCCTCGCAGGCTGCTTCTCTCAGCTTTCAAACCAGAACCAACATGGCGGCTCTTTTGGAAACTTTCTTCTGTTATATCACAAAAATAGTTCATCGAAATGTGTTTCTGAAAAGATTTTATGTGAGAAATAAGCCATGCAGTTGCTGAATCTGTCTTCATTTTATATCAACATCGGCTAGTTTAAAAGATTCTAGGGAGTTTCCAGAGGCAGCGATACATGTCGGACGCCCCTGATTTGCATAACGTCGCCTTGACCTCAACTTTATGCAAATGAGGAGCGGCCAATGTGACGCCCCGTCTCTCGAATCGGCCGCCACGCTACCAGAATGCATTACACGGCTGCTTACATAGACAATGAATGGGAAGTGTGGAAAGGATGGAGCTTTTGGACATTTACCATGCGTCTCCCAATTGCTCATCAGAGACACACCCTCTCCCAATGTTCCTTGTACTGCAGTGTCCTGCATTTGTTTCCCACCTTAGTGTCAAAAGGATCTTCATAGAAATGACATATTAAAGAGTCCTGTCTCCTTATGTTAGTGCTATACACGTATTAAATGAACCTAACATGAAAAGAAATCAAGAGGCATGAACAAAGATGCTGTGTCTTCAAACATGCTTCACATCATATTATATCTCCAGCATCCAGCCAGCCGCCCCAGATGTTTCTCTAACCCTGAATATTTAATGCACGTGTTCACATGTAGCCACATTAAAATTCAGCCTGAACACAGTCACTTAACTGTAAATGTTGCCATGTAGCTGGCTCCGGCTCAGCCTCCAAAATTCATTAAAAATGAATCAATAATGAAATGGACCCCCAGCTTTCCATTTTGCTGCCAGCAAGCAGCATCTGAAGCATTGAGGGAGCACGCTGGATGGTTTCTCCCGCTGCCCTTACATTACAAGGGCACATGGGCGCTGTTTGAAGTCCTGCGCTGCGTTTCACAACAGGAGAATCTGGACTTGAACAGAAATCTCTGGGAATGTGCATACATTGAAGTCTCTGAGTTACAAAATGTATTTTGGAGGTACTTTCAGGCAAATAGTAGCTGAGTTTTTTTTTGTTGTGATTTTGACATACTGCATTTCAAATTAGCTTCTCCTTCTGTGATCAACAGGATAACATTTAGTTTGAAACTAGAACATGTGTGATAAGGACGTAAAGATATCCTTATTGTCCTGAAGTTGTTATGTTTTGGTGAAGTCTGAAGTTTTTAAATGTAAATTTTAGGGCTGTCAAAACGATAATAACGTTAATGCCAATACGTTTTTACGCCACTAATTGCTTTAACGCAACTTGTGATTTTGAGGTTATGGCTGGCTCAGTTTTAAAGCTAGATTGAAGATACATAGTAGCTTATCGTGAAGGAGGCTAAATAACACTTCAAACTTGCACTAAATTTTGGCAAGGAAAAACTGTCATGGCAATTTTCAAAAGGGTCCCTTGACCTCTGACCTTAAGATATGTGAATGAAAATGGGTTCTATGGGTACCCACGAGTCTCCCCTTTACTGACATACCCACTTTATGATAATCACATGCAGTTTGGGGCAAGTCATAGTCAAGTCAGCACACTGACACACTGACAGCTGTTGTTGCCTATACAACATTTGTCATTGTTTTGTGTTGTTAATTGATTTCCAATAATAAATATATGCACATTTGCATAAAGAAAACATATTTGCCCACTACCATGTTGATAAGAGTATTAAACACTTGACAAATTTCCCTTTAAGGTACATTCTGAACAGATACAAATTGTGTGATTACTTTGTGATTTAAATAAATTCTTTTAATTGACAGCCCTAGTAAATTTCTTTGGGCTGGAACTGTACAACAAAAACAGTTTTTATTTACACAGCCAAGAAGTAATTTATATTCTTAAGGTACAACAGTAACTGAAATATTCCTACATAATTTAAAAAGATTTTACCTATTACTACTCTACCCTATTATGATAAGACATCTGTTCATTTGGCCAGAATAAAACAAGGAATGGGGGTTAATTAAGGAAATTGGCACAATATAAAAAACGAAACAGAATTTGGACTTGCCTAGCAGAATACACATGCTTTCAGCTGAGGTTGTTATAGCTAAATTAAATCCATGATTGGCAAAAATGCTTTCAGTTTAAAGTGCAGCTTAAAATATTTAACTCTGCCGTATTTGCCATTGTTTGTGTTTCTCCGCTGTCAAAATAATTTGTGGTGGAAATTTCTGCAAAAGTTGAAGCAAAACAAACCCGAGAACAACTAAATGCCCTCTTATTGAGCTTAGTGTTGTTCTCATTAATAGTGTATCCTTAATGTCTGTAATGTTCCCATAATGTTTCTGTTTTTTTCTTAATACTTATTGTTAAAAGCAGTGCTTCCACATCCTCTCTGTAATGTCTTCAGTAGGCTCTTTGCCTCATATTATTATTTGTTTTTAAGGGTTTTTCTTTCCCTGTAAATTGCAGTCCGACAGGGATCGTCCCATGTCCGGCCACACCCACCACATTTGGCCACATCAGAACAGCCAATTGTCAGGGGCAGCAGAGACGGCGCATCACCTCAATCCAGCCACCCACGGGTCTCCAAGAATGGCTCCGAACATTTCAGGTGAGCACAGTGGAGTTCTCTTCTTCTTCTTCTCTTTTTCTTTTCCTCCCCAACGGGCGGCTCCGAACCCCTCGAGCAAAAGCTCATCAAAAAGCAGATGTTGTGCCCAATCAATGTTCACTTAGTCTCCGAGATAATTGCTGCCTTGTTGTTCGGGCCCACCACATTACCATAGCCACTGTAGCGTGGAATTGGAATTAGCCGTACCTGTTCAGACTTAAAAGCAGAGTTAAAACATCACATGTTTCTATTGTAGACTTATTCTCTACTAAAAAGTTGAACAGATGTTGGCTTCTATGGTCCTCTGAAATAAAGAAGTTAAAGTCACTGCAGTATAATCTAACCCTATTATTACCTTGTTGTGTATTTTTACTGCATTATCCAAGGGCGGTAATGCAGACTTTAGGACTCTCAAGAGGTCATTTTGAAATCCATGATTAGAAAACTGGGATTAGACGATGTTTACTAATTGTATCTTGTTTCAACCACTTCAGTGACATTTACACTCACAAAATATTCAGTTTTTTGCCCTTATTTTGAAAAAGACAATATTCCTACTAAGCTGTTTACATGGCTACTGAAAATGAATATTTCACTAATATTCCCATTTACATGCAGACGTACATACTCCGAATAACCGGTGGTGGACTAGTTCGACCGTGCAAACACAGCCTCCCTCCTTCAACCACCTTCCTGAAAGGTCGGCGTTGAGATATTTGTGAAAATCCCAAAACGTGTTAAAGTCTTTCATAATGTTTAAAAGTAGGTGTATTTCTCCTTTCGACCAGGGGCTTATCTTTGGGGCATTTCTGCATTTCAGTTGGTTTGTGTACAACACACTGAGCTGGACGTAAACAGTCAAGAGGCCATGTGTCGCAAACTGCCCTAAAAACCCAAATTGAGACACATATTCCAAATGTGAGAATACTCCTAAAACCTGAATAATATCAGCATATCCCACATTTCTTAATCGGAAAATGATAGATTCGGAATAAGGCCTAATTCAGTAAACAAAATATGCAGTTTACATGTCATATTCGGAGTAATAATGTGCATATCCAATGATTACTGTCAGTGTCTGTAGAGACCATAGCCTGATAGAGACATGAGACACAATACTGTTTTCATTTCTCCTTTTACCTTATTTTTATATTCATTTTCCTATATCATCACCATCTGTACAGAACATAATAGAGCTATTTCTTTCATGTTAGACTTCAGCTCTAATGATTCCAGACTTCATGGAAATAGGATGTCATTTAAACATATTAGCCTTGATGGGCTCTCTCTGATTTCCTATATAATAGGTTGCCAAGGACTTCATTACCTGAGGGAGCTTAAACTAATTTTCTTTGAATAGCTGGGTGAACCTGTGACACCGCAGTGTTTATTTTACGTATATTAGTCTTCAGGCCTGACCTGCGGTGGCCTATTGTTTTTAATTTGACAGCGCTGGCTGCAGGCAGCAAAACCTCAACTATACATTCTGTACATTCCCCAGTCTAGTCGTAGCCTGTAGCTGCTGTTAGAGAGGGAAACTACCAGGCAGCATACTGTACATACAAAGAATGTTTTCATAAAAATGTCCAATCTTTTGGTGTTGCATAAGACAAACACAAGGACACACATGGTTATGGCGGCAAAGTCACATATTACATTAACCCGTTAGAACATATCCCATGCAAAAAAAAACAAATAAGCTAATATACAACCAACATACAGAAACATCTACATTCTTAAACACCAGACACAGGCATTTATTATGACTGGCACAAAAGATGAAATAGTTGCCTCTTTAGTGTCTTTGTAGCTCACAGTAATCGTACATCAGTAATCTGTTTTGCTTGCAGCCAAAGAATTCAGTCTTTATGAAATTAAGTGTCTTTCAGCAGACACTTCAAAACTTCCCTGAATGTCTAAACTGAAGTATTTTATCAGCAGCTCGTTGAAATGATCAGTTGATCAAAATAGTGACACTTATGTTCACGTATCAGCACTGTAATCCCAGATGTCCTGGTTTGTGTCACAGCCGTTCTGGGGGAAAATTGGCAGAAATTCTGGGAAATTTAAGAAATTAAAGCAGAAGTGAAGCAGAAGTGGGCTAGACATGTTGAGGGAAAAAAGAGATGAACACTAATGAATGACTAGAGTTAGTCCTGGAAGCTCTTGGACACAATATTCTACCATGTTTACAGCCCCATGGGGAACAATGAAAAGTCTTACTTTTTTAAATATTCTTAATTTTGCAAGTTTTTAATCGAAAACAGTTATAACCTGTAATATAACCGAATTATAGAAGAAATATTTAAAATAGGACTGTCAATCGATTAAAATATTTCATCGCGATTAATCGCAAATTAATCCTGCATTTTTTTTATCTGTTCAACATGTACATTAAAGGGAGATTTTTTAAGTATTAAATACTCTTATCAACATGGGAGTGGGCAAATATGCTTGCTTTATGCGAGCCATACCTAAAAATCGCAAGTTGCGTGAATGCATTAAAGGAATTAGTGGCGTTAAAATGAATTTGCGTTAACAAGTTATTATCATGTTAACTTTGACAGCCTTAATTTAAAATAAAACAAACCCTCATCATTGAACATGAAATATTGCCAAGTGCATTTATGAATACATAACAAACTAGAAGCTTTAGGGTTCACTAGCAGATTAAACAAAAAAAAAATCCCATCTCAGGTTGGGAATTGTGAACCTATAATAACGTATAATGTAATGCGTAAGTAGCTGTTGCGTGATCCTCCCAATGGCAGGGAGGAGGTCTCTGAAGCCCCTAATTACCTCCAGAACCAGCACCTTTGGCTGAAGCTTTTAGCTGCCAAATTACAGGTGGTTTGCGTGTGCCAGATTTTCCATTCCTGCCTCGTAGCCTGTAATCATTGTTAGATTTCAGCACTCCGCAGAGGAAAACAACTGCGTCCAACATACAGTGCAGTGCTAGTCATCAGCCAACTGAATGTTCAAGCAGAAGAAAATAACCCAAAAGACTTCTAATAATGTTGTTGATGGAGTCTGGTTCCTGATGTTCAAATGTTCCACTAATGTGTTGGCTGCTGGAAATAGGCAGGTGCCTCGAGCAACTCTGTGGAGGGCACGTAGGGAACATTAACGTGGTACAGACACGCTGTACAAGGCACAATGTTTCCAAGGCGCTCCAATCAAAGTAAAAATAAGAGCTTACACAAGCACACTAAGGCGTCTGCTTTGACCACGATAAATTGGCACAATCAGCCCGTAATGCCACGCTGCTATGTTTTTCAGTTACGTTTACAGCTGTGTTGGGTGTGGCAATCCAGATGTGGAGGTGTGATATTCTGCTGACAGAGTTGAATTATTGTATTGCCACCTGTGATGGCCAAAAATGTTTTTCCATTTATTTTGAGAACCTCTGGAGAGGACGGCACAGAGAATACAGAGCACAGGCTGCAGTGAAATAAAAAGCAATAAAAACCAGCAGGATACACTACGCACAAGTCAAACAGCCCCTATAATGTTGTACTGATACCATAAGAGGAAAAACTCACTAGAAAGCTACAGCAGAGAGTATGTTAGTACATGATTTAGTATATATATTAAAGAAGATGCAGAGTCACTAAACACAACTAGATGCAAGGAGAATTAGAAGAATGTTACGCTGTGTTTAAAATTGTAAAGTAAGTGGACATGGTGCATGAGGTCGAAACTGGAAACTTTAGCCATCTGAAAAATAACATCATGTTTAGCACATATGTGACTCAACTAATTTGGTCCAAGTCTCAAGCAAGTCCCAAGTAATTTTTTCTTGGTCGAGTCAAGTCCGTAGTTAAAGGTACAGTGTGTAGGATTTGGCGGCATCTAGTGGTGTGGTTCCAGATTGCAACCAACTGAGAACCCCTCTGCTCTCGCCTCCCTTTCCAAGACTGCGGTAGCGTGAGCCACCGAGTGCAAAACTGTGATAACGCTGTTCACCTTGCTCAGAGGCCATCCTTACCATAATGACACTACTTTAGGAGCAACAGAAGTCAGACAACAGCTGGTGGTACCACGGTTTTGCACTCTGCAGATCACGTTACCACAGTTTTACAAGCAAACTACGGTGGCCTTTAGGTAACGTAAAAACACAAAAGTCTCTCTCCAGAGCCAGTGTTTGGTTTGTCCGTTCTGGGCTACTGTAGAAACATGGTGGACTCTGTGAAGAAGACCTTTTCCCTATGCAGACATAAAGGGATCATTCTAAGCTAACAAAAACACAACAATTCTTACGTTCAGGTGATTATACACTAATGAAAACATAGTTATGATTATTATATTCCATTTCTGCTAATAGATCCCCTGAAATGTTTGAACGCACTTATTGTGAGTCACTTTAGACCATAGACTGTATTTAAGAAGTGGACATTGTCACCGACGTCACCCATTGGTTTGTGGACTGCCGTTTTGAAGCCTACAGTTCGGCATTTTGGTTTTTGGCCAACATCATCTTGACTTTTTCTCAACCAGAGGAGTCGCCCCCTACTGGCTATTAGAAAGAATGCAAGTTTAAGGCACTTCTGCATTGGCTTCATTTTTCAGACCCTGGAGTTGCTCTCTGCTTTAGACGGAAGCATCTGCTAAATGAATGTGATATAGAGTATGTTGTTTTTTAAAACCAGTTCCTCTGTCCTCTGTGTTTCAGAGCTGGAGCGGCCCAGAGAAGCTGCTGGCGCTGGATGAGTTAATTGACAGCTGTGAGCCCACGCAAGTCAAGCATATGATGCAGGTGATCGAGCCGCAGTTTCAGCGAGACTTCATCTCCCTGCTGCCCAAAGAGGTGAGTTCCTGAATAAGTACACAACTTCATCGCTAGTCCTCGTCCTCCTCTTCCGTCTGACCTGAACTCCCGTGGGAATCCCTTTGGTAGAGATTGTTTTTGAATGTCGAGTACATGACAGAGACAAGGCTTCCTTTCCAGCCCTAATCCTGCTTCAATCCTCCTTCAGATCATTTAACAACATCCATAGTGGGGTGTCTTGTTTTTCCTCTGCATCACAACTGACAATACAAACAATCTGAAGTGCCACACTGACGATAAGATCACATGGGGGATTCCTACAAAACAGCCTCAATCCACCGTATCTGGCATCGCTGATCAAATACTCAACACCTCGTCTCTCTCTGGCAGGTGTTGGGATGAAAGGAGGGGGCTGTTAGCATGGAGAGTGAGGCAATATGATGCAAGATATCAAAGTGTCAGCACCACTTGCTCTAAAGCCAAATACACAACAGCATCATGTGTGTTCTCACCAGGACACAAGCCCTCTCGTTTCATTTTGTTTTCTGCCTTTACTTTTTTTTATATCCTGTTCACTCTGACTTCTTTTGATAATCCTGCCTGTCCTCTCTGCCAGAGCTGCTGGAAATATATTGAGGGAGACTGTCAAGTCATTTTAACAGGACAATCCCTGTGGCCGCACTAAAGATACAGTTGAAATTTAAACCATGAAGGCGATCTGCAGAAGGCGGCATGTCGGGCTTAAAAAGCAATCACTGGAGGCTCGAGGTCCATTCATAAAACTTTTGAAATATCCTGAAACCCGGTAATGACTACAGGCTTAAACAGGCTTTCAGGTGATTTTGGGTATGTCAAGGTTTGTGGGGCTTGTCTGGGCCAAGTGATTTGAAATAACCCTAAAACTAAACTCTAATACCGGAAAACCTTCAGCAGGTAGACACATCATAAAAGCCTTATGATTGCCCTTCATAACGACCCTCAGTCCTCATTAAAATGTTGTCAAAGAAGTTTTGAACTGCGTGAAATTGGATATTTGACAAGGACACATCTCCAAATCTTCCATAAAAGTACAATGACATTCAGATCAGGGTTTGGCGAAGATAGACTCTGACTTTATGGCTTAAATCCAACTAATATATTTCAGATTGACGTCTAAAGTCATCTGTTGCACAAAGCTCTAGTTCTTGACTATCTAAACTGGTTATACTAATTCGTAATGAATTCTGGGTAAATTTACTAACTATAAAAAATAGGACTGCCACATCTTCGTCTCAAAATGCTTTTTTCATGCTGAATGACTCTGACTCTTATGTGCACGTATCTGGTAAACGCAAGATTTAAAGTGGTGCTTTTGAGTTATTCTTTGTGGAGAAACTCAGTTTCACAGATCTATCGATTAAATCAACTAATCGATTAGTCAACAAAGTTGTGTTAGTCGACTAAGAATTTCAGCCCCACAAAAAACCATGGCTGATGGAGCAACAGTGTCAAACCTCTCAGCTCTGTTTGCTCCAGCAGAAAATGTTTGCCTTCTGCTAGAAATCAGCAGTTACACGGGCATTTACTAGGAATATTTAGCAAAGAGTATAACAGTAAAAAAATAAATAAATAATTGATTTGTATAATGTATTAATCGTTTGGCAACAAACTCGCCCATCGAGCTTCTCAAATGGAACGATTTGATGCCAGAATATTATGTCGTAAATGATAATAAACTGAATATCTTTGGGTTTTGGACATTTTGTTAAATAAAACCGGGCTGTGAGAAATTATAAACAATCAGGGGAATAATGGGAAGATTAATCAATATTGAAAATACTCATTAGTTGCATTTAGACTAGATCTAAGAGCAAAAACTAAAGGGGAACACCACCCAAATTAAGAATTTCAATAAGTTATATCCATGGCCTAGTAAAGTTCAATCAATATGTGTGAACATGAGCTCCTCTCTCTCAAAGCCAGAAACCAGAGAAGTAAGTCTCAAACTTGTGATGTCATAGGGTATAAAGTGTGGAGCTGCTCCATAGACAATGAATGGGAGGCTTTTTTTATACCGAAATGAGCTTTATTCTATTGTGGTGTTCTCAGTTGTAATCCAGGATGACAACCGCTCCACTTGTCTTAATCTTATCTAAGGTGCTGGAAGAATCAAATGAGTCCAAAAGACAATAGAAAAGATATCCGCACACTTAAATCTATGCAGTATTTCACTTTATTCTAAGCTTTCGGCCTGTCAGACGTTCATCAGAGCATACATCTGTTCTCAGTTGTGAAACAGAAACTGTTCCCATATACTCAGATCATTCCCCTGGGTGCTCTCAGTGTCATCTATAACATCTCTCCCCATTCATTGTCTATGGAGCAGCTCTAAACTTTATACCTTATGACATCACAAGTTTGAGTTTTAGCACTCTTAGTTTTTGGATTTGGGACAGAGTTGTTCATGTTTACTAATATTTTTGTACCGTCTTAGACCATAGGAATAACCTATGAATTTTTAAAATGTGCGTAGTTCCCCTTTAAGGTTGGGCTAACATTACAAACCAGTCTAAAATGTCTTTGTGAAACCGACCCCTGGTCATCCTGATGTTCATGACACCCCTGCTGAATTTGTCACACAGCATGCCGTGGGGCGTTATCATCTCGGATTATTGTAATATAATAAAAGAACAATATTTGCTCAACGGGACACAAAATGAACCCATAATCCTCCATCCTTTTTATGATAATACAGAGCAGTCTCTTGTCCTAATGGTTGATCCACTGCATTGTTTCATAGTTGAAACAGACATTGTGTGTTGAGACCTTTGTCCAAATATATAAAACAGCAGACCGTGGTGTTTTTTCCCCCTATTGCTCAGGGGTCCATATTTATGCTCATTATACCAGGTTTTGTGTCTTTTTATGCCGGTTTTGGCTTAACGAACTGTAGCCCTGGCATTATTACCGGCTGTGTGAATCTCCTATTGTGTATTTTTTGTTGGGCTTTATTAGAAATGTTGATTCAATTCTATGGTAATACCATTGTGCTCTCTTGTCAGTTAGATTCATGCTGTTAATATCGCGCACACAGTTTGTTCGGCCAGTGCGTTTTCTCAGCTGTTCCTTTTTGTTGTTGTGATTTACTTTAAACTTAAAAGGTGTATGAGGTTGTTTGTACTGTTGTGTACACCCGCAGCAGTTAATAATGGGTCCTTTTTTGTGTCTTCTTTTCCATTTACACCTCTCACATTCCCCGTCCTTGTCTTTCAACAGCTGGCTTTGTACGTGCTGTCATTCCTGGAACCGAAGGACCTCCTCCAAGCAGCCCAGACATGTCGCTACTGGCGCATCCTGGCAGAAGACAACCTGCTGTGGAGGGAGAAATGCAGGGAGGAAGGTGAGCCTTAAGTCTCTGCAACAGATGCAGACAGACGGACAACATGCAGTCACCCAGCGGGAGCAGTCAGGAGCTACCGCTGTGGGCAAAGCTGTGCTTAAAGATGCGGTCGTACCTGTTTTTTAAAAAAAAACTTTTAGAGGAAAAGCACGTTAGTCCAATCTACTTCCATCTCTCTCCCCTCGTAGGCATCGATGAGCCTCTGCCCCCCAAGAAGAGGAAACCCGTCAAGCCTGGCTTCACTCACAGCCCCTGGAAGAGTGCCTACATCAGGCAGCACAGAATAGACACCAACTGGAGGAGAGGAGACCTCAAATCACCCAAGGTAGCTTTTTCCTCCAAACTTAAATTCCCCACAGGGCAGCTGATCTTATAGATCTGATATCTTTGAGTCACAGGAAGTTGATGGAAAGTTAGTGCGTTCTCTGCAGTATTCTTGTTGAATACTAATTGAGCTGCAGCACAGGATGATCTTACTCCCCTTCAGTGTATTTGTCTTTTGCCTGTTCAGAAGTTTCCCATAAAGCATGACCAGCATGCTAGAGCTTATCCTTAATGGGCCTTGTATGCTTTTGCTCCTTTTGAAACCGCCGCGGGTCGTTTCAGGCTGCCACTGATGTAAATTTGGTTACTGTGCTCTTCATACTCCTTTGCATATGCAGTGTGCGCTGTCGTTTGCTGAGCCAGCAGTCCTGTGACCCAGTATCACACACACACACACACACACACACACACACACACACTGCTTAAAAAGCCGAGTACACCTGCAGCACTTGATGACATTTTCCTCTTATCTCCTCTTTGATGTACGAAGCACCACCAGAGACGTGTCATTGTCAGCCTCAATTCTTGCTGTGTCATTCTGCGCCCACCCCGTCCTCCGCCTCCTTTCTCATTTCATCTCTCTTTATCCGTCCCATCTAAAGGTGCTGAAAGGTCACGACGACCATGTGATCACCTGCCTCCAGTTCTGTGGCAACCGCATCGTCAGCGGCTCTGACGACAACACGCTTAAAGTCTGGTCGGCCATCACGGGAAAGGTAAGGGTTAACTGCTTTTCCATTTCCTGTTTTCTCCTTTTATCTTAATGGCTTCCTTTTTTCTTCTGCGCTGTTGTCAGACGTTAATGGACTGCAGGCGGGTTCAAGTTGAATTAACTTCATTAATTTTTCAGACTTGTTGATTAGGAAGTGAAGGAGACATCTAAATTATTGCTTAATGGTTATAAGACTTCCTGTAGCATATTGTACATTCAGCTATACATGAAAACTTTCCTATCTGAAACTTAACTGTATCTGTATTAGGGCTGTCAATCGATTAAAATATTCAATCGCGATTAATCGCATGATTGTCCATATTTAATCAAGATTAATTGCAAATTAATCACACATTTTTTTATCTGTTGAAAATGTACCTTAAGGGGAAATTTGTCAAGTATTTAATACTCTTATCAACATGGGAGTGGGAAAATATGCTGCTTTATGCAAACATATTATATATTTATTATTAGAAATCAATCAACAACACAAAATAATGACAAATATTGTCCAGAAACCCTCACAGGTACTGCATTTAACATAAAAATATGCTCAAATCATAACATGGCAAACTGCAGCCCAACAGGCAACAACAGCTGTCAGTGTGCTGACTTGACTCGCCCCAAACTGCATGTGATTATCATAAAGTGGGCATGTCTGTAAAGGGGAGACTCGTGGGTACCCAAAGAAAGGTGAAGAATAAGTATGTAGCTCCATTTGATAAGCCTCCTTTGCGACAAGCTAGTATGACATGTCGGTACAAATGGATTCCTTAGGTTTTATAGTTTCATATGACGCCAGTATGTGCATTGTCCATTACAACCTAAAAATGAATTTCCATTAACGCGTTATCACATTAACTTTGACAGCCCTAATCTGTACCACTAAAAACATCCTGGCAGGACTCCATTCTATCTCAGTCTATTCTCTCCTCTTACATTTTGCCGTTTTGCTGACTTGTTACTCAGCACATGTCCTCAAGAGGCGTTAGTATTCATAGCTGAGGCTGGTGCAGCCACACAGGCCTTGGCTGCAGCTTTACGCTGCAGTGTATTAAAAAGAAAAGCTGTGGTTGCACTGTGGTGTTGGAGAGAGTTTCACACATTGTTGTGAATCGCGGCGCTTTCATGCCTCCGTGTTGGAATCCATTTTCAAAAGAGCTTTTTACTAAAAAAAAAACCTCTGTAAAACTGTTGTTGCGCATTTATCTTTCCCACTTTATTCCTTTCACGTTAACTTGGCGAGTAATTGAGATAAGAGCTGTAAGCACAAATAAAAATACATTCAAAGAAAACCTTTAGAGAAGTTGATATTCTACATGATCACACTGCAGTAGGTTTCTCTTTTTGTTTGACACAATAGAGCAGAGAGCTTACTTTCCATTGCTTTAAAGACTTGGTCCAACAGAGAGTAAAGTTGTGGCATTCACCCAACTGGTGATTACACGCATATCAGTATCAGCATTTGCTGATCTGAACAGATCTCACCAAGGTCATCCGATAGGCGTGCAGCGTGATTTGGCTCTCCTTAGCCCAGAGACTAACATCTGGATGACAGGTTGTTGACTTACAGCTGCAGCCAGCGGCTCCATGTCGGTGGTGGAAGTCTGCGGTGAGTCACATCACCAGCAGGCACAGATGCTTTTTTTGTGAAACCACCCTGCATTCAGACCGACGTCACAGACGCACGCTATATTGTCCGTGGCTTCTACAACGCTAATCCGCCTCAGATTTGTTTGTTTACATTAGTCATGAAGAAGAGATGAGCCTAAATCCGTTTTCTGTTTGGATGATACATTCAGAGCACAACTCCCTCTGTGGATTTCATCTCTTTGCTTCCTGAGCTCTCAACACCACAGAGAGAATCTCTCACTGGAGACGAATGGCCAATTAAGCCTAGCCGACCATTTCGGGTGAAGTGGCTGTCGAAGCCAGTAAAACTGTAAAGTAAAAATAAAATGGGATTACCAGCACTTGCATTTGTTTTTCTTCCGCTGTCAACATTCTTTAGAGTCCCTGCCAGCGTATTTGAGGACTTCATTGCTACGTTGGCCGTTAGTTTGTCCCTGCGAGATAGCCGGCCGGTAGAGTGGCTATCAGTGATCTCAAGGTGTTACAGCCCTTGCATGAATGTCTTGTGGCTCCCAATCCAGCTGCCAATATCCATTCCTCTTGTCCTTCATATTGCAAATAACATATACTCCATAATCTTCCATTTGAAAGTGATTTGTTTGACCTTGGTGCGCCTTTTACCTCTCACATTAATCCTCCAACTTCAAAGAAAAGCTCAGGGTATCCTTCCACAGCTCGGCCGCTAACACCAGAACTTACTCACAATTGGATCAATACGAGATAGCAGCATGACGATCAACGGAGATGAAGAACTCTGATGTTCAAACGTTCTCCTTTTGAAGACCGGAGACGTGTTTTTTTCTTTTCTTTTCTACATGCTCTGAGAAGAGTTGTTTCTCATTCATCAGAAGAAGCAGCGCCTGCATGAGTTTGCTGTACGATTACAGATTACGAGCGTAAATTGGCTCATACTCTCAGAGATCAGCTGTTGCTTCTGTCCTTTTTTCTTCAGATGAGAGATTTGAAATGCAGCTCTGGCGGCTTGCACTGCAGGTAGAGGATTTAAATTGAAGGAACGGAGAAAGGAATTGGTCACATCATAGACGAGATGTGCCAGAGGTAGAGCAGCGTTAACACGTCTTTCTCGGCCACTTGTGCCGCTTTTCCTCAGAAACCTTGTGTCCAATTTAGAGCGATCAAAAAGATTCCCCCTGTGATGGGACAATGTGGGCTGGATCAAGTGGTGTTAGCTTGTGTTTTCTCCACACATCGTATCCTCAACACATCACTAAATATTTCATCAGTTATGACGCTGGCATGATTTAACAGAAGTTTCTACAATTGTTTAATGAATCTGTTCAATATCCTTTTCTTCTGTTGAAGATTTGTTTGTGAATCATGTATATTTCGAACTCACTGGGCAGTTTTCCCATCATATTGACAGGGCTATTTGCATGTACACGGCTTGATTTTAGTATTTTTCAACAAATACTCATCAGTGCAGGATTGCCAAAGCTCCAAGATATCTGCTAATGTTTCATTTGTCTTGCCCTTGATTTATCTTGTTCTATAAATCACAGTGAATTGAACCCTGACTGTGAAGTAATCAGGATTATTATTGAGCACATTATATGTAAATGCCTCCACGCCTCTGAAAGCACTGGGCCGTTGCTTAGCGATCCGGTTAGACAATGGGGATTTGATTGTGGTGAAAGTATTGCATCAGAGATTGAGCAAACACGAGAGCTGCATGTGCAGTTCAGATTTGCGGTCTGGAGGAATTTCAAAGAGCTTGTTTTCCTGCTGAAGCAGCGGGTTGCTTAGACGACACTTGAAGGCTCTCTGTCTTTACCTGATGGACCTTTGTCTCTGCCTGTCCTCCAGCTTCAGTGAAAGATGTCAATCTTCCGCACACAAACAGCCGCACACATCTTATCGCTTCAAAGGTGGCTGCCTGGTGCTTAACAGAGCAGCGCATGTCCTTGGTGGCGCCTGTCAGCAGCCGTTTCAGCTGTCAGGCCAATCTAAGATGGTAGACCTGTGGACTGCCGTCATAGCCGGGGAGAGGTGTCCTCTGCCAGAGGCTTTAACTGCCTGGATATCCAGTTTACCTTCTCCTCTTTAGTAACTAACAGAGATAAGAGATTGGTTTTGGAGCTGTGAACTCAACATGAATATTGTTAAAATGATTAGAGATGGGAGATAACTAGTTAAATTGTCAAATTAAATTAATGAAAGCCATCTATGGGTGTGTGTCAATGCACAAGAGAGGCTGTGACTTTGTGTTTCCATCTGTGGAGGAAAACAGTGACCACGTTTACATGCAGCCGTGTATACTCAGATTAACATAACCGGTGGCGGACCTGTTAGACCTTGCGAACACAGCCTCTCTCTTTCATTCCTTCAAACACCTTCTTGAAGTCGTTGTGGCGACATTTGCTCATATCCAAAAACCTGTTGATGTCCAAGTCTTTCATAATGTTTAAAATAGGACTATCAAAGTTAACGCGATAACGCTTAAATGCAAATTTGTTTTAACGGCACTAATTTCTGTAACACAGTAACACAACTTGTGATTTTTAGGTTGTAGGTTGCTCAGTGTTAAAGATGGAGTGAAGATACTGGCATCATGAAACTAGAAAATTTGCAATTAATTGCAGTTAACTATGGACAATCATGCGATTAATCACGATTCAATATTTTAATCGATTGACAGCCCTAGTCCCCGCAGAAAAGTCACCAAGTTTATCATCTTGTCTCAGGATGCTATGGAATACATTATTGCACATATTAATGGCCACTGATCAGAGAGTATAGAGTATGGTGGGTATTTTTGGTTTCACCATAGGTTAGCTGAGCTGTTAGGGTATTTCAGTTCAGTTTTATGAGAGGAAATTAGGTTTGCAGACATGATTAACCAAGCAGTCCACAGACGCATCAATTATGAAAATAAAATATAACCATACAAATCAGACGATATATCGTTAAAAAGAACTTCCCACCATTTGCATAGCATTTATGATCACCATTGTTGCTGTGGTTGTTCAAAACGTGATCTAAAGGTAGAAACAGTTTGAACAGATCTGTGTTACATAGACGTCTGCATTCAGCCAAGTAGAAAAATGCGTTTTCCACGGCCATGGTAGAAATACTCGCATCATCCAGGTACATCTGAGATCTTTCTCTTTCTTGTTCTCCTGCCTTTCTTTATTATCGAATCGATCATTTAAACCGATGTGAAAACGTGACTAGTCCTTTAAGCAGTCTGGGTAATCTTTTAGTCAAGCAGCGTGAGTCTATAATGGGATTTCTTGACCTTAGGTAGTTAATTTTAACCTTTGCAAATCATTAGCGCCATCAGCTTTAGCCCTGTTGACCCTTATTTTCCTGCTTAGGCCAGGAATGTGTCTTTACAAAGAGAAAACTACAGTATATAACCAGTCTAACATGGTCTAGAGCTCTGTGGCTGCTACACTGGATACTCTCCCACAGTGTTTTCTTTAAATGAATAGAAAATATAATGAAAATGTTAAGCATTGTATAAAAACCCTCATGTGTTTACAAAAAAAGGTTATTAAAAGAAAGCAAATCTCCTTTCACTCTCACGGCCAGCCTCTTTTTATGTTTGTTTCATAGACCGATAAAGACGCTTAAGCCCTTCATTTCAGGTACTCTCTCTTCCCACGCAGTGTTTGAGTAGGCTCTAATCACACACTGTGATTCTTGTTCTTGGAACCTCGACCACTGGCTTCGATTCACGAGAAAAATGGTGCATCCTTGAGAGTATGATTATAATAAACTGCAGGCCTGTGGTTAAGTGTTACAGAAGAAAAGCAAATACTTATCACAAATGTGGATTAAGGTGCACGTTAGACAGTCAGAACTTTGTAAATAATCCAGATAATGTACGATATTCCACAAGTAAGCCATGTGCCAGCCAGGTTTTAAATGCATAATACATTGTAATTTAGCCAGATGTTTTTGCAGCTGCAGTATTATTCTTTTCACTGCTTGTATAAAAGCTAAGAAAAAAGAACCACGGTGATAAAACAAGAGACTTTTAACGCTGTGGTGAGGTTGATTGTCAGGTCATGCCACATTGGCCCACAGTTAATGAAGTGATTCTCTTTATCACGCAACAGAGAGGGGGAAGACAGGCTGCAGCATCATCTTCCTCTTTCACTCGCTGCAATAAAAACCTTCTCGCCCTGCGCCGCCATTCACTGCTCGGCGGCTTATCAGCTGCAGTCAGGGGGTCACATGTTGAACACTTCATCGACACGCTCCACTCTGAGCCTGACATCACCACAGCACTCGCCGACCGACCTCATCCACACTTCGCTCCTCTTCCCAAAGAATTTTAATTGAATGCATTTAGGATAATTAAATGGAGGGACAAATTGGAAACTGTGGAGACTCACATTCAATTGATCAGAAAGATTTCCATAACTGCTGTAATCAATAGCTAATCTACCATCCCTAATGAGGATGAATGGCTGCATTTATAATTGAAGACAGTTGTCAAACGTTTCTGCAAAGAGAATGAATCGTCCGCTTTTTTTTCCAACAGATAAGTAAAAGCAATTATAAAAGCTCAGGGAGAGATTTTGTCCCAGTACAGCTGCGGCAGGTATTCAACGACAGGGTCCTTCTGTCCCCGAGAAGGTCACCGAAATTTCATTTAACTTGTCTTCTTTCCCCCTGAAGGCAATAGGAGGTCACAGTGGGAAAAAATGTGCAAATGTGATTTGAGTGAGTTCTTCAACTCTAATGTGAAATATATGAATGAAATCACCCTGAATGTCTTTGAAAGTAACTTTTCTTACATCCAACGTCTGCGGTTGCAGTGAGGACTATACTGATCGAGGCTGTTCTTCTTCTGTGATCTTTTCAGTGTCTGCGTACGTTGGTGGGCCACACAGGGGGCGTGTGGTCATCCCAGATGCGAGACAACATTATTATCAGCGGCTCCACTGATCGCACACTCAAGGTCTGGAACGCAGAGACAGGAGAATGTATCCACACCCTCTATGGGCATACCTCAACAGTGCGCTGCATGCACCTCCATGAGAAAAGGTATGGGGCAAATTTAACTAATACATCTAATAGGGCTGCAACTAACATTTATTTTCATTGTCGATCAATCTGTCAATTTTCTTCTCGATTAATCGATTAGTTGTTTGGTCTATAAGATGTCAGAAAACGGTGAAAAATCAGTGTTTCCCAAAGCCCAAGATGACGTCCTAAAATGTTTGGTTTTGTCCACAACTCAAAGATATTCAGTTTACTGTCATAGAGGGGTAAAGAACCAAGAAAATATCCACATTTATGAAGCTGGATTCAGAGAATTTAGACTTTTTTTCTTAAAAAATTACTCAAACTGATTAATTTAATAGTTGACAACTAATCGACTAATTGTTGCGGCTCTAGTCTCCTCATCTCACTCTCAGCAAGAAAGCCAATCATTTGGACTATTCCTTCAATGTGCCCATATACTGTACATGCTCTGTTACTGTTACAATCATAATGCCCACCGAGCAAAAAGAGCATCTCTGCAACGCTCTAAGAGGACAGTATCTCTATGAAAGTGAGCATGTGCTCTCATAGAGATTAAATAGACCCTGTGAGCCGTCTTAAGTGAACTGCTGCTCACTCATTCACTCAGTATAACACTCCGGAGACTCAAAGTGCTCTTTTCGCCTTAGGGCCCACCAAGGTTTTTGTGTAGCATTTGATTACTCACTCAGTGGAAATGCTGCAGGCAGACAGTGAATAACATGTTGGTGATTTCCCTTTGTGTAGCGCCGTGAGTTATTTTATAAAGAAAGAGTAAATGCTGTGTGTATTTACAGCATGTTTTTTTTGATAGAGATCATTTTATAATATGGAGGAATGTCGGTCTCGGTGTTTATCAAAGTGTCGGGTATCTGATGGATATTAAGGAAAGCAGTGTTAACCAGTGACCGGGTTTGAATATGTTTTTTTCTCTGTGTCTCATTTTGTAATAATAGCCTTAAATAATATCCTTGGTACAAACTGCTCTTACAGTAATAATTTGACAAAATGTCAAACTTGAGTAACAATCTTCCCTAAAGGGAGTTTCCCGTGCTATGACCTATAATATTTCTTTCCTTTTTCCATTCTGGGTGAAGACACTGCTGGAGGATGGCTGTTTGAGTTAAATGGGTGTTTTTGTACTTTCAAGTATGAACATGAATGTGACGCTGTAGGATACTTGATGTCAGAGGAGTGAAAGAAAACGTTCATACCTGTCTCATTACTCTGTCAATGCATCTACCACAGTGTGAATGAACACGTTGTGTCGACTATTGAATCTTACGTAATCGGTGACTTGTGGGCGACGTTCTTTCTGTGGGAAAATAAAGCTCAACATGAAGTCTATTAAATTCACAACAGTTTAACTGTTTGTGCTGCACCCAGACGCTTTACATTCAACCCTGACTATCTCTTTAAACGTTATGTTTTATCTGACTCTTGGTGTCTTTCTGGCTTTCTCTCAGGGTGGTCAGTGGCTCTCGTGACGCCACGCTGCGCGTCTGGGACATTGAGACAGGTCAGTGTTTACACGTCCTCATGGGCCACGTGGCGGCGGTGCGATGTGTCCAGTATGACGGGCGGCGGGTGGTCAGCGGTGCCTATGACTTCATGGTCAAAGTGTGGGACCCCGAGACGGAGACCTGCCTCCACACGCTGCAGGGCCACACCAACAGAGTGTACTCATTACAGGTGAGCAGCCACTGAGGCAGAAAGATGCTGTGCGTATGTTGTTTTTGCATTTGTACTTCAAACGTATTTTCCCCAGCTTCATGATTAAATTTAAGGCTGGACTGGGGATACAGCAGGATCGGGTTGCACCAGCTATTCATAGATCCAGTTTGTATGTAAAGTCCCTTCTAAGGTCTTAAGAAGTAGCTGGTTAAATGAAAATAAAATTTGTAATTTTTATTAAAAAAAAAGGGTTGCACCATTTAAATCACATCTAGTAAAGACTGTAAACTGGTTGCTAGGAAACTATTGCACCATCAAATGAAAAGTAATAAACTACAGAATACAAACAAGAAGTCACTGTCGCATCACACAAATAACAGTTTTAGGAGCCAAGTTAAATATTTACCTTCACTGCCAGTTTAAATATAAGCATTATTTTGTTTTATTTATATCTGCACACATAACAAATAAATATGTTCCAGAGTTTGTAGTATTCATGCAGTTTAGAAAGAGAGGGAAATATCAGATAATGCTGAACCTAACTGATATTTTTTGGTCATTTAGTTTAACGTTTTTAGCGTAACATTTTGCAATTTGGAGTAACTTGTGTTATTTTTGTTAAATTGTACTTAAAGATCTTTCCAGATTCCACTAAGCAACTTTCAAAGGAATGAACGGGGCCACGCCTCCAACGCTGTATCCAGTTCTCTTAATACATCCATGGTACCCACGACCTCCCCTTTACAGACATGCCCACTTTATGATAATCACATGCAGTTTGGGTCAAGTCAGCACACTGACACACTGACAGCTGTTGTTGCCTGTTGGGCTGCAGTTTGTTATGTTATGATTTGAGCATATTTTTTATGATGAATGCAGTACCTGTGAGGGTTTCTGGACAATATTTGTCATTGTTTTGTGTTGTTAATTGATTTCCAATAATAAATATATACATACATTTGAATAAAGCAAGCATATTTGCTCACTCCCATGTTGATAAGAGTATTAATTACTTGACAAATCTCCTTTTAAGGTACATTTTGAACAGATAAAAAATGTGAAATTAATTGCGATTAACTGGACAATCATGCGATTCAATATTTGAATTGATTGACAGCCCTAGTCTAGACATATTAGCACACTAATGTTTTGTCAGTTTCACGTGGCAGTAGTTTTCTAGACAATAGTTTGTGTGGTGCAGCGCATTTCAATTTGGAGATATGTTAATCTCCATTTTAACTATGCTGATTTTGAACGTATGAAAAGCTGGCGCATCTGTGTTACTGTCCATGATTCTAGGACAGTAAACCCGATCGATATGTACAAGCATTGTATGTACAACTATTCAGTTTTTGATATTTGAAATACTTCTCCTTGTGCTCAGGTTTCTTTGTCAATGTGGCACACAAAAAGCCATAAACAAGTCAATCTAATCGCACCAACGCTTTTATCTCTTTCTCATGTTTTTCTACTGTTTTAAATGCTTTAATGTATTCTGTCCAAGCGTCTGTGTGTGTGTGTGTGTGTGTGTGTGTTTGTGTGTGTGTGTGTGTGTGTGTGTGTGTGTGTGTGTGTGTATGGTTGTTTTTAAAATTCATCTCTCTGTGTCCTCTAAGATGTCCTCTCACCCACTCTGTGTGATTACGGTGCACTTTTAGCTGATGCCATCACCCTCAGAGAGGAGGCTGTTTACTGCACTGATAGATTGGTTTTTGTAGCACGCTGCATCGTTAGGCTTTTTAAAGTGTCGATGCTCTACTATTGGACGAGTGAATACGAAGCAAAGTTTCACAGATCAATAAAATTCATTCATTTCAATGAGTTTAATCTTAAGTTTGTTAATAGAAAGAAAGTATGCTGTGTAGGTAGCGACTGCATCAGCTGCAAGTCAAGGTGGCGGTAACTGTTATCTTGAAGTGGCAGCTTGATTTTCAGCCAGTTCAAAATGAAATTCATCAACATTCAGTCTGGGGCTAAACTTTTGATCCTCTCCTGCCTTCCAGTTCGATGGGATCCACGTGGTGAGCGGCTCATTGGACACGTCTATAAGGGTCTGGGACGTGGAGACGGGTAACTGCATCCACACGCTAACGGGGCATCAGTCCCTCACCAGCGGCATGGAGCTCAAAGACAACATCCTGGTCTCAGGCAACGCGGACTCCACTGTCAAGATCTGGGACATCAAGACGGGCCAGTGCCTGCAAACACTGCAAGGTGAGTCTGCCATCCCAGCAGGCTGTTGCACCAACTATGTTTAAGTTTAACGTCGCTAGAATTAAGATAGAACTTAAATGTACACCTTCGTCGAGCAGATGTAAGTCACTCCTTAACTGTTGTCATGGCGGAAAGCTTAGAAAGATGGTCAGGACTTGTATTAGAGAAATGGGCATTTATGATGAAACTGACATGAATGCGCAGAATTGTGATGTATATAGTAGCTAGCTACCGTTATTTGGAACAGACGAGGGCACAGGTGTGCTTTTATGCTGCATTCACTTGTAATGGGAATTGCTGCTGTTTAAGTGTTCACTTCAGCAGAATTTGGAGTGACATCAAGTCACCACCAGCGGGCAACTCCGGGTCTGAAAGTGAAGCCAATGCTGCAGTGCCTTAAACCTGCATTCTTTCTAGTAACCAGCAGGGGGCGACTCCTCTGGTTGCAAAAAGAAGTCTGATTGTATAGAAGTCTTTGAGAAAATGATGTTTGCTGCTGTATTAATGCTTTGAATTTCGAATTTAGCACCTTTTAAATATCATTCAGTTTAAAATTGATACATAAAATAATATACTACCTTTTTAGTCTGTTGTAGGTCTGTAGTTCAGTCAGTAGTTGGTAGTGTCTTATTGCACAATGTTACCTGAATGATGCACTACAGTAGGTGAAACGTCACTTTCTGCAACAAAATTTGGATTACAGCCTAGTTGCGTTACACTATAGCGTAAATAGAGACTGTACAAAGTGGTGAGTTTATGCAACAGGCTGCAGAACCACTCAGGTATACACTAAACTGTAAATATACAAATACTGTATAGAACTGTTAACATGTAACTTAAACATGGGAAAATGCATATAGCAGCCTTTAACAACAACAACAACAACAACCAAAAGCACATAAGATGGGACTTAGCTTGAAACTGACAGTCCAATTAAAACCCAGACTATAAATGACCTGTTTGTGTGGCAGTACGGAGCCGACACCTTGTGGGCCTGCTGGCCCTGATTACACTCATTTCCTTTGTGTGTGTTTGAATAGTTCAAACTCCATTAGCAGCAGCACTGGCGCCTCACAGGAAGTTGGAAATCCTTTGCTGAATAGCAGGAGCAGCAACCACCAGCGCCCCCGCCCCTAAATGCCCTCATTAGCAAACTACAACCCTGCATGCTGGTCCTACAAACACCACCACACACCCCCGCTGAACAAAGGGATGCCCCAGTGAGAGTCTGAAGAGAGAGAGAGGGATAAGACCGAACGGGGGGGGAGGATGCGTGTGTGTCTTGTGAAGAGGGGGTGACTACAGTAAAGGGATGAAGGCCGGGGGGGACTTTGTAGGTCATATAATTAGGTCAGCGGACAATTCCTGCCATTCATTAGTGCGTTCTGATAAGACAATAGGCCGACAACAAGGTCGTCACTGTCAGCTGAAGAGAGTGTAGGTAATGATGGAGCTGGCTTTGTTGTGGTGATGCAGGGAGGGGAGGAGAGAGGCAGGCGTGTTGGGGGTTGGTGCAGAGCAGTTTTTGTATACTCGGGTAAATAACAGCCTCTGAACTAACTGTAGATAGAAATGGAAAAATCTGTGAAAGCTTGTTGACGGTGAGATTTCAAAAAAATTCTCTCTGCAAATGGATTGTGAAAGCAGAAAGAAATTGCGTCTGTCTGAATGACATGGCTGCTATAGCAACCTCCAGTGTAAAAACAACAACAACAAAAAAGCAGTTGATTTGCCAGCACTTGATTCTGCACTTGTTTGTGCTTTGTGTCGCCCTAATTGATTTAATTAAGATATCATTTTCAAGCCTTTAGGGAAATCTTAAGTCACTGCACGCGTACAGTCACAAATAAAGTCACCTCAATGAAGGCAGTAACAGCCGCCATCTTCACTTAAAGTGTGGCGTCCTGCCAGCTGCCAGCACACAAACACACAGCAGACGGCGGTGTAGCCGGAGCTGCTTAGCCTCCGTGACAGTGACAGGCCCGAGTGCCTACAGTAGGAAGACTTTACTACACTGTCACAACAGCTTCAGGAGTATAAGAGATGAAGTCACCTCTGTGTTCCACAGAGGTTTCTGTTCTGAGCTCTTTATTCTGTAACTAACTCATTTCAATTTCACCCCATCGTCACCGTCTCTATACCCACTACATTACTCTGTTTATTACAAAGGGCTGTTTTTGACAAAATTATATCAGGAAATACAGAAGCTCAGGACAGGGTTGTCTGCATTAAATTGTTTAGTGGAGATGGAAAGCATTAACCTGACCTGAGAACCCGTCATTGGAAACGGTTTGGAAAAGGGCAGACACTTTCAAACAATACTTGGCAGGTGATTGGATGAACCATCTGTCAATCAAACTCTTGCCAAAGCCAGTCAGGAGAAGACTGAAAACATCACTTTCAGTGCCGTTCTTTGCTCTTCTTTCAATAAACAAATACTCTCCAGTTCTGATATAACTGATGTTATTGCAGCTACGCTAACCTCTTCAGTGGTCGTGTGTAGAAGGGAGCCCACAAATTGCGAAATCTGAGATATGCCAAAACCTGCAGAAATGCTCGCAAGACTTGCTGCAAGACAACCTATCCAAACCCTAACTATTCAAGGTCAATGCCTAACCTTAATCTAGCAAGTGCTTCAGGAGCCGCCATTGTTACGTGTACGCACGTAGCTGCCAGTAGCTCCTCACAGGACCCTGATTGGTCCGTAAAATTCAGACTGGTTCCTCTAGTAGGAATGCAGGTGAAGACTTTCTTTATGTCTTTTTAACCAAATGTTTCTTTGTGTGTTCAGGTCCCCACAAGCACCAGAGCGCCGTGACGTGCCTCCAGTTCAACAAGAACTTTGTCATCACCAGCTCGGACGATGGCACAGTTAAACTGTGGGACCTGAAGACGGGCGAGTTCATCCGAAACCTGGTGACTCTGGAGAGCGGCGGCAGCGGCGGTGTGGTGTGGCGCATCCGGGCCTCCAACACCAAGCTGGTGTGCGCGGTGGGCAGCCGCAATGGCACAGAGGAGACCAAGCTGCTGGTGCTGGACTTTGACGTGGACATGAAGTGAGAAGGGACGTGGTGGGGAAGGACGAAGAGAGCGAACCGCGGAGAGGAAGGAATAGAGAGGGAATGGGAGATGAGGCACCTAGAAACCGGAGGGCCAAATACCCACAACTCTTCACCCCAAACTCGCAAAATCTACAACCACCACCACTGACAGTGGGCTGTCCTGTCCTCTACCATTATCTTCCCCGTCCCCCTTTGGGCAAATGTTACTGACAGAGCCACAGACCCTCACACGTGTTCAGCCCCCGCTTTCGACCCCCCTACCACCAGTACGAGGTGGAGTCGGAGGGGATCGGGCTTGAAACGGGGCGGCGGGGCGCGACCGGTCTGTCCCTCGATTGGCTGGGAGAAAGAAGAGAGGAAGAAAAGGAATGACTGATGACGACTGAACTCTTTTGAAACGACTCAACCCTTTCGGTTTGGGGTCCGCTTCGCACAGAGACTTGGTTTCGCTCAAGCCTGACAGATTTTGAGATGTACAGAGATATATTATTTTTTAAAGACCCCCACACACCCCTCCCCCTCCCATCAGTGCGCGCCCACACACACATACACTCAAAAACAGCCAACCGGAAAGTGGAAAAACATTCACTGTAGGAACAGATTGAGGAAGGTGGGAGACGTTTAAAAGGTAAATTTCGACACACAGTTGCACCTAAAGAGCTGCTTGTTGTAGAGGAGAGCAAGCGATTGGAGGGTTCAGCCTGTAATCAGGCTCGTTTCTTGTCACTCCATTTCCGTTTCTTATCGTTCTCCACTCGGTTTCTGTAGTTTTCTTTACAATATCGCACACAAACGCAACTGTGAATTTCAATACGTTCTTGGTTTATCATACGAAAGGGGTTTCTCTCATGGTTTTTTCTCTTTCTTCGCGGTTGCCAACAGCAACAAATCCCAGTATTAGAAACCTGCTCTGTTTAGGTTTGCTGTCATTATGTCACAAGGGTTTTTTTCTTTGTCTTTTTATTTGAGTGGTTTGTTCCTCCTTTCTTGTTTTCTACATACCTGGGTTTGGAGCTCTCTCTCCACATAAACACCAATGCTGTCCAGAATTTTTCAGTCTAGCCGGGGTGGTTTCCTCAATGCCAGTGCTGTAACGAGAGGAAGTAAAGGTTATTTGCTCTAAGCGCTGTGGATGATGCCCCTGAGCCCCCAGCCCCTTCCCCTCTACTGTTCTCTCCCAGTGGCCAAACTGTATTTATGCTGCTAGATGAATGGAAAAAAAGAGAGAGATGGAACTTTTACTTGCTGTGACGTTTTAGTCCCAGGCAAACTTCCAAATTGAACTCTATATGTTTGGACTTAAAGGAACAAAAGATCACAAAAGATAACATCCAACATTTTTGTTTTATTTTGTTTTGTTTTTTGCCACTGAAACTTGAGCCAAACGTGCCTCTACGAGGCTGAGAGGAGGGAGCGTGTCCGACAGATACTGACGGGATCGCCTGCAGAGAGGAAACGAGGGGATGTACACTGTTGGTGTGCGTGTGTGTGCGTGCATGAGTGCGTGTGTTAGCGTGTTAATGGGCAACTTGTAAACACATTCCTTGGGACAACGCTCTTTCAGCCTGTTCTTCGGGGAAAAGTACAAATGCTGTGTGGACTGGCAAAGAAAAAAAACTAGCAGATGTATCGATTTTAACGCGTGAATGAAAGAACTGTCCGTATCCGTGTGTGATTGTCGTTCCATTCAAAGATGTCTGAAGCAAGAGAGGAGACCATCACAAGCATCAACTGACAGGGGCGAGCTGCCAGGAGTCTTAGTGTTACATGTGTTGCAGTTAAAATCACCGGGGGCGGCTGCTCTGCGGCGGTCCGCAGCCTCGAGGATTGTCAGTGGGAAAAATAAAAACACAAAGGCAACAAACGTGAACAGAAAACATTGTAGCCAAACGAAAAATCGTCTCAATCTCCAAGAGTCACAACTCAAGCTGAACTGTGAAAGTGGTATAACACTGTATATTAAAAAAGAAAAAAAGAAAACAATCTTGCTCTATCTCCTCTCGTTGTTTTCTCCCTCTGTTTTAATTTATGATCTGGTTTGAGAAATCAGATTTGTTGCAGGTGTTTTATTTTTTCAGTTCATGTAAACTGCCTGGCAAAAAAGAAAACAGACAGAAAAAACCTTAAAGGGATTGTGTATTTGTTTGATTCACTTAGAATTTTATTTTCTTATAACTTAAGTGCAATAAAATGTGGGTTTTTCTTTTTTCATTTCAAGCATATCGGTTGTCTGTTTTTGTTACCTGTGTGAAGGCATCTTATATGTTCAATAAAGCAAATTATTTGGTTAATTACATCCACGCGGGAATACTTTTAACATTTATCGCAGTGCAGGTTTTGAAAATGGATCAAAACTATTGTATGATGGATCTTCATATTCAGCAAAACCAAGTCATGTTTATCAAGTTAAATTCTCTAAATTGAACACATGTTCCTTTAAAGGCCAATTCATACGTCCGCTTCGGTCTGCATGATGTTAATGTTGTCATCCGCCCATGTCTGCGAAGTCCCTCCCCTTCCGGTGGACCCCATGGAAGATATGAACGGTAGTTAACGGCGAGAGTCAAATCAGTTTTCATCCTGCGCCATGAATCACACATATTTTTATCAATTTAAAACTCATTTTTTTAAACTTAATTTTGAAAGTAAAGAAAGTCAGTTTGTCATAGTATCATTTAGTTTAGTGTGAAACCGCTCCGTGAACTACATCTCTCGTCTCGCACTATAAACTTCACCAACGCTATCTAGCTTGGATAGCAACACTCCAAAAACAGAAAAAAAATACTATGAGAATATTGAGATTAATTAATCAATAAAGCTAAATAAATGTTCCTTTACAGGAAAACATTCAGTCACTTACACAATAAAATACTAAACTTAATGCTGAAATATTTAACAGTTAATCAATGAGTTGATCAAACTTTTATGTGCAATTATTTTGATAATTCTTTCAGTCATTTATCAAGCAAAAATGCCACATATCGACCCGTTCCAGCTCCTCAAATGTGAGGATTTGTTTCGCTTTTTATCTTTGTAGATTGCGTTTTGGACTGTTAATCAGAGGAAACAAGTAACTTGAAGATGCAACTTCGGGCTCTGGATATTTGTTCAAAGAATTTTTCACTGTTTTCTGGCATTTTATGAATTAAGTGATTAATCAAAAAAATATCTTTAGTTGCGGTCCAAATGCTGAGGTGTTATGGCTAAAAAGAAAACAGGCAATCTGAATCAAGGCAGTCAGTGTGCTCTGATGAAGGCTTATTGGTTGAAATGCATTTTAATTTTAATAACTTTGAATTATTTTTCAATAAACTAAAAATATACTTTTTTCTTTGGAATTGGATCTTCAGGGTTAGGTTAAGGATTATCTTATCTTGGATCTTAAGGGTTAGGTTAAGGGTTATCTTATCTTGGATCTTAAGGGTTAGGTTAAGGGTTATCTTATCTTGGATCTTAAGGGTTAGGTTAAGGGTTATCTTATCTTGGATCTTAAGGGTTAGGTTAAGGGTTATCTTATCTTGGATCTTAAGGGTTAGGTTAAGGGTTATCTTATCTTGGATCTTAAGGGTTAGGTTAAGGGTTATCTTATCTTGGATCTTAAGGGTTAGGTTAAGGGTTATCTTATCTTGGATCTTAAGGGTTAGGTTAAGGGTTATCTTATCTTGGATCTTCAGGGTTAGGTTAAGGATTATCTTATCTTGGATCTTAAGGGTTAGGTTAAGGGTTATCTTATCTTGGATCTTAAGGGTTAGGTTAAGGGTTATCTTATCTTGGATCTTAAGGGTTAGGTTAAGGGTTATCTTATCTTGGATCTTAAGGGTTAGGTTAAGGGTTATCTTATCTTGGATCTTAAGGGTTAGGTTAAGGGTTATCTTATCTTGGATCTTAAGGGTTAGGTTAAGGGTTATCTTATCTTGGATCTTCAGGGTTAGGTTAAGGGTTATCTTATCTTGGATCTTCAGGGTTAGGTTAAGGGTTATCTTATCTTGGATCTTAAGGGTTAGGTTAAGGGTTATCTTATCTTGGATCTTAAGGGTTAGGTTAAGGATTATCTTATCTTGGATCTTAAGGGTTAGGTTAAGGGTTATCTTATCTTGGATCTTAAGGGTTAGGTTAAGGGTTATCTTATCTTGGATCTTAAGGGTTAGGTTAAGGATTATCTTATCTTGGATCTTCAGGGTTAGGTTAAGGGTTATCTTATCTTGGATCTTCAGGGTTAGGATTTACTGTGTTCCGGTAGAGATACAAGCTCTCTAATTGCTTTCTAGTTTTGTTATTGGGCTTTTTTTAAAAGCTATTAATACTTTTTGAGCGCAGCATGACACTGACACAAAATCTCAATCAAGATAACCTGAAGAGGCAGACAACATTTGGGAATCCTATTTTTAATCGCAGAGATTAATCTTCCCCCCCTGAACACATAAGTGTATTTTTATTTTTCAATTTAGTCCTTAATTTAATTCTTGTTTTCGAACCTGTTGAGATAATTTATGTGGGTTTTAGCCTCACTGAAGCCGGAACAGAAGAACATGTTGCTTCATGCTGCTGTATCTAAAGCACCATGAAGACCAAATTGAATGTGACCCTCTGTGTTTTTTGTTTCGTCAGTGTCAATTCTATCCAGACCGTTATCTGTCATGAGCCCATACAGCTCACTGTAGCAGCAGTAACAGAGTCTGTGCTGTGCTGCGGATTCCCTTCCTGCCTGTTGCCTAGCGATAGCTCGTCTCTGGCCGGGCCTCAGAGCTCAGTGTGCACTCGCAGTACAAACGGTATTGTAAGGAAGCAGTGATGGCTGTACATCCTCACATGAATGGACGCGTGGGGGAGTTTCCACTTTGGTTGGCAAGGTTACTCTGAGCGCCTGTTTGTTCCCAGGCTCCACTCATGTGTTGTGTAAGCAGCAGCTCCGCTCCACTGACTGGTCATGGAGGAGAGTAATCTAGTTTAGAAAATATTTGTTTTATAAAAGGTGTTTCTGGTTTCATATACAGACACAAAATGCTGCAACAAATCTATGATTCAGGGCTAAAACGATAAGCCGATAGAATTTAAATCATCAACAATTTTGATAGAAGATTAATCATTTCAGTAATTTCTTTTAAGCAAATTATCTTTGGTTCCAGCGAGTATCCGTCAAAACAGTGAAGCGACATACATACGTCAGCTAAAACCACAATATCACTGTGTATTTCACCTGCTTGGCAGTAATGTTAGCTGACCAGACGAAGGTCTCTCCATGAATCACTGCTGATCCTAGTGTTGGCTTTTCCTGCTTCAGCCTCCCGACCGCGGTCGGAGGAAACAGGGGAGACGCCGGCACCGGGTCGGAGACGATAATGTAACTTGTTGCGGAGCCCCGTCACTTCACAAGACACGGGAAACCTCTGTTGGTCTGGAGGAGCTGCAGCAGTTATTTCTGCACAAACGTTCACTCTACATTCACTAGATATTCTCAGAGCTAAACTAACTCTTCTGCAGTGTGTAGTGTGCGCGCATGAATGTGAGGTGGAGCGAGAGAGCGAGAACGCGCACTGTGTGTGAGTGAAGGCAGGCAGAGGAGCAGAGTACAGCAGAGGCTGCGGCCCTGGAGTCTCTGCTGTCTCTCCTTTTTTTCATGATATTTTTTGACATATTATACTAAGACTTTTTATCATAAAATTTTTCGACATACTGTACTATGACTTTTTATCATAAAATTTTTTGTTATACTATACTTTCATGTAATTTTTTTGACATACTTTAATTTTACTTTTTTTTCATAAAATATTTAGACATACTATAACATAACTTTTTTTCAACATACTATACAATGATTATTTTTCATGACATTTTCCGACATACTATACTTTGAATTTTTTTCATGAAATATTTTGACATACTATACTTTGACGTTTTTTCATAACATTTTTCAACATACTATTCTATGACTTTTTTTCATGAATTTTGTCAACATACTGTGCTATAACTTTTTTCCATACCATTTTTTGACATACTACACTAATTTTTTACTCTGAAATTTTTCGACAAACTGTACTATGACTTTTTTCAGGAAATTTCTCGATATAATATACTATGACTTTTTTTTTACATACTATATTGACTTTTCTTCATGAAATTTTTCGACATACTATACTATGACTTTTTTGATGAAATTTTTCGAAAACTATTCTATGAAGGGGTTTTCAATATAATATGATTTTTTTTCAACATACTTTACTATGACCTTTATTCCGTGACATTTTTCATGAAATACTATACTATGACTTTTATCATGACGTTTTTCGACTTACTATGCTATATTTTTTTATTACATTTTTCAACATTCAATAGTATGACTTTTTTATTAAATTTTTCGACATACATTTTTGACATACTATACTGTAACTTTTTTTCGTAACATTGTTTAACATACTATATGACTGTTTCCATGACATTTTTCGACACACTATACTATGACTTTTTTTCATCAAATTTTCTAACATTCCATTCATACCACATACATATGAGTTTTTCCTCGCCAAAGTTTTGCGTACGTTTGGAGTGCTATTTAGCCTCCTTTGCGTCAAGTATGTCGTAGTATGACAATGGATTCCTTAGTTTTTTTAGTTGTGGGAATGCTGATTCCGTACGTTTTTTGGCCTTTAACTAGTCCTGCATACTTTCAGCTACGGAAACCGTTCAACTATCAAAATATTCAGCTCTTTAAGGACATTACTGCTATATCTTGACTTGTTTCAACTATTTATACTTTTTAAAATATTAAGCTTTTTCCAAATTTTTTTTTACAATGTAACTCAATCGAGAAAAACTTCAAATCGTCTTAAACCTACTCCACTTTGAAATGCTACTGCTTCCGCATACTTTCAGCTACAGACTTCATTTGAACAGTCATGTAGCTATGGAATCAGTCGGACTTACACATTTGTCTCTAGGGTCCCAAAAGTGAGAGTAAGTCCAACAAGCCGCTCCATAGAGAGCAATGTTAAATCAGACGGGAAATGTCTGACAGAAAGTTGACAATGGCACTTTTCTAACCTGCTCCCATGATCCCATTTTTGACTCCACACACACAAAAAAAAACATCAATGCGTTCGGCAGAGACGCTTCTCTCTGATGATGACATTATTTTGCCGATTGGACTCACTGTTTTTGTCTGAGAGACACACAGCTGATTCACATTAGCCAATCAGAGCAGACTGACTAACGCGCGCGCACACACACACACACACACACACGCACACGCACACACACTCACAGAAGGTAACTGTATCTTAACAGGGAACTCAGGACAAGTTTTTCTTTCAAAATAAAATCTCTATAGAGTAACTCTATCTACTATATTGTGTCTAATGATTTACAGTTTTAAAAGTTCTAGCTGCTACTACTACTACAACTATTACTAATACTACTACTGCTACTGCTTCTGTTCCTACTGATTCTACTACTACTTCTACTACTACTTCTACAGCTGCTGCTCCTTCTGCTAATACTGCTACTACTACAGCTGCTGCTACTACTACTAAAACTACTACTGCTTTTGCTACTAATACTACTACTAATACTATTAATACCGCTACTACTATTACTACTACTGTTACTGCTACTACTACTACCAGTGATGTTACTGCTACCACTACTGCTACTATTACTTCTGCTCCTGCTGCTATTCCTACTGCCTCAATTACTACTACTACTACTACTGCTCCTGCTCCTTCTGTTACTATTACTACTACTATTACTACAACTACTACTGCTACTTTCCACCCAAATACCACTTTCTGTGTAACAACTGATATACATACAAAGCATTTCTTCTTTCCGCCTATTCAGGAAAATTCAAATTTACCACTTTTGACAGTATTACAGTTTAGCTTCCAGCTTTTCTAGCAAAGTATTTAAGCTCTTAGCTTCTTTAGCTAATGCAGTTCAGCTTCCAACTCTGCCAGTTGTACATTTCATCTTCTAGGGTTTTCAGCAGTGCAGTGCAATGCATTTGAGCTTTAACATTTCTGCATTTTCAGCAATGCTTTGCAATAAATTCCCACGCATTTTCAGCAGGAAATGCATTTTCTAGTTTCATATGATATCAGTTTCTTCACTATCGCTTTAAAATTGAGCCTGCTACAAGTTGCGCTAACGCATCAAAGAAATTAGTGGCGTTAAAACACATTTTGCGATAACGCGTTAGTATCGTGTTAACATTGGCAGCCCTAGTATTAAGTAGTTTAAAAATGAAATATTCAAGCTAAGTACAGTACCTCTAAATTGTACAGTAAGTACAGTACTTAGTTATTTTCAGCCACTGCAAGAAACACATCAAAGAATCAATAATAATTTGTTGTAGCCCTTCAGTATTGAGACTGCTTTGTGTTCATCACTTGGAAATAACTTGTAAAATATATATATATATATATTTATATATATATATATTTTAGCAGGTATACTGTAACAAACAAGATCATCTGGAGAAGGAGACACTGATGTATATCCACAGGCAGTCCTTTAATGAACTTAATTTTAGGAAGTGATGAATCATCTCACTTCTTGAGGTTATTAGCCATTTATCTAACTTACACTTACTGCCTCGATTGCACTGCTCTTCCTCTTGATGAATGACCGTCCCTTTCACTGCTCTCGCCACTCGAACGAACCACGTCTACTGTTGCCTCTCAGCACTAACTCATCCAGTGACAAACAACATGCCAACAAACACGAGAGATGGAAAAACAAGTGAGGGATGCTGCCTCACAAAGAAGAACGTGATGGCACGGGAAGCATTTAAGAGGTTTGGATGTCAAGATAAAAAAAAAAAGGTGGATGGGGAGCTCCCACACCTCTTTCCATATCCCTCCATCTCTTTGTTCAGTAATCCTGCCCTGCAGCATCGTGGCTCTTCTCATTGCCAGCAGATTCTCAAAGGGCCGTAGCATTAGCAGTGGTAGCATTCCACGTCTCCGCTTAATCCTATTTTGGACCTTTGTTGTAGCCCGTGAACTGACAAAGGAGCACTTAATCACCATAACCTGCTGTCAATGGATGATGCTGAATGGAGGAACAGTACTGTAGCTCACCATTGATCCATGCACACACACACACACAGGAAGATCTAAAATGCCTTTGTTTCCTTCAGGGAGCTGATGTTGATGTTGGCCATTAATCTTGACGGTTGCCCTCTGTGAGGTCAGCATGTTCACTCAGCTCAACTGAAAGTATGTGAATTTGACAAGTCTGACCTTTTTCTCCTTTACACTCGTCTTGCTCCCCAAAAAAAAAAAACTATTGAAATCCCGGGTTTGTCATCGTCAAAATTGGCAATTTGAATGAAATCCTTCGTTTGCTCACAGCTCAGCAGCGCACCAAATCACATCTTGTGTTTCATAACGAGATGTGTCGGAGCCATTCTTGACTACAATAATCCTGCCTGAGCGAGCTGGAAGCAGAAATATTCATTCACCTTTTCTCTCCCAATTCAAATCAGGCAAGGTTAATGACAGCCAGGTGAATATGAGGCGGATCAGATCAGCTGGAAGCTCTTTGATTGCCCTGATGGGATTCATACGACTTCTTCAGCATCAAGATCCTGACAGCAGGAGGTAAAACTGAAGCGGTCGTTCATTTTATCGCTGCAACTAACGATTATTTTCACTGTCGATTAATTTGTCGATTATTTTCATGAATAATAATTTAGTTTGGGTTTATAAAATGTCAGAAAACGGTGAAAAATATTGATCAGTGTTTCCCAAAGCCCAAGATGATGTCCTTAAATGTCCTAAAGATATTCAGTTTACCGTCATAGAGAAGTAAAGAAACAAGAAAATATTCACAATTAAGAAGCTGAAATCAGATAATTTTTTCTTAAAGAAATTACTCAAACCGATTAATCAACTATCACAATAGTTGGCGATTAATTTAATAGTTGACGACTAATCGATTAATCTTTGCAGCTCTTGTTCATTCATATCGCTGACAATCCCACGGGCCTCCAAACGCAAGACATTTATTTTAAATCATAGTCAAGTTTTCAGTGTTTGAATAAATTACCAGCCATGTGTGGCTGAATTATAGAGAAACGTATAAAATAATGTACGAGACGTCTAAATTCCTGTTTGATGAAATGATACAGCAACACAAATATGGTATCTAGGGTTTCAACGTTTTAACCAGAATGTGTGTCAGATCTTCAGTGTCTAAGTAAGTAAGTACTTCATTTTTAAAGATGTTTTGTTACTCACCCACGAGGCGTTTAACTTCTGTCCCAGGTATTTTGACCTTTTCTTTAGGATGTTCACACATTGAGGTCACCTGAGGATCACTGCGATCACGTGGCAGTCACATTAGTCATCAGAGCCACTTGGGTTATGGCGTGTGAAACTGCCTGAGGAAAGAGGATGTCAGGATGGTATTATCTATGAGTGAGTAGTTCTAGCACTATTATCCTGTGACCTGGATGGTTTAACGCCTCTTCACAAGGTGTAATTTTGGACTCCCACACAAAAGTTGATAACTGTGAGAGAAAGGTTTTGAAATCTCTGCATGTTACTGCAAAACAAGCGGTCCTACTGTACACCACCACACTGTGAGATACTGTACGTCCACATACGTACGATTTAGTGCTTGTGTGATCAAAGACTATTCTCACAATGTGGCTGCTGCTACAACTCACATCTACAAACTAACCAATTGGAATATGGCATGAAGTGACGTACAATACACTGGCCAACCTCTTCGGAAAACAAAATTTCAAAACATTTGCCCTTGCTACTGTATGGCTAAATGACAGCATCACAGATCGATGAGTTAATGCTAACAGTCTCTGCTTACATGTTTCAAAATGTATATCGTTACAGACAGATTGCAACCAATATTTTATTTTACGTACTAGGCCTGTCAAAGTTAACGCAATAATAATGAGTTAATGCAAATTTGTTTTTACGACGCTAATTTCTTTAATGCATTAAAGCTATTCTGTCTTTCGGAGGTTGTAACAGGCTCAGTTTTTAAGCTATAGTGAAGGTACCGGCAACATATAAAACTAGAAAACCTAAGGAATCCATTGGCACCAACCATGTCATACTAGCTTGCCGCGAAGGAGGTTAAATAACACTCCAAACTTACGCAACATTTTGGTGAAGAAAAGCTGGCATGGCCATTTTCAAAGGGGTCCCTTGACCTCTGACCTCAAGATATGTGAATGAAAATGGGTTCTATGGGTACCCACGAGTCTCCCCTTTACAGACATGCCCACTTTATGATAATCACATGCAGGTTGGGGCAAGTCATAGTCAAGTCAGCTCACTGACTCACTGACAGCTGTTGTTGCCTCTTGGGCTTGAATTTACCATGCTATGATTTGAGCATATTTTTTATGCTAAATGCAGTACCTGTGAGGGTTTCTGGACAATATTTGTCATTGTTTTGTGTTGTTAATTGATTTCCAATAATAAATACATACATACATTTGTATAAAGCAACATATTTGTCCACTCCCATGTTGATAAGAGTATTAAATACTTGACAAATCTCCCTTTAAGGTACATTTTGAACAGATAAAAATAACGTGAGATGAATTTGCGATTAAATGCGATTAACTATGGCCAATCATGCGATTTATCGTGATTAAATATTTCAATCGACTGACAGCCCTATTACGTACTCATCTTGGACAGTGCAACATGATAATGTGCAAGATGAACCTGCAAGATTATTGTTATCACACAATGTTTAGAGGCCTTAAGGATCTCCTCAGACATATAGCATATAGAAAAAAACATTTCCTCAATTACTTCAGTGGAAAGTTTGGCATGTTTGGATGGACAAAGTTTAGTTTAAATTAGATTCAAATTTGTCTTTGCACAGAGTACAAGTACAAGTACAAAGACAACGAAATGCAGTTGCCTCAGTAATTTGTTGTGTAAGTGACCTCTCTTAGTGTTGTGACCTTGAGTTTATCGGATTTAAAGGTGAGAAAGTGAAAGTGTGTTTTCCCACCGTGGAGGACTGTAAAGGAGCATTCAGCTTCACGCTATATGAGAGCCCATCTGCAACACTCGTGTGCGTAGGCGGCAAAAGTATGGCAGGGGAGGATGCCAGTACATACTGCTATGGAGAGGGCACACACGCTGACTATCCAGCACCACCTGTCTCACTTCGGTAACTGATGAGCACAAGGTGTGCAACGGTGTGTGCTCTCATTTATCTGCAGAGAAGATGAGTAAGCAAATTCACCTGTGGTGTCGTCCTCAAGTGCTAATTATGCGGTCAATTTTCCGCAACAGAGAGCAGAGTGTGAGCATTTCAGAGACACATTTATTATATTTGCATTAATATGGAACAGAAATTTCTAATATTTGATTAATTTGATGTCTAGAAAATGCAGTGGTACACGTTCTGTTTCCCTGTTTAAGCAGTTGCGTGCTACTGTTTGTGTGTGGAGGTTGTTGCTGGTGCTCGCCTGCCTGTGCCCGCTGTGGTTTGGCAGGAGACACTGAGCAGGAGAGTGCCGCAGGCAGAGCTCGGGCATGACAAGCCCTTCTGGAGCACGCTTATGACTCAACACAGCCGAGGTACAAAAAACACTCGAGTCCCTGATGCCCTGACCTCCTGCATAATTCTCACACCATGTGTGTCTCATGCTCAAATGTTTTAACCCTTTAAAGGGTATTCTCGGTTTATTAAATTTGGGTCTTATTTTCATAGCTTAGGTGATCATTTCTATTAGTTATGAAAACATTGGGCCTCATGCAAGAACCACTCATAGAAACAGATTTGTTCTATATAGCCTAACAATATCATCATTAATTGATTGGCCATTGATGCTATTCTTTAACTCTAAAATATCAATATGAACATGTCAAACTACAAAACGACTTAAATTACGCAATAATTGAAAGTTAATTTGTCTCTGTATATAATAAGGTCAACAGGAAGTGTAACCAGGCGTGTCATGGCTGATTTATTTCTTTTGGATGTGCGTCAGGCCCTTTTGGAAGAGAGCGTGTCTTTAGACAGCGTGCTGATATATTGGCAGAGACAGATGAATGGAGCAGGACGCGTATCCTTATATGGTATCAATGGGGCGTTAATTATGCCAATTTACAATTCTCATGAACACACACTCATTTACGCACAGGTGGCATTCATCATGTTTACACAGGTTATTTACACAGTTGACATTTGCTGAATCCCGGCACACTTGTATGAGCACGCGGTACGAAAACAAAGTAAGAGAAAGTTAAGACAAGAATACAAAAATGTTCTTGCATGAGGCCCAATGTACTGACCTTTTTTATTATGACTGTAGAGATTGGCCGTTGAATTTGGTGGGTGGGCTGATTCAGGTGTATGAGACCTACTGCATTAAAGAATAGAGGTTGAGCAGATGGAGGTGAGTGCCTACAGTACGTGAAACAAGCTGCTCCGTAAAGTCACATTCAAACCAATTTGAGCCCTGTGTGAAAAATCGAAGCATTCACATTCAATTGAATGGAGTCAGTCCGTCGGTGGAGAGGAGACTCCTTCAAAACAATGCAGGGTCATCCAGACTCAACTTTTGCTGCAACGCAACTCTATGTCATCCAGCAAGATGCTGCGTTGGACAGTCAAATACATGTAAGTTTATGTTCCTGGTGGATTACTTTGTAACATGAATAAGTTTTGTATTACAAACTGTTGTCCAGTGTTTTGGCATCTCATAAGTCTTAAAACACAGGAATCTGTTACTCAAACTAGACTTCCTGAATTGTTCTTCATTGTCTCACTAGTATGTTAAAGGGGACATATCATGCTCGTTTTCCGGTTCACACATTATTTTTCTCATACTGTCTGTCTGAATATAACTGTATTCACTCTTTGTCTGAAACGCTCCGTTTTAGCGCCTGTCTCTTTAAAAAGCCCAGTCTGCTCTGATTGCCTCGCAAGAAAAACATGGTGCACCTTTGCAAAGGTAGTTCTCAAGCTGTGGGCGATATATTCTAATGAGCCTGCATGTGACATAGGAAGGGGAGCCAAATCTGAATGGCTTGTTGAATCACGTTTTATGATAAGCAGCCCACAAAAAACTGACTGGGTCGTCTTATTTCACAGTTTGTCGGTTGATAGGTACTCCAGTAACCCAAATGTATGTGCACAAGCACCGAAAAAGTGAGTTTTTCATGATATACAGTATGTTTCTTTTAAACAACACGCAGCTCCCCCTGCCTTGTTTTAATGCAGGGCTGTTTTCGGTTTGTATCCCTGCTAAAGCTGTCAGATTCTCTCCTTCAGTTCAACACTTGTCATGAGTTTTGTCTGCGTCATCTATATTTAAAAATGAACTGCAAACAAAAGGCTGTTAGTCCTGGTCAGGATAAAACACCTGCCCTGCCAGTTGAAGAACGATACGTTTATCCCAAGATGGACTGCAGAGGAAAGCCAGTCCCCTTTACCAAGACAGTGTGTAAGTGGAATAATTGAAGAAAAAAAAAAAAAGCTTTACTTTATCTAGGTTAAATATTACCCAGAGACAGAGAGAGAGGAAGGATGCAATGGAGCAATTACTTAAAGTGCCTTTAATACCAGGACACTAATTATACTCACCATCTGCAAAATATTGCACAGCAGTGGTTCCCAAGACTGCCGTGTTGATACGCTTTCATCATGATCACACTTCTCCCCAGGAGGATACGCTTCCTGCCAACGTGGGACCAATATGAGTCTGCAAATGGCTCCTGTCAAGTTTCGCAGTGTAACAGTATGATTATTATCCTGTTAGAGGTCACGGCAGCATTGAATTAGTTTTGTACACATGTTCAAGTTAATTTGAAGAGCATAATCACACACAAGAGCAACTCAAAGTGATTTACAGGGTCATAAAACAATTTAAAAAACATAGATACAGGCCGACAACACACATATTCACACAAAAGTAGATGAAGATTGTGTTTGTGCAAACCTCAAATGAGCAGGCAGGCTGTTCCGGGCTTTAGGTGTATAAACACAGAACGCTCAATCGCCAGATTTAGACCGAGCTCTGTGAATCTGAGGGAGACATCTGTCTGGTGACCTGAGAAATCTGTTGGGTGGATAAAATTGGAAGCATGTCAGATATATAAACTGGAGCCAGACCATAGAGAGCTTCATAGACCAGGAGCTGAATCTTTAAATCAATTCTGTAATTAACAGGTAGAAACTGAAGCTGTTTGAGAATTGGAGTGATTGAATTAAGATGCGAGTGGCTGCATTTTGAATGAGCTGAAGCCTTTGAACAGCTTTGACTGGATGACAAGAGGAAAAAAGGGATTGCAATAATCTAGCCAGCTAAATTCATCAAAAAGGTGCTTCCAAATCCAAATGGGATAGAAAACATTGAATCTTTGAAACGTGTAACAACTTTAACAAAACAGTCTTAACGGGACTGTTTGTAAGAATCAGAGATTGCTTGTTAACAGCGACACCTGTGGCCATTAAGTCAACGAAAGTCAGCGTCGGGCTCGCGCTTGTGCTCGCTCTACATACACATGAACGAGCATCGCTCAAAACAGTGAGGCGACACACGTCAGCTAAAACCACAATATCACTCTATATTTCACCTGCTTGGCAGTAATGTTAGCTGACCAGACGAAGGTCTCTCCATGAATCAATGCTGATCCTAGTGTTGGCTTTTCCTGCCTCAGCCTCCCGACCGCGGCCGGAGAGAACAGGGGAGACACCGTATTTTTAGACGATTACATTTCTCGCTGCGGAGCCCCGTCACTTCACAAGACACTGGAAACCTCTGTTGGTCTGGAGGAGCTGCAGCATTTATTTCTCCACAAACGTCCACTGTACATTTACATTTAAAAGATTCATCACTTGACTGTCTGTCTGAGTCACTTCAGTCGACCATAAAATATGCAGGTTGTGCAACAAACTGGCAACCATTTGTTGTGAAGGGAATGCAATAGTACGGGGGCGGGAGAATGTGACATCTAGTATCTGAATGTTGTCAATGTTATCAATTGTACCTTTAAAAAGGAAATACACTCACTCTCCCATCTGTGTGTTAAGTATGGAGCTGGAGTTGGAAAGCAATTAGTTTAATTTAGCATAGAAAATACCACAAATTGTTAATTTTATATTTCTGTTAGTGTACGGATTAAACAAGTTAAATAAAACATGTTCATTTGTAAGCTTTAGAGTTGCTGTTTGGCATGTTTTTTAACTTTTAGAGAGCTCCTGCTTTCTAGTTTTATTGCTAAGATAAGCTCGTCACTTCTTGGCTCTAGCTCAATACTTACCGCACAAACATGAAGTGGTAAGTATTCCTTTAACTCCATTTACTCGTGGATAAGTGGACTACAGTGAATAGGAAGCCCACTCAAGCAGACCAATTTTTCACTCAACAGAAAAGATCAGTCATGAGGACCTTTTTAAAAAATAGCAGAGGAGGCAAGAGAGAGAGAAGGAGTGGCAGGTCCAGTGGTCCCTTCACTTCAAGTCACAAGGTTCAGCACTTTCCACAAACCATTTAACGACTTCAGATCTCTGCTGTTACAGTACGCTGCAAAGACAGGACCACTAAGAGAAAGACTCGAGTCGAAGTCATCGACCACGAGTCAATGGAGGCCGGAGAAACATCAGATGAACAGACACAGTTTGTGCGGTTCAATAGCGGTTAACAAGCACTCCATCATTTCCCCTCGGCACTTCCTCTTGTGGGAATCACAGTTAAGTGGCGTTCCAATATTCAAAGAATGCCGAGGGACTCAAGTCTATCCAGTGTGCACTGTGTGGGTAGCGGCAATCTTTTCTCTGTCTGGTAATCCACATTACCACTACTGTAATATTAACAAACTTTACTTTGTGTTTTTGTTTCTGTGTTTTAAACCACGGAAAAAAATGTGATTTAAATACAGTTTATTTCTATTATTATCGAAGACACTGAAGAATAGACCCGATGATCACAAACACAATAGCATTAATGGGCATGTGAGACGCAGTAACTGCAATGCACATGTAGTTAGGCAAACGGCTGCGTCACTATTCAGCATTGAATAGTTTGTGTAGAGACAAGTATACAATTTTTTTAAAACTCCGCTCACCTAAGACCCTTCCACCGAGCTCGCATGACTAATATAGTATCAAGTATGGGTGAAAAAAAATAAATAAAATCAATTCCCCTATGTATTGCAAGTTTTTACGATTACGATTTGGAAATACATTTAATGCCAGAATCAATATATTTGCTTCATTTGAGTACAGAACTAGACATGATGGCTAAAGCTGCATGCTAACTTTGTCATGGACAGGAAACGTTATTGTATAGCGGTAACGTGCGGCCAAGCCAACCGTCACTCTCATCTCCGTGGTCAAAACGGCCGACGCTACAACTGTAGCGCAGCCATATACTGACATTTATGTTAAATGCATTCAAACGGCCCCGATGGAGCTGACCATGGATGTACTGTATATAGAGAATGGAGCTGACGGTAAGAGCGAAAGTATACACATGTGACTACGTCCAGTTTTCAAAATAAGGTGTTATTAAAGGGAACTGTATAAACAAAATACATATGGAAACAAGATTAATTGGATCATATTCACCAGAAGTACAAAACATGTTAGGCTACATGTCCCTTATAAAAGTAAATAGTAAAAATAAAATACCACTAATGTTTTAGGGAAATGTCTTTATTCTTTGATTTTTGGGCTGCTAAAATGTTTTTTTTTTATAAATAATGCCTGACAATGACTAATATATTTGACTTCAAGATCTCTGACTACATACATGCTAAAAATCAAACATTCATAATGTATTAATTTAGATATTTTCCAAAGTAAAAGTCCCTAGAAGTGTATGATTCAACCTTTTCCCATGGTCTAGAGTTAAAAAAGTTAACAAAAATCTAAATGAATCGTAATTTCGAATCGCAATACTTGTAGAATCACAATACTTAAAAATCGGGATACATATCGAATTGGCACCCAAGTATCGTGATAGTATCAAATCAGGGGATAGGTGTATCGTCCCAGCCCTAGTATCAAGGTAGTTCCCAAGGGGAAGTGGAGGAGGCTACAGGAAGGTTACAGTCTCCTCCTATATAAGACCACATGTTATCACAAGACCGAAATGTCATATTGCAGCCACATGATGACATCTCAGCAAACTTAATTTTCTGATTACGACCGTCAGATGCGATTGAAAGGCCTGGAAAGAGCCAGTAATGCCACCTTGAGCTATGATTATTTTGTCAAGGTCAACAATGAACCTTCACGCTCAGTTAAAAAGCTTGTTATAACGGCATTGTGAAGTCGGAGCCGAGGCCAGCTTTACCTAAAGAGCATAGATGAAAGAAGAGCGTCAGTGGGACAATAAATTATCTCGACTCCCTCATGACCTCACTGTGACCTGAAGTCATTGCACTTCTCTTCTCTGCTACATTATTCCTGCTACCAAACAGCTTCCTGTCAGTCTGCAAGATGAGATGTATTTCTCCAGCAGTATGATAAAGCTTTCAAGACAAGTGATTTACCCTCGAAACGTTGTGTAATCATTATTGATTCTCATTGTCCTCGTTTTGTCTAATCAACGTAATTGCTAAAACACTATTTTAGAGAGCAGATAATCACAACCATAATAACTCCGGTGCTTCTGCTAATCCTTCTCCAAAGCTTCTGAAGAAATGTATTTTCTTTAGTTTTTTTTTAGTTTTTATCTCAATTAATTAGTGTTACATCAAAGGAGCAGTCTCACTCTATAAGCAGGAAATGTAATTAGGCACTAATGAAGAAGAAGAAGACTGTACTGCTTTCATTCCTCCACGGTGACACTAAAGGCTTGCGTCACATCAATATCTCACTTTTTTTTATCACCCCCCCACCACACCCCCGGGGAGTTGATCAGCCAGTCGCTGGGTGAAGGCTTTAAACCCCCCCTGGGTGAGATGAGACATGCAGGGGAGAGGGAGGGGAGTGCTGCTCCTAATGACAAGTGTAGGAGAGCTCAGACTGTCGAGAAAGCCCGACTTCAAAGGGGCGAACGAGAGGAGAGAAACACGGCAAACACAGGCAGGAATAACGTGTCAGAACAGAGAGTGGGCTGAGGGCGTCTGAGGGAGCAGATTGCTGAATATAAAAGGTTTGGGATTTAAAGTGAAGCCGGATGCCCTCAAACACCGTCAAAGAGACACCTGAGTACTCAAGTCCACTTACAACGACTGCACCGTCCAAACATACAGTACACTCTCACCTTTTGAAGCCTGCAGGACTTTGTTTGTGATGTATAATTAAGAAAACTGCGGCTGGACGTCGGCGTGTTGCAACTCTCTGGACTGTATTTTGATTGATAATAATGATGGTAGCCCCCGGCTGTGTGAGACGACTTGCATGATGATGTGCAGCACACAAAACTGATCAAAGCCCCAAAATATGAAATGTGAAGATTAATGTTTGAAATGAGAGAAGGAGAAAGAGAAAGAGAAAGATACAGAGAGTTAGTTAGAGAGAGAGAGAGAGAGAGAGAGAGAGAGAGAGAGAGAGAGAGAGAGAGAGAGAGAGATCCTGGAAGAAAACAGGCTGGTTTCACCATAGAAACAGCAAATGAGCAAATGAATGCATATCAGACGTTTTACAGAAATAGACTATTTTCTCTCAGGGAGCACTCCTTGAAACCCCGGTGAAATAAGGCATGCATAAAGGCCTCCCCAGCGGACCATGATGTATGCGATCAGTTTGCTCGACACAATGAAGATACTCTGGGCCCGTTCAGAGCAGATTCGGCGGACGTTTGCTGTGCAGCTGATGATTGCCAGAGCCTTGGGATAATGAGGCCCGGGATAAGACGACTGTGAAGAGGGATTGGAGGAATCTGCGGCAGACTGTTGGCAGGCTTGTGTTGTCTGAGCCGGGCTCTTACACCAACTGCACTGGAGGACGACTCTCTCGGATGAGGGGAGGGTGGGAGAAAAGCGGAGGAGGACGTTTGTGTGAAAGAAAGAAAAGAAAAACACCCACGTGTAACAGCATAAACATTCGGCCTTAAAACGTGCTAGATTCCCCCCCATGTGGCCTGCTGCTACCAAAGAGACAGGAAACAGAACAGAGGGATGTCAGTCAGTCAGACAGTGTGTGGGATGAGATGATCTGCCAGCAGATGAGATGAGTTGACATCACCAAACATACTGTATCGTGTCTGTATCAAAGACGAAACAGAACGGTGTCCTGGTTTTCGTCAATTTTGCTGTTTTTCAAAGTGCATACAAACTTAAATCTTTTGCCTGAGATTGAACTTTGCAGGGGCGGCACGTTTGGGGAAATTAGTTTTAAAAAATCCTCACATTTAAAGCCCTGGTTCTTGGTAATAACATATTATCCATTATTAATAGTTACAATACTTAGTCAATGTAATAAATAAATGCCAAAGAGACTAGGGCTGCATGATTTTGAAAAAAATTCCGATTATCTTTGACTGATATCACAATTGCGATATGATTTGTGATATTAGAAGGAATGATCATTTTTACATCATTATTCTCATTTTTATTGAAAAACATATTAAAATGATTATGGTGGGATTTTTTGGGGGCATCTGTACCAAACAAAGATGTTTTCTTAAGTCTATAGAATATGATGTATAGGACGGGACATCTCTGGAGCATGACAATATTTAAAACAGTATTTTGACACACATTTCGCGTTGAACAAATATTATGCCATATTGCGATTTGGAAAACATTTTGATTGATTTTTCTGCCCTAAAAGAGACAGAAAACAACTAAAAACATTGCATCTCATTGTGGTACCTTAGTGCCTCTTTGTTGTCATTTTGCGTCTCTTTGTAGTCGTTTTAAGTCTCATTTTGCATAAATTCATTGTTGTTTTGCACCTCTTTGTTGTCATTTTGCATTTATTTGCATCTCTTTTTTTCTTTTTGGATCTCGTTTTGCATTTCTGGTCATTCTGCGTCTCTTTGTTGTCGTTTTGCGTCTCTTTGTTTTTGTTTTGTGACTCTAGGTAGGAGGGGCTTGTACCACCCTTCTACAGGAAGAGAGTGTTTTGTATTGAAATGTGAATGACAATGTTGCATCTCTTGTTGTTTTCAAATCAGAACAACTTCTATTTATCAAAAACATTAACTTCTTCAACAAAAACACAATTCAGCGCCCCATTTCCAGTTGCCACTTCAGTTCACAGGGCCATTCATTACCCTCTCTCATTCATAGTTTCCCCTTGAACCAAAGGGAATGATTAAAAAGCCCCCCGATTGGTTGGAGAGTTTCTGATTCTGCAGTCGCCCCAGACTTCAATCAGCCTCTAATTGAAAAGTTATAATGAGGTTCAGCCGAGCTCAGCTAAAGCACTCCAGCTTGACTCCTGATTCCACGTCGGGCTCGTCTCTCGGAACAAAGAGAGGACTCAGCCGTTTGAATTTTCACACAAACAACCCCTGTGGAAGCAGATCTTCACAAGAGGCTTTTATTCAGATTTTTTTTATAAAGCTTAGAATTAAGTGACATTAAAGCCAGATTTAATGCAAATTGAATGCGTGAAAGCAGTTTGTATTTTTCATTTTGCTGTGTGTGTAATTAGTTGCAGTCCATTCAGAGTCACAGAGGAAACGGGAGGAAAAACAATGCATACATATTGCATTAGAGAGCAGACGGCCGGGGAGGAGCATCATTAATCAAAGATCCATAAACACAGCTCATAATGTTAATCCAGCGCTCATTTTCAAAGCTGTGGCCACTTCTAATGAGCCATCTATTTCTACAAAGTATTTCTACAAAGTGGAGACAGATGCAAAGCCAGAATATGTGTTAAATAATCCATTAGTAGGGCTTGCACAGTTCCCACCTTTTCGATCTGCTTATTTCTTCCACCCAGGAACATGAAACATGAGTTCTGCGATCCCTGATGTGATGAGAGTAGTCTGTCAGCTAGCATGCTTTTATTTTCACCTCGAGCCCCAGCGAGGCTCTGTTAGTATTCCTCATACGTCTCATCTCGCTGCTTTAGCTTTGGGGGTTACATACAGTATATGTGCATGTGGATGTATGTTTTTTTTATTGTAGAGGTGCTTCAGATGAAGACTGGCTGCCTTCCTGTGGGCATCACAGCGACACAGGAGGCAGACAATCAATCGCCACTGGCCCGAATCGCCTCAAATGAATTTCCCAATGATTACCTCCAGGTATCCGCCACTGCTGTTTTTCCTCTGCAGATCTATAATGCAAACACTCACTGCAGCGGCTGCACATGTGTGTGTATGTGTGTGTTGTTTTTTTGCGTGTGATGCACAAGCCAACCGCAGCAAACTATGGCTTGTTGAAAAATGAGCACCCCTGGGCGCTGAGGGAGGGAAAGCAAGAGAAGATGGGGAAGAAACAGGAAGCGAGAGGAGGAGATGAAGAGGGAATGTGCGTGCGTGTGTGTATGTGTGTGTGTGCGTGTGCGTGTGTGTGCGTGTGCGTGTGTGTGTGTACAGAGAGGATGAGAACTTTTTTTTTTGGGAGAAAAGGAGGAGAAAACTTAATATAAGAAGTCTGTCAAAATGTTAAAGGCCTAACGAGAGGCACCAGTCAATCTGGAGAAACGGCCGCGAGTGAATCTGTCCCACTGATCAACACCCACAGGACCCTCTTCTGTGTGTACGATGCTTACATAAACTCAGTGGCAAAGGCCATTACTGTGCACCCAGCTCAGATATATTGTTAAAATATTATTTCATGCTTCAGTGCCCCTTAGCTCAATGTGCTTTTTATTAAAAAAAAAATATAACCAAAGAAACATATCCTGAACGAAGGCAAAATGGATTCACAATGTTTTCTTGTACATCTGCTAAATCATGGTGAGTCATCGGTCGTCTGTTTGCTGATTTCCAGAACAACCCAACTCCAATATCCTGTTGGCATCTTGCCTGAGAGGATGAAGAAAAAAAAGAAAAAGGAGCAAACGGAAGCAGTAAATTCAAACTATCATAAGTCCAAATGAATCTATTACCATAATTCTCACAGCTATTCAGTTTTTTCATCTCCGTGCTCGGGGGCGACGCTCGGAGCCTTTCCTACCCATCTCCATTACCCTCAGCTTGTCAAGAGGCAAGCCGAGCAGAACAAGGAAGGAGGAACAGCGGTCATAACGAGACAGACGATAACAAAGCAGAGGATGGAGAGATGGCAGTGACGGAGTGAGATGGTGCAAAGATCTAAACAGTCTGAAATGAACCGCCGTCATTTCTCTTAATATCTCGGCCTTTTCGCGAGGAATCGTGAAACTTTAAACGAAGGAAATCACAATTAGGAGGTTTTTCATCATTTCAAGTAGCCTGCCGTTGTCCGGAGCAATATCGAGCGCTGCCCTCTACATCATTTAGAGAAAACTATGAATTAAACATGGCCACTTACCATGCTGCCGGAGATGTGATGAAATTCAAAAACATTACTGACTCTTGTTTTTACGTGTTATTTGATTAGCATAGCGGCCACAAGCATGGATGATTTTGAAGTGGTTAACTGGGAAGTGAAATCAACCTCATTGTTGTTAATTCTCTCCAGAGTGTTAATGCTTTTGGCTATTGTAACACCGGTTTGAAATTATTCATTTGCAGAACTGAAATAAATGAATCAATTCTTGTGCTTCCAGCCTTCCTGTTCCAGTCGCCCTTTTTCTCTCCTTTCATGTCTGCTCTTTTGGGTTCATCTGTGTGGTGCCACAAAACCTTTCAGTCTGTTTTGCCTGCAGCTTCAGCAGGTGTATCCACAGTCCGTCACAGGTCACTGATCCTCAGTCCGCCCACCTGCTCCCTGTCTGCCCGCCTTCAATACTGCAAACAGGAAGCTGCACTTTCTGCCAAAATAAAAGGTCAGAGGGCAAAATGCTGCTCTTTTTCCTTCTTATGCCCAGTTCCAGTGTCCACACTTTGCACTAAGCGCTCACACATACCTCAAATGACCTCACATGCATGATCAGCACAAGTGTCTGAGTGAAGGAAGGTGCAAGGGCTCCAAATGCTGTATGTGAAACGACACCACATAAATCACATGCGAGAGGCATTCCTGTGGCCACATATTCCTGCCTTCATATAATAAAGGTGCAGACACAGTGCTTGCTCCCATGAGAATGTACAGTATGTTATATGTATGAACATGTTCCTGCCATCTCTTTCTATGCTTCTTTAATGCGTTATAATGATTTTGGATTTGCCATCATTTTCATCATTACAACACTATGAGTGCATCCAAGTCTCTTAAATTACATCCACGTATCCCTCACTTTCATCTTTTCCTTGCATCTTAGTCCCTCCCACAGGGGAGGCATGGAGAGAGGACATGAGGAAATATGTTTCTAGAGACATGAGGCATCCTTTCAAGGGAAGCGACATCCGTTTCTGATGATGGCGGCAGCTGATCACAGCTGGCTCAACTGTCAGTCGGCATTAACAACTGTAGAGACTTTTGATGGAGTCTCTGAACTGTACTATAACTAATAAAGACACACAGTTATCAGTGGCAGAGCAGCAGTGTTTTCTCTCTGTAGCCTGTTACCTGTTTAACAAACACCTGCACATGAATAACAGCTGCAGTCTGTATATATACTATGGACTGAGTCCTGCTTAGAGGCTCAGGAACCATTTCTACTGGCAGAACTTATTTATTCATTATTATAGTCTGTATTTATTGATATTCTGATTGTGAATTTATAATTCAATAACTCAGAATATGATTATTGTGTCTTTTGAACACTGGAAATTATTCATCAGGCTACATGTTTCAGGGAAAATTGAAATTATATAACTCATCAGACCAGATACTCAGGAATTATCAGCCTCACATATGATGTGACTGAATGGAAATGATGATTAATGGTGTAAAAAGTTTGTTTGTTGCTGAAAGACAGACTCTGCTACTCTCTCTGACTTTAATTGTGTCCGTAATAAAAGTTAATGAAAAGAAAAATCTTTCTAATAAATGAAGAAAGTTGTTTGTGGTCCTTTTGTTGTTCATACCTACAATTAACACAGATTTTTAACTAGATGGTGAATCAGAAAACAAATAAATAGAAAACATGGGAGTGATACACATGAGTTATCTGTCTTCTCTCTGGTAAAAACAACTCTAGTTATATTGAGATGTATCAGATCCGATCAGCTGCAGCGTCCAATCAAAAAGTGATATCCAATAAGGGGGCGTGTCGGTCGGTAAAAGACTTCCGTGATGGCTGCTCTCGTTTATGTGTAAGAGCTTTGAGACGGCCCTCAAGATGACGGACCAGAGCGACTTCCGGGTTCAAGCGAGGATCGAGGAGCAAGGAAATGTCAAATACAAGACTTGGGATTCACCCTCTGAATTGAACGCTTTGATTTTCAGAAAAAGCAGTCAGGGCTCAAAAGTTGACCAGAGAGCCCTCCAGCACTTTTTGATTTCGCCGTGGGATAGCCCTGAATCTGAAGTGCCCTCATTCATTTCAATGAGAGCACCGCATTGGCATAGCAGGGGTGCCAACGCAGAGGGCTTCAGGCAAAAAAAGCAAAGTAGGTGAACCTGCCTAACTTTGTCTCCAACGGAACACAACAAATTCGCCAACCAACTGCAGCAGCCCATCAAAAGCGTTCAACAGCACATTACTTGTAGATCACTTTGCAACGTGAACCTAATTCCACTTTAAGCTCCACAATCATTCAGACAGAAGATACCATTTTTGTTGCTGTGATAGATTTCCAAACATGTAAACTCCAGTCTTGTAGTATTATAAACCACCATGCAGTGTTTTGGCATCTGACAAGCCTTAAAGGCTTGAAACAAGCTAGTCAACGTGTTGTCCGACCACGTCAAGTGTTTATAGCTGTTCAGCAAGCCACCATAGAGATGGTCAAGAAAATCAACTGAATGGGGATAACAGTGCACACTTTGGGACAGTCTTTCCCTTCCTTTAGTGTATTTTCATCAAATGTTGTAGTTACAGCTGTAGTCAAAGTGTAGTATAACATATTCAGTTGCATCATTGTCAATGGGATCTTGGTTTTAATGGTAATATTGCCTAGGAAATTAAGATTTTATACTAGGCGATAATTTGTTTTATTGCTTCTCCATTGGAATCTCCATGGTAATATAGTTCAGTTTACCTACAATTTATTCATATTCCTTAGCTTCTTACCTTTCAAATGAGACCAAATATATGCATATAAGCCTTATGGTTGAGGAGCAAGTCCTGCTTAATTTGGGGTAGTTATTTTAGGAATTTTAAACGAAAATATACACATGTTTTTAAGAGGTTAAAGGCACTCAAGGTTTTGCACTTTTGTTTGACTTGTATTGGAAAAGTAGATCCACAGTCAAACAATCAGTATTTTTTTCCTCATTTTGCAAAAGTTCGACTAAGTATTGACACTGAAATTCACCACCTGCAGCTATAAAAACCTCCATTTAAAACATACTGGAGACAGCTGCCATTTTCTGCACAAACTCAGTGACAGTGCCTGAAAGTCAAAGTTGATGCACAGTTGGGATCAACACTCCAGGAACTACGAGCAATGCAATATTGATGGTCGGGCTTAAATAATAAATCCAACAGAAGAAGAGATTGTCTAGCTGCTTCACATCAATGGGCTGTCAAAAAGAGAAACTGTCTTTTCTGACAACACGGTAAAAAAAAAAAAAAGAAACAATGTAATCAATTAACCATCAGTGACCATTTATAATACCCTCTAACATTCCCAAAAATAGTCTTCATCTAATGGCAAAACATTGTTTAAAGACATCGTCCAGTTTTCAGTCCTTGTTCCCGTATTCCCTTTTCCTTTCTAATCATCTGCTCGACAGCAGCGAGCACTGTCGTATCCCTTGCAGTTTGTCTTGTACAATAGCAAGCGTACAGTATCAGAGCCCTAAAATGGAGCAGAATGGCGTCCCCAGATAAAAGGCCCCAAAATTGGCATCCATAGATGAGAACAAGAGTGTGTGTTTCCAGCCCGACCGTCTCAGTCTCCCTCTGCTGCTCTGACAGCTGTGTCTGTTTCACAGGCCTCATTATGAGCCTCTCTGTCTCAGCTTTTTCCCTGCACCTCACTCTCTCTATCCCAACGACTGAACCTGATCTTTGACTGCCACCCATTTTTCTTTGCAGGTCCACCTACTGCCCTGATTGGCAGGTAATTACCAGCCAGGTGACAGCAGCCTATTCCAGGAGTTGAGAGGTCATCAAGGTGTTTTTTTGGTTCAGAGTTTTCCTGAAGTTCTCAGAGCCGGATTCTCCTTGTAAGGCATCGCCGGGCGGTGACAGTACAGAGCTGTTAGATCTGTCTTTATGTCTGTGGTGATGTTAGTGCTGCTCCCATCCACATCCTCTCGAGCCATCTTTGATCCTGTGACTGAAAGGCGGGTGTAGAAAAGGGGCTTGTTTTCCGTCTCAACCACTGCTATTACAGCGGGACAGGCGAGTAATTGCTCTGATTCAAGTCCATGTGAGGTTATGTAGAAAAACGCTGTAAACTAAGTGGAAAAAGAAAAACGAAAAGCAGCATGGGGGGAAAAGATGAAACAAAGCCTGAAGACAAGTGTGTGAACAATGCGATAGTGGATTGAAGTGATAGTTTAAATTCACAGGGAAATGCTATTTTGATGATGTTTTTTCTTGTTGAACAGTGTAGGGAGGGACATCCATCGCTCAAAAGAAAGCGGGTTGGACCGTAACAAACAAAGAAACTTGGATGAAGTACCTGCAATTTTTTATTTGTTGTAGATTCCTCATGTAGCCTAAAGCATGTCTTATTGGAGCAGGCGGTGCACCAAATTTCACTTTGAAATTGGTGAAGTTATAGGTTTTGTATGACGCAAGACAGAGATTTATGGAAATCTTCAGAGATCTGTGACAATTTTGTTGGTTGAAATCTTTAATGTAAGCCTTTAAAGGACCAGTGTGTAACATTTAGGGGGATCTATCGGCAGAAATAAAATCTAATCTTAATAAGTATGTTTTCTTTAGTGTATAATCACCTGAGAATAAGAATCGTTGTGTTTTCGTTCCCTTAAAATGAGCCGTTTATATCTACATAGGGAGCGTGTCCCCTCTCCACGGAGTCCGCCGCCATGTTTCTACAGTAGCCCTGAACGGACAAACCAAACACTGTTAACTTTTCCTGCTTGGGCCAAAGTCGATAATGTTACTCGCTCCAGAGTTAACCCCCACCACTTCACTCAGCTTCCTGGAAACAAAACACGGGAAACATCTGTTGGTCTTGAGGAGCTGCAGCATTTATTTCTGTACAAACTGCAACTTCCACTGTTCCACTTGATATTCTCGGAGCTACACTAACTCTCTTCTGCTCCACTCCCTCACCTTTTTGCTCGCACACATTCGCCCTCTCTCTCTTGCTTCACCTCTCACTTCCCACGTAAACACACACTACGCACTGGCTCTGCTATTCTCCAAATTATCTATGCTACTCTTACAACAACTGGCTCAAGAGAGGGCCATTCACGTTTTTGTGTCGGCCACCATATTTCTCCTACATTCTTGGCACACAGAAGAAATTTAAGTTGGTTTCAAAAATCTGCAAACTCACTGCTAGATACTGCCAGATCCTACTCACTGGCCCTCTAAAGCAGCATGAATTGATTGTTGGGGCACTTGGGGGCAACATATAAAGTTATTGTGAACGTGTTAGCAAACAATAACACATCTAGCAGACACAGAGCAACATTAGCTTGAATTTGGAGTCATGTGTTTGGCCACCTGGCGAATGTAAGTCCAATATTCTCTCTCTTTTAGCTCAGTTTTGGTCTCCACCAACTCCTGAGGGAAATATCTGGATCGTTAGCAGCTAAATGCTCCACTATGTTCACCATCTAGTTTGTCTGTCTGCTGTTCAGTGCTGAGCAAGAATCTGCTGATGGACACAATGATGATGAGAGTGGTGAGACTGAATCGAAACAGTAAAGCTGCAGGATGTAAGAACCAAAACAATGAGCTGAACGACACTAAAACGTCATGAATGCTAAGGGAAATTGCAGACTCGGAAAACTCTGTGGATTTGTCACTGCGAGCAAGTCCTTTGACATTACACACAGTAATTTGATCCGACTTTTTTATAAAAATATAGATTACTGCAGCTTTAATGCAACACATTAAAGGACCACCATGAAATAACTACTAAAATTATAGAGGCAAAACTAAAAGGAGTTTGATATGAAAAATATGAGGAAAAAATAAGTGAAAAACTAGCTGACACTTCGGCAATAATTGTGCTTTCCCTTAATTCTTTAATAACTAATGCCTCAACGTGCCGTCATATCCATAATGTCTCAGATATGACAGCCAGCGTGTTTCTCCTCAGTTTCTGCTTCCTGGCCTTTTGTCTTGCTAAGTGGTTGTAATTGTTGTCTGTGTGATCTGGTCAGGCTTCTGCTGGCCGCTACCCCTCATTTATCTCATTCACAGAATTAACACATTAAAACAGCATCCTGCGGCTACATTTGTTGTTCAAAGACCCATTAGCCGCTCACTACGCATTAGCTTCTCTGCGCTAATAGTGACACAGATGCTAACTAACAAAGGGAAACAAGACATAGCAGCATTTAGCATCATAATGTGCTGTGTAGTTAATCATGAGACTGGCTACTTTGTGTTTGTTAAGCCAGTTTACCTCAACATGTATTTCTTACCATTTGAACTATAGTTTGGGATCAGATGTACAAGCAGATAAGAGAAAAGAGACTCAGCTGTTCCTGTTAAACTGCGAGAAGTTAAGTTAAATCAACCCCCATCAGAGTGAAGCCCAGGCTCAGAGTGACGCCCTCGATATATATCCAGAACAACATGAACAAGTTGTGTCTCTTCTTTCTACTCAGAGCATACTGTTATTGCACACTTGGATCTTGGTTACATAAGACTCAGTAGCCTTTATTTAGCCCGAGAAGGCTCTCATTTGAGGTGCAGCATAAATGATGCAGTGCTCTGAATGACGCACGTAGACACAAAAGCGACGGAAAGGTTTCCCACCGCGGCCGCCACTTTGGACATACACAGTCGCCACCATGCTGGCAACTCGGCTGAGTCACAGACTGGACCACATGTATGACGTCTCCATCTCTACTTATAATCTGGTGGGTCGAGTCTCCTCCCAGGAGCAAGTAGATCGAAGCAACCCCTCATTGTAGAGGCTCGGGTGCATAATTCAAGAATCAGGCATTCAAGCATGAAAGCAGAGAAATGTGCTCTCGCTTGAAGAAGAAGTCTCTCTTTCAGTTAAACATTGATGCTCCTCAAAATGCTAACAGTCCTGCAGACACACACACACGAGGGTGTGGTGGGAGTCGTGGCATCCACTTCCACAGACCAACACCACAGAACATTCTGGAAACTGCTGACTGACTGTTCCCGGCCGCAACCACGCCGCCATGTAGGAACCATCATTTACCAACAAGACGGTGCCTTTTTGCACCAGCTAACCCTAATACTTACTCCCACACATGCTGACAGCGCTATTATCATCTCAAAATTACAGTACTCTTCCTGCTCTTCACTCCATTTGTAAAAGCAACTGGCAACACCAGCCTCTCTCTTTCGCCCCAGTGATGCATCTGCACGTATCAACGACGGTGAGAGATAGAAGGACGTGGTCTTCATCAGAAAGCACCCTGTGTCCTGATTGATATGCACCAACTGTCCTCATATAGGCTGCTACTACTATTACTGCTGCTGCTGCTGCACTGGAGAGAAGAAAAAAGGTATGCAGGCATAAAGCTACGGCACACAGACATAGATGAAAAGCCCACAGCTTCTCTGTAGAGCCCTAAGAAAACAGAGCAGAGCTGCTCTCTAAGCTAAACAGACCTGCAGATGTGAAATCGTTAATCTCATGTAAACCAGCCTAATTGATACTTCGCTGCTGCTCAGGATACAAGTCCATTCTTGTTTTCTAGCTCCCCGCGCTACCAGACATGAAAGGTTACAAAGATTGTCTCCGGATGTGATTGTATTTGACAGGAGTCTTTGATCTGTGGCAAAAGAATGAGAGTTTATCCCTGGTGATGCAAGAAAGAGAAATACAGTCATCACGGTGTTTGTGCGCAGGCTTTCATTTGGTTGTCTATTTGCTAAAGGTCAGAGCGCTCCTGCTGAGTGGGGCAAAATGATCGAGACATATGCCACAGCGAGCAGACATCACACAGGCTTCTCAGATGTTTGCGATATTAATGGGTTTCAACACACATATAAACTGTTGCTGCCAGATTAAACAGACCCCCGTGCTGCATTACCTATAGTATGGCAGCCCGAACCATGACTTAGCTCATTAAATGGAGACAAAAGAGAGCTTGACAGTTTACATAAACCACAGCAGATATGTGCCCTGTAGGCATAATCAACAACACCAAAACATCTCCTTAATTAAAAATCATTAACTTGATGCATTCGCTATTAACAGCACCAATTAATTACATACAGAGCTAATGTCTCATAAATAATGGAGAGCAGGGTAGATGGATGAAAGGATAGATGGATGCGCTCACTGTAGCGCAAGAGGGAAAGAACAGATGGATGTTCCTTTCGCTCGTTTTGCTGCGTCAGTTCATGTTCGGTCTCCCGCCCAGACCACTAAACTACACTAATGGGGTTCTGGTGTCAGCGGTCCGGCGGTTGATGGCGACAACTTTGTTTAGGGGAACAAATGAATCTGTCTGAACCGCTGCTTGTGCCATCTGTTGACAGGAACCCACTTCCACTGACGGCCGCTGCAAAGACATGAGGCTCCGGTATGAGGTCCCGCATAGCTAATTTCATTAAGTGTGTAAGGGGCCACAAGTGTCTGCACACACACACACACACACACACACACACACACACACACTCTCATCTGCATGTTGTTGTCGTTGCAGGAGGAAGTGTTTCTGGGTTGAAGCAGCAGATGGTCAAAGCTAAGCCCCAATTTGTGTTTCTCATGTGTGACCATTACATTCCAGTCACAGAGCGAAGCATCCGTCCAAAAAATAAACCGGGTTATCTTGGAAAAAATAAAATGTTACAAAACATCTACTGTTGTGAAGGTATTTCCAAAATCCTCAACCTTCTGGATGAAAAACAATATTCCACCTGCTGCACAATAAAACGATTTTGGTAATACTTTATAATCATTAATAAATGGTAAATTGATACTTAATTATGCTTTTGTTAATAGTTACTTTACTGTTAACGAACAATGATACGACAATCAGTAATGTTTATTATTATTAGTAATGCTATAATTTATGTTATTTTAACAGTTTATTACATTATAAAATGTTATATACTATATTAATTATGTGTTAATGATTACCAAATTAATTTTAAAACTTTAAGAAATTGTAAAACATCAATAAACATTATATAGATAGATGGAACAGATGTCATGGAGCCCAAGGATCGGGAATTGTACGAGAAAGGAGATGTAACTTTAACTTTCCATAACTGTCACGAGTCTGTGTAATAGAACATGTTAATTTGATCATAAATGAAGCTGTAGAGATATTATGTTAGTTGTTATGTCTTTCTAGCCAAACATCTACCGTGGTGCTAACGTAGCAGCTTGGTGGCTCACGCTAACAAGCTACGGTCTTGCTCGGCTCGTGATTGGCTCAGGCGAGTGTGTGGGCGGGACCTCGATATCAAGGCTCCAGCCCCCCCATCACTCTTGATTTCACTTTGCAGACTTTAGCTCCAAATAACAAACAACAAATAACAAAATCTCAAGATGGTAGCTCCCATATCCGAGATATTTTGGCTTCACTTTTGTACAGTGGGAGGAAGTGGAGACGCGTCGTCCATCTATACATACAGTTTATGGTTTATACGGTATTTATATTTGTCTTGTGTCAAACACAATGAGCAAGGCTGCTTGGATTAGGAAGCCAAATTTCAAACTTGGGGAAAGGGTTAAAATCTTTTTTGTTGTGCAGCAGTTAATACTTTTAATCCAAATGATTAGAGGAGTCTTTGAAGATTCTGGAAATACTAAATGAACAGCGGTAAGTGTTGTTAAAGAACATTCTGGGTTTTTCAAAGATCCCTGATTATTTGTTTTTTCGAAAAACAGATGCTTAGCTCTGCAACTTAGATGTATTGGCAATACATGAGAGCCAAAAACTGGGGCTAGTCAAAGCTGAACATTAATCATCAGAGAGAGTGAGCAACAGAAAAATCTGTCCCACAAATCATAAAAGGCAGCCGTGTCTAAATACAGACATACATCCGTTTTTTAATGAGCAAAGCATATCCTCTATCCGCTCCGTTCTCTCTTTTCTCAAACAGTAGATGCATTTTCTCCCTCGCTGTCCCTGATTCCCTTCTTTGTTTCTTATTTCTCCTCCCTCGCTCGTTTCCCTCTTCCTGTCTGTAGCAGCAGAAATGAAAAATGCCACTACTTCATATCTTTGAGTATATCTTAAAAAAAAGGGGCTCCCAAGGCTCCCGTCCAAGTTGAAAGCAATTCTTTTGATATACTGCAGAACAATTTCATGCCCAATTCATTTATTCCCTCGGTACTTTAATTGTGAACTATTTCCAGATCCACTGTAAATTCCCTGCCATCTAATATGGTTAGAGTGGTGGTACCAATTCTTTTCAAAGTTTAGTGTCTGCAGTTAGAAACTTCGTGCTCTGTAAGTATTTTATTACGCACCCTTAATTACAGCCGTTCAATTTACAGTTTTTCTTACTGAGCAACTACTGAAAATATAAAATATTCATAGTTTTGGAAAACATTGGTCCCACATGAAATAATGAGCCACAGCTAGACTTCCATCCTTGTCAGTTTCTCACTCTTTGTTGAATTCAATAAACTGTACATGTATGCAGTGTTTTACCATTTCTTGTTTAATTAAGGTACTACAGACTTAAGGCTGTCAGATATGGAAACAAACACACAAGATTTCTCCTCCATCAAACCAATCCAAACCCCAGATCTGTCCCATCCCCCTTTCTCTCATCCTAACCCCATAACTGCCAGTTCACTCCACTCTAAGCTTATTATCCAATGATCCATCAGTGGAAGTCACAGGCTATGGCTTGTCCACCACAAACCACATCCGCCAGCAGAACAGAACCGCAATAAAACAAAGTCAGCGTCTATCTGCAGCGCTCGCTTCAACATGGAACAAGGCTGACTGTAAATAGAAATCAACTTTTGTTTTTATTGGGTTGAAGTACAATATAATTTTAGCTGTTTGGTACAAGACAGAGCAGGAAAATAAGCCTCTTAAAGCACTTTTTCTTTGACATTTTGAAATCAACTTTGGTTTGGCCACAGGCCTTTTTCACAGCAGACATCTGGACTTGGCATAGTAGGAGAAGCACAGGTGATACTATTGTAATAACATTAACGATAGATCTGTTATATTTAAGTGCCCCAGTAAGATGTGACAGTGGGACAGAGCATGCACAAAACCAGGACCATCACATCCATCACAGTATATTTACATGTATTTACTGTATATGCATACCCATCTACAACCTGTTCTCATTATCTATATACATTTACTACACTACTTCACAACCTGTTTAGATTACACTCTTATATTCTAATTATATATGCAACGTGTTCGGTCATGGGTGTGCATACATGTGCATCTGTCTGTCCACGGCTAATCTCACATATGCTTCATCGGCCTAGTATCTTTAGTGCTCATTTATGACTGTATGCTCAGGGACCTGTCATGGTTGAGATGATTTCACTTTTTGAAAAACACATTTTATTGACTGTTTTATACCGTCATTGACTGCTGACTCCTCACTACTCTTAGCCGGCCGGTAGGGGCCGCAAGTGATCAACAACTGCTTCAGTTTGGACTCGTTTCCGCTATGGATTACGAATTGTTCCTCTCTTGATTTGCACGCCAAGATAAGGCAATTATATGTACGTATAACTATCGCTTAGCAAATGACAAACTGAACCAAGTGCTGACTACAACAAAGCGTGTCTTCTCATGTCGGTAAGAGGAGAGCTAGTTAGCTGTTAGCAGCCAGTGGGAGTCTTACGGTGTGTTTGGCTAACAGAGCTAACAGCTAATGGAACTAAACACACAGCAGGACTGACAGTTTCTGTTCAGAGGAAGCATTAAACAGTCAACATGAAGCGTTACACAGTGAACTGCAGTTTAGCTGCACAGAGCCGGTGCAGACAGCTGCATGGAGTAAAATGAGGGCGAATCTGTTGCGTGAGACGTTGAGTGAAAAACACGTCTGATACGCTTGTGGTCTAGACAGGGTTCAATCGTGGTTTGTATTCATTCAATCAAACATTACAGCAGTGGTCGTTGCAGACACAACTGGCGAAGATATGCAATCTACTGATTGCAGTTTTCTAGTTAGACTTTGTTCCACTTACACATCTGTCAGAGGATTGTTTGGAGGGAGCCTGAGATCATTGCCAACGAGTGCTTTACTGTAATTTTTGTGAATTTGACAGTAAAGGCCTTAAACTTGAACATGACCCTCAAATTGAGATGCTGCTAAACAAAATTCCGCCATTAATGTTATTATTTACACCTGTGCTTTTCCTACTGTAACATGCCAAAATGTCTTATGTCAAAAGGGCAGATTACTTGAATCTGAATAAAAAAGGTACCAGTACTCTTACCTACCAGCCTGCATAGTATGCACATGCAACATTTGGGGGCATAAATTGTACTAAAGAATTATGAATTAAAGATAAAATGTACTAATTCAGAATACAAACAAGTAATTCTGGTAATTCATGTGCACAAATTATCAAACAAGACTAAAAGTCTACAGCCATGCTAGCAGTTCTGTGAGACTGAACTGAGCTTTGCTTTGAGCTAACATGCTCACAATGATCATGCTAACACACTCATCTTAAGCAGATATAATGTTTACCATGTTCACTATCTTAATTTAGTGAGTTAGCATGCTCACATTTGTAAATTATCACTAAACACAGTATAGAAAATCATTGGTCATGGTTATTTGGTCAAAAACTAGAGCATTGGACAAATTCAAACTTTGACCAGATGATGGCGAATGGTGAAAAGTCAGAAGATCTCAAAAGTCAAAATTTATCCTGAGGGGGACATGAATTTTAATTTTCATGTCAACCTATCCAAAAGACATTTCACTCAAAACCACAAATGTGAACCTCATTTATTGTCTGAGAACCATGAATGCTTGTACCAAATTTCAGACAGACCGAGCCATCCCTAGAGCCTAGAGCCAGACTATTTGTGGTTTGCAAAGAGCCCGAACTGAACTAGACCATTTACTGTACTGCACCCAGCTGCACATTTTTGCCAAATGCCTACATTTTTGCAGCTTCCTTGAGAATAGTCGCGAATAACCAGACCTACCTCCACAGCGCTGTGTCAGCATTGGTCCGTCTACACCCATTATCATTCTGTTATAGGCGGAAAAACTCTCTGGCTTGTTTGTATTTCTTGAAACCAATTACAATCGTCTTGGGCGGCACAAAGCACAGGATGCAGCGACGGTGTCCTTGCAAAATAGAGCAGCAAAGATAGCGGTAGGGGAGGAAATTGCGGCGTGAAATATGTCGTGGCCAATGGCAGTTATAAACCCGTAGTCTACATCCGGTGAGTCAGACTAGTTTGAGCATGACACAACCACTTACACCATGAGTACCCACATAGAAAAATGGCAATCCTGAGCAATAAGTAACGGTATTCACTGGACTAGATCTAACATACAGGTGACATCTGTCCATTATCCCCTTACCTCAACCTTAAACCAACCTGTCGCCTTCTGTGATGCTTAAGCTGCCAGTATGCTTTGTTGGATCTGTCGGATGGCTTCGTAAGCCCTCTATATACTCTCCCCACACCTTTTCAGATTATGGGGATCCAACCATTTCTGTAACTTTCCAAAACCAACTATCCAACATTCACACCCACTTCACGCCGTGGCTGGTAAGCTGTACAGAGGCGAGACTTCTCTCTCGGTTTTTATGTGAATAACCGAGTCCAACAATATGAATGTTTTCCAGGGGAGACTGTCAGAAAATATTTATTATGCTATATGTATATATCTCCCCCCTCTCTATGACAGCCGGCTTTTCAGGCTGTCTTCGAGTGTGGACGTTCACTATAAACACTTTGGATTTCCAACGTGGTCAGACAACACGACTTAGTTCTGTTCAATCTTAACCCGACCCTTAACCTCAACCCAATTCAAGCTCTAACTCCAACCACTCATCTGTGATGCCTAACCATTACCAAACATGAACATGAATTAAGCCCTAACCCCAACCACAGAAGGCAGCACAAAATCAGAATCAGCTTTCTACATGGCATACAAGGAATTTGACTTTGTTTTCCAGTGTCTCTCAGCGGTATTGTATGACGATAAACCAGGGGTCTCCAACTTTTTTTCCTCTAAAAGCTAATTTCACAAAATGAAAGTGTCCGAGAGCTACTCATAGCACCAAGTTGTACATCATCAACAGCAGATATAATTTCTGTCTTACTTTTATGGTCCTTTAATAACATTTCAGCAACCGCAGTCATCGCCTCTATTACAATCCCGCCATAGGTGAAGGGCTTTTTGTGTTTTGTTAGGATGTGCGCCTCCAAACAAAGCTTCTGTTGCTGCGTTGGCGTTCTTTGTCAGTTTGATAAAACAGACACTGATGTCTTTTAAGCGTTGTTTTCAGCTCCTTTACCTTCTCTGTTTATAGACTGCTACCAGCCGGAAAGTCCCATGAAAGGTTGTTGTGGACTTTGGTGAAGTGGCGCTTTGACGTTACATCTTTTACCGACTGACGTGCTTTCACCGTGAATGAGACGCACACAGTTGTCATTCACATTTGTGAAAACCAACCCTTTTACCCATTCCTCATGGTAACAGTATATTTTTTGCCTTTTAATGGCCTGGATATTTTGGTGTGTGCCTGCTAGTCTGCTAACATCGCCTTGTTACGGCGTCACTGATGTAACAAAACTTCAAAGCGAAGTAACTTGTTTAATTGACAGCTAATTTGCTGAGGCAAATAATCATTTTGTGTTAGAAACTCACATCTGTGAATTTGATTGGATAGGAATTTAAACAGGTTCACAAAGTGACTTTGTGTTATCAAAATTACATGTACATATTCTTTGAACCTTTAGCAAGCCACTCAGAAACGGGTAGACGGGTAGTGAGCTACGGGTAGCGAGCTACTTGTTGGAGACCCCTGTGTTAAACTATATACTGCGAGACAATATAAACTGGAGTGTCATAGATTTAACTATAACATTTATACAGACGTAGCTCTCCCTTTAATATTGCTAGTTGTTCAGGACATTGCGGTCAGGGTTGCAAATCAATAGGAAAGACTGCTTTAGACAATAATTGGAGTATTGCATACATTTTAATGGATTAGCCGTAAACAGGCACTCTCATCCAGTTATTTTATTAATAAATGGTATTTCATCAATACTACAGCAAGATATGATATATGGATATAACAATATAAATAAAATATACCATGATAGAGGACTTTATCCATATTGCCACTCCTAAAATCAACTAATAGCTTCACTGCTGTGTAACTCCAAAACTTCCGAGTGGCTTTTATGCATTGTGGTATTTAATCATATTAGTCTTTTTTATATTTGCCAAAGTAAGTGATTAGCTGATCGAAAGATGCAGCCTGGTTTCCCGTCTACAGCGAAGTACAGTATTCATCAGGATATTGGCATCATGTATATGCAGCACTGATGGATTTGTTTGCCAAAATGAGACTCGCAGAGAAAACGTCTTTGTCAAAACAGCGAGCATGCACAGGCACATTCAGTGTCCATGCAGACACTCAAAGCCTCTCAAATCAGAAAAGCCTGTTAAATCCACGCTTTGCAGGAATTGTACCATAATAGGACACCTCTTATCCCTGCTAAACAAGGACACACAGGTTTAGTGATTGAAGCGCACATGCACTGTATGTGCGATATTAAAGTTGAGAACTATCTTTCAGGTATTAATTAAAAGATAAACACAGCGGGGGTTTAACAAGAGGCTTAATTTCACTAACAGATGAATGTACACCTGTTCCTTCAGGATGTTGGGGGATGGATTAGTCTTTGATTAGACTCTATAGCTGATGGGGCAGAGCGAAGAGGGTCATTACATCAAGCTGCTTGAACTGCAAACCTCACCAGCTCCACAGCACTTACGTTTTAATACTCTGCAGCAGCTAAAAATAACATTTCAGGTGCAGCTTGTCTGCCACAAATATCTCCTTCTGTCCAAGAAGTCCAATCAATTTAATAACTAATAACTGTGCTATTGATGAAAATAATCTTACAGCTCAGTAGTTCTGCGGAAAGGTGGCAAGACAAATACCATGAACAGCATGCAGTGCTAATACAATTAGTCAATTAACCGTTATTCTGAAGACAACTATTTTAACATTGACTATGTTTACATGCAAAGTTTTTGCACATTAATATTCCACTATTATTCTGATATGACAATATTCTCAATTTGATATGGGTCATATTCCTTTTGGATATTCGGAATTATGCCATAGTCCAACTGTAGTATTTTACAATTAAGACATGTGGGATATGCTGATATTATTCAGGTTTCAGGAGCATTCTTTGGACATGTATACAGCGCATTCAGAATATGCGTCTCAATTGGGGTTTTTACCGCAGCTTGTGACACACAAGCTCTTGCCTGTTTATGGCCAGCTCTGTGCAAAACCAACTATCCATCATTTTGCAAGGCTGGGATAGAGATGCATGCCCAAAAGAAAAGCCCACATCTCTGGAAGTAGGAGAAACACTCATACTTTTAAACATAATGAAAAACAAGCATATCCACAGGTTTTTGGATACGTGGAGATATCACAATGCCAACCTTTTAAAGAAGGTGGTTGAAGGAATGAAAAAGGGATGCTGTGTACGCACGGTTCAACAAGTCCGCCACTAGTGGAAAACTTTTAAAGAATCATATTTTGACGTCTGCATGTAAAAGTAAAAATGAGTGGAATATTCATTTTCATCAGCCGTGTAAATAGCTTAGTAGGAATATTTTCTTTTTCAGAATAAGGGCTATAAATTGAATATTTTGTGCATGTAAACATAATCATTGACTCATCTTTTAGTGCGTTATAGCATTGTCTTTAGTAAAAAAGCCAAATCATTGCAGGTTCCAGCTGTGTTCTTTATTTTATGTTACCATAATTAGAAATTTCCTAGGTTTTGGTCAGACAAAATGAGCAATTTGAAGTCATCATCTTGAAATGGTGATGGGCTTTTTCCAACAATTATAGAAAAATATTAATCTATTAATCATAAAAATAACAGTAATTCAACACTAATAAAAGTAAGCAGTAGTGCAGCCTGTGTGGTGGTGTCACTGGATAAAAGCATGTCACAATACAACACACAGCGGAAATACTGATTGTATATTACTGTATTCATGATATACTCTAATATTGTTAGAAAGTTTACATCTCTGCAAATCACCTGTTAAATGTTTAGCATGCCCATGCTCCCACACCCTTATTACTTTATTATCTTAGAAATGGAAAAAATAGGAAACGATTGGTATTAAAATGAGTTGCCCCACACTGCACCATTTAATGCTTTCTAAATCATAACTCTTTAAAACAGCTAGTCCTTCCACTTCAAAAAACTGCAGCCATTATATTAAAGGGAGGTTATTTTCTAGAGGTGCCTGTACTTTTAGCAAAGCTATTCTTTAGAGATATAAGTGGTTCCTTATTGCAGGTAGGTTGCAGAACTTCAATTACTTTAAACATGATGTTTGCTGCCAGACACTTGAAGGAGGTTTCACAGCTCCCTTTTTATATCATGGCACAAAATTATTATTATTTCACTACTATAAGAATCTGTCACTCAAAACACATTTGTATGAGTTCATCAACATGAATTCACATGCATGTGTACTGAATCCAATTGGTTAACTCTAACACTACTTATCTTGATTGAAAAAAACAACAACAATAACCTGCAATTGAAAGAATAGTTCAGCTGTTTGGGGTACGCTTATTTTCTTTGAGTCTGAGTTAGATGAGAAGGTTAATCAGTCTCATTATCTGTGTTTAGAATTGGTTCAGCCTTTTTTAATACAAAGATTGGAAATGGGGGAAACTGTCTTTCTATAAAAATGACAAAAGACTTCCAACACCTACAAAGCTCACTAATTAACACGTTATATCTTGTTATAATCCCTGCACAAACAAACATTTCATAACAACATTTTTTTTGTTTTTTCATGGAGAGTTTTGCCACAACAACAGCTGGGCGCAACATCCCAAAGACTTGTCATCACAGTGAGGTTGCCAGGTTTGGCTTCATTTGCCAGTACAGAGACCAAAACCTGTGCTCACTGACTGTCGATGGCAACCAACAGCGTAGATATTACTTACTGGGTGGATGTTCGTCAAGAAATAGCTCTAGCATGTAACTCCCTAAAGCCACAAATGATCGTTTATACCTTTCTTTTTACATACAGGCCAAACAAATGAGCTATAATGTGCTAATTAGTGAGCTCTACAGGTGTTGGTGAGACTGTTTTTCAATTTTGGAAAGTGACAATCTAACCGTTTCCCCTACCTCAAATCTTCCAGGGAGAGGTGAAGTCCCGCCCCTTTCAGTGGACCATCGTGGGACCTTATTTCAGAAAAAACATGTACAGTAGTTAAAGGTGAGAGACAAATAATTTGTTAATACAGTTCAAATTGCACCATGAATCACACATGGGATGTTTGTCAGTTTAAAAGATAATTTTGCAAGTCAAGAGAGTCAGTTTGTTGTAAAACTGTTGAAGTATAAGACTATGAAAATACGTAATTAGAAAAACCACACACCCAAACATCGCATAAGTGACGTCTGTCTCTCTGAAGCTATGATGCCTGTGTGTTTCGTACTGGGATGTACTCACATGAGCGTGTCTCGCTCGTTCTTTTGCTTCCCGGCTGATAAAAAGACCAGGAGTCGCTGGATCAAACACATCAGGTAAGATAACATTTCATCTGGTCATAGCTAAGTTAGCCAGCTATGTGTTGGTGACGTATATTGTTCGAGATGAGAGATGTAGTTCACTGAGCGGTTTCACACAAAAATAAATGATACTACGACAAACCTACGACAAATTGCAACTTTTTTGATTTGCAAAATTATCTTTTAAAGGACAGAAATCAAAATATCTGTAGTTAGTAGCAGAGGTTAATGCGCAGTACAGATTCTGACAGACTTATATGTGATACTGTTTCCTGCTTAAACTGTTTGTCATCTGTTTTGTCCCATTTTTACACTCCAAATGACACATTAACACATTTGAATGAATATTCTCCTCTGCCTTTTGAGAAATGACACTTTCTTACAGACTGTAAACTTAATCCATTAGCACTCAGTGTATTATGACAGCCAGCATACATTTCTTTATTAATGCAGACGAGAATGGATTCCTTCCTTTTGCTTTACGACACTAATGCCTTCCTGTTGTGGCTCTGGATTTTCTGTATTACTTCCTGCATAATTTAACACCATCCTCTCAGTAGCCAATGATGCCTTTCCTGCATTTTAAGTAATTGTAAAGCTCAGCTGTAGATTACAACGGTAATGAGCTCGCACCAGAACGCTGTGTTGTTTTCACTCCAGTCCTAATCAGAACTCGACCCCTGCAAATGTGCGCCATCATTGCTGTGTTTACCGTTAAATGCTGATCATCCAATCAGCCCTGCTGTTGCAGCTTGTGTCCCGCTCCCCTTCTAACACCAGAGGTGGATGCACCCGGCAAATCAGCTCTGCACAAACAAGCCACAGCAATCAATAGCCAACACAAACATATAACGGCAGCGTTCTTCTGTAGCCTCTATCTATTGCTACTAAACACCGGGCAGCTAAATAACCTTTTAGCAGGCCCAGGCAGGCGAGACAGATGAGTTTCCTAAATGAGGCTTCTGCTGACGCTGGGCCTTAAATCAATGGTGGTGGCAGGCGTTGAAATGAAGCCCCTGAAGCATGTGCTCACAGTTTCCTTTGAGAGAGTTGGAAGCTATACCTCCCCGCACATATTAATATTTTATCGTTGGCGCACTCATTTATTTTTCTCTAATATTGTTGCTACGGGCAAAATTATGATCAAATCCAAAACAGGTTCTTCATGATCAATCATGTCTTTCTTTGACCTCCTGCGCCTGGTTTGAGAGACTGTGAATGATTTTTCTGTTGTTTTGCATCCCTTGAAATACAAACTTAATCAGTTTGTTTAATAGCACATACTAATATTTTTTATTGTTTGTTGGATGGTAGAACAGTTTCTAGTTTTCAAGGTACAGTGTGTAACATCTGGCGGATGCAGATTGCAACCTCTCCCATGTGCCAAGCGTTTAGAAGAACTACAGTGGCCGACGTGAAAACGCGAATGGCCCGATCTAGAGCTGTTATAAGTAAGTGAGCGAACAAGTGAGCTAGTGGAGCAGAAGACAGAGTTAGTTTAGCTCTGAGAATATCAAGTGAATGTACAGTGGAAGTTGCAGTTTGTGCAGAAATAAATGCTGCAGCTCCTCCAGACCAACAGAGGTTTCCTGTGTCTTGTTTCCCTGCTGCTGAGTAAAGTGGCGGGGGTTAACTCCGGAGCGAGTAACGTTATCGACTCCGGCCCAAGCAGGAAAGGTTTACACAGTGTTTGGTTTGTCCGTTCTGGGCTACTGTAGAAACATGGTGGCTTTCCCCAAACTGCATGTGATTATCATAAAGTGGGCATGTCTGTAAAGGGGAGACTCGTTGGTACCCATAGAACCCATTTTCATTCACATATCTTGAGGTCAGAGGTCAAGGGACCCCTTTGAAAATGGCCATGACAGTTTTTCCTCGCCAAAATTGATCGCAAGTTTGGAGCGTTATTTAACCTCCTTCGCGACAAGCTAATATGACATGTTTGGTACTAGTGGATTACTTCGGTCTTTCTAGTTTGCTATGATACTTATGATACAGTATCTTCACTCTAGCTTTAAAACTGAGCCCGCTACAACCTCAGAAAAATCGACTGTGTTAATGCATTAAAAAAAACTTGTGGTGTTAAAACAATTTTGCGTTAACGCGTTATCGCGTTAATTTTGACAGCACTAGAATATATATTATGGCACAAAAACGAGACAAATGAATAAATAATACAGATAGAAAGATGAGACAGACCCACAAAATGTATTACAAAGTTACAAAGGATATTTACATTAAAATATATTTCCGAAAATATATTTTTCCTCCACTTTAAAGCTCTTTCTATTGGTAATATGTTTCAGAATGAACACCTCCTGCCTCCATGTTTATGCCTCTCCCCATTTTCTTTCCAATTTTATCAGAGTTCTGAGATCAATCATAGCATCCATGAAGGACAATTATCCCTTTTATTCTTTCTATTCCACAATTCTTACTTTTGTTCTGATGAAAATCAAGCAAGGGTTAGTGTACCCCGTCGGTCCAAACTGTGGCTGTGAGAAAGTCCATAATAAAGAAATAAAATCAATTTACATATGCAGCATTCTGTGAAGTGTTTACGAACATATGTTTCTATAATTACTGCCCTTGTCAACAAATTATTTGTCGACAATTTGTTATCATTTGATGTTTTGCATGCTGAGATAGACAGAGGCCCTAACCTGCTATGTAAGGGCTTTTTATTGAGATGCAAATGTTGTCTCAGGGATTTTAGCTCCCAGTCAATGGTTCATTGTGTATCCCTGGCTTCCTGGTGCTCTGCAAATTTATGATGTTATTTGTGATTCAAAATAGATCCAGCAGGGTGCTGAGTGCATGCAGGCTTTTTGTGCATATTTGACCTCAAACTTTAGGAGGAATTTTGAGCTTTTCCTCACGTGGCAAATTTATTCAAAGTGGCAATTCTCTCAAGTGTAATTCATACACTCTGGTTAATGGCGAGTTATAAAATCTAATTTGGTATAAAGAAAATAATGGGCGATTTGAAAAATGATCATTAATACATTATGAAGAACTTTCCAAATAGAGGAAGTGATGGTGTGCTAATAATATGAAAGCAATTTCCTTTGACAGGTTGCAAATGACCTTGAGGTAATGATATCTGAGATGGATAGAGATGTATTTCTGCTTCTATCCATCCATCTAGGGTGCTGTCTTCTTCTCAGTCTTTCCAAAACCAAATATGGAAGAGCAGAAGTGTAAAAAATGGATTAAACAAAGTGTTTGTCTGCTCTAACATAAGTTGTGGACAACAGCATGTCTATTGTTACAAAATCCCTATAGTGATCTACCAAGTGTTACCTCCAAAACTAAGGAGCATTTTGTACTTTGAGGGGTTACAGGTTACTTTTAAAAAGCTCTGTTCACAATAGCACATCCATTATGTGGTATTTTCCCACTGAATTTTCCCTGCTGATTCTGGATATCACAGTTTGGGCTAACATTAGTGGTTATGTCCTGCTGTTTACACTCCATGCAACCACGACCAAACCCAGCGGATAGTCCTCATCCTAAAAGTTTATTTCTCTTAACTTAATATTATGTTTAAAAATGTGAACAATAAAGCATAAACCACCTTATGTCTTGCTTGTCCAATTATGTAATTTAAGCATCCATACAGGGTTACATGAGAATGAGACTGGGACCTGTTAGCTTTAGCTTCAGTCCTTTAGCCTAATGTCATGTGTGTGTCGCCACCAAGTATAGTGAATGGGAATGTGATGTCACAGATAGCAAGTCGTACACTTTGGGAGGATAAAGGGTAAAAGTGTCAAAAGAACTGCTGAACTAACACAAAACACTGCACAGTGAATAAGATTCAAAAGATGAAATGTAGTATATATAGTATAAAGTCAGACACAAAGGTAGGCTAACGTTATGGGTTTCATTTTGTAAGATACCAGTAGATTAATTATGCATGCAGGATTGGCCGACGTTTTGTAAGCATTCAGTCAGCATAACATTAGCTAGCTTGTCTTTGTCCAGATGATTGTGTAGTTGGCATTTGGCTTGTAGATCTTACTGTCATATACCTACCCATTTGTAGATTGGACATCGGCCTGCAAAGATTAACATATTTTGAACTGCTGACAGGTGTTCACTAACGCCAAAACACATCAGTGGCCGTAATGAGTGCCTAGCTGTAAAGGTCCTCCTAGTTCGTAAGGATCGATATCATTAATTAACTTCAGATTTGTAATATACCGCCACTTTGCCTCTGTCAGCTTCTCTTTATAGGCCTATGGGTATTTGTCTTTCACACTTACTTTATACATTTCTGATGAAGAACGAATGACAGATGAATAGACCGGGGATATTTAATGACAGCTACTGTAGCTCCATACGCTACCCTCCAAAAATGGTACTGCCGTCAGTTGTAAACATCAAAAAACAGAAACCAAAGGGGGGTGGGCCTGAGAATGCGGTCAGTTATATTTACAGTTCAGGTCTCTGGATCCTCGTTGAGGGCCGACTCAGAACACAAGATTAAAGTGAAACTTGAATAAACTGAAAGTCCAGAGGCATTTGCTCTGAATTAAGGGAGCATCGGCTCGACTTTCCCCTCAAGGCAGACGACAGTGTTGAAACAGTAGCAGCTCTTTTCATCACCAAACCTACAAGTCTCTCATCACTTTTAGGTGGCCTGACATCACCTGCTCTGGGAATATAACATCTTCTCTCTGTTTCTCTGTATGTTTTTCTGCGTCTGTGAGCACTGCAGCATCTAATGCAGTTTCACTCTGGTCGTAGAGTATTTAGCTCCATATTTTCCAAGTGGCTGGAAACATAATGGCCTGCACCTCAGCCACAGCAGCTAATACGCCATGCTCTTCATATAATGAATGCACATTTACCTCCATCTCTCTTCTCGCTCTCTCTGTCCCTTCTCTGCTCATTCTCTCATCTCTCGCTCTGTCTCCCAGACTCAATCCTGTAATGACGCCTCACTTCAGGATGAACACGCTGCCATTTTTCGTAATTAAAGCCGGATGTGATATTCATACAGCCTCCTGGTTGACATTTCTGAACACACACACACACTCACAAAGCCATTAGACGCAGCAGGAGGACTGAACCAGAGAGGGAACGAACACCATTAATAAATTCAGCCACTTTTCTTAGACTTCCAACTGCAAAACTTTGTGAGAGCAACAACTGAAACTGTGAACTAAGGTATTTATAGTAGGGCTATCAGTCGATTAAACATTTAATTGTTATTTATGATTATTCATAGTTAATCAAGATAATCGCAAATTAATCGCACATTTTTTATCTGTTCAAAATGTGCCTTAAAAGGAGATTTGTCAAGTATTTCATACTCTTATCAACATGGGAGTGGGCAAATATGCTGCTTTATGCAAATGTATGTATATATTTATTATTGGAAATCAATTAACAACACAAAGCAATGACAAATATAGTCCAGAAACCCTCACAGGTACTGCATTTAGCATAAGAAATATGCTCAGATCATAACATGGCAAACTGCAGCCCAACAGGCAACAACAGCTGTCAGTGTGTCAGTGTGCTGACTTGACTATGACTTGCCCCAAACTGCATGTGATTATCATTAAGTGGGCATGTCTGTAAAGGGGAGACTCGTGGGTACCAATAGAACCCATTTACATTCACATATCTTGAGGTCAGAGGTCAAGGGACCCCTTTGAAAATGGCCATGACAGTTTTTCTTCACCAACAATTAGCGCAATTTAAAGTTAAGGTATAGGCGGCCCGTCAGACTTTTAAGAGGTTAATTAAAAATCGCAAATTGCATTAATGCGATAAAGAAATTAGTGACATTAAAACAAATTTGTGTTAACGTGTTATCACGTAAACATTGACAGCCCTAATTTATAGCAAAGATTATATAATAAGATTTGAAACATGTTAATGCATCAACGTGCATATGTAAATACAGTATATTACATGGTAGGCTAAACTATTATCCAGAAAATACATTATATGACCAAAAGTATGTGGACATCCCTTTCCACATTACTGTTGTATATATTAATCTGGGGCTGTTTTTTATGGTTGGTCAAATCTTAATGCTATAGCAAACAGTCATACCTTAGACAATCATTTGTGGGGCTGCAACTAATGATTATTTTCATTATCAATTAATCTGCTGATTATTTTGGATAAATTTAATTGTTTGATATAGAAAATGTCAGAAAAAAAATGAGAAGTCACAAGTTCCCAAAGCCCAATGTGATGTCTTCAGATTGCTTGTTTGTGCAACCCATTTTCCAAAACCCAAAGATATTCAGTTTTCTATAATAATTCTATAATAATCTAAAATAATTGTCAGTTAACTCATGATACATGCAATACGCACCAAGCCAAGTAAAGAAATGCTTTCCTGAGTTTGTTGTGGAGGAACTTCACAAGCCTGACCTCAACCCCATCACACACACCTTTGGAATGAACTGGAACGCCAACTGCAGGCCGGGCCTCATCGCCCAACATCAGTGCCCAACCTCAGTAATGCTCTTCTGGCTGAATGGGAGCAAAGACCTGCAGTCAGGTTTCATAGAAAGCCTTCACAGAAGAGTGGAGGCTGTAGTAGAACTTTATCAATACCAAGCATGTAGGAGAACTATGGTGACCAACGCAAAAACGTGAATGGCCCTATCTAAAACAGCAGAACATAAAAATGATAAAATAGTGTTCTCAAAAATACTGAAGTATTGATACATATCGATGCTGAATATTTGAAACGGTTTCAGTACTCATTTTCAGCAGTATCGATACACATGTACCAGCTGCTCTCTCTTCTCTCTGACAGCGAGATGACACACAAATTGTTATTTATCTTTTGATAAAAAGCAAAAATGTCATGCCCTCAATGTTGTGTCAATTTTTCACTGTGGTATCAAAAATGGTATTGGATATCTATATTTTTCAAGGTATCCAAAATATCCTGCACGCACGCACAAATACAGTTAGCTTTAGAGTTCGTACTGTTTTTTATCTAAATCTAAATAACATGTTTTTTATATACTGAGGTGCAAAGCCATTTTGAGCTTTGTATACAAGTAGTAGAATTTTAAAATCAATTTTGGCGTGAAGCCAATGCAGAGATCTAAGAACAGGTGTAATGTGTTCATACTACTTAAGGCTGGCCCACACTAAAAGCTTTTTTTTTTTTATAAAAGAAATGTGAGAGACCCCACACATAATAATATGTTATGTTCAATTTAACAGTTTCGTTCCTATAGTATGTGGAGAGCAACTATGTGGTCGAACCAGCACACCAAACAATAACAGATTCATTCATGAACAACAAGAGTTCCGACTAAAAAAAACCGGAAATATCGCAAAATCTCTCGCAATCAAACGTGACTTTAGTGAAAACACACATGACGGGCAGGAAGAATTAGCGATGTTAGTTTTTGCACTACTTTGTACTAGAAAATTCACAAAGAAAAAAGAAAAGTAATAGATTAAGTCATGGAGACACGTTACATAAACACTTGTGTTGCTGCCACTGATCAACAATTTGACCCTCCATTTCTGTGGTCCATCTTACTTCTACTGTAGGCTTTGCGTTTTGCATTATCTCATGTATTATCCGCGGCCGTCATGCCGGCGTTTGTTGTCCTTCCGTTTTCAGTCAGCTTGGTTCCCAATTGGCTATCGTTGTTTCCCATGTGACTGCTTCATTTGCTGTCCTCGGGGTTAACATACCTCACACCACAGGAATATCTGGAAAGATAATCTTTAGAACCATCAAAAAATCTGGGTTTTGCTGACCATTGTCTGGAGGGGGGAATCGGGCCCAAAATCGTCTTGATTCTCGTATAGTGTGTGTCCGGCATTAGTAAGAAGTAAGTAAAAACACGTGCAGCCGCATTTTGAATTAACTGTAGTTGCTGGACTGCTGATTTTGGAAGGCTGGTGCATAGGCCATTACAGTAGTCTTGTCTGCTTGTTATAAATGCATGGATTAATTTCTCAGAATCTGATTTTGATAGAAAGCCCCTTAGTTTTTTTTAATGTTTTTTAGATGGTAGAAGGCTAATCTTGTGATTCACAACAGCTCCTTGTAACGCTGTAAAACTCCTCAGCTGTTTCAAGTAGGGAACACTTTTAAAGTCTGAGACTTCTTGTTCCTTGATGGATGAAGGACGTGGAAATCTATGTTCTGGCAGTTCCGAAGCCACATATTTAGTCTCTGCGGAGCTGTGTTAGTTTCTCTGAAAAACTTGCATATTAAACTTGATTTTCAAACATCTCTTAATGCTGTGGAGAAAGCTTGCCTGATAACTTCCTTGGGTAGACACATTTAGAATAAGGATTTAGTTTTAAAGTTGTTTAACTCAATGTTTTTCTGTTATTTTATCCCCATTGAAACAAAGATTTCATTATTCAACTGTTTCAACTAATAGAGGCAAGCTGTACTATGTTACTTAAATCAATTTACATTGATAAAGAAGTTCCGTGACATTGAAAAGAAAGCTCAGTCAAGGAGTTGTGGACAAAGAAGAAACGGCCTTCTACCTTTTTCTCTCCGTCAGCCTCTGTTAGTCTCAAAATGCTTTTACATTTCTGGTTCTTTTCAGCCACCCTGACATGTTTCTCCTCCTTGTTTTGAGGTTTAAATGCAAAATGATGGAGTGACAAAACACTGTCAATCAAAATGTGTTTCATGACCACTTGAGATTCTTGGCTGGTCTTGGAGTGTGAAAACATCTGAGGCTCTGAAGCCAAGGACTCATCGAGAGACTGAGCAGCGAACCTGACCTGACTGTGAATACGCCGCAAGACTCTCACTCTCAACTTAAGACTTTTTTTCCTGAGGATAAAACGTTGTTTAACAGCAAAGCTTCAGTCTTATTCCCGTTCCCTCTGAATCAATGCTAAGCTTGTGAATGCGGACAGCCTATTTGTCAAGTCTTTCAATTAGGAGTGTATAATGCCACTGTGTTCCATGCCAGGAATTTGGTTTTTGAGATGTATAAATACACAGGTAAACACTCTTATTTACCTCTGTGTTCTCAAACATAATCACCAGGCTTTGCTCCATGCTCTGTGCCCTGCATGAAATTAGCTTGCTATTGATTCCTTAAACATCTCCCCGCAGGTGTCAGCATCGCAGGGCTCTAATTGGCTAAACCGCAGTTTTAGATTCAAGAAACGTGACAGTTTTACTCTTAACGGTCGCTGCAGCAGAGAAGCAGATTGCAGAGGAACCATGCGATGACGTTATATCAGATCTTTCTTGTTTGTAATCATATTTCACATCTCTGCCGGTGACTTTACGGGCTGAAATATGGAGGCCTTGATGTGACATTTGGTGACATTTAGCACTGGAATGTGAATGACTGAGTCTTAACATGAAAGGTCACGCCATGCGAGAGTGTGTCCCACTAGATCTGGCTTATGTTTACACTTCTGTTTGTGCACTGAATGTAAGCAACATTGGATTATTTTGGATCCCTCCTGCTATGTTTGATTGATTTTTGCCCTTGGAGTAGTTTTGTTGTTTTTAAGAGTTGATTCCGTCCCCATAGTTTCCAAATGATTTCCTAGAAAGAAACTGATATTAGGACGATTCCTGGAAAGGACTACTTTGTAATTTAGTACTAATTATAAGCAACACATTAAAGGTCTTACTGATAACATGTTTACAGGTATAGATATCTGGTTGTTTGGTTCCCACTTCTAAGAAGCATGCAAGCCAATAGTATAACAACGTTAGCATGATGTATCTCTGTGCCGTCAGCGATGAAGTTGTCAGTTAGTGTGGAACAAAACATAAATGGCTGAGTTTGACGGTATGCGCCCGGCTTCACTCCGGTACCAATCCCAAGTGCTCAGCAATAAAAGGAGGCTTCCTCTGCCATGCCTGGCTGCACTGACACTTGTGTCTCCATCAGGCTGCAGAATCCCTGAATTGGTAACAAGTGACAACTGACGTTAGCACATATTAGCTGTCTAAGCTTAATCATCCGGACAACAATAACCCGTAAAATTACAATTTGGCATATTTACACAAAACCAACAACAACTACCAACAGCCATGACTGTCTGAGTCTCACTCCACACTACCATAAAATATGCAGGCTGACTGACGAGGGTTGACTAACTCTGGAACAAGTAATGTTATTGACTCTGGCCTAAGCAGTAAAAGTTAACACTACTGTAGAAACATGGCGGCTGGCTCTGTGAAGAGAACCCGCTCCCTATGTAGATATGAACAGCTCATTCTAAGGCAACGAAAATACAACGATTCTTATTATCAGGTGATTTCACACTAAAGAAAACATACTCATTGATATCATATTTCATTTCTGCCAATAGATCCCCCTAAATGCTACACATTGTTCCTTTAAGTATTTGTTCAAGAATCAACATCCTCTGGTTTCAGCTTTTCAAATTGAAAATGTCTTCATCTTATGTGATGATAAACTGAGTATTTTTAGGTTTGGGATTTGAAGAGGAGATGGGATGACATTAAGATGGATATTTTCATTTTAGATCAAATAATGAATCAGCTAATCATATAAACAATCTGCAGATTAATTGATAATTAAAATAATTGTTAATTGCAGTCATAGATTAGATTTGTGTGATTACTGAATGGAGCTAGTTAAATTAGAGCACTGAAGTCGTTCTTGCATTAGCTGATGCTTCATTCACAATCACTCGTTCATTTATCAGCCGCTTGGCTACCAGCTGATTAATAACATGCAATCATATTCATGCAGGTGTACACGGCAACTTTTATAACCTGACATCTCTTACTGATTCTACTGATGCCTTAACATGGTGTTTGCTGCACGTTTTTGGTATTGTTGACTTCATTAAGATTAATGTTTGTGTATGTGTTTATTAAAGAGGTTATCAAATCTAGCTGTGTAACCATTTATTATAAACATTCAGTTCCTTGATGTTAATTGTCTCTGAATAAATTTAAATTTAAACAGTGATAGTAAAGTAAATGTTTCCTCCTTTCCAGTATTTTCTCCTCCATCTATTCCAGTCGCAGGTTCTGCAACATCGCTGCTCGAGGTTCGGGCCACAGTGGCTTCTAATTGGACAGGGACCGAGTGGACACTTGTGATGTGATGGCAATGACAAGAGGAGCAGCGTTCAGAGCCATGCAGCCTGTGGGAGCTCTCGCCACATCTTCTGACAGAATCGATGTGTGCTGCTGGGCCCGTCGAGGCCACAGGGAGTCTAGTACAGCATAACTAATTACTGTTCGTTTTAAAAGTTCATTTGCTGCTGGTTTACTCTTGGTGGGTTTTTTTTATGTCTTTCTTTCCCGCATTTCAGTGAAGGAGTCGCTATTATTTTTGAAGTGTTTCATTAAGTGTTGGCAATCAGAGAGCTTCATACAGCTCAAATCACTGACTTGATGTGATTCAAAGAGGGATTTCAGGGCAAATGACAGACAATAACTGGCTGTTATACTGCCGGTTAAATAAAAAAACATTTTCACAAGATATTCAGGAAGCAAGAGAAGTTACGTTGAGGTGTTATTTGGGAATTCATTATTTAAATACTGAAATTACCATATTTTTATTGATTGAAATTATTCCTCGGGCTCCGAGTGACAACATAAAGTATAAATCATCATAACATGTCGATGTTTTAGTATTCAAATATGACAACATTTAACATATTGTTTCAGTGACAACAAAACAACAGCTCAGTCATGTCAGGGCCTTTGCTCTCACATCACCTCCAGACTGACAGCGTCCAGACGCAGCACCACCTGCCGTATTGTTTACTGCCTGACAAGAGCCTCGACACCACCGTGATAAGATGCTCACACACAAATCACACACACACAGCCTTCCTCTTATTGGAAATCCGGAGGTGAAGCCTTCAAGCTGGGCTGCACAGCTCTGAGCTGACGCGAGGAGACAGGCTCTTGTAGGTAACTGAGGGGGAGTCGACCGGCTCGGTCTGCGGGGAATCTACAGCAGGAGCTCTCGGGCAAGTAGAGGGCTCAATGCAGCGCTCTCCTCCAGCAGGGCGGCTGATAGATTGCAGCATGCACAGACAAGACATAAGCCAGAGGTGGTCACAGGATGCTAAATATAGCAATGACTCGACAAAATGACCCGGCTTTAAGAGGACTTCCTTGCAAGTAGTATTAGAAGTTTCTATATAAAGTATATGTATTATTTCCCTTAAACAACGCTTAGTAATAATAATATTCTTTATTTCAATTTAAACTCAGGTCTGTTTGCCCGGTTCAGGCTGGTCTCATACACTCTTCGTAGCCATACTTATGAAAAGTAATGCACTATAATTTCTGTATATCCCACAAAATCAATTTGTGTCTAATTAACATAATCGTGAACCAGGAAATATGAATAACGGCGAATGCCATGTAGGGCGGCGGTCGGGGTTGATGGGTGGATCAAAACACACTGGACTTTCGCCCAGGAGACCGGTGTTTGTATCCCGTGTGAAACAAAAAAGTCAACGTTGATTTATTTGTCATGTAACTTCCGTGCTTAAGTAACGCCACTTCCGATAGTTATTTTAAGCCAAACAACGATCTTTTCCTAAGCTTAACTAAGTAGTTCTATTGCGTAAACCTAAGGAAGTTGTTTCCTGTGAAGACCGAAGTTTATTTTGAAAATACTGTATGCATGTAATGAGCGGAAATTGACACGTGTTGCTGGACAGTCGTATGAAAATGAACAAAAAAGGAGGAATAACTTTTTCCTAAGATCATAAGAACCGTTTTATGAGAATACGTTGCCCGGTTAGTACTGTTTGTTTGGGCTGGTGTGAAAGCTGTCAATCAAACCCGTTGCGGGCCAAACAACTGAACTCAGGTTCGGTGGTGTGAAAGCAAATGAACAAACCACCGGATTTTATGGCAGCAGATATGTGATTTTAGCATGATTTCAAAAGCTAAACTACTAATAAATCCATCTGCTGATCATGAAATCTGTTCAGGAAGTGATCTTATTGATCTGTACACTATTTAAGGCCATGTATATTAGCACGTCAGCACAGGTATTTTCCCTGATTAATAGTTCAAAAGCTGTTAAAACTGCTGGGCTTGTATCCGACTCCGTGTACTTTGTCAGTTCATTAACTCCATTAAAAAATGTGTGACAGCGATCACACAGTAATACGCCTGATGCACGTGTCTGTGCGCTCTACCATTATTAATAACATGCGGTCAAGTTGCAGTCTAATAATACTAAGTATGGTTATAATCTGTTATTAATCAAAGAACATAAATGTACACACCACAAGCATTAAAATGCTGCATAAACTTCTGTCAGTCACAGATATTTGATTTCCCCACGAGGGTCCTGATGATGACAATCACCAAAACTGTCCAATCAAGGAGTTCCCTGTCAGTCTGTATAACTTCATGTTTACTCCTCTTGGTTTGTTTGTAAAAAGTCAGCTTGAACAGGAACCAGACCAGAACTAAAATGCAACAAATGTGCCATTTTTTCCCTTTGGTCTGGAACAAATGAACCGATCGACAGGTGTGAAAGCACCCTGAATGTTTTAATGGTGGTTTGAGACCAAACACGAGGAGCAAAAAGTTAATGAAAAGTAGTGCACAGAATAAAAAGCAGTTTACAAGGACGCTATGGACAACATCAGAATGTAAACCACCAGAATATTAATCTAACCTTGCATCCCAACCCTCTCTGATATTTTCTGCCATGGTTGACATTTTTTACTTAAATCCTGGTAGGATCGGAGAGCACAACACATACAGTAAGTCTGTAAATTCAGAGATGTGATTTTTCATTCCCTTCTCCTCTATAGTAATATTGTCACTGGAATAAGATTTGCTTCTCGCCAAGGCCTCCATCCTATTCCAAGTGCAGTGTGGAGATCAGCTCTTTTAGGGTCAAAGTTTAATTTAATTTAACTTTTATCGTAAAACCTGGCAGAAAATCATTGTGAGAGAGCACAGCAGCTCTCGACATCGAGAATAACGGCCTTGCTCTGTGCAAAGTCAAACGTATACGTTTGGAGTAAGATTATGACTGGTCTGCACTGAGACAAATACAGAACAAATCAGCTCAAGTGTACAACTGGGATGCAGTAGAACTAATATACATTATTCAAAACATGACTATCTCATCAGCATAAAAACCAAACTGTGGCAGGATCAGTAAAATGCATCAATCGGCCTAATCCAGTTACCATTCATTTTCTTTATTTTTGCCCAAATTACACCGTCATGTCAGAGAAATCTTAAAGTCCTAAGTGAAAAACAAATAGTCTCCTAAACCAACACATTCTCACTCCCAACTCGTCAAATACCGCCGTTTGGTCAGTACGCCTCGACATTGGAGATCGACGCACGGGGTATTCCTCTTGCGTTAATTTTGGACGGACCAGGGATGGAGTGTCAATATACGCTTGTTACATCCTTTCAAAATAAATGTTTTCACAGTAAGTTAGGTTTAGACAACACAACCATTTAGGTAGGGTTAGGAAACGGTCATGGTTGACATTAACTTAATTGACGTATGACTCATGTGACTACCGAGTGACTAACCGCTCACGTGACTCACAGGACTACGTGACAAAATAAGTCACCGGTTACTTTTAGTTTCACGCAGGACACAAACAGTGGTCTCCTGGGCGAAAGTCCTGTATTTGCTGTGACCTATCCACCTACCCACCCGCCTACCCTCTTAATACTGCGCCACGAACTCTGAGTGTCAAGTAACGCCTCGGTGGGTTTACATTGGTGTTAGTTGAAAGCCCAGTTCGCCGCTTACAGTCGTTAAAGGGCGCCTTCTTGCGTTGGTATCTGATGCCACGGGGCACTTACCAAAAAGCGGTATTTAACGAGTTGGGAGTGAGAGCGGGTTGCGTAAAGAGTGAAGGCTTTGCAAACAATTGCTAAACCTCCAGCGACAAAAGAAGAAGAAATTTAATTCCGAGTATTGTACAGTTTACCAAGATTTCACAATTTGTGAATTTATCAAAGTTTCAAAAGGTTACTCAAGGGTAACATTTTTGGTATATTTGTATAGAACCAGTAATTCATTACTCCTAAAACTGGTGTCACCACTTGTAATTGGGATTAAATTTACCAAACAAAATGGCACAACACCACCGCTCACACCTCTTCGGCTGGAAACAGACGATCAAACACAGTGTGAGGGTTGAATAAAATGTTAAGGGCATATCATTTCAAAGATGGATATTAAAATGTTCCTTTGGAATCCAAAATAATCATTACTTTGGGGCTTGGATTGCAATCAAGCATATTTAATATTTCACGCTTAAACTGAGGCATGGCATTAACAAAATCACTTAATTCATTTATTCGGTTATCAGTTAATTCATTCGTGGCAAGGATGTATAAATTTTCTAGCTTTATTTTCAGTTATGCCGTCTGAATTGCAAGTGGCTCATGTGCTATACAACTGGATAAAACACATAATGTCTTTTGGTGCTCTTTGATGCCCCGAGTTCATTTATTTCCTGGGTGAGAGGATGTGTGTGTGTGTGTGTGTGTGTGTGTGTGTGTGTGTGTGTGTGTGTGTGTGTGTGTGTGTGTGTGTGTGTGTGTGTGTGTGTGTGTGTGTGTGCGCGTGTGTGTGTGTGTGTGTGTGTGTGTGATCCTCGGAGTTTCCTCACAGAAGTCTCTATTTAAGAGCGGCAGGGAAACGGTTAATCTCAGGTGGGCTGGGTCCGCTGTGGTTTCTGCTTAATTAATGTCGTGCCATCTGACTGTCTCCAGAGGAGGTAGACCACCAGCTGCTCAGGCTTTGATCTCACCTGTCTGTCTGTCAGTCTGTCTATGAATAAGTGTGTGTGTGTGTGTGTGTGTGTGTGTGTGTGTGTGTGTGTGTGTGTGTGTGTGCATGTATGTATGTATGTAAGCATGTCAGTCCTCACGTCCTCATTGCCAAGCTGCTTGAATGGAGTGACATCATCACTTCAATAAGAGAGCAGCAGTTCTGTGTTGCTTTGCTATGAAAACATTATTAGTGTATTTAAATTCTTAAAAGTTCTCTATGCAATATTCAAAGCATTAATACACAGTAGCAGCAAACAACTATTTGCTTTGTAAAGATATAGAAGAGTAATGTCTACCTGAGCAGAGAACGAAGTCTGTCTCCCTCTGTGTGTGTTGTAAATCAGAGCTTCTCCTTGCGTTGTTGACATAGCCGGGCCGGCCGGGCAGAGCCGGACTAAATAGATAGATTACACTACGCTATTATTCGATTTGATTTTATCGCAACAAACAACAACAAATAATACTACTACAGAAAATGAGATTCAATGAGATTGAATGGGCTAAATGTTCAGCGTTACATAACAAAACAATTAATTCCATGAATTTAGAATGAACAAAATAATGAAATATGTTTGATACCTTTATTGTCATATTAGTGTCTCCCTCTTTCATCCATTTTCAGAGTCAGTTAATGCACAGCCTCATTAGCCTCATCATTGATCTCCCTCCTCACTGCAGCCGAGGCCGGAGGACTGTCTGCTGTCACTGCTGGCGCTGACGTGTGTCCCCTTTAAAAGTCAAGGTGAAGCGTCAGTGTCTTGTGTGGGAGGAGAACGAGCAGCAGATCACGAAGCCTGCAATCTGCCTTCAACAGCAGAGGTAAAGCACGCACGGCTCTCACTTCAATCCCGCCTCCCCTGAGAAAGCTTAAGGAGGAAGATTTACCCATCAGTTGGAGAAGAAAAGAGCAGATCAAAGTTTGTCATTGAGAACAGTAGAAGTCACTCTGTCCCGTTTTTTAAAAATTCCTTTCACCACTTGCTGCATCTTAATTTCAAAATGACACTTATTTAACCTGTAGATTATGATGTAAACAGGATTGTGTTTCAGTTTAACTTTCCGCAATATTATAATGCATCATCTCTTGAATAAATTATTTTCTTTTTGATTGTGTAAAAATGATGATGATTCAGCCAGCAGAGAGTGAGTTAATGTCAGAAACTTAAATAATACCAGTTATCGTGATCACTCATAGAAATGCTGTTTATATCCTGTTGTTCTCACCAGCAAACTAATTTACAGTTATGACACCTGTCAAGATTTTATGAGTTAGTTATTGACTGATTTGTTTCGGTATCATGCACAGCCGGCCAGCCCACATATAGTAGGCTTACCTCACATTGTTTTTAACGATTATATTCCTTAAGAAGCTCAAACTAGTGTTTTACTACAATTTACAGATATAAATTGTATCAGATACCGTAAAATCTTTCTCAAGCAGAAGTCATCTTTCATGATCATCCTACCAAGAAAAATATTCAAAGATATTCAGAGGTAGATGTGCTGTAAACTGCACATTTGTATTATCTTTGGGGCATTTTATGCATTCATTAAAGAGTAAAGAGGTAACAGCAAATGAAGGGAAAGAGAGATGGGGAATGACATAACAAAGGTCCCCGTTCGGACAGTCAGTAACTTAAACCTCTAGCCCACCAAACTGCATGTTTTTACCACATCAATTTAAGAGACAAAACAAAACACAAACTGTGTCACACTTAATCTGATTTATACCAAATATCAACAAAAACAAAACATTAAAATACATGTTCTACTTATCCAATATTATCCATTATAGTCTGTTATAATAAATGAATTATAAAGCACTTACAAATAATAGACTGTTGAGATTCACGACAGGTTAACAATCACTTCAAGAACCGTATTCCAACAGAAACATAAATGTAGGAACACAGTGTCCTAGTGAACAAGCCTTCAACAGATCACCATAATGATTTCCCATAATGAAACTGATTTGATAAATTGAATGAATTCATTTAATATGAATGAATATCAGTGGAATCTCTTTTTATAGATTCTGGGACAAACCCAGTATTTTAAAGTAGAGACAAAGACAGATTGTGCTCCAGAAGTAATGAGGGGTTCTTGTAGAAAATCTCACTTTGTGTCCTCAGGATGCATTTTACATTTGATTCTGTATTTTTTTTATAATGTTACAGAGAGATGTTTAGCCCCGGAGCTGTGTTGTTTTTGTTTTGATGGATGTGACAACATTCAATAACTAAAAAAAAAAAAAATGAAACTGGTGCCACATTCATTATGGTGACCAGGTTGGACCAGTTGAGACCACAGTAGACTAAATTAGGGGATTAGACGGGGACGTTAGATCAGGTGAGACCAAGTTACAATAAATTAAAACCAGATTATAACATACTCGACCAGTTTAAATTAGATTAGACCAGGTTAGACCAGACTAGAATTACTCTGGACCACAGAGAGCAGATTAGGCCAGGTTACACCAGGTAAAACCAGGTTAGACTAGATTAGACTACTTAAAACTATATTATACTGTATATAGCTAGACCAGATTGAAAGAGACCAGTTTAAACCAGTTAAAACCACGTTACAGATTAGACCAGATAATAATTATTCTCAATTATTCTAGAGAAAGTTTGACTATGTTCTACCAGGTTATACAAAACACAATAATCTGCTGTTCACTTACCGGAGAGGCTGCTCCAGGTGCGGTTGAGGTCTCTTAGCTCCTGTTTCTCAGCTATGGCCCTTTTAATCTCCCCCCGGACCCGATTCAGCTCTTTGGAGCGCCGCAGGTTCTCCTGCTCGGCCGAATGGAGGCGATTCCTCAACGCCAGGAACTCCCTCTGGTCGATATCCACCACATCTCCTGCAGAGGGACAAGGTTATCAAGGGTTTACTTCAGTGTTTGGATGCAGTTTTAGGTCTAGTTTCAGAATAAGTAACACAAACACCAAAACTGTTTCCAATGGAAAAGAGCAAGTGTTCCAAAACTTAAATACAGTAAACAAAAACACATACTGGCGTCTAAAAATAAAAAACTTCCTATTCAAGACATCAAAAAGCCAAAAAAAGCCCTTCTTTTTCAACACAAAAGTTCACATCTTTTACAACCATTTGATGAAAAGCAAAACTGAAATTAAAATGAACCAGGCTAGACCAATTAAAACCAGATTAAAACCAGTTAAAACCAGTTAAAACCTGGTTTAACCTGCAGATATCTACTAAGAAGTATTGTGTGTGTATCAAAGCCTGATTTATCTTATTCCTCTCTGCCATAGAGCTCCATTGTTGTCCTAAAACTATTAAAAACACATCAATGAGCCACACTATTGCACTGGGTGACATGTTCCTTTATTACCATGGACACACACCGTTATTTATTTTGACTCAATCCCACATACACCGTCCTGCTGCCTCAAATACTCCCTAGAGAACCAAAGGTGAATTAATCTGCCGCTGAAAATAGTCCCCAACAAATGCACTATTTCCTCCTGTTTGTTTAATAAAAAACTACAGTGACCAGCTGTTTTAGGAAAATCACTGAGCAAAATGAAACTATATATTTACTAATATATAATTTGGCTAGTGAAACAAATATTATTTTCAGACTGCACCAGTCTCCTGAGATTATTGGTGGATAAATCGCCTGGTTTTTCAATTGAAACATAAAGATGGTGGAGAGCACTAGTGCAGCAGCTTCTTTGCTCACTATCAATGGGGTCAGTTATAATAACAGTTATTACCCACAAGCTGTCAGCCGCATTGACAGCTGTACTATCATCTGACCCATTTACATTGGCACTATAGATTCAAGTGCGCTTTGCAAACATAAACATTTTGGATAAATGTCTTTTAAAAAGGTAACTACGTCTGCGCTGTGTGGCCGTTTGGTAGCCGAGTGCAGTTCATAGATGTGAATGAATGAAAGGCGCTGGTATTTACTAAATTTCTAATTAATATCAATGAGATTAAAATATAATATTTCCTAAAATCTTGAATGGAGGTGAAATTTGTAAAACCATGTTTCTGAATTTCTAGAATTATAGAAATCATCTCATTGAGACCAAATAAAAATGTTTTGAGTGAAACATCAGCCTTGTATTCTGCGAAATCTGAACTCCCATTTAAGCTCTTAAAACCTTGTAAGAATGACTATAAAACTAAGAAAACATGAAAATAACAGAACGTACTGTAAGATGAGTGAGTGTTGTTCAGGCAGCTCAACACAGTTCACTCACTGACAGTATTTGATCCAAACTTCTGTTTCATTGGTTTTGAAAACGAAGCTAAATGATCTTAAGTGAACACATGCTGCTCATTTTCTGCAAGCTTTGAAACATTTAGTAACCAGACTTCTGTCACTTTGGTTGTTGATTCAATAAGTCTGTTTTGTTTTGTTTTTACTTTGAATGTTACTTTTATAATCTTTTTCATCATGTATAAAAAATTATAAGAAATTGTCTCAAGACTGGTCGTAAACCTGACTAAAGGGAAAGAAAACTTGCAGTAAAAAGTAGGACATGAGCTTTGTGTATAGAGACTAAATTTGCATGGAAGTCTGGACATTTGTATTCAGACTTGAGCCCATTCAGACATGATGTATTTCTCTTGGGGAGGTGTAGTTATTTCAGCATTACTTGCACTGGTCAGTGATTTTAATCTCGTCCGCAGCTCATATGTCTGATTTTATCACCCTCCACCGCAGTAACGATTACAGCCCCAACTACCTGCAGTTTTTTGAGAGACACTTTGCATTTTAAAAGCATTTTAAAAGTAATTTTTTATACATACCGGTAGATGTGTTTATTGTAACTGAGTTTCATCAGCTCAGCTCACAGTGAGACAACAGAAGTAGTAAAGAAGGATGTTACTGACCTGAAAGATCAACTCATTATCAGTCAACTCACACAATGAGGGAAAAAGTCTGAATAAACTCATGTTCCAGGTGATTGTCTCTCTGCTGGCCCACCTTTATGCAGTGAGCTTCATATATTCAACACAGACACTAGTTATTCACATTCAGAAAGAAAATGTGTTTAAGTAGTGTGAAACTGTCTGTTAATAATTAAATGACAGCTAAATAATTACCGGCACATAATGATAATATTAAATACAATCATAAAGACTTTGGCTGTCTGTAGTAGACTTTGGCTGTCTGTAGAAGACTTTGGCCGTCTGTAGTAGACTTCAGCATCTGTAGAAGACTTTGGCTATCTGTAGCAGACTTTGGCTGTCTGTAGAAGACTTCAGCATCTGTAGAAGACTTTGGCTGTCTGTAGCAGACTTTGGCTGTCTGTAGAAGACTTTGGCCATCTGTAGTAGACTTCAGCATCTGTAGAAGACTTTGGCTATCTGTAGCAGACTTTGGCTGTCTGTAGAAGACTTTGGCTGTCTGTAGCAGACTTTGGCTGTCTGTAGCAGACTTTGGCTGTCTGTAGCAGACTTTGGCCGTCTGTAGTAGACTTCAGCATCTGTAGAAGACTTTGGCTGTCTGTAGCAGACTTTGGCTGTCTGTAGAAGACTTTGGCTGTCTGTAGAAGACTTTGGCTGTCTGTAGCAGACTTTGGCTGTCTGTAGAAGACTTTAGGGTCTGTAGAAGACTTTGGAAAATGTTCATAACCTACAATTTAATCCATTAACAAGTGAGTTTGCATAATATATAAATTGATTGAATTATTGACAAGTAAATAAAAAGTTTAAATTAAAGGAATCTGTCTTTTTTTCTGATATAGTATGTCATATACAGTACAGTAAATAAGTTAGTAAAATCCTCTAAAAGTAAGTACAAGGAAGTAATGATTATTATCCATTATCAATCTACTGGTTTTGAGTAACTAATGAGTCAGTTATCCGAATTGTTGTTGGATTTATTTCTGTCAATCAAACACAACTAACAATAGAAATGTCAAAAATAGGATTCTGCAATATCCACATGGTTTTCATACGTCATCATTATAGAAATAGTTACAAACTGAAGTGTTCTGTAAAAGTAATATTGAACTGATCTCAAGTAGGCAAATCAATCTGTAATAACACAGCAAAGAAGAAAATGAACCTGAGGATTGTAACTGCAAGTGCTGCATATCAACAGGGTGCTGTTTGAGAACTATAATACATACTATATTATTGGTATTGTCCAGTGGGCTTTGAATGGTCTTGAAAATCAGCAAGTGGAAAACAAATCATGTTCTGCCTCTCAGCTCAGTACTGAGGCTCACGGGTGTCTGGTTTTATTGGTCCTGAATCAATCTGATGTAGCAGGAATGACCTTGACTTCACAGCCTCATGGTGCACTGCAGATCCTCACCAAGGCCAGTTTACATGGTGTGGGCGTGAGCATGGGGAAACAAGATATTGGACAACAACTGCCCCTCTTGTAGGTTAACACCCCCTCATCACTACATCTGCCCCTTCATTAATTTCCTCTCTCTTGTGACTTCTTTTCGTCAGCAACGTCCTCTCAGGACTTTTCTGCTGTCAACATTGTTTAAAACAATTAAATTTTAATCACACCAATACAGCCTCATAATTGCAGTATGATTGCAAATCACTTACCGCTATTGTTAGACAGTCATTGATGACTATGTGAAGGTATGAGCTGCTGGGGAGAGTGACAAATGACAGGACTAATGACACTACAGGCTGACTGCAGATTAGCTGCGGCCTTATAAGGTCAGGAGGAACTGCAGCAAACTGACGTGACTCACACACACACACTCTCACACACACTCTCACACACACACACATTGACTACTGCAAATATCCACAGTGGTAATAGACAGATGTATCCTATTTGTACTTGTACACAAGCATGCATTTTGCACATGTGCACGCGGGTGTTTTATTGTATGTTTCTGAGCTCTTCATGGCACTACTGTGTGACCCACAGCTGGCCTGAGCACAATGACTGGACCCAGTACACTGACAGGGGGATAAGTAATAGCTCCTCTATGGCCGCCAGCTATACAATAATCCCTGCTATTGCCTCCACTGATTTATTGAAAGACAACGACCTTTGCTTCCACTGAGGCCGCCGCCTGGCCCGGCTCCCAATGCTTGGATTGTTTTCTATTTTAGAGCCACATATTGCCATGGGGAGACACTGCGGCCTTGAGCTGGAGCCCCTGTCAGTTCTAAAAATGCGGCTGTTTGCTGTTAATAAAGTGGTCGCAATATATTACACGGCACCTTTGCATTGCTGAGTCTTTAATTTAAATTATGTCAAAACATTTCATGAATTACAACAGTGTAAAGTTATTTACGACACACAACCCCTATAAAAGACACTAATATAAGACAATGGTATTCCATCAATTTTACTGTTAGGTGGATTTCTTTTGATTGATGGATAATGTTTTAATTAAAATATGTTTCAATTAGCCGAGTTGATGGAGTAGAGATATGGTGCTGTGGTAAATCACACAGACGGTGAAATGGACTATTCTACTAAATCACCTCCCAGTCATATTTTCCATCTCAGAGTGTTTGTTAATTTATATTCCATTTCAATTTGTCCGGACAAAATGCTTTATGGAAAGGCAAATATTTCCACCTGAGCCAAAAGTTGCTCCCTGTACCAAGTCCTTCATCAATCGCTTCACGGTGGGTGAAAGTGCTGCCAGGAGCAACCATGCTGATACAATAATGTGGATTCAAGCAGACCTTGGTACTGATACAGCAAACAAGAGGCCGGTGTTGAAATACAAAATAATGAAAAACGGAAATGTGGAAAAACAGAGTTTAACTGGCCTAGTCGGTGTGATTTCTGCTCTATTATCTTCTAAATTAATGAGATGTCGCCTACGAGATGAGGTTAAAAGGACACTGGTAAAAAAAATTCAAGAATATTTCTCCTCCAATGCACTTCCTGCTATAATATAACTATTACAACCCAGTCAAGTGTCAAGGGTCAAGTCACATTAGGTTAGATACATTTGATACTAAATACACAGGGAGACAGGATTAGAACATATTTAGAACGTGTTTTTTATTTCACCTGGTCTTTAAAGGCGCTAAATGAAATATCCAGAGCATTAATATAGCATCAAACAACTATTTGCTATGTAAAGATACAGAGAAATTATGTCTACCTGAGCAGAGAATGAAGTCACTCTGTGTGTATTGTAATCAGAGCTTCTCCGTGCTTTGTTGACATAGCCCGGCTGGCCGCACATGGCTAGCTCACAGCCCGAACAGAATTTTAATTTTAAGCTCGGTGATTGGATATTTTCTTAGAGAAATGCTGAAACTGTCCTCACTAGATACAGTAGATTTGGGACACTCATCTTTTTCTTGTTTTTGTCATTTCGGTGGTCATTTCCCGACTCTTGGTTTCTAATAAAGGCCTTAAATGTCCAAAAAAAATGATAATGCTAAAAATAAAAGAAATGGTTGTTTGGTAAAATGCCTAAAATGACTTGTGTTTTCTGTAAAAGGACCTCTTTTGGTCATAGGAATAGTAGCAGTAGAAGAAAATGTAAAAGCAGCATGACATCATAAAAGCAGTGCAACTATACATTATATGTCAGATCAGAAAACAGATTTTTCACAAGCCATTCTCAGGGGTTTCCTTCGATGTACAACCATCTGTTAGCGCATGACCGCGTTTTCTGCACTAGCGAACATGCTCTGTCGTGTAACAAACACTTATATGGGTCGTTTTGGAAGGCAGTGACATTATTTTGTTGTTTAGTTTGGAGGACTTGTTTGAATACCTGACTTCTCTCCTTATGTTCGTATACACACAGGCTTGTTACTTTTACTTTTTAATCAAAGAACCAGATGTTTTCTAACTCATTTGCTCATCTTTTTTTTAACTGATGATTCAACCAAGAGATTTTTTTTGTCAATCCAAGCCTTGGAAGAGCTCCGACTAACATTACCTATGCAAGGAAATGAATATGAATTTTACTTCCAGAACCCTGAGCACACCGAAATAACTCCTCCTTCTTTGCTACTCTACAGGAATTATTTAAGGTTTTATGGCTCACCAAAAAAGGTGGAATGAGAAAGAGAGAGAATGTGGAGGAAGAAAGATGGAGTGAGAGTGAAAATCCTCTGTCAGCTTACATATCGAGGATGTGTTCTCCATCAGTGGGTTTGAGGGATTGAGGAAGGAGAGAGAGATCTGGGCAGTCTGCTGGGCACAGGAGCTCAGACGGGTGACATGGAAGAGCGCACACACTCACACACACACACACACACACATCTCACCTACCTCTATCAACTCACACCTGCAGCTTCTTCGAATATTTGCCCGTTTGCACTCACTTCTCTGCTGTATCCCTCCACTGCTTTTCTCACTTCACCTCTCACTCATTCAACTGTGTTGTACTCTTGACTGACTCCATATTTCCCTACTGTTATTTTAAATTCATGTGCTTCATACAACCAGTAAGACCCGACTCAGGTAGCATACGAAATGTGTTGTTGTTTGTATGCAAACAAACAACACATCTGATGGTTAATACTGAATACTGAACACTGTGTTTCTGTTTGTCTCTGGGTTGAAAATGCGGTTGGTAAAGAATGACTGGGTGACAGGTGAGCGGAGAGGAGCCTCACAGGTTCATTACTGGCTGGCAGAGTGGAGCACTCCAGGGCACGGCGGTTGGAGGTAACGCTTCGGGCCTCCTCATCAACATCCTGTCACCTCCATTTTCATACTCTCAGGCTTGGCACAGCGGCTGACCCTTAACTTGTAAAACAAAATGTAAAAAATAAATACAGATGAATTGATACATACCTGAATTGTTATCTATTATTAAAATAATAAATTGTGCACCAGCTACTTGGTAAAAAAATCTTCAAAATGAACTGGAATTACAATTTAAGTGTAAACCCTTTTAATACAGCAACAAATTGTACTCAAATGCTCAAAACTTAAACAGGAATTAAAATTAAAGTATATAATGTATATGGTTTATAAACATAGAATTGAACTGAATATATCGGCCCCATTGTCACCGATACCCGATCCAGCTATTTGAGTCAGTATCGGCCCGATATCCAATCCGGTATCATTATCAGTGTATCACTAGAAAAGAAAACACGTTTTTTTTGTCATGCTAGTGGCACATTCATTTCCCCCTCAGGAGGAATTGTAATCTCTTTTGTGATCCCTTAACTGTTCATTTAGTGCCATCATCAGGTACAAATTTCAATATGCCCAATAATTTAATACTTTACAACTAAACAACTGCAAAACTAATCCCATCAACCTCAGCTGTGATTTGTGTTTAGTTCTTTCTGTTGGCCTCATGCATTGGCCGATGCTGATTATCGGCATTAATCGGCCCAATTAATCTGCTGCCAATTAATTTAATAATATAAGATTGTGAATTCAAACAAGGCAACATTATGTTTAGGCAACAAAACTACTTGGTTAGGTTTAAGAAAAGATTGTGGTTTGGATTTAAATTTACATTACATAAATTACGTAACAAAACTACGGTAAAATAAGTTGCTGACTTTTGGTTTCACACTGGGCAGCAGTCCTGTGTTTGTTCAACCAATCCATCACCCCCGATCGCCACCCCAAATGGATTTTGTTGCTCATTATACTACGTCACCTGACTTCCACCTCTGCTCACGTCATAATTAATATGACCACTAGAGGTCATCGGCGTCTTCTTGTATTCGTATCGGTGATCAACCATGTGAATAGATAATAACCTTCTGAACTTACTAGTAGGTGTAGCAGGCCCCTTCTAACCCATATCTATGAGGCTGATACCTGCAGATAACGCCCATTCAATAGGCTGATAACATCCAAAGCGAGTGATTGCTGGGGGGGGGGAGATGATCGAGATATGATAGGAAGCGAGGGGAGAGTGATAAGGAAAGACATGCAACAAAGATCCCCGGCCAGACGTACACTAAAGATGTTATGGTTCAAGGTCGACGCCGTAACCATAACTCTAGGACACCAGGTCACCCCATAAAAACAAATATTTGTAGACTGTCCCAGCATGAGTAAAAATCTCCTGTATAACTACAAATTGTCCAATTCACAGTATTTTGTGGTTTGTTGTTAACTGATTTTATTATTTTTGTGGATAAGAGATAATGATTAAATTATTCCAGTGCTGTTATCTCTGTTTATTCAAGCCTATGCTGCCGTTGGCTTTATGTGACAGCATTCAATTCAAACTTGTGCTGTGTTGGAAATATTCTATAAATGTTATGGTGTCTGACTTTGTAAGACTGACTCAGGTGCTTATACAAACATGAGTACAGCATGGAAAATAACCTGCACATTTATGTAATAAAGTGTATGTTTGAAAGTTGTTATCGTCTCTGCTGCAATCCTATTAACTTTCCCATTACTAGCACAGCCTGATTTTCTTCTTATTGTCCACACAGACTGCCAGTTAGGGCTCTTAATTTCAAACTGCAATCAAAGGGAGGTTTTCCAAAGGCTTAACTTCATTGGCGAAGTCTTTGAGAAGTTCCCCAGACAATTTCACTGCAGTATGAGTGTACTTTTCACTGTTATCTTTGGGTAGAAGAGGTAGGAGAAGGAAGTCATGCAATATCAGTCTGCAATATGTTTAGCTGAGGGCAAGAAATACCCAGGCTTGTAATTGCTTTGGGACAAGCAAGGATGGTTCCTCTGGCAGTAGGAGATTTTCTTTTGGTCAACCATGAGGGCAATAAGACAGATAAGAACGAAGGGAGAGACTTAGAAAGGAAAGAGGGAAAGAGATTTTCAGATTTTCTGAAGTGTTCAGATGAAATAGAGGCATTATCGTCCCATGAGGTTACAATGAAAAGCCCACAGTTGGTTGCCCTTCCAAAACTCTGAGGTTTAGGAGAGGAAAACACATACAAGACTGGGGAGGAAAAAAAGGGAAGAGTTTCGATTTCTGAGTGCATTTCTGCTCACGAGCATCCTTAACAACCATTTGTCCCCAGCTTGTGGCTACTGTCAGACAACCCTCAGAGGAATCGTGTCGCAGTCTCGGTTTTTAGTGTTACTACCAACAGCTTTTCTCTAAACGACTTCACTCCTGTTTCATTACCACTTCTCTACAAGATAAAACCTGCTGAGAGATACAGGAAGAGAGAGAGTGAAGCACCTGGAGCCACTGATGTGGTCGACTGTCTCCTACAGTGGTAATGTATGTGACTTGAACTGTCAGGACAGAGCTTGTTTACGGTCTCTAAGGTGTGTCTTTTAATTAAAAGCTTTGGGGCCTTTCTGTGTTTAGTTGTCTGAAGTGGGAATGAGTTTTAAAAGAGGATCAGTTGAATAGACTCTCCACCCCGGCAGTAGGCATGTGGGTTAGAGCTGGAACAATTAGTCGATAATCCGATTAGCTGATCGCCAGAAAAATAATAGGCAACTATTTTTTAATCGTTAAAGTATTTTTTTAAGCAAAAATTGCAAACACTCTTAAGTTCAGGTGTCTAAATTGTGAGCATTTGCTGCTTGTCTTTGTCTTGTGTGATAATAAACTGAATGTTTTTAGGTTTCATTGTATTGGTTGGACCATAGGCCTTATAACAGAAGTGGATGTAGCTACCATGACGTCATCCATTGGTTTGTGGACTACCGTTTTGAAACCTCAAGTTTGGCCGTTTTCATCTTGTTTTTTTGGGGCCAGAAGTGAACATATTTGGACGAGAGGGTGGAGCTACGGAGGAGTGAGGACCGGCGGGGCCAGGTACCGTTAGCATAGCCAACGCTAAGTGCTAGCTTGGTTATCAAGGTGCATCTGTAATTCACAATCACTGTCATATTGATTGGGATCCGAATTTTGGCTAGTGAAAAACTGATTAAAACAAAATGTACTTACAGGAAAAAAATGAACAGCCGACTCCTTAGAGTGTCTTTTAGTACAACCGAATGCTGACTTTCTTATGCAGCCAAAATGTTACAATTAACTTTCATGAACTGAGTACACACTGTGAAAGGGTTAAAGATCAAAGACGAAAACACGTCAGGTCGCCATCGGAGCAACTTGTCAATCACAAGGTAGCCACGCCCTAAAGCACACCATGCTTTATGGTCTATTTGACTCTAAATGGGAGCATAATTTACTAAATGAACATCATGCTGTATTGAAGAAGACTTGAAACTAGCGATTGAGACCATAAACTCATGTTTACAATGTTTACTGAGGTAATAAATCAAGTGAGAAGTAGGCTCATTTTCTCATAGACTTCTATACAATCAGACATCTTTTTGCAACCAGAGGAGTCGCCCCCTGCTGGCTATTAGAAAGAATGCAAGTTTAAGGCACTTCCACATCGGCTTCACTTTTCAAACCCAGAGTTCGCCTCTTGGGTTGGACAAAAGAAGAAGAAATTTAATCATATCAACTTGGGTTTCAGGAAATTGTGATGGGTATTTTGCACTAATTTCTGACATTTTTTAGACTGAAAACGAATAATACATTATTCAGATATACATATAAACAGATAACTCATGTGAAATTATTACAGTATAATATTCCTCTCCTGTACATTGAGACTAGGAACCTCTAGCAGCAAAAGCAGCATGTCTTTCCATTTTTCAGAATCATCAAATTGTAAACAAATGAGCTTCAAACAGGGAGATGTAGATATAAGTTCAAAATTCAGACATTTGACAAGGTTCATCCTCCTTTCAAAAGATTTGTTGTGCAGTGCAAGATAAAAGTTGGCTGATGTTGCACAGGTGTTATTTTTACCTCACGATCTGATATTGAAGTATGAGTCGGTACCTTGCATGACGTGCAGCAGAGAGAAACTGACAAGCTGAAGTAAGTCTCAAAAGTGCATGCAAATTGTCAAAGAGAGCTTTCAGATACTTGTCAATAGCTTTCTCTTTTTTTTTCTCCATAAAAACTTCAAATACATCTATACCTTTTCATTTTCCTTTTAGTACATACTGTAGCTGCCCTTAGAAAGTACATACTGTTGAATGCAGTATGCATAGAATTGGGACATACAACTTCATCATAACATTGCACCTTGAACTTTGACCCTATTGCTCATATATCCGCTGAGCAGAGGATTGTGGGTCAGAATAGGCAGAAAAGCATGCTGGTTTGCATACAAAATGTGACAGGATGCAGTAGTACATCCTGGTATTTTTGGCATACTGCATTTGACATACTATGTATTGGGACATACTCAATCTTTTTCTGGCATACTAAATAGTATGTTAGTATAGGGACTGGAACGCACAGACAATATACCCCAATGAGCTATTATGGCTATTTTTTAAAATCATATAGACACTTCAGACCAACTTTTCATTAATCTGGGCCTCATCCCATTACAACCTCCAGTTTTAAACAGTCTAATTATGTGGCTTTGCCTGCTAACTAGTGGTGACAACAAGTTATTTTCACAACCTGTGCAGCGTGGCACCAGAGTACCAAGTTACATCACAGCTTTGTGTCATCAAAAGTATAACAGAGCACACCAAACCACACCCAGCTGTGATGTTGGGTGCAGTCAGACTTTCAAGAGACTTCAAGAGGTATGCGTTGCCTCCTTCCCAACTCTAGTGTGGACTCTTCTCTTACTTTCTCTTTAAAGGAAACGCACATTTGTTTTAACGCCACTAATTTTTTTAATGCATTAACGCAACTTGAGATTTTTAGGTTGCAGCGGGCTCAGTTTTGAAGATACTGGCATACTGTGAAATTAGAAAAATGGGATCCATTGGCACCAACCATGTCATACTAGCTTGTCGTGAAGGAGGCTAAATAACGCTCCAAACTTACCCTAAATTTGGGCGAGGAAAAACTCTCATGGCCATTTTCAAAGGGGTCCCTTGACCTCTGACCTCAAGATATGTGAATGAAAATGGGTTCTATGGGTACCCACGAGTCTCCCCTTTATAGACATGCCCACTTTATGATAATCACATACAGCTGTTGTTGCCTGTTGGGCTTGAGTTTGCCATGTTATGATTTGAGCATATTTTTTATGCTAAATGCAGTACCTGTGAGGGTTTCTGGACAATATTTGTCATTGTTTTGTGTTAATTGATTTCCAATAATAAATGTATTCCCACATTTGCATTAGCAAGCATATTTTCCCACTCCCATGTTGATAAGAGTATTAAATACTTGACAAATCTCCCTTTAAGATACATTTTGAACAGATAAAAAATGTGCAATTAATTTCAAAATGAATCATGGACAATCATGCAATTAATCAAGATTAAATATTTTAATCTATTGACAGCCCTAGGTATTTTATTACACATATACATATTAGGAGTATAATTGGTGATAGAAAACAATTTAACACAGAAACTCAGGAATATAGACAATTTCAATTATTTTTTTTAAGATTCCAGTCTAGACCTTACCAACATCCAGTATAAATCTCGATACAGATACAAATACAGATATTTTTGTTCAATAAACTGATGCAGCAGTATTACTACCCTGTAGATAACAGAAAACATCACATCTAGGAAGAAGCTTGTTGTAGCCCATCTGGTGATTCATTTGTGTTACTCCAAATGTTCTCTTTTTGTTTGGCAATGTTCCTGGATGCATAATATCCTAATGAGATACAACAATCTTATTAAAGCCAACATATTGCTGCCTGGAGGCACTGACTTGACATGCTTTTTCTTCCCTTTGTTTTAATCTCTTATTCTGTTATATTGTTGTTTTGTTAAGAGCTCTGCAACATATAGCGTAGGTATTTTCATTCTCATATTGAAATCTATTATGTTGTTATCTGGCTTTTCACATTATAGCCGAATGCCCTGAATACCTCCTGTTGCAAAACATTTCGTCTGCCCGCTGCTTTGCTTCAGCAAATCATAACAAATGTGCACGACCACATCATCTATAGTAATGCCCCGGCTTCTTTGCCTCCTTGTTCTATGCTTTATTTCCCCAAACACTCATTCTGCAGTTGGGCAGTTAATTGAATTCGGTGCTGGGTGTAAAGTAGTGGGTCCTTAGCCGCAGTTGCCTGCTCGCAGTGCATGAGGTAACCGAGGTTAGATTAACTAAAGCTGGGCTCAGATAGAAGAACCAATGGTGCGTAGATACACCCACTGAGTAACTGATCATGAGTCGCTACTGGTACTGGCTCTTAAAAGGGATACAGGAGTAAATCAGCTGCTCTGTTGTACAAAAGGAAAGTTTAATTCTCATAACTCTGTGAGATGCTTGATTTGCTTTTGGCTATTGTGAGAGAGGATGGATACATGCAGCACGTACAGATGCCTGATAGTCTTGATACACCAAATGATCCTGCTGGGGAGACAGTATGCCTGGAACAAATGGTCCCTGAATATCTGTTATATGGCATCTTAAAAAAAAGGTCTGCAGCACAGTATTATAGTCTGTATTATATTGTCCTTCTCTGCAGAGCACCACTTAAAACTTTAAAGTGGCTCGTTGCTGACAGATCTGGCCTTGCACGTCCCTTTTCATAGCAGTACAGTCCTTTTCAAATATTCATCTATATGCATTTTATTTTCATCATCCGAGCTCACGACTGAAACCACAGCGGTGCAAAGAAAACTTAAAGAATCCCTCCTAGAAGTCAGCAGTCACGCAGAATAATGCAGCATCCGAGCCGACCTTTGCCGATGGCTCCGATAGTGGCTTTAAAAATAGCCCTGGCTGTCCGCCTCTCCCTCCTCACTTCTCACAACACGCCGCTGTCAGTGTGTCGCACCTGCTGTGGTGAGACCATTGCATAACCATCTCTGCTCATGCAGAAGATCAGCGTTTCTCTCCAGCAACACACAGTGCGTGTGTATGTGTGTGTTCTCTAAAGCCTCTAACAGAGACCAGTAAAGGACACTGAAGGTCAATACACACATCAAACAGGACCAAATGCACTTTTTCTGCACAAATATAACCATGACACTATGATCTTTTTTCATGCTGTGTTTTATCATGTTTACAAATTTATCTCACTTTCCCAACACTGTGTGACGTCCTCAACTAAAGGTCACAGGATGGATCAGTGTGCTTTCAGCAAATACATTGTACAGTAACAGTATTGACATTACAGTTTCATGGTGAAATAACTTCAGATATTTTTTTCTGGGAAATCAGTAATATCTAAAGCCTGAATTGGAAAGAGTTGTGTTATGATAAAGCTTTAGTGTTTATGAATGCATGTTAGATGTAGTTGTGGTTTATGGAGGTGATACAGTAGGAGAAGGGTCAGAGCTGATGTCACAATTGGGAGGTGACACATCAGACTGGCAAATACGGCCTTTCCCCTTTTGGGGGAAAGAAAACCTAAGATCCCATAGACTTCAATGCAATTTCACACATGTTTGGATTGTAATTTTTTGACAAATTTGTATGCATTCATCTCTTGTTATACAAATGATTGTTTTATACACATGTCTAATAATTATTTTGCAATCTTGCCTGAATCTGAGCGTTCGCTATACCTTAATAAACTAAGGAGTATAATTTAAATAAAATAAATATTTATAAAATATTAAAATATAATATAAATATTTCAGTCGATTGACAGCCCTAGTTGTTACATTCAATTGCAACAATTATTCAACCCTCTTTCTTGTGAACTGCAAAGCAGTCAGCCTTCCTGCAAATAGTGCACCACGCAGTTTGTGGCATTAGCAGACCAGAAAAACAAGGTAATTGTGCTACTTCTTCTGAGTGCTAAGTGTCTTTGACAGTAGGTGGTGATAATGGAGTTGAAAGGTTGACATTTAGCAGGATAGAAGAAGGTTGCATTGTTTAAATTTAGCTAGTATTGATCCCACTCCATGAGAATAAAAACTTTACAACAGGTATCAATGCAGGTATCACAGTATTAACGTGTTCACTAATGGAGAGCATCTCATCACAGTAAAACATGACAGGGTTTCCTGCAGCATTTCATAGTGGACCACTTCAACTGAAAAAAAGAGCACTTCAATTAATGTCAGAGGAAATTATTCATTTTTTATGAAATATAATATTAGGGTTATTACGTTTGAGCGAAAACGAGTCTCTACATCCCACAGCAGCGGCCACACATTTAATGAGGGAGGTGATTATTTTAACTGTCATCTAGTGACAATGATGATGAGATGTGTCAGGATCTGATTCAGCTAAGTCACATTGTACGTTGCTTTGCAGTAATTAATCAGAGCAGTACACTTTGCTATGTTGGGGAAAGGACAAAATCTTTCAAGTTTGGAAAAGCAAAAACAAACAGCTCAGTCACAATCAAGTGCTATATATGTGAGAGAAACACGCATCACTGCACTGCAGGTCAGAGACCAGACTGAAGTCTGATACTCACCAGATGGACACACTTTGAACCAACAGAGTCTGCATCAATGTGTGAAGGGCAGCACTTATCACCTCTGCTCACTAAGTTCCTGAAAGACACCCTGCTCTTGTTTGTGTATTTTACGTTTCACATGTATACTAGAAGAAACTGTGAATCCAGATTCAAGAGCCAACACTTCCCAACAATTTACCAATCCAATAACAGTTTTTTTCCCCTAAGTACTGTGGCATTATTTTTGCTTATGCCTTGTGAGGATTTGTCAATATTTAAATCAGTTGTTTAGCAGGGGTGGGGGAAAAAATTAATACAGCATAGTATCGCAATATTTTCCGCATCGATACGGACATGAAGTATCAATCTTTTATTATATTAACCTCGTAATAATCCAACGGCCCGGCTGCTATTCTGTCTTTCAGAGGTTGGAACAAGTTCACTCGTAAAGCGAGAATGAAGATATTGGTATCATATGAAACTAGACCAAAGGAATCGATTGGTACTATGTCATGTTAGCTTGTCGGAAAGAACACTAAATAACGCTTCAAAGTTATGGTAATTTTGGCGAGGAAAAATTGGCATGGCCATTTTTAAAGGGGTCCCTTGACCTCTGACCTCAAGATATGTGAATGAAAACTCTGAGATGAACAGAGTGAAAACTGTATCTTATTAGATAAAAAAAGATGTTGACAAACTGCATAACTTGCAGTTGAAAAAAGGTAATAAATCACAATACATCGTAATATATATCGCAATACTCAGTATACCGCAAAATGTTTGAAATCGCCCCCTATTGTTTAGTGTGTTGTGGATTAATTCAACAATGGTCACGCAAGCAGAAATTTCAATTTATGAGAACAATCCTCCACTGATTACAAGCAGATTGATGAGCAAACCAGACATCTTCATACTTAATATTAATTTCCATTTCTACCAAAAGATCCCCCTAAATGCTACACACTGTTCCTTTAAAAGGAGGCAAACGAGTATAAACACACACAAAAGGAAGAGCGAGTGAGTGGGGGAGTGAATAAGAAAAGCAAACCAACAGCAGGTTAAACTAACAATGTGCAGTTCAAAAAGATTTACAAGAAGTGCTTTCAGCATTTATCAAGAAGGACAAGTCAAATTCGCCTTCCTTTATAGGGAGAACCTGCAATAAAAAAGAAATAATAAAGCACTTGAGCCGGGTTAGCCTGCCTTGAGTTTTAATGCTGACTTTAATTGTTCTGATTTACTGAGTTAACTCATCTATAAACTGTCCTAATGTGGCGTTCACACCAACCATTAGCTCTGTCCAGTTTAATATGACTGTAAAACATTTTAAATGGTTTAACACTCTCTTGCTGAGATGTGGAGAAACATACTCGGCTGTTGACTTAAATCTTAGCGCCACAAGTCACAAGCAACTCTTTTAACTCACTTCAAATGTAAGTGCAACTCATGATCCGTGCTACAGCTTGGGATGACATTCTTGTAAATGTCTTTGCAATGAGATAATAATACGTTTTGGTGAATTTGAACATCCAAAGAGATTATACTTCCGTTATAGTATAAACTCTCCATAACTCTATAATACTGCATGATAGAAGTCTTTTTAGGGTAGCTATTAATAATTGATGAAATATAACATTCACTCAAGTGTGGCCTGTTCAGAAAAGAATATTAACTTTTTACTGAAGAATCTGAAGAATACATTTTCACCATTTTTGTCAACATAATCTCTGTCTGTGTCAACGGGCTCGCCTTCAGAGGAGCTGCCTGTGAATTGAGGGAGTTAAATGACCTTATTCTCTTTAAACACTTCTTTAAATGCTAACTTTTAATAGGTTTTTAGGTATATAGGCTGAGGTTTTGACTGCACACTAAAACCATGAAAGTCTCCCTTTACCAGCTTTTTGAAAACTTTTTCATATCCTTACAGTAGGTTTAAGTTTTTTTGAGCTGCATACTGAGGGTGTCTCTCTTTCAACACTAAAGAGAGCTTTGGAAAGGATTTTGTATGCTGTAAGTACAAGCATGATACACTCAACTGGTTTGATGTCTGACTGACTGAAATGAGATGGATTTGAAACTGCGATCCAAGACGTCTGCTGTGAATTGTGAGAGCCGTGTTTGCTGTGAGGTGTAGCGAGTCAATTATAGCGGGAGTGCCGCGCAACAGCGCTCAATTTCAATTACTGTTATCACTTGCCTTTAAAGATGCGTGCATGAAAAGGCAATGCAACCTTCAACCAAACAGAATGGCTTTGTAGGTCGAGGCACAGAGAGAAAAATGAATGGCTTCGATAGCGAACGGAGCTCTGAAGTGAAGATAAGAATAAAGATGGAAGTTTCAAAAACCTTTGTGATCCTACGCCGCGAGGCTGTTAAATTGACTAAAAGTTCAACTCTAACTTTTAGATTACTTTCCAAGTTTTGTTGCATGATGTGTTACCTTTTACTGCACGCATACATTGAACCTTTTCATTGATGCCCCTGAGAGGAGGGCCTGTAGAGGCAAACAGACTAGGATAGAAGTTCACGATGTTGGGTATGACAAATAGTTTTCTGGAAATGTCCTGACCAGAGCCTCTACACAGCTGCATGCAAAAGATGGAGAAGGGGTTGATTCAGGTACATTGTGTGCATTGCCTTCCAACATAAATATAGCCTCATGCATTGTTACAACTTTGTACAGTGGTCAAATGAATTATTTTCAGTCAGTGGCTACCTTATAATTTACACAATAAAGACGAGACCCACTTAGTTTGATTTTGAAAATTTTAATTTAGTTGTATATACACTTATAGTATAATATGGTTGGGAGATATGACGGTATATATACCGTGCGACGGTACAAATGTGTCCATAATATTAATAATAATTCATATTCAATTAATTGTGCAGCCCGTACTTCCTTAGCAGATTAACAGAAGTTGGATCTTAAGTTCTTTGTCAAGATGTCTGTATATATTGTCTGTATTTATTTTGGTAATCATGTCTGTTTTTCATTTAAAACGTGCACTGATTCCGACAGTAATTTGGGGAAACCTGTTGAATATGAGGAGACGACACATGCAGGTTTTGCACAACCGACACACCAGCATTCAGGGATGATGATACAGAGCGAAGATGTAGTCGAGAGTGTGGAAAGTGAAATTGAAGGTATTTTATGATATTCCATGGAGCCATGAAAAATTTCAGCAGGGTCACCAGGATGTCATATCCATAATTCATAATTCAGATTCCTCTAAGAGGCAGTGCACTGTGTGTGGGGGTGAGTTATTGCAAACCAGTTTGTTAACCACAAGCATCATTTTTTTTCAATCCATTTTGGTGCTGTTCGAGCAAAACTAGTTGGAAGAAGCTTTCTACATTACATTGCACATAAAAAATACTAGGGCTGTCGAGGGCCCTGTTCAGACCTGGTATTAACATGCGTCCTCAGTGATCCGATCACAGTGGACATCTCTAAGTACAGGTGTGAACGCACTCAAGACGCATTGAGATCCAATTGCTCAGACCACATTCAGAGGTGGTCTGGGCCCCATATGAACACATTCTTTTAGACGAGTCAGCACACTGACACACTGACAGCTGTTGTTGCCTATTGGGCTTGAGTTTGCCATGTTATGATTTGAGCATATTTTGTTATGCTAAATGCAGTACCTGTGAGGGTTTCTGGACAATATTTGTCATTGTTTTGTGTTATTAATTGATTTCCAATAATAAATATATACACACATTTACATAAAGCAAGGATACTTGCCCACTCCCATTATTCGAGTATTAAATACTTGACAAATCTCCCTTTAAGGTACATTCTGAACAGATAAAAATGCTATTAAATATTTTAATTGATTGACAGCCCTAAAAAATACACACCAATCCCTTAAATTAAAGGACCACGGACACCTGTTCCTGTGGTCCTGATGGATTTCATCAAACATAATGGCCTTAATAACAGCCTGCAGACACTTTTCTATAAAAACCCATTAATATCATCTTGCAGTTTAAACCCTCATATTGCCTTAAATGCATTCTAGTCACATTGTGAACCTGCATGTAAATGTTAAAGAAATTATATTGAAGTGAAGCAAACACATGACAGGAGATAATATGATCTTCATAGGGTGGCTAGACCACCTGCAGCAGCATGGAGCGCCTGCTTTAAGTTGTGGTGCGAGTAGGCGAAGGGAGAGGTTTCAAGTTTTGAAACCACAACTGCACTGCACCACTCAGCATGTACCGAGAATCCCCTCTAGTGAGATCTCCCACCTGTTTTATCACCAGCAAAGTTATGGTGAGCTGTGAAATTGCCCAACATGCAGACAAGAAAGAAACAACTGGTTACAACAAAATAACCACAAGGTCAGTGTTCGTATCAACACAAAAACAGGACAATCTGTCTTTATCTGACTGCTCTGACATCTGAGATATGAGGCATACATAATAAAACACCATTTCTGAATCTGTCCTTCTCTAACCCCAACGCCTCCGTCCCCCTGGTTCGGCTATTTCAAACTGGAAAAAAAAAATCCTTTGGGCAGAATAACAATCAATATGCAAATACAGTTTCTTGCCCACCAAACAGAGCTGTAACTCGAAGCTTCATTTCCCAGCTACATTATGAATGTCACAAATACCTCCAACATTTTCATCATTTTTATAGTTGGGCCTGCAGAGAACCATGAAATGAGGAGGATTTGCCAAAGTACAAATTTAAATTCGAACCCATGCAGCCCTGGAATTATGTATTTTCAGACAGATCTTTCATGTCTTAATCTTTTAACCACTGGGGGTGTTGCAAAATGTTGTTGTCTGAATGAAGGCCATGTAACTCTCCAGGCAAGACTTTTTCTTGACTCTTAAACAGAACTAATAGAATTTCACTACGCCAGTATAATGTGGACAAAGTTGTGTAAATGTTCTCAGCAGGCACCATGAAGTTCACGTAAAAGTTCAAATATAAGAATAGCTGTCATAATTGGCAGAGAATAAGGATAAAAATAAGGAGCAGGACAAACAAACAATTTATCTGTCCAATGAGGTGTCGGAGGCGACAAGAGAGAGGGTGGTGATTATTTCAAATGAGTTTATTTATTGCAGTCATCCATCAGCATCGAGGAGCTGTGTTCAAACTTCTTCACAGTCCAAAAAAACAGATATTATTGAAACACCAAATTTCTATCTAATCTTGTTTAGATGACAGAGGGTGCTGGCTCAAATAAAGTGCTGTCTGAGTCAAGCTCCATTTTTTAATTAGTAGGCCCTCAAAGTGATGTACACATGAAAGAAATGTTACTTTGCCAAATGTGTCATGACTTTAAAAGGTACCTTCACTAAAGAACAACGCTAGGTTTGTAAAAGTTTATAGCCCACAATGCTTTTTAGCTATGTTGGTCTGGATACAATGACGCAGCGGAAAAAAAGGTAAAAAGGTGAAAGGTACTGACACAAACACACCTTTTCCAAACCTTATTAAGATAAAAGCTTGGCCGACCTTGAATGCCGTTATTAGCAGTATTACAGTAATTAATAAAGTACAGCAATAAAAAATGGCTCAACTTTTCACCTGCAGTATTTTTTCCGAAAGCTTTTTTTATTCTGGAACGGTAGTTTACATTTCAGCTGTGTGGCAAAATAGTTTGTAGACTGTGTGAATGAAGAAATGCAAAATCTAAATGTAAATGAAATCTAGTGGCTGAATCAAACCTGCAGATCTCCACAATAAGAGCAATGGGGTTATTGCAGAGCAGTGGGGCATATAGAGTGGTGCAGGAATGAGCCCTAAAACACGGGAATGAGTTAGCATTTTTGCACTCGCACCGGTTCCCTTGTCTCGAAGTCAATGAAATCAAATCGTTTGATTGGGTTTTTAGTGGCTTGAAATAAGGTCTGTGGTTAACACAAGCTTAAGAGACGTTTTGTTGTACGATATAAAATGCGTCAGTAAATATCCCACTCGTGAATTTTGAAGCCTTTATGTGTCTTTAAAAAGGCGGTTGCTAACAAGTGTCCAAATGAGACTACGTCCACCTTTACAGCCTTGTTGTGTATACTCCCGTTCATGCCACCGTGGTGTGGTTCGATTATAACCAAACGTTAGCTTTGTACTTCTGGCGATTCACAGTGGTGTTCATTTGTGGAGATCTTTCTGAACAAAACGTGTAAGTATCATAAACATTTGTTTGCCACAGAGCTTTTTTCTGCAATTATCTAAAACCCAATGGAAAAATCCAAACATCCAACAGGTGGAGCATCAAGTGCAGAAACCCGTTCTAACATTACACCTACGAGTACACTAACGATGTTCCTTGAACCACCAACACAACATGCCAAAATGGCTGCATACGATGGATATTCCTTCCCTGCCACGGCACACAGGTCAGCTCTACAAAGATGTCCATACTCTCCAATAGAACCACTGAGATATGAAACGGTTATACACTGAAAAACAAAGGATCAAATGACCCAGTGATGCATTTTTAAGAGGAAAAATACACCACATAATAATACCACCAGTGATATAAAAGGATAACTTTTGAATAAACGTAATTTTATGATGAATTATCTGCAGTTCTGTTTTTAAAATCAAATTTAATTTAGGATGACGAATCAGGCAAATCTTCAACCCTAATCGGAGCGTCCTCAACTGACGATTTGATGTTAACGTTAATATAAAAGGCTTCTAAAAACACAAATGTACTGTTGGGATTCACACAAACACTTTAGGACACAGTTGCCACATAGACTATTTATGAAAGTGGCTGTTAAAACAGTAAAATGTTCAGGGAGAGGAAATGTGTTTGAACAAAGTAACAAAGAAATGTGTGTGTGTGTGTAGGCCAAAAACAAAATGGGTATATTCTTTGTGGTAAGTGAACATTACAGTGCTGTTTTGCACTCACCAGTATTGCTTTAATATCACTCCTCACTGACAGCAGCTCCCAAATGCCCAGAGTAAATACTGGATGGTGTACTTGTACGACTAATTCCCCTGAATAATTAGAAATAAACAAGAGACACGGGATCTGAGTTTGTTCTGTTTGATCTTCCAAATTCTGGCAACACAATAAAAGCTAATCTTGTCAGTCTGTTACAGAACTGGAGATCACACACAACTATACCCACTGTTTCACTGATCAGGTCATGAGGGTTCAGTCCTCTCTCCTGCAGCCGAGGAACATCTCAGAATAAAATCTTGTCTGTCCTTTACAGGCTTTGAGAGGGTTATCAATGCCTTCATCTCATTTTGTGGGCTACTACAAACTCTACTTTGACCTCAATGAGAGTTTGTTCTCCCGTCTAGTGCAAAATGCAGCTGCAGGCCTTTTCACTAACTCTAAAAGTTGGACTTTTCTTCTGGCTGTGGATTCATTTTGGAATCAATCAATCAATGTCGTCAAATCCCATCATAACAGCTGCTCTGTTCTCTCTCCTATACTGTATCTCTTGCTGCTTTGATTATAGAGTACTGGTAACACACAGATAAAGAGACAAAATTGGTTCAGGAAACTCAACAATAAATATCACTACACTCTTTTCTACAGCAGGATTTATTTTATATGCTCAACAGATTTTAAATTATTGATATTCACTCAGTATAAATACAGCTAATTACTAGTTGCAAATGGCTTTCAAACTCGCTAATGAACTGCTGTTGCTGGCAGCGTTGTTGCATGGCATTTACTGATATCAATCATAGTGGAATTGTTTATTTGGAAACTCACACTGGTGCCAAATTAGTGCGCTTTTAGTTTGTGGTTCCTCTCTTTTTTCCTCTATCTTTTATTGATATTTTAACTACTCAGTATTAAAGAGTGGCAAGATGGGCCACCGGATAAGCTGGCACTAGCAAACTAGCAAGAGTAAGCTAGATTTAAAACAGCCCAGTTTTGCCAGCTCTTCCAATGAAAGTAGCAGCACTAGCTCCAAAAGTGGATAAATCTAGCGAGAAAGTCGCCGAGTCGGCAACACTGACAATCCGTCGCTTTAGACCTCCATCCAAAGCCACTCCCCCAAAATTATCATTATGAACGTAAACAATGAACATGGCTATTGTTAGTACTCACACGTGTCAAGATAGCAGTTTGTAGAAGACTCCGGTGAGGCTCAATGAGTGCACAGGCAGAGTGCATGGAGGTAGCCGGTCCAATCATTATTCAGGCCGAAAGAAATTTTATAATGATTATATTTTGTATTTGTTGATTATATTTTGTATTGTTAATCTGAATCTGTAAAGTAAATAGTAACTAAAGCTGTCAGATAAATGCAGCGGAGTAAAAAGTACAATATTTATATCAGAGATGTAGTGGAGTAGAAGTATAAAGTAGCAGGAAATAGAAAAACCTTAAGAAAAGTACAAGTACCTCAAATTTGTACTTAAATACAGTACTTGAGAGAATGTACTTAGTTACTTTCCACCACTGGTAACTGAGTTGAGAAATGCCTTGAAGTTAGATAACGCTAGCTAGTTTAGCGAACATTACATATCAGGAAGGTGGCTTTAACGTTATTAACGTTGCGTTCTGTAAGGCAGCGGCTACTGTGCCATTACTGGCATTTTATCTGCTCAGGCTGCTGGTCAAAATTGACTCACGGCAAAATATTGTATGCTTTCTAGACAATCATTCTGCCGTAATTCACTTTAGACTCAGCGAATAAAGGGCCACACTGTTAATACATATTAGAAAACATCAAACTGGTTTACTAATATCAATCTGCTGGAAGTTGAGGCAGTTTATGAATTTGCTGATCTGGAAAGGACAAAACCCCAATTTCATTAAAAAGACCTCATGTGAATGAGCAGAGACACTCTCAGATGTACCCAGAGACTCTCACACACAGAAAGAATTGCACCAACGATTTCATAACGTCTGACTAATTGATTGGATGACGAGGCTACAGCTAATGGGGAATAAATACGATTAGCAAAAATGGTTTTGCTCATATCATTCATTAACATGAAACAAAGAGTTGATCCTCATCAAACCAATCTACTGTGGAGCTGTGCTTGTCAGAATTCAATGAAATGGAAAAAATTAGAGTAGAAAAATTTGAATATTAATAATAAGAATATCAGTGTTTTTCCATTTCATCCACCAGAGGACTGATAATCCACAGTGAGGACAAGACTGTCATTATTAAGCCAAATGTGATTTCAGGAGTTGAAACGGCTTCAGTGAATACCAGTTCAATGGAAAACTTACAGCCAGAGCACTTACTCAACGCTTGATTACTGCCACTTTCCTCTGATTTCTTGGTAAGACTGAAATTTAAAAAGGTACAGAAGACACACCTGCTTCAGTCACAAAGGAAATCATCACTACTGTTGATATTCAATCTGTTGCAACCCAGTCTTGTAAAAATTACAATCGTATACTACTAACTAACAACAGAAAGAAGGTTTTAAAAGAAAAGCAATGCCAGCCAGATTACATTTTTTAACATAATGAAGAAATATATATATAAATATTATTATATTATATTTGACTACGTATTTAATTTGTCTTCCCTACAATGTCTGCTCTCAAAATGCAAACTAAAGCATGATTGTTTTTTATCATTGTAGGCACTAACAGCACTAGTTTAAGGAAAGCAAAAGAACAGTGAAGGCTACTGTTTTGGAGCGCCGAAGAAGAATTGATTTCCAGTTAAACAAGATGATTTTCGGAGAAATAAATTATGGTATCGGATTGGTGCATAGACTGGCGTATACGCTGTTACCCGAAACCCAATTTTGGGCAGTATCAGACGCATTTCCGATACTGCCCAAAATATCATATCGGTATCAGAACAACTCTATTAGAAATGTATTTGGGAAACGTCAAAAACAAACGTAATCTGCAACAAAATATTTCCCTCTAAACTTAATTCACAATGCAGTTTTGTTGTATGGGAACACAATTTGCATAGTACAACTCAAAACCATAGGGCTTTCTTCCCTACCACAACTAATCATGTCAATCTCCCATGATGCATCATTAATAGAGCCCATCCCAGACTTGTCCCTCCTGACCTTGACAGTAACAAATAGATACCTCAGCTTGTGGATCAATGCCACTAATTGACAACTGGGAGTCCAAATAGGAATTTGATGACCTGCGCTGGTGTCAGCCAGTTGCGGCTGTAATTGGACCTGCCTGCCAATCACTGTCTGGTTTGTTAACAATGAAGCGACGACGCAGCTTTGGAGTCCTGCCTGTGCACTGTAGATGCGCCAAGATGGTGGATCGGGAATGTCAGTGTCAGACTAACAGAACAGGTGCTGACTCTGCTGATTAAGCATGTTTCATGATAGCTGCACAATGGGCTCATTAAAGTTAATGGTCCAGGTTTTTCTCATCATTATGTTTGGTTAGATATTAACTTGAGGTTATATTAATTTGGGCTGCAACATAAGCGCAAATATCAACAAAATCTAGCAAACCATAGATTGAAAGAGTTGTTGATTGCTGTAATTGTTCCTCCTGTCCGTACTGGCTGTGAAGACATTATTTTCTACCTTGTTGCCAATGTAAGAGATGGGGGTCAAAATTAATAGTCCTGGTTTCTTGCAAAAAGGGAATTCTAAAATACAGCTTTCTTTTTAGTATGAAATTGTCTCTTTGTGTTTCTCCTGCATTGCAACTCAGCCAGAAAACACTGTCTGGGGATACACAAAAATAGCACTAAAAAGAAATAGACTGTAACCTTGGAAGATGCCCACTTGATTGACTAAATTAGATGTTAGATAATGCCTCATATTAGCTTTTGCTGAAATTCAGAATGCACTTTTGTACAGAGTGAAGACTACAGGCTTCGTCTCCCATCTCTTACATTGGGAGTTGCGTTCTGAAGTGATTTCTTCACGACAAAATGTGAACATATCCTTCAAGTTCTCCCTGAACTTAAGTAAAACATTTTGACCACGCTGTTTAACATTGCAAATTATATGTATCTGCTTTTATCTATAATTCATGAAGATACATCACATTCAGATTTAGTGAAATATTTAAATCTAAGATGCAATTTTTATGACTGCAGCTTGACTAGACAACACAGACAACTACTGCTGAAGACACTCAAGTTATGTCTTGTAAAATGTTTCTCAAACTTTGGAGGATTTAATGACATCTTTACACATTTTTATTTTTTGGTCAGATGCTGAACTTTTTTAGACTAAATATCTTGAAAAATTAAAACGAGATATCAGGCACTACTCATATTAAATATCCGACAGTGTAGAGGTTAGAGTATTAAATTAATCAACGTATACTCATACAACGGTTCGTATGATATCTCCTTTTTCGTTCGTTTTCCTAAGAATGTCCAGCAACACGTGTCAATTTCTGCTTGTTACATGCAAAGTCTTTTCAAAATAAACTTCTGTCTTCACAGGAAACAACTCCCTTAGGCTTAAGCAACAAAACTACTTAGTTAGGTTTAGGGAAACAAAACTACTTAGTTAGGTTTAGGTAAAGATTTTGGTTTGGCTTAAAATCACTTCGCAAGTGCTCTTTATATTTCCTGGTTCACGACTACGTGAATTACACACAAATTGATTTTGTGGGATATACACAAATTACAGTGCATTACTTTTCGTAGGTGTAGCTACAAACAGTGTATGAGACCAGCGTGAATGGGTAAATGTGAAATATTGTGATTTATATTAGATATTCAGAATATTTTACTGACTAATCAAACATTTCTTGGGGTTCTAGTGTTTTTTTGTGTATGTTATTTCTGAAATCCTGGCTATAGCCCTGCACATTGCTGCAGCTCCTCTGCTCAAATTCAGCAATTCCTCCAAAGCAAGTCACTGATATACCAAACATGCACAGGCAAGTGGAGTAATTGACAAAATACCACTGAACTGACCCAGTTACCCCACAACATACCAAAAATAGAGCCCTTATTGTTCCTGCACTTTATCTTCATCTCCTTCCTCGTTCCTCATCTTCTCACCCTTCATCTCCTTGCAGCTTTATTGCAGCTTTATGTCTTAAAGAGCACATAGTGCGTGGCAGCAGTTATCTGAGGGCACTGCCAGGAGTGCTGCTATCTGAGCAACAGTCAGGAAACGACTATTGATAAGATCCCATCAGCTCCTGTGAGGAAGACTCGCTACACGGATGATCACACTCCTTTACTTCCATTCATGGCTCAACGGTGTTGAGTAAAATAACACTCACAGGTGAAACTTGTGAAAAACATATGTCCATCACTTTCTAGCCCATTCCATCATATTGTAATGTATAGCTATTTTATTATACATTATTTAAGACCCACTTTCATTTTAGTGGACTAGTGATTTATGTTGAGGCCTTTTCATTAAATATCCTTGTTGTGAAATATTGGCTGTGGATCAGAGTCTACTAAAAACAGCAGCTACGCAGTTTGAGGACAAATTTGTTTTGGATCAAACAGAACGGGTCAGTAGCTCCTGGGCTGGAGAACTTTCATTGACTTGGCCCACATCACTCAAAACTGAACTGTCTGTGCATAAGAGTGTGACTTTTATTTGGCAAAGGACAAAAGATAATGTTGATTTGAGTCTCAACAGTGAATTCTAATATTGTTCTGTAACAAATGGTTTGCTTACCCAGTCTCAAAGCAAGATTAGAGAGAGTTTCAGTACAGTGGCTAACTACGCCAGAAAAAGATGGAGACATGCCAACAGAAAGGCCTACATGCCATCCTTAAAATGCTATTAGTCAATGAATTGAGAAAATAATTGACAGATTAATTGATAAGGAAAATCATCATTAGTCGCAATCTTATTCCATTTCTCTTTTTTTTTAAATGGGAACCACCACCCGTCTGCCAGTCCACTGTCACTATTCCCGACCTTCACACAGCAGACACCAGATATGTCAACCAAGACAGCGCAACATTATCCTGAGCCTTCATAAGGACACTCCAAACTGCTGTTTGATACGTAGTCAGAGCCTTCCTCTCCACAACACAGAGTCATGGAGAGTGCCCTCTCTTCTCCAGAGAAAACTCAAACAGTGCCACTCAGAGGGAGTTTTTTCCTAGTTAGGTTTAGGAAAAACGTCATGCTTGGCCTTAAAATAAGTACGTAAACTAAATACAATACATACGGAAACAACATAACATAAGTACGGAAAACTTGCCTCGTAACGTTACTACTTCACTGCTCATTTGGTCATTCCTGCAAAACCTCACATCAGTGAGTCCACGACTTGCTGCAAGTCGGTTTAGTTTATGTGGAAGTCAGCCCGCGACAATGGTCGCAATGGCAACACTTAAAAATAGCCGCCGCTCTGATCATCCTGCTACGTTGATTTTAATGGGAATGTCTGTTCTACTACTATATTCTATATTGGACCCATCCACCTCCCCTCCCACCTGCCATAAGTAGTCTTTCTCACTTTTTATTCCACATCACTAGCTCTGAGCGCAGCATATTTCTGCAGATGCATTTACAGTGCAGTCAGTACAGACTACATGGTGTACAAATGACATCGCCATCAGTAAGAAGTGCGTGCTTATTCCACCCTTGGACATTAACGTGTAATTCATACACCTTTTCGTGCGACTGGGCTGCATATCCAGGAGTTTTGTTCTAGTGCTGGTGCTGTGCAAGGATTAACCCAACTGTATCTAGCTGCCACTACACTACATTAGCTTCAGCTCCTTCCTTGCCAAAGTGCCAACCTTCTCCTGCCACCTGATATTTTTTATCCCATATTTTTAAATTAGATCCATGGGAAGATTTTGTCTTTACCAAGAAGCATTGAAGCAAACACCATAACTCAAGTCTGAAGTCAATGCCTAAGAGCACATGAGATGCAATATATCTAATGGCAACATAGTGACTCCAAAAAACTGACTGGATCGAAGTCAAGAGGCAACCCCCTACATCTCTTTGGAAATTCAAGAAACGTTGTTTCACTTGAATGTACGGTCTCAATTAGCTAATTTCACCTCGTCTAATGTGTGACTTTCGAAAGTCATTCTTCAATTAAGAGGCATTTAAAAGGATCTAAAGTGGAATTTGATTGGGGGCAGTGTCACCTTGATTGCTTTACCTATCACATTGATCATGGTGATGGCTGATTACTCATGTCACCCAAATGTGTTTTTCTGGCTCCAAACAACTTACAAGCGAGCATTAGACCCAAACTCAAGGCTTCAAAACGCCCCTTTAAAAAACTATTGGTGATGTCACGGCCATTTGTCCTTCTACAGTATCAACAGCTAAAGCTGATCACTACTGACTGAGGTGTGACCACATGTGAAACAAGTTTTGTGTCAACGCAGATGTCAACGTAATGAAGTATCTTGCTCTGTCAGGTATTTAAACAATAAACAATTCTGTCAGTTTATTTAACCCATTTACAGTTTCTCAATTGATTTTCCAGAAAGTTAACTATAATCAAGATATCACAAAATAAAATTACTAGGGCTGTCAATTGACTATAATTGTTCTATATAATATAGTTATTCGTGATCAATCACAAATTAATCACACATTTTTTGTTATCTGTTCAAAATGTACCTTAAAGGGAGATTTGCAAAGTATTTAATACTCTTATCAACATGGGAGTGGGCAAATATGCTGCTTTATACAAATGTTTGCATATATTTATTATTGGAAATCAATTAACAACACAAAAAAAAACAATGACACATATTGTCCAGAAACCCTCACAGGTACTGCAAATGTTTTAGCTTGAGGGCCAGATTTTACCCATGGGCAGCTATTTGCCTGCCTCTGGTGTACAACAGTCCAGGTTTTTATCAATGAATTCTTATTGTATATATGCACCTACACCACTCCTCCACAGTTCAACTATAGAGCTCTAATGTTAGTGCTTATACCATGTTTGGGAAGAGCGCTTAATTTGTGCAAAACCAAAAGGTATAGATAGAAAAATCTATTATAATGGTGAATGTCAACCATCTAAAAAGAGAACTGGTCAAGGCCAACATGTGAATGTGACAGCTCAACTCCAATCTAATTCAGACCTGCTATAATAACACACCTCCATAACACCTTTCGAGGTCTGAAAATTACCAACCTACAAAAAGCTACACAGAATGGATCTTTCAATTAATACCAGTCTCACCCTCTCTTTGTCTCGCCTGCGCAAATATAGTGTGAATTAAAGTGAGTCACATTGACGTCAGAGGTAGCGATACATGCGGACTGACCTTCACATGAGGATCCAACCAGTCCATGAAAAGAAATGCTGCCTACTACACTGTATTATGGTTTCCAAGGTAACAAAATCAAATGCACTCTTGATATAACTCTGAATAGCCCATCATCGCTTTTACTTCTATTATATTCTCTTGTTTTCCTCATCCTGTAATGAGGGTATAGTTTGGAAGTAAAAAGCCCACAAATACACAAATGCTGTGATCTTATTACACAAAAACAAAATAAATCTCTATTTTTAAAGATATAATTATACATTAAGAATGTTTTAGGGGGAAAAACAAACAGTTGGATTACTCAGAATTAAGACAAATATCAAATATTACCACTTATGTTGAAATTATGGCTGGAAATTATGAGTTTGCATTACAGCTTTTAAAATTGATTACATTTCTCGTTAAAATAATCATCTATGTAGTGATTTCTCCCTAGCTTAAAAAAATAATTTTGATTGAGCGGAAACATGTTATTCTCCTGCCCTCACTCAGCAACGTTAAACGCACTTCCAATAAAGGTTAGACAGGAGTTGGCCTTTCCAATTTTTACTGAAAAGAATTGTTGGACAATACATTTAATGAAAGTGATTATAAATCAAAAGAAGATGTCACATTAAGAAACAATACAGTAGTTACACCAAAGTATTAAGTACAAGTAAATATTTATTTATACAGTCCCAAGGAAACTGTATTGACAAAAGTATTGAGAGAAAGTAAAACTTGAACTTCCAGAAGTGAAAAAAATAATGAAAAATCCTATTGACAATTGCAATAATGCCAATATGGATTTATTATGAATTATATTGGTTTATTTGAGTGTTTTGCACCTACAGTAATAACTACAAATTCAGCCTTGCAGCATAGCCTTACTCAACAGTGTGTCATGCGGACTGAATGGTGTAGACGTTTTCAGACGGCAGGGATAACTGTGTTTTGGGGAAGAAATACTTTAGTAGAAAGGTGTTGGTGCATATTATGAATGGATGCCCACAAAGTAATCGTTGTTTAACTTGTTTGAATTGCAAAGGTTTCAATTGAAAAACAGGGCGGCATGAGACAGCAACGACACAATGTTTTGAGTTGAACTTTTGGTGGATGCCCTATTCCTATTTTTTTTTCTGTCGCTCGCGTTGACAGCGCCACAACATGGACAAGGAACGACTGATTAGTTTAGATAAAATGAGCCATCAGGGCCACCGACAGCGGGAGAAAACAGGGTCAGTTGTCCTAGATAAGCACCTTGCGCTCTTACATCTTACTTCTTCTACAATTCACGTAGTACTTGTTTCATACTAAGGTTTTGGACATGCTAAAAAATCCATACTGTTAAAAGGGACTATTTCTAAGAATCAGAAATGCTTGTTAACAGCGACACCAGTGGCCGTTAAGTCAACGAAAGTCAGCGTCGGGTTCACGCTTGTGCACGCTCTACATAGACATGAACGAGCATCGCTCAAAACAGTGAGGCGACACACGTCAACAAAAACCACAATATCACTCTATATTTCACCTGCTTGGCAGTAATGTTAGCTGACCAGACGAAGGTCTCTCCATGAATCACTGCTGATCATAGTGTTGGCTTTTCCTGCCTCAGCCTCACGACCGCGGCCGGAGGGAACAGTGGAGACACCGGAGTCTTGGTCGGAGACGATAACGTAACTCACTGCGGAGCCCCGTCACTTCACAAGACACGGGAAACCTCTGTTGGTCTGGAGGAGCTGCAGCATTTATTTCAGCACATACGTCCACTGTACATTCACTAGATATTCTCAGAGCTAAACTAACTCTCCTGCAGTGTGTAGTGTGCGCGCATGCACGTGAGAGCGGAGCGAAATAGCGAGAACGAGCGCGGTGTGTGAGTGAAGGCAAGCAGGCAGGCAGAGGAGCAGAGTACAGCAGAGACTCCGGCCCTGGAGATCAAAGCTACGGTCTCCCCCGCGTCCTCTGACCGCGGCCGATTTGTTTTGCAAGACGGGCTTCACTAGATATAACTTTGCGGTTTTGGTGCTTCCGTGTAGTTTGTGTTGGCGTCTGAGCCTGAACAGCGTAGCCACACGCGAGCGCGCATGGGACACAGACCCGGATTGATTTATATGTGTAAGAAGTTAAAAACAGTACCTTTAAGCGTACTAAAGGCATGTTATTATTGAATTTCAGATGCAACCCGGTAGTCTTAGCCCGGCTTAAGACTAGCTTGGTTAGCAAATAAACCAGATTCTACTAAATCGCAAATCAACAATCACAAAATAGCTACAATGAAATAGTACCCACAGACAACAATTCAACAAGGGATTTGGGTAGTAGATAGAAGATGCTTCACAGATGTGACGAAATGGTGTATTATATAGTGTAGTATATGTATAAATGTCAGTTACACTGTAACTGCTACGAGAACACTGCCAGTAGTGGTTGCTACTAGCAACAGATGTTCAACTCAACCCAACAGCTGGTGGCAGAACAGTTACTAAGGTTACTGATTACAATCTGAAGGAGGTGATCAGTAATGTATTGTATTGTCGTATATGTAATGTATTATGGATTAAACCACGCTACCCTGTACTGAGAACAAAACAGTATTAGAGTCTATAATGTACAAGAAAGTCAGGTTATCGCTGCCCTTGAGCTGTTTCAGTAATGTACTGGAGAGCTTTCTGTCATGTACTAGAAGTGATGATTGAACACTAACACTCATGTACTGCATTGACAGTGACAGCTGAGCAAGGATATTTTCTTTCTGGTGATTTATAGAGAAGAAGTCTGAGCTGAACACAGTCTCTGCTACATGAACAGAAGGGCACAAACATCAATAATGTCAAATGCCAACTGGCATGGGTGGTCTCGGCTTGACCAGTGTACTGTTTTATAACTGCGCTTGTGTTTAATCTGGTTTTAGCTATGTTCATTCTGTATCGCCTATATCCTTGGTTTTGCCTGCTTAACAAAAAACATCACTAAAGAAGTTAAAGCCAACCCTATAGTTTACAGTTTTGTTTACGGTCTGAAGGGATATTATTCAGTTTTCCAGAAGAAAGGATTTGGTCTCTATGCTGTCGCCTCACTGGAAATGGCAACTTCATTCCATTGTCTTTAAGATGTCGGGCATTAAGGTTATTGGAGATATATTTCAGGAAGGTATTCCTATGTCTTTTCTTCAACTTTAACAACAGTTTGATCTACATAAGGAACACTTATTCGGGTATCAAAATTGTCACTTAATGCTCCTAGTCTCACTTTACCTAATATTCACAAAATAAGATCTCTTCCTATTTCAATTCGTCCATCTACAATACATTTGTTTAACCAGCTTCTACAACATCTGACGTAAATGGTGTAGGGAATCTGACGATGTGAGGATGAAGCTGTTGACTGTATCAATGGAGTATTAACTTGCAATAGACTGAAGGAAACGCAATACAAAACTCTCCAGAGATTACATATAACGGAACAAGATTGATCATAGCCCATCACATCCATTACTCAAAGGGAAAGGAAGGGTAAAAGGAATTATATTCATCTTTTTTGGCAATATAAATGTAAATATATCACGTTTTTCAAAATGCATTGACAAGGAGCTTAGTGGTATATTCAAACTTCAAATAAAAAACAAATCCTGGGCTTTTTCTGCTGGGTCTACCCTCTAGAGATGTGCCACTTCACATCTCTGAAATTGACATTGCTAAAAAAAAAAAGGTATTGCGTTTGGACAGAAAATGTATTTTTGTTCAAATGGATCAAGGAGACCCCTCCTACTGTTTCTTTGTGGTACAAGGAGATCTTTAATGAATTACCACATGAGAGGATCAACTCTGTGCTTAAACGTAATGATCTGTCCTTTCTGAACATTTGGAGGAAACTCCCAGTACAGAGAGTTAAATTATTGTTTTTTTCTTTCTTGACTTGGAAACCTTCAGGACGGAATACTGGTATTGGACACACTCACATGGACTAAGGCGAGGGCCATAGACTATATATAAGAAGTGGACGTTGTCACTGTGACGTCACCGTGACGTCACCCATTGGTTTGTGGACTGCCGTTTGGAAGCCTCAAGTTCTTCATTTTGGCTTTCATCAGCATCTTAGTTATTTGCAACCAGAAGTGACACGAGACCATGGAGCTAAGTAAAAACGAACACTGAATAAGACAGTTTTAGGTGACCAAAAAGTTACAATTAACTTTCATGAACTGAAAACACACTGTGAAAGGCTTAAAGTTCTAAGACGAAAACAGACCAAACAAACTTGCAGACCGGATAACGCTGTGGTAGCGACCTGTCAATCACAAGGTAGCATAAAGCATCCCCTGCTTTATGGTCTATTTGACTCTAAATGGGACCATAATTTACAAAATGAACATCATGCTGTATTAAAGATTTGAAACTAGCGATTGAGACCATAAACTTGTGTTTACGTATATATAAAATAAATCAATTGAGAAGTAGTGTCATTTTCTTATAGACTTCTATACAATCAGACTTATTTTTGCAACCAGAGGAGTCGCCCCCTGCTGGCTATTAGAAAGAATGCAAATTTAAGGCACTTCAGCACTGGCTTCACTTTTCAGACCCCGGAGTTGCCCGCTGGTGAGGAAAGGGTGACACTGCCAATGGTGGATGGACATGAACTCTGGGATCTGTATGCAACAGAAACAGGGTGTTTTTGTTCTAGTCTGGATGGCTTTTATGTTGCTTTTTTTGTTATTGTTGTGCGTTGTTTCCTTCCTGTGTATGCATATTTCTTATTGTTTATTGTAGCTCTTTTTACATTGATCTATGACTGGAGGGAAAAAAAACATCAATACTCTTTTTCCTATTTAATTTCCTTGGAAATATTTGAAAACTGATTGTAATGCTAAAGCTCCCAATGAGATATTTATTGGTGTGAATTGTGTGAGAGTGAGTAGTGATGTGGGGCTGTAGCAGAATACAACAAAAGGCACGGTGTACTATTTCTAGGAAAGCAGCTTCAAGCACAAGAGGGGGAAAGATGTTTTGAGATGCAGAGAAGCACAAACTTCAGTTATGGCACTAACAAATTGTCCTTTAAGAGCAGTGTGTGACATCCTGGTTAATCCCGTCTGTTTTCAATTTCAGAGTTTTAAATATTTCCATTGTTATAACTGTTGCACTGTTGGTTGACAGTTGGGGAAATAGCCTGAGTGCTATTTCGAGCAACAGTCACTTGACAGCTCTGTGGCAACTGTGTGGAAATGGAGCTCAAGACATGCAGCATTAATTGAATAAAAATACACTTTCTATGTGCTTCTGACTCAGATATTTTACTGGAGGAGGAATGCATGGTTAGTGGGGAAGAGAGTTGGCGGGAAGTCTGCTTAAAAAGATAAAGTTATATCATTATAACTCGCACATTCAGAAATTAAACTGAGCAATTATTTCCGTGTTAGCCTTTTCACCGCATGCTAATAGCAGCCGTCATAGAAAGCTATGTACGAGAGGTTGGGAATTTTATTTTCTGTCTTATCCACTAATGAGTTAAAGAGGGACTTTGATCTCACGCTGTAGATTCCTCGCAAAAGATTAAAATGCAAATTACTTAAAGGGGAACTGTTACTATAAGTATCAGAGAAAATGTTTATAATACTCCGACAGAGAAAGTGGTGAGATTCATTCTGAGCTAAAGCACCCAGATGGTGGGCTTAAAGGAGCAGTTTGTGGATTTTCAACCTTATTTCCTCATACGGGTTGCATATCTATAATGTCCACAGCTCTTGCCACATGTCTCTTTATCCACCTGTAGCACCTGCAGCAATTTACCTCCACCATCCACATTGGATGCCTGTGGAGAGAAGATAGTTTAAGAACTGCAGGGGGGGTATGGCAGTTTTGTTCTTTCTCCTCACCAGAGCTTAGCCTGCTATCAGAGCTGAGAAATGCATTTTGGACAGCCATGCAATTTCCAGGCATGCAGTGGACATTATGGATTCCTACACATTTTATAACATCAGAGTTGAAGCAGATTTCCTTGAGGCTATAGTCCACCACAGAGAGAATGAAACTAGTGTAGCAGAGGTTATGAGACTGGGATGTTCAGTGTGGTCGACTTTTTCAGAGTTTTAAAACTGCAGCTTTCCATTTCAACAAATGGATGCTGGGTTTCTAATGTATTTTTGGGAAACACACGTATTCACTTCCTTCCCAGAGTTAGATGAGAAGATCAATACCATTCGTGTTAACTACAAAGTACAAATATATGCCTATCAAAACTTCTAAAGCGTACCAACTGTATCTTGTTTAATCCTCACACAAACAGAAATGTAAAAACAAGTTGTAGTTTTTAAGGAGAGTTACATGTCGTTACTATTTCTTGGGGAACAACAGTTGGGCGTAGCGACTCCCCGCAGTCTTGTCATCACTGTGAGGTTGCCAGGCAACCAGTGCTTTAGAGTTGCTGAGTGGAAGGAGCTGCTGGTTCCAGCCGTATTTATGCCCAATCTGAACTCCCATTATAAATTGTCTTTTAATGATGGTTTGGTTTTATTCTGTCATAAGAGAACCTACAGTACACATAACACACTTGTCCAAACTTTCACTAAAATGCAAACAAAAAGAGACAGATACAAACAAACATGAAACATGGACACGCAAAAACAAAAAATGAAACTATAAACAGCACATAACATATACAAAGTGTTATAACTTTCTGTCACATAACAATGTAAATAGAGAAAAATGGATGGAACTTTCACTTCTGGAACCAGGGGCATTTAAAAAATACCACCTCCCCCTTAACAACTCTACGACCAGAGATGCTCCTCATGGTAGCGCTCTGCGGGCGGATAAACAGTTGTTTGTCCAGATATTGTTACAATGCACAGATCCCCCTTAAAACACCAATTGGCATTTTTACATTAATGTCTGTGTTAATTAGTGAGCTTTAGAGGTCCTAAAGGCTGCTTTTTTTTTCATCTTTGGAGAGACCTAGGCCAGATGTTTCCCCATGCGTCCAGTCTTTATGCAAAGCTAGGCTAATTGCTTCCCCACTGTAGCTCCAGACTTAATGTGCAGAAATGAGAGTGGTGTCAATCTCCTCATCTAACTCTCTGAAAGAAAGAGGATATTTCCCATAATGTTGAACTATTCCTTTAAGAAGTGCATGTCAAATGAACCACTGAGAGAAATAATAGTCATGTTAGTGACTATACTGTTGTAAAGACACACAATTTACAAACACACTTATTTATTAGATTAAAAGTGGAGGGGATCCAAAGTCCTACATTTGAGCCACAAAGTCTTATCGTCCTTGAAAACTGACTTCAGAACTTTCTCCTTTATTTGAGCACCGCTTCTTTTAGGCCATACAAGATACAGTATATACGTGGTTTACCAAATAATGCTTTGCTTACTCAAAGAAGTTACTCTGCCCTCGGCTGTGGGAGGCTTTATGCCCCATTACTCCTGTTTACAGAGGATGGAAATTGGTTGAGTTCCTGGATCCTCAGACACTGTCTGGCAACACCTCTGACCACTTCTGGTCCTCTGACAAGAATGCCAGCTATCCTGGAAAATATCCTGTGAGTCATATCTTATATGTCACATCTTATATGGCTCACAGAGAGAAGAAAGGGGATAAGAGCTGTGGGAGATAATGTCAACTGTGTAATTGTGTATGATTTCAGCTTATAGATGACAGAAAAGGAACAAAAAATTCAATTCACGTCCGGCAACGACTGCAGAGCCACATGCATATCTATAAATTGTCCTTCCCTCAAAGTGCCTCCATGGGCTGTGGCACATGGCAGACGCTACGCACTTTCATCTTGTCACGTTTGCTCATTATGAGAGAGCGACACACCAGCTGTGACTGGATTCCCTCTCTTAACCAAGGCTGTACCGACTCGCCTGCGTCTCCCTCCTCAATCACGCAAAACAAATGAAGAAGCATTTCCTCACAAACGAACAAGGAAAATAGAGAGAGAGAGAGAAAGAGACACTGGGAGAGACACAACTAAACCAAGAACACAGTGTCAGGTGAATAAATGATATAATCATGGGTAACAAATTTTCCCTGGCCCTTGGGCATAGAGCCACTGTATTTCTCACTGTGTTATGATCGCTGGTGCAGAGAGAGCAGACCTGCTCCTCTGATATATTTCCTGCTCAGTGAGAGTGTTGGCCAGGGTGGACCACAGAGGGCTTCATAAAAAGCAGAGAGTAATGAGGGAGGATAGGGTCAAGGCCTCCAGATACATTCATATTCAAGGGCAAAAGAAAATTGATCTCTGTCTCTTTAAGTTTATGAATGGAACATCTGGTTATACATAGATGTCAGTAGCAGAGAGAGTATCGTTCTCCACTATGATGGTTCAATGAAAAAAGAAATCACAAAAGTTCACAAAACATATTGTGGGAAGAAGTATTGTACTCTGAAGTGTTTTAGAAGACCAGCGAAACATATTTGAGCAGAAGAGCACTCCTGACATGAAGTCTGATGATGTCTCTATGAGAACCAACAAAAGTGTTTTTTTTCTGCTTTGTTTGGATGAACAACATGCACTTCATTCAGTCAGATTTTATGAATAGAGTGCCAGAATACTGTGAACATCAGACAAAAGCAGAGGCAAGACTGCTTGATCACTGTTGTGAAAGAGCTAAAAAATTAAAGCTGTTTGAAATGTGTTTAATTGCTGTTGCTGCCTTTTATACCACAATCTGTTCATATTGTGTTTGTTTAAGGCTGATCCAATCCATGTTTTCATATTGACAGTGGATCAAAGGACTATGTTTAATGTGAAAGGTGTTGTTCGTAGTGACGAACCCACAGATGATTATTCCCACTATCATGTTTTAGCTCATTATAATGGTTTTATTGCTCGAAAAACACACTGTATGCTACCTGCACACCACCAAACAACATAGAGAGAAAGTTAGCAACTATCTGGTGAACATAGTGGATAATTTAGCAGATAAAGAGACAAATATTTGCTTCAGGAGTTGGTGGAGACCAAAACAGAGCTAAAAGGTGAGCGAGTATTGGACTGGCAGTCGCCATGGGGTCAGAAAAACGACTTTAAATGAATGCTAATGTTGCCCTGTGTCTGCTCAATGTAAGCTACTGTTTGCTAACACATTTGCCGTAGGTTATAATATGTCAATGTTGTGTTCACAGCTTGTTGTGTTGCCCCAAAAAATCAATTAATGCAGGCTCAAAGTTCATCGAAATTCTATGCTTGTTTTAGTGTTATTTGCAAAAGCGTACATTTTTTATTGTATTTTTTATATTATTATTTATATTTATTTTTATTTTAAAATTGTTTGAATAATAACCAGCATTTTTACAATTTGGGCATTAGAATGAGCTGAAACAACTTGTCAATTAATCACTTAGTCGATTGTAAGAATCATCCTAAATTCAATATCTTTGTGTTTTGGACTTGATTTGACAAAACAACCATGAAAATGTCCCCTTGGACAATGGAGAATTCTGATGGGCTTTTTTTCATTATTCATTTCACAGTCTGAAAAGTAATTGATTAATTGAAAAAGTAATCAGCAGATTAATCAACAATGAAAATAATCATTAGTTTCAGCCCTAATTAGCTCTATCACTAAAAGCCAAATAGAAGATCATTTCCTGCTGGCTGCCACACATTTACATATTTGCAGTCATGTAGAAGACATGTTATTATGTTTTAGTCTCGTTGTCTCATTATTCCCTTCCTTTGGTGTGTGTCCTGAGGTTATTTTTTTTAATCGTGAAGAGTCAACCCTCTGTAACACCTTCTGAATAAATGACAGCAGTGACGGTTGTTTTTAATGAGTTGAAACATATACCACATCATGTCTAACAGGATTGTAATTCCAGTGCTGCTGATTGGGGATAAAGGTGTGCAACATCAGGATATTCACTATTACAACCTTCTTTCTTTATAGTATACATAGTGTTTTTATCATTATTCCTCTGTTTATACATTCATAGAACCGACTGCCAGACTAATAAAATACCTCATTAAATGCATCATCCTTCTTTATTATTAGAAAACACAGAGTTGGTTTAATATAAATGATAATGTGACAGGAACGGGATCATTATGTCCTACTGGTTTATTTAGGAATTACTTTTAAAACAAGAAACGGCGACCACAATTGCCTATTACACCACGTTCAAGTCTAAATTGGAGGACAGATTGCCATTACGTGATTCATATTTCTTTTACATATTTTCATTGGGCCATTAAAACGGTTATTCCTCACAGAATCCATTAGACACGTTCAACATATGGAAGAATGTGTTTTATCATTGAAGATTATATTGGCTTATGAAGATGAGTTTGCAAAGATAAACCCCACGCCTGTGTGACTGAAAAGAGCATTGTATTTCTTATCTATGAATGCATAAAGTTGAGACATCTGCTAGAAAACAATTATAGTTCCTGCAATCTTCAACATTAAGTATGCACTTTCTTACAGTATCTAATCCTTGTTGTACTTACACAATGAGTCCCTGTGCTGGTGCCATGTCCCTGCGAGGGAGTAATGGACGTCTAATCAGATTACGAACCATCTCCGTGTCCTTTCAACCTACAACAGACGTAGACATGTCCCGGAAAATCAGTTCTCCATTTCAGCCATTGGGCCTGAAGCCCCTTTCATCTTATTGTCTGATGAAATATACACCTTCAAAGCCTCACATATTTTCCATCAGGGAGAAACTGCGGTTCAAGGAAATGAAAAGAAACTTTCTCTTCTTAGGAAACGATGTCTCTACAAACGTCGACCACATTGTGCTGTATACAATACTGCATGTTCTGGGATGAAAGCACACAAAAAAACGCATCTCAGCTACAAGACATTCAATAAATCTGATGCCTGAAGGAACCAAATTTAATCTGTCCAAGTGAACATAATCTAATTACACAAAGACAGCGCTTGTGCTGTATCTTTCTATTTATCTCTTCCTTACAGGTCTGTGTGATCGTTTAAATGATACATGCATAGATAGCCATTTTATTTATACATCTACTATGTTAGAAAGAGTTATTATTGCTTTCCAGTTAAGATAAAGTCACAATGTTTCCTGTGGGTTTCAACACATTACAGCCTAAAGATGCCATATCTTGTCTACTTGATGGAGCTTAAGGCAGAACAGACACTAATGGGCTGGGGTAATGCATCCGTGAGGTCATTCAATTAACATCCCGGGTTGATGTCTGCTGGTGATTCCAGCTCCTACAGTATGCCGCGGGAAGACAAAAAGATGTCGTCTAATCTCCTCTCTTTCCAACAATGAGTTATTTTTAAAGGAACAGTGTGTAACATTTAGGGGGATCTATTGGCAGAAATGGAATATAATATGAATAAGTATGTTTTCTTTGGTGTATAATCACCTGAAAATAAGAATTGTTGTGTTATCGTTACCTTAGCATGAGCCGTTTATATCTACATAGGGAGCGGGTCCTCTCCACGAGTCCGCCATGTAGCAGATAGATAGATACTTTATTGATCCCGAAGGAAATTTAGGCATCCAGTAGCTTAAACAACACGTCCCAACACCAATACACCTTAAAAAGAGATAAAATCGAATAGATCATTTTTCAGTCATTTTGTAAAGAGAAAAAGACAAGCAATTTCTGTTTTAACTTTCTAAATGTAAGACTTTGATTCCTTTATTTGTCATACACGACAGTAGGGCTGCAACCAACGATTATTTTCATTTTCGATCAATCTGTTGAGTATTTCCTCGATTAATCGATTAGTTGTTTGGTCTATAAAATGTCAGAAAATGGTGAAAAATGTCGATCAGTGTTTCCCAAAGCCCAGGAGGACGTCCTCAAATGTCTGCGAGTCGTGTTTCTGGCCACCTGACGAATGTAAGCCCAATATTCATTGTCCTTTCAAGGGAATATCTGGCTCTTTAGCTACTAAATGCTCAACTAAGTTCACCAGCTAGTTGCTAACTGTCTGCATGCTGTTTCGTTCAGTTCAGATAGTTGTGGGTTTACTCTGCTGAAAACCGCTGTATGCTAGCCCGTACCCTTAAGCTGTAAAACCAAAACAATGAGCTGAAAGAAGCTAAAATGTTATGTAGAGCTGAGGGGAACTGTGCGTGTCACTTTGAGTGACCCTTTTCAAATTACACAGTCATTTGATGCATTATTCATATACAAATATTGATTATAACAGATTTACAGCAAAATTGTGATAGATAACTTTCTGGAAAACTAACAAGGCACATTGCTAAATCAGCAAGGACGGAAATGATTACATTTGCAATAGAGGTCATGTCTAACTATTGCAGTGACAGTGGCTCAATATTTTAGTAATCTGTTGTAATGATGATGTGCAAGTATTGTACCCTCCCAAGGTCAGAAACCTACAACTTATGTAGACGATATACCATCATTTTCAGGACCACTCTTGCAAAACATATATGTGTCTCAAACAACAAAAAAGGAGTACCGTTTTACTGAAATAACAGAATGAAATGAAAACTGTTAATGACCATGTTTTGGCTGCATGGTGAAACTCTATTTTGTGCTACCTATGTGTATGACCGGAGAGGATGGAGGACAGAGAGAGTGCCCAGACCTCTCAGCTCAGAGAGAAGCTATAGTGGCATGTCAATCTAGATAATTAGTGCTTACACTGAGGGAATGAGACTTTAATCAGCAGAGCTCTGTGTTGATCATCAGTGTTCAGCGTTCCACTGAGTACCATCAGTCTGTTAATGAAGTCACTGACCCACCGGCTTGTTGGCTAAAGGCAACAAGAGCATGTACATTCATCGAGACACACTCACTCTGTTCTTTATTGCTCATATTTTCCTTCATACACACATGCTTCAGACATTCAAGGTTCCCAAAAGGATTTTAGTGATTCCCTCACTTTTCTTGGAGTAGGTCGATGTTTTCACTTGTGAATCCTGTGATATATCTAAACATTAAAGAGGACCTGTTATGCTTATTTTCAGGTGCATACTTGTATTTTGGGTTTCTATTCGAACATGTTTACATGCTTTAATGTTCAAAAAACTCTTTACTTTTCTCATACCGGCCGTGCTGCAGCACCTCTTTTCACCCTCTGTCTGAAACGCTCTGTTTGAGCTCCTGCCCCACACCCTTCCGAAAGGTCTGCTCTGATTGGTCAGCTGGCCCACTGTTGTGATTGGTCAACCAAACCAAACTCTTTGGACTCTGCTCCAGCTCTGCTCTAACTAGCTTTGTTTTAGGGTGTGCCAAACTAGTCGTTATGTGTTTCTTGGTGACATCACCACGGTACAGAAGAAAAGGCGGGACTTCATGCAAGGTGTTTCAGGAAGTTCAGGAGCAGTGTTTCTGAGTGGGAGAGTAACTCCCTTTGGCCTGGACTTTGGGCTTTATAACTTTAAAGACCTTTAACATGAACAAAAAATGATAGAAACACACAAAAGGAAAGAGAAATAGCAAAATAAATCCCATTTAAAGGTTCTATATACAACATTCAGAATCACTTGATGTCACACTAGAGCACCAGCATCTCGGACCAAAACAAATGAGCGCGTCGGCCACACCTCCCCGCTCCCTTCGTGACAACTCGGATGGTTAACGTTAGGTAAAGAGGCCAACACCAATTGCAGGTTTGTGACAAGAAAAACCTGGGTCTTCTGCATGAAAATCAGCCGTGTGACACACCCATCCACACCCGCACCAACACTACTACCTGCATTGGCATTGGATATAAATCGTTAGGGGTGGGAATCACCAGAGGCCCCACAATACGATATTATCACAATACTTAAGTCACAATATGATTTTATTGCGATGATAAACATTTTGCGATATGCTGAGTATTGCGATAAGATATATTGTGATATATTGCAATTTATTACCTTTTATTCAACAGCAAATTATGCGGTTTGTCAACATCTGTTTTATCTCATAAGATACAGTTTTCACTCTGTTCATCTCAGAGTTTTTATTCACATATCTTGAGGTCAAAGGTCAAGGGACCCTTTTGAAAATGGCCATGCCAGTTTTTCCTTGCCAAAATGTAGCGTAACTTTGGAGCATTTTTTAGCATTCTTCCCGACAAGGTAACATGATATGGTTGTTACCAATCGATTCTTTCGTTTTTCTAGTTTCATATGATACCAGTATCTTCTCTCTAGCTTTAAGACTGAGCCCACTACAACCTCTGAAAGACAGAATAGTGGCCATCACATTGTTAAGAGGTTAATAGATTATATAAAAAAAGATCGATACTTGACGTCTCTGTATCGATACAATATTGCCACACAAAATATTGTGATACTATGCTGTATCGCCTTTTTCCCCCACCCCTATAAATCGTGAATGGATTTGTCAAATAAGGACGTAACTCCTCGGGATAATGAGCTTGTATGCTACTGAAAAATACGGCCATGCAGCACAGATCTTTTATTACAGTTTCACTTTAATCAAACAATCACAGACGGAGAGAAAAATCGAAAGAGAACTTTTGAGAGAGACATATCCTCCAACTTCAAGTTTGTTTGTTGGCATTAAAAGCAGAGCTTGTGGATAGGATGTGGTCATGATGGCAGCTGTGTTCAGAGAATGCCAAGCCATCACTCTCTTTTTGAAGCCAAGTGTGAAATGGGCTTTAAATCACTTTTACCCCAAGCAGTCACATTATTGATGGCAGCCTCTGAATCCCATGAAAGAGGGAGTCTTATCGGTTTAGCACAAATGCTGCAAATTAGTTAAGTAATTATTATGGCTTTAGCTTTATAAATGCACAAAACCACAAATCCTCTCAAAGACATGCATGCACGGAAATTAAATATATTAGGAATGCCTTGGTGAACAGAACAGACCAGAGGGCACCTTCCACAACCCAGTCGGATTCATGTGAAATATATCTCTTCACTCCTACAGTGGAAGAACAAAACCACTGTCAGCGACCCCCTTCTCAAGAGGCTGGTTCATATTGTGATATTGTTTCATTAGACACAAATGGATGGAGAACAAATGACGCCAATTCTATGTGTTGTTGATGCCTGAAGACTTCATGTATGATTAACTGCTTCATCGCGGAAAAGATCCCATTAAAATCCCTCTAAAAATCTGAATTACTGCCTCATGGTTGTATGTCATCACTTTATCCTATTAGATATTTGTGTGAAATTGTCATAATTAGCATATGAATTCTTGAGTTATAGCCAAAAACATTTGAAGAAATTCCCTTAAGGCTTTCCTGAGATATTGCGTTCACAAGACTGGGACGGACGTAAGGTCACAGTGACCTTGACCTTTGACCTCCAAAATCTGATCATCCTTGAGTCCAAGGGCAATGGCTCAATACCAATGTCCCCCCTAAGGCCTTAAGCCCTGAACCCTCAGGGACTTGACTGGTGTCACCTGGTAAATGGTTGAATATGATATGAGAGGCTGTTAGAGCTTGAGATGGTATAAATATGAATGGGACAGCACTTTGCAGCAACATATCACTTTATTGATGATGCCAATTGTGGATTTTTATTTTACGTTTTTTACTGCCGATTTGAACGTCTTCAAGGCTCCTGCCCTACGAGACTAGAGGTAACTGTCAAAAAATCTATTTGTTTTTGTCAAACTTCATTAACCAAAATTAAAAGAAATGGTTGATGAATAAACCAGGTGTGTAATATAGTCTAATTAGGGATGCTAATTTTGAAAAATGTTCTTAACCGATAACCTACCCTCGTTAACCGATTACTAACCATTAACCGACAAGATTAGCTGCAGTGTATGAGCACAACAGACAACCAGTTCCCAGTTCACTGTCAGGAGAGCTGTAGCAGCCACGGTGCTGCGTGTAGTGTCGCGGACATGCATCCACTTTCTCCACCGCATATTTAGTTTAGTTTAGCAGGTTGTTAGCTGTGTGTCTGCCCAGCGTAACTTAAGCGAGAGTCCGACAAACCGTGTGTGTGTTTGTGCTACGTTAGCAGCTGTAGTGCTACCGGTGGCTTCGTGTTGCCGGCGCCACACACATACGCTCTGTCAGCGAAGCGTAACTTTAGCGAGTGTCCGACAGACTGTGTGTGTGTGTGGCTGCGTCGAGTGTGGGGTTGTTGGTGGCGTTATGGCTGTGAACAACCCCTTCCTGTATCTTGCAACGCCGGCTCAGACTCTCTTAAGGTGGACCAGCTTTTCTCCTTAAACTGACGAGCTGCTCCTCTGAGTTTTGCTCAGCTTTTTAATTAATTATTAATATTTTCTTAACCGTTTAACCGATAGCGTTAATCAGTTAAAATACTTAATGTCTGTTAACAGTTAAACGGTTAATTATTAACACCCCTAAGTCTAATGCTTGCATTACTCTGATTTCATGTGTTTTTTATCTACCATTTTAAATCCTTAATGTTAATGTAATGTTTATGTGTAAATTCAATATGCCAGTCTGAACACCTATGTGTCCTCCTCTTTGTTTATCTTTTCTTCTTCCTTTTTTTAACGCCTCCGGGCTTCCCCTGGTAACTGTGGTAACCCTGTGTTTAAGGTCCCAGCGCTATGAATTGTGTGTAATTCCCTCAGGCAGTGTCTGCAGAAATGCGTACTTGAGGAAAGTGTTCATAAAGTGCTCAAAATGTCTTCGAGAGAGCCCGCAATGACTTGATGATTTGATAGTAGGACAGCCCTAAACCCTCCCGGACTTTGCGGGAACGCGCCTCAAAGTCTGTGAGGTTGGACATTGGGATTGGGCTGATGTTTGTGCCAAATTTGAAGAAATTCCCTCAAGGCGTTCTTGACGTATTGCGCTCATGAGAATGGTACGGACGGATAACCCAAAAACATAATGCCTCTGGCCACGGCTGTCGCCGGTGCAGAGGCATAAAAAAAGACCATCAATTGCTTGTTTGGTTCAACCACCAATCCAAAACACAGTTTAGTGACCTTGATTTTTCACCTTCAAAATCGAATCAGTTCATCCCTGATTACAAGCGGACGTTTGTGCCAAATTTGAAGAAATTCCCTCTAGGCATTCCTTAGATATCACATTCACAAGAATGGGACGGACGGACAACTTGAAAACACCGACGACAGCCCAATCTATTATTAAAAAAAAACGTGGCCCTTCTAGACTTGTAAACTTGTAAACCACAACATGCCAGACCTAGCTAGGGTACAGTAGGCCTATACGGAGATATGGGGCAGCACTCACGGGACTAGATGACCTGCTCTAATCTAGATCGTTTCTTATCCGAGTCTCACTGACCTTCAGAGTGTCCGAGTTGTGCAGAGGCTCTGTGCAGCAGAGAGGAGTGGGCAACATCACGGGTGTATTGCTTCTTTGATTATAGGTGCTGGACAAATATCATATCACTATCACACCTATGGGGCGATGCCAGGTTCAGTGCCAGCCCGGGTTGGTGTACTATCAGCCCCTCAGCAGCTACAATTCATCTTCACTTTGTATTTTCCTCTGGGAGATACAAAATTACATCGTTCCCACTCTCATCTCATCTCATTCTCCGGAAGCTGTCTCCGTTGTGATGAATCATTTCATCTTCTGTTCATCGCTGGATGGTGGAGACACACAGCAGCAGGCGTTTCCAAGCCAAATGTATTGCGTACTCATTTTTGCAGGCCTTAGACAGTGAATCAAAACATCCAATATTAACATTTCCTGTCTGCACGAAAGATGATTATGGACCCATCACCGCCCCCCTATACCCATATGCTGTACACTCATACTCAATGTGTCCCTTATTATCTTGCTTTTGTCTATTATTGTGAATGATAACCCCCGTTTTTTAGTCTTTCCAAAAACAAAAGTGTAAGAAATGGATTAAACTAGAGTATGTGTTTATCTGCTCTATAATGTAAGTTGCAATAGTTAGCATGTCCGGCTAACTAGCTCACTGTCTACAGTATTAACAAAACGTTACTTCCAAGCCCAAGAGTTAGCAAATCATTACCTTTTTACATTTGTTTTTGGGGGTTACAGGTTAAATAAAGCCCTGTTTTTGACTCATTGGAGTTTGAAGTTTATACTGCAGCAGCTCCAGCCAACGTTACTTTACGTTAAAAGTGTTTTAACCCTCTGAGACCCGAGGGATCCCAACCGACTTTAGATTTAGAGTTATAGTGAAGGTACTGATATCATATGAAACTAGAAAACCTAAGGAATCCACTGGAACCAGGTCATACTAGCTTGTCAGCAAGGAGGCTAAATAACGCTCAAAAGTTGCACTAAATTTTGGCGAGGAAAAACTGGCATGGCCATTTTCACAGGGATCCCTTGAACTCTTCCCTCAAGATATGTGAATGAAAATGGGTTCTATGGATACCCGCGAGTCTCCCCTTTAAAGAGATACCCACTTTATGCTTAACCCATGCAGTTTTGGGTAAAAGCCTTTTTTTTTTTGCCAGTTTTATGCATGCCTTATAATTGTGTTCTTATCACCTATTCTAAAAATTATGTATTTGAATATTTTTGCATACTGGGATCCCTAACCAGATGTTGAATTGTATTAATTGCGTGTGACTGGAAAGCTGAGATGATGTTAGTCCCCATAGCAGCCATTTCATATAGTTTTTTTAAACTTGACTTCGTATAAAATGACCTGTTGTGACCTCTAGGATAATCACAGCCTCATGAAACTTTACAGCCACAAACTAGAGACCTAGAGCATTCAGAGGATGTATGGCTATCCTAAGTAGATTGACAATAAAGGGGTTTATGAGCAGTTTCCAGAACAGTGCTCGCAACCCAGCAGACAAATGACATTCTTGCAGAAATCTCCAAATGTCAAAAGTTTTTGATACCAAATCACAGCATGGCTTTTTCTATGGTGTTCCTAAAGGGCTTGGTGTCTTAATGTGGTAATTTGGAGGTATTATTGATCATTTTTATCAATTTTGAGTGGTAGAAAAATGGTTAAATTTAGCACCAAATCTGTGTAATAAATAGTATCAACCCAAAAATTGCTGCAGCAACTTATGAGACATAATAAAGCATGGGAATGGCCATCATATACTTCCATCATCATTTTCTAAACCCTTATGCACTTTCACATTTATTTTGTTTAATTAATTTAGTTTTTATTTCTGATATATAACTAGAACAATTTGACACACAGTGCTGAGCTGCATCTCAAATCAGTTTTTATGTTCCCAGCTTTCAGATGATGTACACCGATTCTATGTGACATATACGATCATAAAGACCCCCTGTCCCCCTAAAAATAAAAGACAAAAACAGGTCTATTATGGGTCTCAGAGGGTTAAAGTATGAACAAGTATGTAAGCTAAAGTGCTAAGTGTTATGAACAAAAGTCTGATCTAAACATGTTTCCTTACACTAGCACTAAGCTCTACACTGCAATACAAGAGTCTTCTTCATGGATCATCAACTGGTGAGACTGCTGACTTTTTGCCTGCAGCTTTAGCCTCAGTCTTTTGGGATTATATCATGTATGTACTGTTGTCATCAAGTGCATTCTCACTTTAAAAGCTGGATTGACCATTTTCATACAACTAGAGTCATTAGTTTAATTAGCTAGCTGATAAAATCTGCAGTTGTCATTTCAGTTGGCAAAAAAACGATGATCGCTGGCTAGAAACGAGAAGCGTCCATTTGTTGACCTCTGTTTGAAATCAAGGATCCTTTGTTTCAAATATTACAAAACATTTGTAGTGGTAAATCTGCAAGAACAGACAGCTTGACAGGCGTTTGCCATCTAGATGTGTGCAAGATGTACGGCACTTATTCCTAACACAGAGCCTTGTGGTTTTGCTGCAGCTCCTCTTCCTCCTCTGCCCTTTCCCTGACACAAACAAGGACATGATAAGCTCTTATTAGGAAATCTGTGCTGTATAATGGCTTCAGCTCTGTCCATCACCAAAAAAAAAAAAAGATTTATTATACTGTGGACCAACACAAACCTGGACAAAGATGCATTTCGTTGTTAAACCACAGTTGCAATCACCACCCCTTCACACAGCCAAATGTATTTTTCATACAAAAACACCTTTATTCCTTCCCCTTACTGTACTCTTTAGAGGAGGAAAAATTACCTATGTGCGGTGGGTGGTGATTGTGCCAAATTGATGTGAATATCTCAATTGTGAAGGCAGCTGTACCCCTTGATTTGTATAGATGTGTAGGCTACATACATGAGGATTGCAATTTTCCCCCTGTCGCTGCTGTAAGGGACTATTTTCAATCACAGCTTCCAATCAGCCCACACTACATGCAACGCGGTCACTGATGTTATTGTCTCCACTACTATTAAACCAAGCAATCTAGTCCTCATTAAATGATAGTGACCACTGTAATACATCTTTGAAATATCTACAGTACATAAAAAGAGTTAGAGTCAGATTTCCACTCTTGTTTCACTGCCTTTATTTTTTTCCTTTAATGGAAATCGTTTATATGTAAATCTAGCCTGTATCAATACATAGGTGAGGATAGAGAGTTGACAGGTTAGACATGTTATGTGCTCCATGGGCAGTGCTGTATCTCTGAGAAACATGTTGATGGCAGTCAAACATAAGAGGCCATTAGTTCAGGTGTTCATTCACTGTGAATAAAAGACTTTGAAGAGTGTGACATTCTTGTGGATTGTCTTGTGCATTACTGCCTGATTACATTATCTACAGCTGAAGTATCTCTTTGTTTCACATTATGTCTGTTGTAACTTCAATAGTGCCGCGACTTGTGCTTATCTTCATTAGATTGATCTAGCAATTATTTTTACATTTAATCTATTAATATTTTGTCTATAAAATGTCAAGAAAAACTCAATTGGTTTGGTTCAACCATCAGTCCAAAACACAACCGTTCAAATTCAAGAATATGAAAACAGAAAAAGTGCAGCCAACAATCATTTTAAAAAAAGCTAGGAACGGTAATGTCAGGCATTTCTGACAATTGAACTAAGTGATTATTCAACCCACTCTCACGGGAAGGCATATAAATAGAATGATATTCCAGGTGTTATGAGGGCGCATTTTATGTCATTTGTGTGCCGCTTTTCGTGTGTCAGTTGTACGCCACGCAACAAAACTGCGGTAATGTCCGCAGTTAGGTTGAGGCAATAAAACCACTTAGCTAGGTTTTGAAAAGATGTCATGGCTAGGCTTACAACAAGTATGTAAACTAAGTAAAATACGTACGGAAACAACGTAACATAAGTACGGAAAATACGTCACAAACGTCCCTAAAAAACGTGACAAACGTAACTTACAAAACATCGGTCTCCTGGTTGAAAATCCTGTGTTTGTTGGACCCATCCACCTCCCCTCCCGCCCACCATAAGCAGCCTTGTGCATTATTATGGCATTCATATGCCTTTTCGTGCGAATGGGCTGGATCATTAATCGTTTCATCACCGAACTTCACTGACACAAACTTGGACGTATATGATTATTAAGACTGCAACAAAACAACTATTTTTATTAATGATTAATCTGCATATTATTTTTTTATTATACGTTCTTTGTACAAAATGTCATAAAATAGTGAACTGTGTCCATTATAATTTCTCAGAACTCAGACTGATGTCTTCAAAATGTGTTTTTCCGACCAACAGTCCAACACTCAAAAGATATTCAGTATACAATTATATATGACTTAGAAAAGCAGCAAATCCTCATATTGGAAAAAGATGGAAGTGGTAAATGTTTCCCGCCACCCCTTAGTTACTGTTACTAGGTCGGACAAGCTTGATCAAAAGAAATACTTCAACATTCTTCGAGGTGGCACGAAGCAGAGGTAATATAACGAAATCAGACGAAATCACCCAGGTTCACCAAGACCTCCTTCAGCTCAGACCTCCAGTGGGGCCTCCGGCAGCGACCTGCAGGCGGAGCACTGGCGGGACGTGGAGAGCTCTGCGCCCGGCAGCAGCGTCTCCTCCTCCAGCCAGGAGCAGAGCTTCTCCTCGCTGCTCCGCTGGTCCCATGCAGATGGAGACCCAGGCCGTATTGCTGGGACCGCTGGAGGAAAGGAAAGCACAGGAGCACCAGAACCAGGACTGCACGGGGCAGACTGACCCTGCTGCTGCAGTAAAATGGGACTCTGGTTCGCGGAAATACTTTTGTCCACAGGGACCGCCAAAATCAACACAAAATGAAAGTTCCTCATACTAACTGTGACGATATACCATACATAATGTGTCCGTGAAGATTGTGACACCAATAGTAATGTTGCCTTTGAACAGACGTAGCATTCATGTAAATTTATAATCCAACAGAAAGGGGAAAGTTGACCGAGGTTCTGCCGGGGTCCAAGCTTGCTCAATTGTTATTGGAGCAAAGAGCGAAAAGGGGCGGGACTCAGGAAGGGTCAATTGATTACCAAAAGAGTTGTCAATTAATTTCCTGTTTATTAAATACATTTCTGCTATCATGTTTATGGTAAATGTTAATTTCAAAAGGTTCATAATCTGGCTCAACAGTGAAAGTCACCTCAGTGCATCTTAAATAGATCAGCTTGAGGTGCAGTTTATGCACTTCAAACAATTAGTGTTTGTTGAAGTCCCGTAATGTTGGCAGCACAAGATGTTCACATGTCACAGACTTGGTTTATTGCCAGAGTGTTAGAAATTCTATACGACTGAATCAGTGGGTTTGACATGCAGGAGTCGCACATTTATTTACTCATTTGAAGTTGCTTCGTCCCATCGAGCACAGCACAAACACGACAAATAATTTACTGCAATGTCCTTAACTGTACAGTGCATCTGCTCTTGCAGGGAACAGAGCGGTAAATTGTGGCAGACAGATGTTGTTATGTGCGTTTGTGAATAGCTGTATGGATCTTTTATTAACTGTGTAGGGAGATAAAAAGTAAAAACACATCTGCGTGTGTCTGTTGCTGGCTCATCCAATATCTTACTCTGACGAACATAGACGAGAAAAAGCGAGTAAAATGAAAACTCCCCCATTATCTGAATGCATCAGGATAACAGTGTCATCATCATTACTGTAACAGAGGAGTAATTAAGGAGTTCTGACTGGTGACACATCACAACTCTGCGGAAATTACACCTGGAGGTGCTAAATTGTTTCTCTGTCAGACTCATCCTTCTCTGTGATAGAAGACTGTAGTTTGTAGGAAAACATGAATTGAAACAGAGACGGTTTCATCAGAGCGTCCACACTTTGCTGATAGACTGTATAATTGTGATATGGAAGCCAACAAATTGTCCAGGACAGAGCTTGAGAGCACGGCTAGCCACCAGGACCACAGAAAAAAAGCAAACACAAGACCTCGCAGGCAATCACTGTCATTTTAAATGCTCCCTCTGCTTTTAAGAGCCTGTGTTATATTGTCAAGCCATAAACGAAATAGCAAGAATCCTTTCTTCGGTTTTAGATTGTGGGGAAATGCCAACAGTTCATATCAACGGCTGTAAATCTGTCCGCTTGTCTTTATGTTGGTAGCATCTCCTTCTAATGGGTGTAATAGACGATGCTCAGTTCTGCAGAGAGTACTGCCGGGAAACTGCAGTATGGGTGTATTGACTTCAACACACTGTATTAAAGTCAATAAATTTACTGAGCTTTGTGCTCTCACAAAGATTTGGAAGCTTATTAAAGACAACACTGGAAATGTCAGAGTCAGACATGAAGCTCTAAATAGACTCAAAAATATGCTGGCTGGAGGAAAAAAAGTTTATTTTAATCCATTCCTCTGCAGCTTTTTGGAGATACAACATTAAAGATACGACAGATCGTATTATCGACAGATAAGTGAAAAAGGGCATGCAGAAATGACATCAACAACTTTTAAGGAGAATCAGGTAACAACTAAGGCTGCAAATAACGAATATTTTCATCAATGATTGATCTGCCAATTATCTTCTTGATTAGTCGATTAGTTGTGTGGTTGATAAACCACAAAGGTATTCAATTTACTATCACAGAAGACAATGAAAAGCAGAAAATCCTTAAAGCGGACAATAATGGATCAGAGTAAATATGCTACGCTCAGAGCTAGTGACGTAGAATAAAAAGCGGGAAAGACCGTATATGTAAGGTGGGCGGGGAGGTGGAGGGTCCAACAAACACAGGACTTTCAACCAGGATACCGTTTTCCGAGACCAATGTTTTGTTTTGCAAGTTCCGTTAGTGACGTGTTTTCCGTAGTTATGTTACATTGTTTCCGTTCGTATTTTACATACTTATTTTAAGCCCAACTATGAAGCTTTTCCGAAACCTAAGTGGTTTTGTTGCCCCAACAACAATAACTGCGGACGTTATCGTAGTTTTGTTGCGTGCCGTACAAAATGACATGCAAAAAGGCTAAAATGTATCCTCGTGACATGCAGAATGTCCATGTAATGTCGTGCTATTTTAAATGCCTTCAATGAGACCGGGTTGCCAAATGAAAGATAATGCTGCTCAATGTCTGCTGGATGTGTAAATAAGCAACTGTTTGCTAAAATGGTTTAACACATCAACTTAGAAGGTGTTAGTAGTAGTAGTTAGTAGTGCTATTTCACAAGTGGGTCCCTGCTTTGTTTTTTTTGTTTGGGCATGGGTGCACACAAAGATAAACACACACGTGGGCAACGTGATACACACTTGTGCCGCCGGTTTCACACTATTTCTCTGATTGATAGTTGGCGTCTGTTAAAGCGCAAAGATGCGTAGGAATTTAAAAGGCAAGTGAAGAAGACCAAGCTTGCAAGCTATCAAATATGCATGTAAACAATGCAGGATTTTTAAATATTCCCAAAAATGGCTTTGCAAAAGTTTTATGGAGGATGGAAATGGATCCATCATGTTTGTAAGACCTCAAGGAAACAAACAATGTGTAGGTGAGAAACAGTGAGTGTAAACAGAAACTTTTTTTTTTACAAGAAAACTCCACAGGGCACCTTTACTTTTTCTGTTGAACAACAGATTAATCAAACCAAAGCTGAACAAATGTTGTCCATATGTTTACATTAGACAACTTTTTACAAAAACAGACCTGCAGCAAACTTGCAAATATCACTCAGGTGTGTTTATTACAGCTGCAGCCTCGAGCAATGGACAGAAACAACATTTTAAAAATCAATATGCATCCACACTTTGAGATACTTAGAACTGAAAATTGGCTTTTTGTGGGGCAGCTTCAAATCCAGCAGACTAATCATTTACGCCTCTTTACTCTCTGAAGTAAACAGACCAAAATATTCTGATGGAATCTGATGAATCATTGCAGATAGAAATCAAATCTGATGCTTGCTAATACAAATAGATGAGTTGTCGCCACATTCGCTGACACGGAGAGCTGTTTTTCTTTCTGCGGAATCGAGCCTCTTAAATGGACCCTCTGTGGCTCAAAGACAACACCATTTGAATATCTCCAGCCGTTTTCATCTCAAAGCTAATCTCAATGTGCCTCCCATGTGCTTCTTATCTGAAGGGCTTTTAAACTGGCACATCCCTGAGTACACAAACCCACAAGGCTGCAGTAAGCCAAAGCTGCAGTCGTAGCATTAGTGCACCCAGAGTTCTTGCACCACTTGTTCAGATTGGAGTAGTAATTCACATCTTGGCATCTGCTGTGCCTCTCGATGGATGAATGGAACATGCAGACAGTACAGTATGTGGTGTCCGGGGTCTTTGTAGTAACGTGGGGACGGGCATGAATGTCTCAGCCGTGGCATCTTTCCATGGCAGTAGATTTTAATGTTTCCACTAAATGGAGTAATTGCAGACAGGCATGGCCAGACTGGCAGAACACACACCACAACACACACACACTTCACACTGAGAGGGGCCGTAATGACAGTGCTAATGGTATCTGCTATCAAAGGCAGGAGAATTAGCCATGAAGGACAACAAATTTCAACATCACAGACACAAGCTTGTTAATTGGGATGTTTAGATGAACTGAGTAAACAAACTTACAGCTATTAATAATGCAGAGAGGCATAAAGGGAATTGTAGTAATGATGCAAAGGGAATGATGCAGAGTAGCTGTCCAATTTCCATGCAAAACAACAGGAATAGGCAGAGAAATAAACAGATTTTCAATCATGTCTGTGTCTTTAAAAGTGATTGATGGCGACGGTGTGACATTTCCACATCAGCGTGCCAAGCAGAGCCGTAATTAGTTGCGCTGCAGAGATAGGATGAATCAGCCTTTTTTTTTTTCTTCCAGAGCTATGTTCATGCAGGTTTTATTTCTGGGTGTGGAAGGAAAAGCCTATAAAGTTCAAGTCTGTGGTAAAATATTACAAAAGGGCACTCCTCTTTCAGCACCCCCAGTTCAGCTAAGACTCCAGAGTATGACGACGTGTTTGATCACCACGTTCCCTTTGCTCCCGAGATTGTTTTTGTCAAGTATCTTGTGAGAGCAGCGTGAGTTTCATGAGTTGCGTCTGAGGATTAGCTCAGGCCCGAAGAGAGCGGGGGTTAAAACCGCTCAAATTAGAAAAGAAAAACTTTGATCCTCAGTAAGGAGGGTTACACTAAAGAGTTTCCAAGAATAATTGTGTTTGCCTAGCGCTGCTTTACTTACGAAAGAAAGTGTAAAACTTCTCCCACCTGTCCTCTGGGATGAAGACAGAGGCAGAAGTTTGTCAAAGGTAATATTGTCTTTGGAAGAGGCAGTGAAGACTATTGCATTATTCATCACACCTGGTCAACTTCAAAGGCTAGATGTAAGCAACAGTAAGGTATCACCGCTTGAGTGTTATCACCACAGAGACCCTCCGTAGGTTTTTGTTCTCCGGGAACAGCTTAACAAGATGTTGTCTTAGGAATTACACGTCAGATCAGAGCTCAGAGCTGAGAGGGAGGAAGGGAGAAAGAAAAAGAGGGCACTCTCCCAGGGAAGGTGTTTTTACATTTTGATGTTTGACAGCAAATCACACTTACATAAATTGCAAAGTTACACTCATCGTAGCACCGCGCTGCGATGTGTTGGGTTTAGCTGTACCGCCTGGTGGTTAAAGGCACCTTGATTTGAACTTTCACCAACACCAGAATTAATCTGCGCTGTCAAATCACATCAAGCATTGAGAACCAGGACGCTGAAACATTTGTGTTTCTGTTACATACAAAACAGCAACGTCTTTCACAAAATATCACCATAACGTACAGGAGATGTGTGTTCATGTCATCTTGTAAAGACGGACAGGTCTCCTTAGTGTGCAATAATATAGTGCATTAATGCAACTTTTTAGGTTGTAACGGGTTTAGTTTTAAAGCAGAAGTCAAGACACTGTATCATATGAAACTAGAAAACATAAAGAATCCATTGGTACCAACCATGTCATACTAGCTTCTCACAAAGGAGGTTAAATAATGCTCCAAACTTGTACAACATTTTGACGAGGAAAAGACTGGTATGGCCATTTTCAAAGGGGTTCCTTGACCTCTGACCTCAAGATGTGTGAATGAAAATGGGTTCTATGGGTACCCACGAGTCTCCCCTTTACAGACATGCCCACTTTATGATAATCACATGCAGTTTTGGGCAAGTCATAGTCAAGTCAGCACACTGACACATTGACAGCTGTTGTTGCCTGTTGGCCTTGAGTTTGCCAATATTGTATGCTAAATGCAGTACCTGTGAGGGTTTCTGGACAATATTTGTCATTGTTTTGTGTTGTTAATTGATTATATACTATAATTGATTAAATACTTGATAAATCTCCCTTAAAGGTACATTTTGAACAGATAAAAAAAATGTGATTAATTTGCAATTGATCACGATTAACTATGAAGAATAAAAAATATATATATATTTTAACCAATTGACAGCCCTATTTTTTATATTTTCTTACACTTCTGTCATGAAAACCTCTATTATGAAGTTACAAGGTAAATAAGTTAACATAGCAAGGACAAGAGAGACAGGTTGTTAATGGGACCATCAGTGCACTAGAGTTTTTCCTGTTGCAGCTTGGGAAAGCATGTGATCTTAAGTGAGGGAGAGATTTGGAAAGATCAGGACCAGACTCGCAGCAGCTCATCCTGGGCCAACACTAGTTGAGAAGCAGAGAGAGAGAGAAAGGGATAGAGAGAGCTGCTGGGGGCAGTTTGTTAGACCGTAGAGACAGCCATCTGATTACTTTCTTCCTAAGCTAACAATGGCTCTCACAACAGCAGGGGTACAACAAATATCTTACATCCCCGGCTCCACAACAAGGGCCTATTGTGCACCCATAAATCAACAAACTACTACCAGACCATAACATTAACTGCTCTCAGTTTCTCAGGCCACTGAATACATCATAAAGCAAAATATGCACAGCAGATAAAGAAATCTAAAGGTGCATTGTGATGTATGTGTATTTCAGGAGGCGGGATAGCGAGAAAGGCTGCGAAGCAAATGGACAAAAAATATATGGCTATAAGTTGAATTTAATTTCACAGGACATAAAGCTAGCCTTTATTAGTTTTTCTCTCAGACGGTGAAGCGTGTTCTAAAGCCATAGGCCATGGAATATGCTGTACCTATTAAAAATCAAATCATAAACAATAACCATGCTCCCTTCCTCCTCCCCACATCATAAATAACACTGTAGGAGTCTTTTTGTCAAGCATCTCAAAAGAAGCCACGAGAGCAATTTTCTTGTTTTCACAAATTGAAAACAAAGACATTTGTTATCCTCACGCCGCATCATTAAAGTAGGAAACCCAGGAAGTTTAAAGAAAAACAAGCAGAGGGGAAATGAAACTTTTCTGATTATCTGATGCAGACAGTGTAGATTAAGACTCAGCTTCATAGCAGTAAGTCCCTTAACTGGGTTGTCTGCCCTAATTGGCGAGGCTGAATAATACATTTAATGAGTGCCCTGCAGAACAGAAGTGACAAATAATGCATGTATAGTCGGCCCGTCAGCGGCCCTGTTTGCATTATAGCACTGAGAGGTTCATGTGTGTCCGTCTCACATCATCACTACAGTGATTACCAAATAGATTTTCTGAGCTTGTTTCTACAACTAATGGTCAATGCTTAATGAGAATTGCTTTATATTATAATTCAGAATCCATACTGTACATGTGATTGATTACATGCGATATATGGCACAATAGGCTGCCTGATGCTGAATGACTATAGGCGACACTGCATCCATCCATTTGCTCCGTAAAAAGGGATACGAATCACCCCTGCAACCATACTGAACATCCATCTTCCCTGCCTTGTTGAATTCCTAAGAGGCTGGATAGAAAAAGAGACAGCAGAGATGGTTGAATGGGAGAACATTGTTTTATAATGCAGGTATAAAAGACATCTTATACTCCACCATCCTCAGTCAGCCCATGACTTTTGCTTGGTGAGAGGGGAGTGAATGAGACTCATTTCAAATGATGCATCTTCCCTGCCTTCAACCTCAGAGCAGAACCAACTATTATTATAAGGTGTGACACTACAGGTGAATAGGGTAAAACAATTAACTAATAGATATCGATGTCCATATACTTACATGATAAATATTTTTTGTATTTTCTGAAAATATGTTTAAATGTGCAAATGAGGCATTATCTTATCAAATATGTGCTAATTTGCATACATTTACAGTAATCTGAACATTGGACAGGCCAGGTTACAAGAAAAAATGATAGTCAAGTTTTTTACAGAGGGAATTTTGGATCTCTTTTTATCACTGCATAAATACAGCCATATACATCCATTTTCACCATGTTTTTAGGGGAAAAAAATATATATCATATCATTCATAGCCTGTAAATTAGGTTGTGAATGATATATGAACAAACCTTTGTGTTAAAACCTTCAGAATATAGATAGGAATGATACTGGAAAGTTTGGTGTATGTAAAGGCCCTGACACACCAAGCAGACGGTCGTCCATCGGCCTAGTTTTTCGGTGTGTCCCACACCGTCGTGAAGGTGTTTGTGAATGTTGAATCGGCGCCTGTCAGTGAGAGAAATCTCTCTGATTGGCCGATCAGCTTAAACGAATCAGTGCACGAGAAGAGAAACGGAAAGCAAGCCAACTAGGAAAGTCAAGAAGACAAACACAGAAGGCTCTTCTCATTTCTCATCTTCATCTCATCTGATCATTCTAATAACTCTCAACAAAGAAATAGGTAAAACACAGGATCCTTTCCAATTTGCCTATAGCAAGGCCGCAGCACTGAGGATGCAGTTGTCACTCTTGTGCATCTTCTCTCCAAACACCTTGACAAACCAAAAAGATTTGCCAGAGTTCTTTTCCTGGATTTCTCCTCAGCTTTTAACACAATCCAGCCTGATGTGCTCCCGTCCAAAATGATTCAGTTACAGCTCAACCCTAACCTCATTCACTGGTACAATTAATTTCTTACAAACAGAATACAGCGAGTAAAAGTAAATGACACTCTCTCTTCCTCCATCAGGACTAATGTTGGAGCACCTCAAGGATGCATTAGTTCACCTGTGTTATTTACTTTGTACTCTGCTGATTGCTCCACCAGTGTGCTCAACCAATTACTTTTAAAGTACTCTGATGATTCCACCTTAATTTCTCTGCTGACTGACAGCGATGACCTCAGTTTGCACCAGTGTAATGTTGACTGGCTAATTGAACGGTGCGACAAAAACACTCTTATCATTAACACTAGTAAGACAGAAGAAATTATTTTTGGCCTTCCTTAATTAAACAGGTCTCTGCATACAAATACCTGGGAGTTATGATAGACTCCACTCTATCATGGACCCCTCACATTGAATTTACCTGTAAGAAGATACAGCAGCGCATTTACTTTCTTCACAGACTCAGATCATTTGGAGCCAGTAGCCAGATTATTTTTCTATTTTTCAGTTCAGTGATTCAGAGGGTCCTGTTGTACTGCAGCACAGCCTGGCTCAGTAGTATACCTGTAAAACTTAAAACTAAACTTTATAGTCAAATCAAAATCTGCGCGAGATCATTGGCCAACCTGTGACACCCTCCTTTCAAGCAGCTCACAACAAGAGATGTTTTAAATGGGGATTATCAATTTCTGCAACTCCAAGAGGCGATTCAGAGTCCCTACATTTAATCGCATCAGGCTAAAGAACGCTTTTGTCCATCAGTCCATCTTGTTGCTAAATAATAATTAATGTGCTGCTAAGGAGATGTAAATCCAGAGGACAGATGGTAATTTTTTAATGGGTAATGTATGGTTAATTGTGATGTGTTTTGTTTTTTGTCTGATGGGTCTTACTTGTCTGTCTGTGTATGGTAACAGTATGTCTATTGTATGTGTACTTTTTCTCAAACTGAGCTGCCTATGGATGCAAAATGAATTTCAGTGCGAACTGACAATAAAGTTGTATCGTATCGTAAACGGATATTTTCACAACGACATGTGGAATGAAGCTAAATGGTGAGTGAGAGTGGTGTGAAAATGGTCGGCAAACGCCGTTTTGTTTCATGTACGTATCATAACAACGGCTTTTATATCCACAGTCCTAGGTCTTCCGGTTTGCCTTTTTGAATGATGAAAACAGACTACCGCCGCCTGCTGGTGTAGAGAGTTATTTCCTCTCACGCTGACGCAGAACATACTTGCTAACAGGCCGTTGGCTGTATTCCTTGCAGTGTGTTCCAATGCAACTTATTGGCCAAAACAAAGACGACGTGAAGCGACGCATCATGCAGCCTTCGTCGCCGCTAGCTCTCTGATGTCCGGTTGTTGGGTCTGGGGCTAAAGTGCTACTGAAGTGGAGATTTCTGGCTCAGAGTGAGAAAAACCTAATTTTGAGAAAACAGCCATTAAAGACATGAATTGTGAAATTTCATATATTTTGCAAGACACCACAGTTAAATAGGGTAAAAAATCAAACTAATAGATATCACCATGAAACTTCCTCAGTTGATTACATACATTAAGACAATTATTTTTTGTATTACAAGTTTTCTGAAAATGTATGTTTAAATATGCAAATGAGACATTATCTAATGCTAACTTTTGGTGAATTTAGAAGAAATCTACAGATGCAAATAGACAAAGTGTAGTAAAATAAACACCTTAATGTGTATTTTGGATGTTTTCTTTCCACTAGTCTGAAATAAGGTATGTTATGGAAGCAAAAATAGCCTGAAATCTCAAAATTGACCAGTGCATGAAAAATGTTTCTGCCTTAAATGAGTCAGTACAAGGAGATACAGTAGTAGTAGTGAAGAAATATGGAAAGGGGGTTGGAAACGCTGATTTCTCAGTGCAAACACTTTGCTAACACACACACTTTTAAACTGCCCTGCCATTTCCCTCTATAAATTGTTATAGCAAGACCTGACATATAATTTGAATGACTAAAACCTTTTAAATGACTTGGTATGTGCTTCATTTGAATAGAAAAATGGTTCTTCATTGATCTATGTGTTGGCTGCCGCGAGCTCATTATGATTGAGTGTGTTAATTAAGATCTCGTTGGGAGTGACATTTCCATGCCCGCTCCCTCTGCTGATGGGCTGGCGGGAGAGGGAAGTCAACACCACCATCTCGACTCGTTGAAGAGGCCGAGAGTAATGAGAGATGACACTGAGGAGATCAGGGTCTTGGTGCAGCCGTAATATATGAATCAATGCATATACAGAATATGTGGAGGCATATATTTCAATTTCAGGCACCAGGAAGACCAAGGGTTTGGATTCACAATGTGTCTGTTTGTGTGCATCTGTTTACGTTCTGTCACGCATGCATGTGCACACAAAGGCTTTTGTGTTAGTGGACAGTAATAGGATTTGCATTATTTATACATTTCAAAAGTTATGGATTTTTTAAGAGCAAAGTCTTTGTCCTTACTGTGGATCACGTCATAAATCTTGTTACCTGATGCAAAGAAGCAAAGAATTATGGATCTTGAGATCCAATTTTCTGCTTATAAAAAAGACGTCATTGTTCTTGCAACACAAATACTCAACGTCAATGCTACATTGGGAGATCTATGATGCCATGCACTCCATGGCTCCTTCTCTGCTTTCCTCCAGATACAAAAACACACACCCCATACGAACATCCATGTTCACACGGATAGAGCTGGATAAACAAAATTGTATATCCAATAGTACAGTAGTTTAAAACCTACAGTTCCGTGTTGATCAGTAGTTAATTGTGATTTTCTTAACTTCTTGTGCTAAAAAATACTCACTGAGATAAAGTAAAACAGGAGGGAGCAAAAATAGACAGTGTTTTTCATGATTTTGCATAATTTGTACGAGCTACAAATGTCGAGAGTCGGGGGCAACAAACAGGTGGTGATGTTCGATATAGAGGCAGATTGCACTAAGCCGATAAAGCTGACTGACTGCAAAAGCTAGAAAGTTCTGCTTTTGTTGCACAAAGAACAATAAATCACACATCTGCAACTCAGTCTGACCTGTTGTGAAATGTTTGCCAACACAAAGGCTGTGATATAGCGGGGGTTCTACAGTTTGCTTGAGGCGTCCTCACGTCAGACAGCTTAAAGCAGCGTGAAGCCAAGAAGAGAACTCTGCTACAGTATAAAGCTCGGAGTTAGTAGAGTGAAGAAATGTTACTGGGAAAAAAAAGGTGTTTTAGGTGTTTGTTTAAGGCTGCACAATATTGGAAAATAAACTGACATATGAAAGTATCAATACTGAATATTTGAAATACTTTCAATACTAATTTTCCACAGAATCGATCCACGGGTACCAGCTGCACTTTCTCCGACAGTGAGTTGACGCACACACACCGCTATTTATCTTTTAATAAAAATCTAAAATTTTATGCACTCAATTTTTTTGTCAATTTTTCCCTGTGGTATCAAAAATGGTATTGAATAGGTATTGTATCAAAGTTAGAAATTCCAGTATCATGACAACACAAAGTTAAATGCATCAATGTGGTGCACTTAGAAGGCAAAATTCAGGGGCTAGATAAATAATTGCGTGCTCTTGTAAACTATTTAATCATAAACACATGGTTATGGTATAGATATGAATGGTGGTGACACGGCAATCACACCCACAAAGCATGGTAAACAAAACGGCGTCCGTGTCTCATGATGGGGTCGGGTGGGTTGCCGACATCGCCACAGAGCCCTTGCACTGAAGGCATTAAGCCTGGTGTAATGTTTACCATGTTGATCATCTTAGTGTTATAGTATGTTAATATTTGCTACTTAGCACTAAACACAAAGTACAGCGTAGGTTGACTGGATTGTCAGTTTTGCAAGTATTTGGTCATAAACCAAAGTACTGAACAAATTACAACTTTCACCTGATGATGGCACTTGATGAAAAGTTAAGGGATCACTAAAGTTACTACAATTCATCCTGAGGGGAAACTGAGTGTGTCATAGTAGTAATAGTCTTTCTTTTTAAAGATCTTATTCAGCATTTTCGCCATTATTTATTAGTTGGTAGTAGAGAAGCAGACAAGAACAGAGAAGTATCACATGCAACAAAGGCCTCTGAACCGGGAATGTTGCTCATACACGGTATGCACTTTAACGGCTACCAGAGAAACCACGTCTGTACCAAATTTCATGGCATTCTATTCAATAGCTGTTGAGATATTTCAGTCTGGACCAAAGAGGTGGGCCGAACAAATAGCCCTTAGCGTGATACCAATACAGTACTTCATACGATACCCACCATGTGACTGGAAGCATTCACTTGTGTAAAATGCCACCACCACCGCATTTATTTTTATCAGACACCACAGGCGTGCAGTATAGCCATACTTTCAAACGTTTTAGTGACATTTTGGCACCACCTCTGTCAAATGAAGCTCATGCGTAAATTCAGACAGGAAGACTGGGGGTGCAAGCTCATTCATTCTCATTCATTCTGGTTCTCTCTCTCTCGTGGGCTATTAATATGTCAGCTGATTATGGGCGTCTCTCTTTTCAGTGACCAATCAGAGCTTGCCATATCTCCCTCAACCAATAACATGCTGCTGTCAAAAGTTTAAAAACTGTTCTCCTCTATGAGTTTTCAGTGTCAGCATTCAGCACTAACGGACGCGACCCTCCACCACCCCATCACCTCCAGATTCATCACATCAGAGTAATCCTGCTCCACTTCATTCATCGGATCTGCATCAGTCTTCACCACCACCACCACCAGTGTCTAGACCCGAGGGGAATATTTCTACATCCTACTACAGCTTCACTTCCCCTTTATTATTTCACATCGGGTCTAAATCGCCAAAGAATGTGCTATTCATAATTTGTGCACTTTGTAATAAATCATCATTTAATTCATACGAGTCTTCCCTGATTGAAATACACCACGCTTGATTTCACCACACCACAGACTGTATGGGTTGTAGCTGCTGCAGTAGTGAGCCAATCACACGTCGCATTAAATCAAAGAAAGCTTGCAGTGAGTAAAACCATACGAATAGTCTTTTTTTCTAGATCTTTGTACGAAAAGGATCGAATGCAGGTATCGTTTGAGTGAAGACATTTCAATACTCCAGCCTTGTTTTGTTAAAAGAAAAGGAAAAAAACTAAATTTCTGTGTCTGTGGTTAACAAGTGCTGATAAAGCAGTCAATTACACTAAACTCCGACTTTGTTTTTTACTTATCATCCAATTCCATTATTCATTCTTTCATAATGTTGTAAAATATGTGCAGTTTATTAATTTTCTTTTTTTATTCCACTCTCCAAGAATCCCTCTTTAGAACTACATGTATGCTCAATAAACTGTAAATAATGAATAGCCCCCTGTCTACCAGCTACCGTGTTGTGCATGTGTGCTGCACCATCACCCTACACCACCTACACTGTGAGCTCAATTTCAGCTTTTTATTGCAGGACAGAGATAATGTGACCTCATCGCCCCATGTTGATGTGCAGTTGTTCCCCACCTCCACAATAGACACTGTCTGCTTGCCTTCCAATCTGCCGACCCCCGAAAAATGCTCAATCACCTCCCACCACCTTGTTCAGCCCGTGACAGGATATACTGATAGCCGGCTGGCCCTCCGTTCACACAGGCTGATAATTCCACCTGCGCCTGCATGCCTCCAAATTGATTCGTCCCTCTCTGCCTGTCCCTTTGGTACAGCTTGGCTGTATGATTGAGGTGCTCCCTAATGAATTCTCAGAGGCCAGGTGCTGATACTGTGTTAACTGAAGCCAGGGAGAGCCATCTATACAACAGGAGGGCATGAGCCTCATTGGACAGTTAAGCAGTGCTCCTGAGGGGACGGGTCTTGATGAAATACAGAGGTAAATATAATACCCACCAGCTGTTTTGTCAGACAATCTGGTTGTCTAGCAGCACACCGTCACAACTTTCACTGGTGTTTAGTAGGGCTGGGAAGATACACCTATCTCCCGATTCGATACTATCACGATAATTGGCTGCCGATTCGATATACGTATATTGCGATTCTTCAAGTATCGTGTTTCGATATTATGATTTAGTGCGATTTTATTTTTGTTAACTTTTTAACACTAGAACATGGGAAAAAGTTGAATCCTACATTTCTAGAGACTTTTAATTTGAAAATATCTAAATTAATACATTAAAATGTTTGATTTTCAGCATGTATATAGTCAGAGATGTCCTGAAGTCAAATATATAAAGACATTTCCCTCACAAATTAGTGGTATTGTCTTTTTAATTTATAAGAGACATGTAATGTTTTATACTTCTGGTGAATATAATCCATTAATCTTATCTCCATAGATGTATTTTGTGTATACAGTTCCCAACGTTGTCACACGTGTATACTTCCGCTAAGTCCGCCAAGCCCGTCATTAGCTTTCCAGTCAGCTCCGTTCTCTTTATACATCCATGGTCAGCTCCATCAGGGCCGTTTGAATGCATTTAACAAAAATGTCAGTATATGGGTGCTCTACAGTTGTAGCGTCAGCCGATTTGACCACAGAGATGAGAGTGATGGCTGGCTTGGCCGCACGTTACCGCAATACGATAACGTTTCCTGTACATGACAGCGTGAGCATGCAGTTTAGCCATCATGTCTAGCTCTGCTTCTCCTGCAATGTGTGAAATCCAAAATGTTTCCATACTTTACTGTATGTGTAGTGTTTACCACTTTGGATTTAACATGTGAGGGTTCAAGTCGTATCCAGGTGGAACCTATGTCTACTACAACAATAAAAGCGGTAACGTCCTTCTACCTCCACATAGACTCAAATGAAGCAAATATATTGATTAGCATTTATGGAAATGATCACACAAATATTGCAAACCTTAGCTCCACCTTTTACAAGACTGCAGCATCAAATGATCGTTACCAAATGACTTTATCAGGGGCAAGCTGGATAGACGTCTGTATTATGAGGCGCGACACAAAGGATCCTGTTTTACATAAAGCTGCCATGATGGACACAATGTCACCCTCGCTGTTCAGAATTAATGACAAGATGAAATGAGTTGTCTGTCTGGGGGCACGCCATGCAGGAGATGGCTGCCATTAAGATGAGAGGGCAGGAAGGCAGAATGCTCTCCGCTGCTCATCTGTCCGACATTGTAATATGTGCTGACAAGTTTATTGCTGTGTCCCATCCTTGAACGAGCGGCAATTACTGTGCCAAGTGCTGATAGTCAGTCGGGCCATGCCAAAGGAAGTTTATCACATGAGAGAGGAGAGATTTTAAAAATGAGTCAACGAATTACTTGAGGATGTGTGAATGATTCAGAGGAAAATGTTCAAATGGAGGTACAAAATGTAAAAGTGGAAAACTACTCAAATATGTTTCAGGAAGCACAGCGCTATTTCACATTTTGCTCACAAACCGAAATAATTAAATGAGTGCATATCTACTGGGCTGGTATCAGAAGATGTCATGTAACTGTCAATGCACACCGAGGATTTTTATTAGGTTTGCACTGCAAATACAGCAGCCCACGCGAAGCTGGAGGACTGTGGAGAAAATCTTATGTCAGTCATTGCATTTAGACTTGGTTACGGCTGGAATGTAAATTGTGAAACAGTTTTAATAAAGAAATCATACCGTGTTCCTCAACTATAAACTAATACTTGGATGTGAAATAGTCTGAGTCACCTGTTAGAACAATTAACGTTTACTTATCCCCGTCCCCATTAGTTACCGTTGCCATGCCTGTCAAGCTTTCCGTTGTCAAATGACAAATATGCAATTTTTAATGACAACGGTGGCAGATTTTAAAACTCAATTTCATTTCACCTTTGATTTCAGACAGATGTAGTCAAAAGCTTCTCTTTTCTAACCAGCAATCAGCTGAAATGACAACTGTCATTAGCAGATTTTATCAGCTGCAGTTAGCTAATTAACATCAGCTCCATGACTTGGTTGGAAACACTGTATGTGGCTGACTTCTTAATAGGCTCGTTCGAGATGAGCCAGGCCTGCGCAGAATCAATCACCGGTGATCGCCGAGCGATGCATGCCGACATTGCCCACGTCATGCACACGTGGGCAATGATAACCTCACGAGATCGAGGCGGCCGCAGTTTTTAGAGCCATGTGCCGCAGCTGCTCTCCACCGTCTGCAAGACCCAGGGCATTATGGGAAACGCCTGGTTCGCTCCTAATCAATTTAAACTCTTTTTTTTTACATTATCATTAGTTAATCAAAGTGACCTTTAACATACATTGAACATCAAAAGTGGTTTATTTTTGTTCATGAATTTATAATTTATCCAAAACTTTTTATTTTTTTTATTTTAAAAAGTAATTTTATTGGTTTGTTATTTATAATTTGCATGTTTGTTTGGATTTTGATGTTAACAATGCAGTGAAGTTAAATAAAAGTGTAAAAAGTAGAATTTGGTCAAACAACAAGAGTTTGCATATGGGCCCCGAAAAAGCTAGAAACGGCACAACTAGCTGCGTCCTAAAGTAGGAGGAGCTGCTGGACAAGATGCACTTGTCATGGGGAGAGGAGCAGCATGTTGCCAGGGACAAAATGCAATGGACAGATCTCATTGCAGCCTTATTACCAATAGGGGACGAAGAGGAGTGAGTAAGTAAATAAGTTAAGGTTAACATTAGTAACATGATTTGAGCTGTTGTGGAGTTTTGACTCAATGTAACGTAACGTTATCGTCAGCTCACTCACTGTAAATGCAAACGTCAGCAACAAACACAAGGATTTCATCCAGGAGGCCACTGTTCGTGTCCATCACGTTAAGTTTCACTTTCACGTTACAATCAGCTGTTCGTACGTGTCCCATGTTCATAATGTTAAGTCTCATTTTCACTTTACAAACGTAGTAGTTTTAAGCCCAACCATGTAGCTCTTTCCTAGACCTAACTATAGTGGTTTTGTTGCCTAAACCTTAAGTGACAACGAGGGGCGTGACAAAGCGGCAGTGTGTGACGAGTTGGGATGAGAACATGTTGGATGACTTCATGGCTATTAGATTGTGCCAAAGGACTAAAGGATAAAGCTGCATGTCCCAGGCAAAAAGTCAGCATCCCCACAAGTTGATGATCGATGTACTGCAGAAGACATGGAAATAGAAAAAGTATTGTTTGTGTATTTGAGTGTAGAGCTAGTTAGTCCTGGTGTTGTAAGTGGAATGAGGAAAAACTTCCAATTAGACAGTTTAGTTGCTTAGCTTACCAACTCATTCGTGTTTTTGAAACATGATTTTACTTTTAACATTACAAGAGAAAAGGCTTTTAGGATGAGGACTAACTGATGTGTTTGACAAATTTAACTATCTTGGTTAATGAGTTTATCTGTAGTGTTAACTTCTCCAAATCCAATAAAGAGCAGGACAGAGCTGCTAACTTTAGTCTACACTCGAGAAGCAGCTTCCACACAGTGGAAGTTTAACTGGATTCAGCTGAAGTGAACTGAACTGAAAAATTAACCGATTTGAACTCAACTGAACTGATATTAAATGTTCATTAAAAAGTGAAATGAACTGGACAGAGCTGAATGCAACTGAACTGACTTTGAATTGAGAAAGAGAGTGAGGAGAGGACGAGACGTGCTGCAAACACTAGTATCCTACTTATACAGTCTGGTCACACCTTTCTGCAAATTATACTGCTTATTATCCCTGAGCGCTCTATCACAGCCCTAAATCAGACTGAATTATGGGTGCACAGCCTCCGCCTATGACCAAGCAACAGCGCCAGGCTGTGTGACAGCCAGAGAGAACATCATCTTACTCCTCCCATCTTCCTCTTTCTCTGTCTGCATCTCCTTCATCCTCTTTGTTTCTTACGTTGTGTGCCAGAGCCTCTATCCCAGTCAATCTGACTTTCTTTCAAATCTGCTCTGTCCCTTGATTCTCTTCATCTCTAATTTCAATTTTCTACTTCTCTGACTTCTCTCATTTTTCCTTATCGAGTTTTGACTGAAACTACTGCGACCGTGGACTATCTCTCTCCTGTCTTTCACATATGCAAGAGCTGTCAAGTCACAGCTTTGCTCACTGACAAACAAACAACAAACAGTGATCTTAGAAATGTATGGTATTGCATTCATAAACAGCAGCTTTCATAGACAGAGAGAGTGACTTTATACTTTTATTGACTGGAGAGCTGAAATAATTAGTGAATTAACAGAAAATAAATTAGCAACAATTTTGATAATTGTTCAAATTCATTTCTAGCATTACACATACAATCATTTGCATGATTTGCTATGATAGAAATCTAAGTACATTATAAACTCTATATAGACAATTAATCAAATATGAATAGCAATCACGATTTTGGCTTCCCACAATTAAATGAACATGATCGGGAAAAATAATTCTGCTCTATAAATCAAGCGCTTTCTAAACCAACAGCTAGAGATTCACCGTCATGCAGCAGCCGACCGAAGACAGACGATTTTCAGCTGTCTCATATGCCCATATATACGCTTTTTTGCCGGTCAGACACATGTGAAGCCGCCACATGATGGTTTTACATCGGCACACAGAGGCACATCAGTAACGTCACACACACACATAACATGTCATCGGTGTGGAAGTTCTTCAGCGTGAGTGAAGACAAAGCTTCAATTTGTCCCAACTGTAAATCCAAAATAAGCCGTGGAGGAGCAACCTTTAAACATTTGGAATAACTAACTTAATCAGACACTTATTATATTGTAATTAATTCCCATGATGCTGCTCATCACAGTGACCGGCTCGTCTGCCGACAGCACGGAGCTACATTCTACACAGCTCCGTTATGGTGCGTTCAATCTCTACTCAGTAAAATGAGTCTTGGGCGATGGTAGATTATAACGCTATCATGATTATGTAATCTTGTAAAAAAAAAAATGTTTGCAAGAAAATTAAATATATCCAATTGTTTGAAGGAGATAGAGAGTGAATTATGGCCTGTTTAACTTCTTAACATTAGCTCTAAGCATAATATACAATTAGAACTACTAATGCCAAGATTTTTTTTAATCAACAAAAATACAATTATTTACTTCCTAATCATCTGAATTGTGTGTTTTTATGCAAATAACCACTATAGATGACAATAACAACGAAAAAACAACAACATGTAGAATTTTTGACAGTTGGCATTTAGCACAACATGGAAGTGAAAGCAGCGCTCTCTTGATTTAAATGTAAGACTGCAATAAAAATATTTTGTCCCTGAAATCAATGAATAATCATGATCTCAATATTGATCAAAATAATCGTGGTTAGCATTTTGGCCATAATCGTGCAACCCTGCCAAATGATTATTAAAGAAAATGATGTGCAGATCAATAATAAAAGCAACTTTAAATTGTGACCCCAATTAAGTGTGATGAATTTTAATTAAAATAATACAGTAGAATATTATAGGGGTGTCCCGAGGCAATCCTAAAATCACTATCAAGGCCAATCTGGAAATATTTTAATGGGTCTTATCAGCTAGGGATGGACTGATACCGATATCGGGCCGATACTGACTCAAATAGCTGGATTGGATATCGATGACAATAGGGCCGATCTATTCAATTCAATTCTATGTGTATGTAGGCTACTGTATAGATTATATACTGGCATTTTAACTCCTGTTTAAGTTTTGACCAATTTGTTGCTGCATTAAAAAGGCTTACACTTGAATTGTAATTTCTGTTAATTTTGAAGATTTTTTACAAAGTTCCTGGTGTACGATTTATTATTTTGATAATAAATATAAACTGAATAAATTTATATCTATTTGAAACATTTTGTTTTACAAAGTTAGGAAAGCAATGTTTAAGTTAGGCCTGATGTTGCCTTACACATAAAAGAACGATCCCAGTCACTTCCACACAGTGAGGCATACAGCTTATTAATTAAACACTGGTATCGGATCGGTACAGGTCCAAGCCCAGGTATCGCTTTCAGGACTGAAAAAGTTGGATCAGTACATCCCTAATATCGGCTATTGCAGCTCACACATGTCACATAGCAAAGAAAGATGGCAATACAGTCTGACTTGGCAGTATGGTTTTACTCCTGGGGACGCTCCCTGCTGCAGCACTACTGCATAACAACACTGAATACACAGTACACAATAGCTAACATGCAGTGAGGATTGCAAACAATCCACCAGTGGGAATCAGCTCAAAAATAAAGACCCTCCAGGGCGTGTAGAAAATCAAAACAGGTAGAAGCTGCAGGGACGGAGGCTCTTGTAAATAGCAGCAGCAGATGCAACAAAAGCACGGCACGTGTCACGGTTCAGAGTCAGCGTGAGGACGAGGCCTGTAAATCATTTAATGCAGCTTTTTATGTCTTGTGTCAGGGTCAGATCATTGGTATAATACGTGTACTATCACCACTCTCATGTGAAGGTTGGAGGTAGGAAGTGTACACGACTGAAGCGAATAAAACTACGATGATCAACTCCACCTTGACACTATATTTACCATCAGGAACTTAATGACCGAATAAATTAATGTATTCATCAGTTGGCTTTCACAAAATAACCTCTTTCCATCCTGGTTCTGTATAATGATAACCACCAACATGACTATGAGTTCAGTCTGCTCTGATGGCTTCCAGATCTCTGGATACAGCACCTGGGGGATGTGGTGGAACGGGAGATTTGCAGCAGGATTGTGCAGCCGACAAACTTTGCGATCGTATCGTCTCAACATGGAGCAGAATCTCTAAGAAATGTTTCCAGCACCTTCTTGAAGCCAAGCCACGAATAATTCATGCTGTTTTGGTGGCAAAGGGGGTCCAACCCAGTGGGCCACCTCCAGGTCTTAAAAAGTGAAGCCAATGCTGAAGTGCCTTAAAATAGCATTTTTTCTAATAGCCAGCAGGAGTAAATTATGGTCCCATTCAGAGTCAAATAGATCATAAAACAGGGTATGCTTTATGGCGTGGCTACCTTGTGATTGACAGGTCGATACCACAGCGCTGTCCGGTCTGGGAGCTGTCATTGTCTTCATCTTACAACTTTAACCCTTTCACAGTGTGATTTCAGTTCATGAAAGTTAATTGCAACATTTTGGTATTATTCAGCGTTCAGTTGTTCTTAGCTCCACCCTCTTGTGTCACTTCTGGTTGCAAAAAACAACATGGCAACAGCCAAATACCAAGATGGCAACGGCAATAATGACGAACTCGAGGCTTCAAAACAGCAGTCCACAAATCGACGGGTGACGTCACGGTGACTACGTCCGCTTCTTATATACAGTCTATGGTCCAACCCAATATTACATAGGTGTAATTATTAAAGTAGCGCCTGTATGTAAGCTCTACATGGACTAAAGAGTGCATACTGTAAATTCCCTAAACTCTGTACATTGTAAAAACTATTATGGATGAACAAAAGCAACAAAATCATATTAAAATCAAACTATATGATAATTGTTGCTGTGAAAGTCATATATTAACCAAATCAAGTCACCAGCTGGTTCATAAGAGCATTTTTAAGAATAAAGATTCTCAAACTCCCCACGTAGAATAAATAGCACAATATTAAAGGATTAAATTTGTAAAGTGTTTTATATTTTTGGGCTTTTAGAAATGTCCTAACCTCAAGATAACCTGTGTAGCTGCAGCAAGTGACCCTTTTCTATCCAAAAGTTTTGGAGGAGGATAAACGAAATCTTGCTGTGTAATTAAGTGACAAAATATCTTGACAACATGAAACAGAAATGAGAAAAGTAAAATTAATTATGGAATCTCAAAGGGCCAAATCCTCTCTCACAGCTTTGCATATTTTTGCAGTTTTCAGAAATTTGACTTGCAGAAATGTTGCAGTGTATTCCCAGCTCTGTGTAACCTGTTACATCAGGATGAATGCATGATTAGAGCTCAGCAGTTTTCCACCAGCAGCAGCAGAAGCAGCAGCAGTCCCTAATGATCAGCTTTAAACTTTTTACTTATGCTGATTGCATTAGTATGTATTGCATTCAGTTTTTATTTGACTAAATTGTGGATTCCTCAGTTTGCTACTGCGTGCCTCATGAATGTGCTTGGATTCATTCAAAGTGTTTTGAAAGAAAACACTCTACTAGATGTAGGTGATGGTTCAGACTACAGGCTCGGATCGGATCGGGAAAGACAATGAGTGTTGTGCGCAACAATCGGTTGTTTTATTTAGTAGACGACAACCAACAACCGACAATTGAAGCATAAGCTCAACCAGATCTATACTAAAAAAAAAAAAAAGAAGAACTGTATAACATATGTCTCAATTCCCTGATTATCAGCTCTTAATGAAAGATTAGTTTTTCCACTCAAAAAGTGCAGTATTTGGAAAGGAATATGGTTGGATTTCTGTGCCACTGTGTCTGTTCGGGAAATACTGTGTTGCTTAAGTGTATAGCGCGGCTCATGTAACGTTATGTTAATCATATGCTGAAATCCAGCGTCCTCCACGACTGCATAAGGCTGCATATCTTTCGCCATAAACCTCCCCAATGCTTTAGATGTGTTTTTTACCCTGTCTGAATCTGCTTGTAGAGGCTGTTTAAATGCTGCGGGGAGAAGGAGTTGCTCTTTCCTACCCGACTCTCTCCTCCTTGCACTATCGACGGCCACACCGGGGTGATGTCTTCGTAAATGGTTCGTCATATTTGTAGTATTGGCGCTAGAATAAACCAGACGTGTCGGACAGTGCCTACACACAGTCGCTGTTTTATCCACCACTTTCTTTCTGTCATTGTCATAAGTAACACCAAATCCGTAATGCTCCCATACAGCAGAGCGAAACGATGCTGGTGAATCCTCTAACTGTACTTTATCATGTCTACTCGCCACCCAGGAGACCAGTATTCATACCCGGTGTGAAACCAGAAGTCAAAATTGATTTGTCACATAACTTCAGGAATTAAGTTACGCGACTTCCATAGTTATTATAACCCAAATAACGATCTTTTCTTAAACCTTACTAAGTAGTTGTGTTGCCTAATCATAACCAAGTTGTTTCCTGTGAAGAGAGAAGTTTATTTTGGAAAGACTGTATGCATGTAATGAGCAGAAATTGACAGGTGTTGCTGGACATTCGTAGGAAAACACAAGAAAATTGAGAATAAACTTTTTGGTAGGATATCAAAAAACAACGGACTGTCGCCCAGGAGACCAGTGTTCGTACCCAATGTGAAACCAAAAGTCAACATTAATTTAGTTGTCACATTACATTCATACTTAATTGATGCCACTTCCGTAGTTATTTTATCCCAAACCACGATCTTTTCCGAACCCTAACCAAGTAATTTTGTTTGCCTAAATGTAACTAAGTTGTTTCCTGTGAAGACAGAAGTTTTTGAAATGACTGTATGCATGTAACGAGCGGAAATTGACACGTGTTGCTGGACATTCGTAGGATAACATATGAAAAATGAGTATTAACTTTTTGTAAGATGTCGTACCAACTGTTGATATTGGTCTCCATCAATCACTGGCGGCATATTTTTTTAAACGCTTAAGAGAACCAATTCATGATTGCACTGAAAAGACCAACATCTCTGTTTTTATTGCTCAGTAAGAGTGGCCGGTAAGATCAATGGTGTTAAACTGACGGTAATGTCTCTCATTTTTCCAAGAGAGCAATTTCAAAAGGCTCAAATCATTTTTGAAGAGCACTCTCCATTGACTGTATCAAGAGTTTGAGGTTCTCCTCTCTGGACAGACCACTAAAGGCCAGGTCTAACAGGGTAAGAAATTCCTTTATCTCCCAGGCCATCACGTTCTTAAAGGCTCATAGGCCAGCTGATGAGTCGTCTGTATAAAAACCTGTGGGTTTACAGTCATGGCTTGGTGATAGTGATGATATTTTAACTATATAAGGAGTTAGATGGTGATGACTGAAGTACTCCAGGTTTTATGTTGTGCAGTTGCTTTTATGTACATTGTATTTTATGTGACTTTAAGAGGAAGGTTTTAGTATGTGTTTTATTATATATACATTCAGTTGCCAGTTTGTTAGGTATGCCTGGTTAAAACTTATGCAGTGCAATACAAAAGCCCTGCAATAAATCCTACCTTCATGAAGGTTATAATTTAGCCTTCCCTCATTGATAAAAATGGGGTGGACCAAATAATAGAAACACCTGGCAGTATAACGCAATACAATTCAACAGTACCACAAACCTCAGCCTCCAAAACGACCATAAATTTTTAACTTGATTTGAAACTCTCTGTTTCAACAAAAACTGATTATATCCTTCATAAAAATGTAATATATTGCAAAGCCTTTACACAGCGAGGGTGTGACGAATAAACAACACGAAAATGCAAAATTCTCGCCTGCAAATATAATGTCTAAGGCTTTTCTTGTGAAACGTAAGAGCAGAAAGGAGGAGCTATGGTATGTGCTGCCTTTGTGAAGGTTGAAAGGAGTAATAACGTTTGACATGTTGTTTTATTGTTTTATGTAAGTATAGACGTAACTCAACTCCATTCCGCACGACTTGATTGGTTGATGCCTTTATTCGTGGTGTGAAAGCTCAGAAAAATCTACCTCGTTGGCATTTTTTCGCCCCGTAACATTTGCGGTCTGTGTGAAAGTACTCATGACAAAAACAGGTTTGAAACAGTTCGAACAAATATTTTGACGTGCTAAATAGTCGCACAAAAAACATCCCAGCGTGTGCAGGAGTTAGTGTCAGGTTGCCAGTTACAGGTGTTTAGGACGGACCGCAGTTCATTGGCTGTTAATTGAGCAAACAGACCAAGTACATGTTTCTCAGATGGACGAACTGACTGAGCCATCATGACATCAGAAATCTCCTGTGGTCTCGTGATATCTGTAGTATTAGTGCTATTCAACATACTAAACTGTTCGTTTAAATTCCTACCATTGCATAAAGTGTTTCTTATCTGACATACAAGATATGGTGTGAAAACTTGCCAGGAATATATGGAAATAAACACAAAGTGAAGCAAGCACAAGAGAACAAAAGAGACTGAAATAGACTGGCAAAATATGTCTCTTCTGCCAACATCCACTTTTAAACATTAACACAATTTTGGGATCTGTACTAAAGTATCTTTATACGGAGTTAGATCACAATGGCACACAACACATTAGGGTCTGTGGATGTCACACTGAGCAAGTGAGTCACACAAAGACTCAGTATGAACAAGTGTTTGGAGTGTGTGAGTTTGGCTTCCGCTAAGGGGAAACCTGCCCCCCGCTAGGCCTTAAAGTCTTTGACAGAGAAACTGGGAAGGAGACGAAAGAGGAAGAGGAGAAGCCCAACTGACATAAAAATTCAACTGTTCTGTGAGAACTTTTATCCTTTCCACATGCCAGGGATATGCCACATTTGTTTTGACTTAAAATTCTCAAAACCAAAACACAAAAATATTGACTTTTATTGACCCAAGATGTTGGGTTATGTACATGTGTGCAAAATTTCATTGAATTTATCGCACAAAATTAGGGCTGTCAATCAATTTAAATATTTAATCGCGATTAATCGCACAATTTTTATCTGTTAAAAATGTACCTTAAATGGAGATTTATCAAGTATTTAATACTCTTATCAACATGGGAGTGGGCAAATATGCTGCTTTATGCAAATGTATGTATATATTTATTATTGGAAATCAATTAACAACACAAAACAATGACAAATATTGCACAGAAACCCTCACAGGTACTGCATTTAGCATAAAAAAATATGCTCAAATCATAACATTGCAAACTCAAGCCCTACAGGCAACAACAGCTGTCAGTGTGTCAGTGTGCTGACTTGACTATGTCTTGCCCCAAACTGCATGTGATTATCATAAAGTGGGCTTGTCTGTAAAGAGGAGACTCGTGGGTACCCATACAACCCATTTCATTCACATATCCTGAGGTCAGAGGTCAAGGAACTCCTTTGAAAATGGCCATGTCAGGTTTTTCCTCACCAAAATTTAACGCAAGTTTGGAGCGTTATTTAGCCTCCTTGGTGACAAGTTAGTATGACATGGTTGGTACCGACGGATTCCTTAGGTTTTTTAGTTTTATATGTTTCCAGTATCTTCACTCTAGCTTTAAAACGGGGCCGGCTACAAGCCAAACATGCAAATTACAGTTGCAAAGCAAACTCTTAAAAGTAATGTTTTCCAAAAGTTTCCTTTACATTTTCCATTACAAGCAAGCTTTAGCGATCCTATTCACACAATGAGAGGCCCAGATTCTCTCATATTTGTCAGATGCAGGGATGTGTGTGACTCAACTGTGTGTGCATGTGTGTTTGAGTTAAATTAGTGGGTAGGATTAGTGCCACTCCCGTAGCAGGTCCATATGGCACAGAGCTCAGCTCGAAGGCTGGCTCCACTCATTAACATTCCCCTATCATAGAGGCCAAGGGGAATGCACAAACCAAAGTGTGTACATGTGTGTGTGTGTGTCCTGATCTCCAAAATTGTGTCGCATCATCACCTTTGCATCGCAGCAGACATCAATGAATCTACTGATACTGTACTTGCCTGTACCTGTACCTTCTCTACACACAGACACACAACAGAGAGACCGGTTTTGACGTATTTGGTCCTAATGAGAATCTATAAATAAAAGCTAATAGTAATGGGGATGAATGCAAACATGAGCTAATTTGATGAAGAGCAGAGTAGGGGAGAGAGAGGGTGGGGTGAATGGAGGCCGGATCAATCCCCAAATCAGTGTGTTGCATTCCAAAAAGGGTGTCTGCCATATGCTTGCTGTTGAAGAGGCAGCTGCCCCCGAAGCCACAGATTCCATGTTTTTGTGGTTTTGTGTTCTGGCGCCAGTGTGATTCTGTACTAATTACTATTTTGGAACATGAGGAAAAAAGAGAGAGACATAAAGAGAGAGAGAGAGAGAGAGAGAGAGAGAGAGAGAGAGAGAGAGAGAGGCTGCAAAGTAGAGAAAAAATACAATCAAGAAAATGTTCTAAGTTTGCAAAATAATCACATAATGAGTTTTTTTATGTTCCTATGAATCTATATGCTTCTGTACTGAGCAACTAGCTCACATCTGCTGCACAAAAACACTTTGAAATGGAAGAAAGCTCAGTTAATAGTTAAAGGATGTGTTGTTTCCCATGTGTTTGTGTCTAAGTGACTATAATGGGGACAACTATTTTTGAAACTGGTCCTCTATTGAGGGATAACGCTGTAAAAGGCAGCAGTGAGCTGCGAGGGAAAGTGAGAAGCATCAATGTAACGTTACGTTCACTAAAGTGCTTGTTTTTGACACTGCAGGCTCAGATTGTTATTGTGTGTAAGTGTCTGAAATAAAACATTTTCTTACCTTTAACTTGATCCGGTCTGTTTGTTATTGTGTCCAAGAGATCTGTTGTGAAATCTGAATATCCGTATATTCTGGCTCAAATAAATACGGATGGCCATCGAATTCAAAGACCACATCCACATTGTGGAAATCATCTAAATATTCAGCTATGACACTGAAAATCTTTAAGCTACGCTTTCTCTACTCCAACACAACAAACTCTGCTCGGCTGCCACTCATGTTTCCACCATCTTCCGGCAACACGTCATCTCGCCAGATTTCAGAATGAGACATCTCCTTGAGCGAGACTCTTTCCATAATGTCAGACACTGATAATAACAATCAGAGCCTGTCACAGCAAAAACAAGCTTTTTTAATGGACGTAAATGACGGTGCCAGCTTGACCCAATAGCTCCATATTGCAGCCAGTGAAGCTGCCGTCTACAGTGCTCTCCCTAAAGACTGGACCAATTTCAGAAATTGTTGTTGCTATTAGTCAGTTAGACGCAAAAATATGGGAAAATAGATTACAGGTTGAAAAAATACCAATGTTATCCTTTAAGAGTTTTAATTTAATGATACAATGACATTCTTGTTGCTGTCACAAAGACACGTTAAATGTTTAAGAGGACCTATTAAAAGTAAAGCGTTTTTTGGAATATTAAAGCATGTAAATATGTTCTAGTAGAAAATAAGTCCAGAAAATAAGCATAATAGGTCCCCTTTAAAATTGCACTCATTCCAGAGTTTTTTAAATGCATTTCATAATTATGTAAAGAGACGGCAGGAAAAAGGACACTGGAGAGAAATAACAGAAAGGACTGGTGTTACAGCTAACGACTTTAACTCGGTATATTGGCTGTTTGGGGAGAACACTGCACAAACAGTCCAGCAGTCAAATTTGCCCAAATAAGGTGAGGCAAAAATTTGCTTCACTTCCTGTTTGAGCACACCTCTGGCCAGTCTTTTTAGACATTTTGCCTACTTTGTCCTCTTGGTTTTGGTAAAATAAGCTTTTAGCTAACCTGATTTGCCTCTAAGTTGTGGATTTGAGTTTAGGGCTGGAATGATAATTCATTGTCTTTCAATAGAATCCTATCATGATAAAATCATATAGAGATACCATGATACACAATTATGTCATCTAAATTGATAACTACTTGATGACTACTCAGGTCAATGCAATTAACAAATGTGTATGAAATATTAATACGGTATGTTTTTCTTCATAATTTCTCTTGAAAGTGTTATCTTCATTTTGTAATAGAGTTCTTAACTCTTAGTACACACAGGAGAAGAGACAAAAATAGGCTTTACCATGTGGTTATTTCATATAGACTATTTATTGAATTAACAATAATTAAAACATGCTTCATCATGATATATGTAGTTATTGAAATATGACATTATTTATATCATGATAGAAGATTCTGGCCATATGGACCAGCCCTAATTTGAGTCCTCTACCTCTTTCATTGAGCCATTACATTTCCGAAAGAAGGACTACACAGATTAAACCATGACACTGACTTTGTGATCAGTTACGTGACTAAAGGAAAATGTTTAAGTTTAGATGGACGTTTATGGAGTGCTAACAAAATGGCCTCAAAAGTTAGAATTAGTAAGAATGATATTAGCTAAGGTGAAACACAAGTATTAATTACACAGGCACAGATGGCAATGACTTTGCAGAAGACTTCTCAAAAGCACCAAATTATATCTGGAACACTGACTCGTTAAAAGTTTTTGGTGTTTCTATTAATGAGTGTATCGGTGGCTTCTCAAAGTAAATCATTTGGCTGAATGCCTACAAAACAACCACTGACCCAAAAGTTACTGGGGAACTATTTTATAAAAGTGTTAGAAGGTAGCTGTCCAAAACCTGTGCACACTTAAAAACAATTTATTCCCATTGGATGAATAACTTGTGCACACAAGATATGGATCATATAAGAAACACAGGGATCATGCTGTCTGGATGCTGCAGAGTTATCTGCTGGTTCGAATTAAAAGATGTGTAAGAATTTTTTTATGGAACTAACAAAATCCCTCCGTCCGATTGTTCAGTAAAAACTACTGTATGCCATTCCCTGCTGTTTCCATCTCTTCTTTCCGTTTGACTGAATCCCTTTGGAAAACATGATTCTCAGCATGACATCTTAACAAACACTGACAGTCAGTATCAGAACACAAGTCCAATCTCTCATAGCGGCTGACCTGTGGGTCACAATATCTCCTGCTTCTCATCAGAAACCACCCAAGAGTGTCTCACTGGAAATACCAAGGTCAAGTTCCTCCTATCTCTGGTAAATAGAAATGTTAAGGCCTTGTTAGTAATGGCAACTTGCACCTCAAACAGTGAAGAAAAACATCCACACATGCTCTGGAGATGCTGTAGTGTCATAGCACTGACATACTTAAACTTGCAGTGACGCACATTCTTTGGGGCGCACATAATTTAGGACAGCGAAACACACTGGCAAAAATAACCACCCACGCACACATGCTGTGTAAGAAATTTGGCTGATCTTACAAAGCTCACAAGCCGAAGAAGGAAGAATCACAAGTTAACATCCATCTCCTTTTGCTTAAAGCTTGTAACAGACCTTAAGATCACTGAAACCTACAAAAACAAGACAGCTGACATAAGACAGATGCTTTTGTCTTGACAGTCAGAAATGAGCACACATTGAACGACTGAATGAATACTGAGGAAACAAATGAGAAAACAAATTCTCATTTGTTGCTGGAACAGAAACGATCAAAAACAGTTTGCCTTCCTAATTTATGCTACGATTTGCACAGAGAACAGAGTAAAGAAGCTAAAAAATGGATAAGAGAGATGAGGGGAAACAAGGTGTGTAAGCTGGAGAAAAGTGAATTTTCAGAGTGAAGTGAACTTCAGGTGAGCTCTGGCTGTGAAAGATGACCTGGACGAACTGGATTATAAAATTCAACCTGTGCCATTTTACCATTTTCTGCCAATTTGGGGTATATTTTGGGTGAAGGGGGTTGTTTAACCAGACCCGCCAGATGGTTTATTACACAGAACACATCTGAGAAGCTGTCATTGGAAACTGTTTGGAAAAGGGCAGTCACTTTCAGAAAATACTTGGTAGGTGATTGGATGAACCATCTGTCAATCAAACTCTTGCCAAAGCCAGTCGGGAGAAGAGCGAAAACATCTTTTCCATCGAAAAAAGCTTTCATTGCAGTTCTTTGCTCTTTTTTAAATGAAGAAATACTACTTCTAAGAAGTTGAATGACTTTTGGAATAACTTGTGTATTTTACCTTGTTTATTTGTGGACCCGATGTGGCCGTTTACTGGATCAATTACTGTGCTGTACTTCCTATGAGGACTTAATAATCTTTCACAAAGTAGCTACTTTGACTGCTACTCAATACAACACAGTTTCCTTATTACTAATCCATTTTACACCACCTGTGGTCTAACACTTGTTTAGGCTGTAGAATCTCAGTTATCTGATTAATCATCACTATCATGCTGTTTCCACAGTAAAAACCTCAAAAGCAATCGGCTGCCTTCAACCTCCATCAGAAGTGTGTTTAGCTCGCTGCATAGCTGTGCACCTGCACACATAGTGAGGGCAGAAGAGTATGACTTTATCTCCCAACTGTCAACACCGACAGGCACAGCACACAGACCAGCTTGGTCTGATCAGTTGTGACAAAACAATTGTTACCCTGCCTTAAAGCGGCAGTAGGCAGTATATTTTTGGCATCATTGGCAAAAATTCCATAATAACCTTTTAGCATATTGTAATTCAAGATTTCTGAGAGAAAACTAGACTGCTGCACCTCCTCATGGCTCTGTTTTCAGGCTTTAAAAAATCTAGCCCGTGACGGGAGACTTTGAACAATCACAGGTAATTTCAGAGAGAGAGCGTAGCCCAGCCATGAGGAACGCTCTACTTGGTGTTCCTTCGAGCCAGCTCAACCTGATCTCCACATGGCTGCTGGGTCACAAACTTTCTCATTTTACAGCTCAACAGTACACTACAAGATGATTCTGAAAACATTTGAGGTGAGAAATAGGCATTAACGTAACAGAATATTGATTCATATTTCATCAGCGCTGCCTAGTTGACCGTTTGGTCAGAATTTGCGAGAGATTGACAGCCGGTTCTTATAGATAGTTGCCGGACAGCAGACCTTAGATCAGCTCTGACTGGTTGTTTATCTCCGGTCTGTGAAATCTTGCAGATGCTGTTAGGAGCACCGGAGGCCACCGGAGGCCACCGGAGGACACCGGAGGCCACCGGAGGACACCGGAGGACACAGAGGCACATGATTTTTTCCAGGTTACCCGTTTTATGAACTACTGTCAGGATATAGCGACATTTTATAAAAAATAACTTTTTTAAAATCATATTTGCTCCAATCTCGCCTACTTCAGCTTTAAGTCATTTCAAAAGTCAAGATTAATGTTCATATTTTCCTTCATATTCATATTTGAGATTACAGCACCACTTTCACCTCCATTTTAACTCAACATCCACAATACTGAAAGTGATACCCTCCAATAAAAACACTAGAAAAGCCTCAACTGTTCATGGAAAGTTTGATTCTCCAGAACGCTGACACCAGAAACTTATAGTGTCAGTCAAAGAAGCAGGAAGCCACTGTTTGATGTTTGACATAAGAGAGTCTCTACTGTGCAGAACCAGAGTTTCTTATCATGTTTTACTGAATCCAAACAAGTCACACTGAGTCTGAGTGAGGGACAATAGCCTGTTGTTTTATACTCTATACTCCAATATATGATATGGGGTAGCTACAGAACATAGGCACAGACAACATTTATAAGACTGGAGACAGATATGTGGGACATGGGGAGCTTGTAGATTAGGTTTTTAGAAAGCACTCCGGTGTCCCGGGGAGTTTTTCAACAGTATGGAAAAGTTTGAGAATGGATTTTTGGCCCGGGAGAGTTCAAAACAGATTTGTGAGAAATTGCAGCTCCCCTCCACTCCAGCTCAAGACATTTGATGACAACATAAACTCTACGGGACTGTGGACACTCCCTTTACTATCTTTTCTTCTTTTATTAGATAAACGTTTCCATTCCAGGTTTATCACAATGATAAACACATGAATATCTCTGCGATAATGCTTAATCCCCTATTGTTTAATCCATTGCTTTCATCTCAACTAACTATATATTTTCATGTATAGATTTTATGCGAGACGGGAAATGAGAGAGCTACATAGACTGGATCCTCATATTTATTGAAGAATCAAAAGGTACATAAAAGACTAAGGGGGCTTGTTTAAATGCATTTTTGATTGCTTTTCTTTTATCAGTACACTAAGTGGGTTCCTCTTGTACGGTCTGCAGTCTGGTATCTGACATATTTCTTTATTTGTTCACAATAAACAGAAGAAGCCTTTATTAGCATGACCCACAATGGCCAACGTGGCTGGACTAACACAGTAAGTGTCAGTAAGTAGAGCTTGGCCGATAAATCAGCTGCTAAATCATTTGTGTTTTAGCCTTTTTCATTAGATTATTGATTATTATAATACTGATTGTTTTCTCAGAGCTTGTCTGTGTGTGTGTGTGTGTGTGTGTGTGTGTGTGTGTGTGTGTGTGTGTGTGTGTGTTCTCTAGTGTTGTATATAATGTTCTGTATTTCTTAGTGAATGCCGATATGTTTAGTTGAATGTGTTAGTCTAGTCACCCTGACTCATTGATCTTTTATGTGACTGAGGTTTGTGACAGTTAGAATCTATGGCTCCGACCATAGCTCTGAAATATCAGTAGCCAAACTGTGCTGTGTACAGTGGAATCCGCTTATAGTGATCAGGGTTACAGTGATCAACCGCTTATGTGGATCAAAAAGCTTGGGACAGAATCATTCCTATACAAATGCTGTTTAAATAATTTGCTTGTAGTAATCAAGAAGTGTTACAGTGTTCATTTAGGATCTTTTCATGCATGATAACATATGGTAAAACACTTTAAAACTGCATTAGACTAACATAAACTGAAGTTTTGTTTTTAACTTTACTCCCTTAACATTACTTTGCCTCGCGAAACGTCTGCTTTCCGACTGGATACCTGAGGCTGATGCTGCGTGCACATTGATATCGAGACGGGAAAAGGAAAGTCATCTCTGAATGAAAAACTAATGCGGACAGGGACAGCACCCTCGTCATGTGAATTGATAATACATGGTCACATAATGCCCCCAAAGTGATACTTTTTCCGATCCTCATTAAAAAATACAGAACCAAGGGGGTGCCCTGGTAGAGCCATTAAGGCTGAGTCCTTACCGCAGCAGTCCAGGTTTGAGGACAGGCCAGGTCCCTTTGCTGAATGTCATCCGCTCTCCCTCCCCCCTCTGCCTTTCCTGTCTGTATCTCTCTTTCAAATAAAGCAGAAAAAAAGGAAAAATGAACCAGGTCTGTCCTCGCTGTTAGAAATTAATAAATTGCCTCACAAGTGTTGTCAAAAATATCGAAGTACAGATACCAAAACTGAATATTTGAAACTGTTTCAATACTCATTTTCTATAGTATTGATACACTGGTATACCAGCTGTGCTTTCTGCTCTCTCTTCTCTCCAACAGCGAGTTGACACACACACACACAACACTATTTATCTTTTAATAAAAATCTTAGGGCTGACAAAGTTAACATGATAATGCGTTAATGCAAATTAAATTTAATGCCAGTAATTTCTTTAATGCATTAACGCAACTCGCGATTTTTAGATCGTAGCGGGCTCAGTTTTAAAGTTAGACTGAAGATAGTGACATCACATGGAACTAGAAAACCTAAGAAATACTAGCTTGTCGCAAAGGAGGCAAAATAACGCTCCAACTTACGCTAGATTTTGGCTTAGAAAAATTGGCATGGCCATTTTCAAAGGGGTCCCTTGACCTCTGACCTCAAGATATGTGAATGAAAATAGGCGCTATGGGTACCAACGAGTCTCCTCTTTACAGACATGCCCACTTTATGATAATCACATGCAGTTTGCAGTCATAGTCAAGTCAGCACACTGACACACTGACAGCTGTTGTTGCCTGTTGGGCTTGAGTTTGCCATGTTATGATTTGAGCATATTTTTTAATACTAAATGCAGAACCTGTGAGGGTTTCCGGACAATATTTGTCATGTTTTGTGTTGTTAATTGATTTCCAATAATAAATATATACATACATTTGCATAAAGCAAGTGCCCACTCCCATGTCAATAAGAGTATTAAATGTTTGACAAATCTCCCTTTAAGGTATCTTTTGAACAGATAAAAAATATGCTATTAATTGGATTAACTATGGACAATCATGCAATTAATCGTGATTAAATATTTCAATCAATTGACAACCCTAAAAAATTCTAAAATTGTCTGCCCTCAATGTTGTGTACATTTTTCACCGTAGTATAGAAAATGGTATTGAATATCGATATTTTACAAGGTGTATCAAAGTTAGAAATTCCAGTATCATGACAACACTATTGCCTACCGACTACACAAATCACTAGTACCAAAAATCCAACAAAAAAGCACACACTTCTACTGGGAGGTTCAGTGCTAAATCACAGTAGCAATATAACCGTATACAGTAGTTCTTATTTCTTCACGAGATGAAAGAGTGTGTGAGTGGTCTCTTGAAAACAGTTTTCCATAGGTGTTGAACAAGCAGCCGAGGTGATAATTCAAACAAGAGAGCTTGTAAGAGACATAAAAATGCGGCAGAGAGGAATGAGAGGAGAAGAAAATGAAAAAGAATTAGAAGCCCTCCTGCTCTCGGGGACATTTTCCTTTCAGAGAGAGAAAGGACTCCTCTCTTCTGCCTCAGTGGTGCCCCTGGCTGTGCCTGTGTTTAGCTGTGGGAACAAACCACTTGGTGGCACGTACTGAATAGGGGGCCATCGCCCCTTGGCACTCCCTAAGTGGGCCTGCCAGCAAACAGGCTTTGGACCAACTCTTTATCCTCTTCACTCTCATCTTGTTATTTTAATTCTCTCATAGACACACTTTACTACCTTCATCTTTTTTCTGTTTACTTCTCTTTGTTTCAGCCGTTCTCCCTTCGTCATTTCCCCCCTCACACACAGCAACGGGAAAGGAATTATCGAGACGAGGGGAACCCCAATGTGTAGATGCCTGTGTGTAATAATTCAGCAGCTTTCCAAAGAGGCTTCCCTGTTGGCTGGGATCTCTATTGTGGAGGGCTGGACTTGGTCACTTGGAGCTGGCCTGGAGGGCTGGCCCAGATTCCTCTCTTTTCCCGTGGGGGTGGGGGGTTACTACTGGTCCTGGTGGCCCAAAACACACTGACACAGACTAAGTCTATTAACCATAGTGATTTAGGTTCCTGATGAGGGCTGATTTGTCCCCACCTATAGAGAAGTGGGGCCCCTCACTTTGGCCAACGTACCGCCCCCTCCCATAGGGGTCTTGATTGGAGTGAAGAAGGATGATGGAGGGAGGCGGGGTCCGGGCAGCACCCATTAACGGACAATAGAGCCCTGCCACACAGATGGACTAGCAAAAGGATGGAAGTAAAATTTATTTCTGTGTGTGACAGAAAGAGAGACATCATGTTTGTGTGCAAGCAAGTCTGCAAGCCTTTGTGTGAAATCTGTTCCCTTAATCCATTTGCCCAATAAACCAAATCACTGATCATACCTTCAAACTTCTTGTTGTCTAATATGAAAACCAATTTGGAGATGTAATGAAGCCAGACTGAAAAGCGAAAAAAAAAAAAATCATTGCCTTGAAATGCTTTTGTTCCGAGCCGAAACATGATTTTTTTATTTTTCAAAAGCTCCCCCTTTCAAACCAGGAAATCACTAATGAGCCAGAGGGCTCTTAGATGAATGAATAAATGAACAAACAGTATTGAAGCTCCAAATACTGTCTGATCTCGTACTATATTGACAAAGTAGTGCTATAATAAAAAAAAAAAAACAAGGGCAGGGGAACACATTCAACAGGTCAAACGTGCAGAGGCATATTTGGTTTGAATTCCCTTTATTCTTTAATATTAGACTTTAAAGTAATTCACATGATATTGCAGAGGAACACCATGTTGTGCAGTTGATCAATAGTAATTTACAGCAGCGTTAATTACAACACAATCAAAGCCTTATGGACCATAATGAAAACCCGTCAAGATTTCCCTTATAATTTCCCATAACATTATTTAGCACCAGTAATCATACCAAATATAGCTTCTGTTAGCCTGTAATTCGTTCCACTCTACACACCAGGAGGTGCGATGTGCCGCAGGTACCTATCATAGATATCCAGGGGCATTAATAATGACTGTGGCCCATGTATTTTGCAGGTTCTCACTTGGTGTGTTTTGAGTACTCTGCCTCCCCGTGATCTGTGGGAGGACATGGCCCAATACCGCATGAACCATACATAATCTATGAGTTGCCATGTTTGAATGGAGATAAGGATGGCTGAGCTGCTCAGCCAGACTCTGTGGCCGACGCTTCAGGACAACCGAGTCAATGTACAATTTCACAGGCCGGTGGGAGGTAGAGATGGTTGCTGCTGGTCTCAGATTTACTGTTTGTTTGATTTATATACAATAATATACGCTTAAACATAATTTTCTGTACATTTAAAAAAGAACAGAAGTAGAATGGATCAGAACAGTTGACTTTAACCCTTCACTAAATAGTACAAACAGTCAATAAATGCTTTCCAACACTATAAAGCAGGAGCACACCCATGTAGAGGTGTGAATCTTCACTGGCCTCATGATTCACCTGTCAATGATTCAAATGCACAACGATTCTCGATGCATCTCAATGTATTGCATCGTCAATTTTCATTATTACTGCACATGGCTGTTTCTTTTATTAATCAATACAAGCAATCAGATAAATCTGAACTCCCTTTTCATTTAGAAAGTGCTTTCAAAAATCAGACTACAACAGTCTGATATGTAAATCTGCATATTTTCAATACCATTATCTGTGTGACCCACCTCAGTACATAAACATTACACAAACAAGACATAAATCCTTCTGCAGTGCAATACAAGCTCCGCCCTCAGTGAAAAACCAACGGAGAGGAGAGAAGAGGAGAGGAGAGAAAGAAGAGACCTCACAGTGACCTTGACCTTTGACCACCAAAATCAAAATCAGTTCATCCTTGAGTACAAGTGGACGTTGGTACCAAATTGAAGAAATTCCTTCCTGAGAGAGTACACGGGAATGTACCAGACAGACAACCCGAAAACATAATGCCTCCGGCCACGGCTGTTGCTGGCGCCGAGGCATAAAAACCTGGAATATTATACCAAAAACACTGCTTTCACTAGTTTAAATGATAAATGTCATAGGTAGATTGTATCAGCTGATGGCACCAGGAACTAAATCTCCCTACCAACTACAAGGTAAGAAACAAAGGCTGTACAAAATGTATATTTTAAACCATATACAAAATTCAACAAATCAACTTACCCTGCTAATCCTGCTCAAATGCACTGTGTCCTTTCCTTCAATCACAAACTAGCTCGTGCACAAGCAAACAAATGTTTACCACCACTCGTAAAGAAAGGAACAAAGGAACCGGAGTGCGCCGAAAGCGTTCCAACTACTTTTACGCACGCGCGCACCAACCAACCAACCAACTACAAAATGCAATAAAACGGACGAGCAAATGGACGAGCCCCCAATTTGTCATAACCCGGCACGTGGGCCATGACAAAAACGGGAACGGACACAAAATGCCAAATAATATAAAGTATTTATTATAACAAATAGTATGAATTAAGAAATAAATGTAGTTATGGAGTGTGTTAGTCAGTGAAATCAGTAGTGTCAATGTGGGTGTGCTTGAATAATGTAGCGTGAGGTGTTGTGAAGTAAAAAGTCCAACAGAAACTAAACAAAGCAAAAGAGGTGGCAGGCAGCCGACAACCGCTACTGGAGTGTTTTTGTAGTCCCAACAACATCAGAGCGGATCGCTTCAATTTCAGGATTCGCATTCTCCCGTGTAAACTTTCATCCATATCATATCAATAATTTAATTATTAATTTAAGATTATCATCTTTATAGTTTTGAACCAGGGCCTTCAGTACTCTATATTGGCAGATAACCAGTGTTAAAAGGACACGGGGATCGGGAACAAAAGAAACTTCTGAATATCCCTAATATTAACTTCACACTGGCAGGGCTAATGTACACTTGTGGGTGATAAACTAGCTGGTACGTGACTCTGGATTAGTTTGGTACAACTGAGCCAGTCATGAAGGGTTTTTATAGTCCCCTCTCCATGTACCACACTGTTTTGTAGCATAACCCTGTTCTCGTCATCTAAACTGTTCTAATACATCTTCTAGTACCTTTCTGTGTGGCTGCTGCTGTGTTGGTGAGAGGTATTAGTTTTCCCTGCAGTGGCGCTGAGTGATAGCCTGCCAGTGGAAACACTGGGAGAGAGCTGATGACCCCCGTTACAGGCCAAAGTGAGGAAGCTCCTCAAAGGTTAGACAAGTAGCAGGGTGAGGGAAGAGGGAGCCGGGGCACAATGGAGAGACAGGGGGAGGAACTGGAGGAGCTAAAGAGGCAACTGTGAAATGACCAAGAAAGAAAAACGAGGGAAAGAGGTCTGACTCTGAAAGACAAATGGAGCCAGGGACTAAATCACCCATAGCAGGTGTGGCTTTTGCCACAGGGAAGCACACATTATCGCAGGGGAACTAATGGGGAGGCGTTTGCGGGTCTAACCGGGGCTTATCTGTATTCTGGCCCTGTTCGGCGAAACACACGCGGGTGGTATACATACAAAGAGCATCAGCCCACAGCTGCTGCTGCTGCGAGAGTGATCAAGAATTCAAACACCCTCACAGCAGGGGTTAACGGCAAACTCTGCAAGCGAGGGAAACAAGATGTTAGGAGGACTTGCAGTGTAAAATCTTTAAAAAAAACAAGCACGCATGCACATGCAAATTAAATTCACCAAACAAGCTTGAGAAGTTTTCATCTTAAATGTTCTTTTTCAGTGAGCAGTAATGTGTAACAAAACAATAGCAGCTGATGATGGGGAATTGTTGGAGACACTGCATCCACTGCTGGCCCTGAATATTCTCAATGGCTGGCTTGTCGTGTGGATTGGCAGCAAAGCAACGGTGAATCAGGTGTGGATGTTTTCTGGTTATTCCACATGGCAGAGTGGAGGATTGCTTTGACGATGCTGGTTTCACTCCAGAAGGGTACAGCAGTATCCCCAGCAGCTGGCACAGCTTAGCACTGGCCTCTGTCAAAACAGCTGCCGCCGGTAGGCACTCTGGGATGCTGAATATGTCCTCGCAGGCCTGATCTTAGAGCACAGCAGCAGAGCCAAAGTGCAACAGCAGGTTGCTCTCAGTGGGTTTACAGACCAGGATGTTCTCTGATTTCAGGTCTATGTGGCGGGGCAGTGCTGCAATGCTCAAAACTCCAGCCTCATTAAATATGATGCACACTTTCTCCTCCTGCAGGAAGTCCTTCAACTTTTAGATGCAGTGAGAGAGTTTGGGATATTCAATTGAACATATATAGTACGTTGTGTGGGAAGCAACAGTAAAGCAGGTGAGGTGGTGTACCGGATAAATATCACATTGCATTTGGGAAAAACATTTTAATGAGCCTTTTATGACCCACTAGCTAATTGTCACATTTTCCAAAACCAGTGCACATCTTCTCACAGACTCACCGGAATCTTTAAGTCTCCCCCGTCAACCCTGCCTCCTCAAAAACTATAATATACGACTATACATGTTTAAAGGTACAGTGTGTAGGATCTGGCGGCATCTTGCGGTGAAGTTGCAGATTGCAACCAACTGGAACTTCTGTGTGCCAACGTGTAGGTGAACTGCAGTTGCCGACGCAAAATGTGAAAATGCAAATGGCCCCATCTAGAGCCAGTGTTTGGTTTGTCCATTCTGGGCTCCTGTAGAAACATGACGGACTACGTGAAGAGGACCCGCTCCATATTTAGATATAAACAGCTCATTCTAACTAACAAAAACACACAATGATTCTTATTTTCAGGTGATCATACACGAACAGAGCAGAGACAAAGTGTGGCCTGCGGCGAGCTGCCATGCAATGTCTATGAAGATGAAAAACTGCGGCGGCCGCTCCCCAGCTCAGCAGGCTGCGGCTTTCTGATTCTGCAGTGAGAATAAATAAAAAGCAAAATAAAGTTGGGAAAAATGTAACTTTTAGTTGTGATGTGCGGCCAGAGAGTACCCGCAGCCAATCAGTAAACACATCAAGTGATTCATGTGACATGTTGACCTTTGTTACAAAGAATTTCGTCCCGACTAAAACACATGAACGCACCTCTCCCGGCCACAGAAAGATGTAGTTATTGCGGTGGGCCAAACTTGACACCTGGATTGTGTTTTATATAACAGAATGAGGAAATGTTTTTAATGATTACATCTGCAAAGTCATAATGTTTATACAGAATGCACCTGGAAAATGTATTTTTGATTTGCTTTCCCTCTAATCTCTGCAAGTAGCAAGTTGAGCATGATATGAGGTTTTTAGTGTTCAGGCACTCACAGCACTTGGTTAAGTTTAGAGAAAGACTGTGGTCTTGATTAAATATTAAAAAAGTCAAAAGTGACTTAAAGCATGAGACAAGACATGTTTAATTTGTCAACATTTAAGCAAAACCACAATTTTTCCCTTAACTTAACCAAAGAGTTTTTTATTGCGGAGCGTTCACACTAATCAAACGAACTTTGGGGTTTGGGGACTTTCGGGTCAAGTGTACTCGGATCCGGGCCCGGGCTCTGATTCCTGAAAGCCCTTGGTTTAAGGTGATTATACACTAATGAAAACATATATTCCATTTCTGCCAATAGATTCCTCGAAATGTTACACACTGTTCCTTTAAGTGCCAATGTCCAAATCATGTTAAAATGTTCAAGGTTCACAGATGATTAAATCCTTGTATCATACCAGCAGTCCTTTGAATTCTAGGTATATTTGTACGCATTCTGTGAGAACAGCCCCCATAAACTTCATATAGTAAGCAGAATAAAACCGAAACAATGAGGAAACTGAGACACACATATCTCCTCCTGGTAAGTCTGTCCCTCAGAGACACACTTCCAATCCCTATAACTAATAAATCCCACCTCTCTTGTCATAATGAAAAAGAGGATAAAGAGAGATTTCTCTTTAAAAACCGGCTGTCCATGTAGAAACTGAATATTACAGTCTAACATCCAACACCGTCAATCTTATTAATCACTACACTCTCAGACAGTAACATTTCATACGGTGAAATGCTGCAACTGCCTTGACGTTAAAATAGTTCGACAGGACAGGTTGTTAACCAGCCATTCAACCATTTGTTATTTTACAACTGAATAATTTTTCTGCCGTATCTTATCACTTCTTACAAGCTTACAATATATCAGGAACTACACAATAATCAGCAGCAATCAAGCGTCTGTGTCTGGAGCATATTTCAAAGTTTATGAACATCATGGATGCCTGGAGGCCTTAAAAATATATAAACTATGGGATTTGATTGATGATTCACAAAGCTGCTATTCAGAATGTAAATGGAGAGACGAGAGAGAAAGGTAAAAAAGCCAGCAATGACTCATAACGAGCATGAACCTGTGAATATCTGCTTCATTACTGCAAACTTTGGTCACTTCTTGAACTTGGTCAGTTTCCTTCTTTCGCAGTGTGAGTGAGTCACTGTTTTATTTTTATCAGAGTGGAGAAGGAACCCCCGCTGACTCCCTCAGGTTGGGAGACCTTATAGGAAACATCACACAGGAAGAAGAGAGAGAAAGGGCTCCTCCCTGTGGCCAGGCTACAGCTGTCCATCTCAATGAGAGGGCAAGAGACTCCTCCATAGCAACAGTCCTACATAGCAACAGTCTCTTTGAATAAAGATAGCCTTGGATGCCATTCAGAGAGTATCTTGTATCTTCGCTCCTTAGAAACAGAGGACATTGTAAAGGAGTATTGTGTCACAAGCAGGCTGCTTTGCTGAAATTCAGTGGCCTCTTTTGCTTCATATGTGGTTAATACAAGTGACTGCACGGCGTTGCATTGTACAAGTATGATTCATAAAAACTACAGGCTGTGAAATAAAAAAAAAAGGTCAGCTTCTGATTTCTAATTTACGCAAAATAAAAGTGAAGACGCAAGAAGTGGGAAATCTACTCTGAACAGAAACGGCTAGCATAAAGCGTTCAAAGACTTCAGATCTGCATTTGAATAACAACACCTCTGAGCCCCCTCCGGTAGAAACATCCCAACCAAGAATTTGTCACTCTCCATTTGAACTTTTCCCTCGTCATTTCCACACTCAATCATTCAAAACGCTGAGCTTGAAATGAGACCAGACAGGACAGAAACTCATATTGAGCTTGCCACAGCCAGCCCAAGTCCAATTTCAGTCCAGCAATGCAGCACTTTGATCAGCCTATACGGCTGATTTAGGATGTCACTACTAACTGTCTATCACTCCTACGCAGCCCCTCCAGGAGCCGTCGAGCTCAGCACGCTGGGATTGGGACATGCCAGGAAATCGGGAGTGGGGTGATACTAGACGGTGGCTGACTTCCAAATCAAAGTATGTGTGTCAAGCCAAAAAAATGCCCTGGCACCATTGTCAGTCATGTATAGTAAGATATGATGTTTAGTCATGAGGTAGTACTCAGTTTGTCTGTGTAGCTCTTCCAAACTATCAAATGATAAGTTTAATGATATCTTTGATATTTTTGTTATTGACAAATCCAATGAAAAAAAACTAAACCAACGATGAATTAATCCTAAGTATTGCCTATGTAGCCAAAACCCAATATAGGCTACTGTACTGTATCAACGTTGCTTTAAATGCCTCTCCAACATACACCACACAAATATTCAACCCTCTCCGTTCATCACGCTATTTGCAGTTTTAACAGTAAACTCGTCCCTGTTCATACTTCAGCGACGGCAGCCCTGGCTTCTCGCAAAAAGGGTCATTCTTTTAAATTGGAAATTGCCTGACACTCCACCATTCAGACACTGGGTTAGAGATCTGCTGATGTCGTTGGGTTTAGAGAAGATCAGATATTCACTTAAGGGTACATCCAACATTTTCTCTTAGATCTGGAACCCCTACATCTTATCTGGCGAAGACTGATTTTGAACCAATTATTTCTTGTGGTTTTCATGTAAAAGACTTGTCTCTGTCGGTTTTTTTCTCCCCCTCTCTTTTTAATTTACTATTATCATCATTGGTACTATTATCATTATTATAATATCATTATATAACCTGGCTATTTCTGCCTCCTTTGTGTGGTTACGCATATCATATTTCTAGATTGTCTCTCTACATCTCTCTGACTGTATGTGTTTGTGTGTCGGTATAACTGACCGGCTATGTAATGATCTATGGACCTGAATTGTTCTTGTTTGTGTTCTTAATTACAAAACCAATAAAAAAAGAGTTATAAAAAAATATATATATATATCAATTTTGCACTATAGGTGCCACATACACTGTTCTGGTGCCACAACAGCACCAAATATTTCGCTGAAAAAAGTCCCCAACAAAGGCATTATTTACTTCTGTTTGAGTAAAAACTGCAGCGCCCAAGTGTTGAAAATTGTGTGTGAAAATTATTTAGCCTTTTTTAAATATACAATATTCTCATTTTATAGAAAAATTGCCCGCATACTGACAAAAAGAGGCTCTTCAGATGCCAAAAAAAATCTATTTCAGTGACAGAATGTGACAAAAGAAGTCAATGTTTCGGGTCAAGGACGATCGTCAGCACAATTTACAGACCGTTAATTCTAGACACATAAATACGCTATCAGACAAACCAATGACCAATTAGGAGAAGGGAGGTAGAGGCAGGACGTGATTTGGACAAACTCATCAGCTACCTGGGTGCAGTCACACAACCTACGAGGACTCCAGAATTAGCAGATACATAATATGTGTATGCATAATCCCATGCATCCCCATTAAGAGTAATTTTACTCTAAAACTCTATATGCACACATGTATATGTTGATTTCAGCTACACATACCGTCTTTTGGAAAGCCTGAATTCAAGAGCACAAACCCTTTCACAATTGTTTGAGTTTTTAAATATACAGTAAAATACTGGCAGCCTTATCCAATAAATATCTTTTAACATACTGTTTTATGTCTTTACCTCCACATGAAAAAGTGTATACTTTGACCGGCACTGCGTGTCAGCGAGTCATGAGTCTTTTTTAATGCTGCAAGGCTCAATCAAAAGACAATCCTCCTGCCTCTCTCTGTCACATATTAGCTTTGTTGCTCTTGGCTCCCTGTGGCCATTATGTGAATGGGACCGGCGCCTGTTCTGTCACACTTTGATCATTCCCGTTATTAACCATTCGCCAGATACATCTGTCAGATGGGCTTCACAGTTATGCTTTCACACAATTTAGTACCTGCTGCAAATCACAATGTCAAATATCTACAGGGGTTGGACACAATACACCTGCGCAATCTATTGCAATCTAGTGCTGAAGCCCTGCAACAAACGCTTCACATCTTTTTTAAAGACAACGCTCCACTTTTGTTCAGACTGTGTCAGAAGTGTATGATGATTTAGTTTAGTAGTTCAACACTAGCATACTCTAAATCATCTTCTGTTTTCCTTCACATAATGTACATAAACCAAAATGCATTTTTTTTTAGAAAACAAAGGATGATTCTTTAAGTTTGCTATTCTTTATCTCACTATACTCTGTTGCTTTCTTCCATTTTTGCCCCAGGCCTCACTGACACAAGGAGAGATGGGAGGATGTCAAAGGCAACTGAGATCTGAAATGCTTCTGTCAGTAGAAATATAGCTTCACTACCTTGGTGAGCTCTTTGGGGATTCCTGGCCCAGCTGTAGATAAAAACAGACATTTTCTATGACACAATATCTGCCTTTGTTTTGAGGAATGCGACCCATTGTTTTCTCTACATAGACGTTCTCCTCTGTTTTATATTTTTTATATTCTCTCAAGTCAGTCAATCATAAAGTGATAATTAGGAAATGTCAATTTCCACTGAACTGACGTTTATTGATTCACACTTCTTACTGGTGTAAACCCGATATCCAGAGCATTTGTAACGTAAAAGGGTATGAAGAATGATGTGAAGCTTTGGTTATACTGCAGTTTATAATTATACAGTTTATTGTTGAATATAACAGTCTCATATAAACTGTTAGAAGAAAATACGAGAGATTGGGAGCATTTCTTTTGCCTCCGCACGGCTCTCAACATGGCGAAGGCTGAGCCGGCAGCTCACAGATAACAATGCTAACAGTGCTGACTGAGATAACAGTGTTACCTAAGGGGGAACCGGAGGATGCTACACCCCTCGCAATGGGGGCTGTCGGTCGGGACGGCGTTATCAGCTGTAACCACAGTATAAGAGCACTGTAGAGTGGCGGCTGTGAGATAGACAGTGGGGCATGCTCACATGTGCAAACATGCACTAAAAGCATGTGCGGCCGGCCCGGCTGTGTCAACAAAGCAAGGAGAAACTCAGATTACAACACACACAGAGGGAGAGCGACTTCATTCTCTGCTCAGGTAGACATTACTCTATATCTTTACATAGCAAAAGCTCTGGATATCATATAGAGCACTAATCTCAATTTTACATACACATGTACACATAAGGTAACTATAACATATTGTAAACACACACACAAACACACTGTCATGGACTGATTACCTCAGAACTTTGTCGATTTACCCGTTTTGCAGTGCTTTTAGAAATCTGGATGTAATCATAGACAGGGATCTAAATTTCAAGAGCCATATTAATCATCTACCAAGATCAGCCTTCTACCTTCTAGAAAAACTAATGGGCTTTCTATCAAAATCAGATTGAGAAATTAATCCATGCATTTATAACAAGCAGATTAAACTAATGTAATGGTCTATTCACTGGCCTCCCAAAATCAGCACTGCAGTGACTACAGTTGATTCAAAATGCGGCTGCACAAGTATGAGCACATTACACCTGTTCTTAGATAGATATTTATTATTAGTCCTTTCAAATATTCATCATGTTGTACACTAGTCTTGGACTTATAAGCATAATTATTATTTCATTATTTGTATTAATTTTTACTTGTTTTTATCCATCTTTATATCTACCAATTTATTTTTGTTTTTAAATCATGTGTTTACAGCTCATCACTATTTCTTTATTTTTCATTGACATCTTTCAGTTCATGTATGGCTGTGCATAGATAGATAGATAGATGTGTGCATATGTAAGTATGCACATATAAATATTCACTATTCATCCTTATTATTATTATTATATTATTTAATTAATTTTAACTCCCATACTTGCCATCCCTAGTGTCGGTGGGGAGGGGGGGATTGTTAAACCTGAAAATGCCTTGTTCATGTTTGTATACACTTTAGTGCTTTCTTTCAATAAAGTGTTGAAACAAAAAGAAAAATCATCATGTGCCATATAGAAAACATCCAATAAATAAACAGACGAATATAATACCACTAACAACAACGACATCAACAACAGAAGACTTCAACATTAGCCTACTATAGTCCTGTTCAACACATCATTAAAGTGCTCTAAATATCATATCACAAGGTCTGCCTGATGCTAACAGCTTGTCTGCACTAAATAGGGGACGTGATGCCTCTCTAATAATCGCCTGCCCTTTCCTCACCACTCGGGACACAGAGGTCATCGTCAGGCAATTTTGCTGTTGTCCAGCAGTTTTACCTGACATATAGACCATCTTATGCAGTTTCGTTTTATTATTCATCGACAATGAAAAATACCAGGCAATAGATCTCTGCATTGGCTCCTCGTCAAAACTAGAATCGATCTGCTACTTGTATACAAAGATCAAAATGGCCTTGCACCTCAGTATGTAAAATAATGTTAACTACAAACCAGCAAGAACCCTCAGGTCCACATGCAGAGGTCTTTAACCATCACTCGTACAAACTCGAAAGCAAGAGAGGCTGCCTTCTGTATTTATGCTCCAAGTAGATGAACGTCCTGCCTGAGGACCTGAAAGAGAGACCCCCACACTGAACACTGTTAAAAGCAGGTTAAAAACACTTCTCTACAAAGGCAAGGCAGCTTTATTTGAATAGCATATTTCAACAACAGGGCAATTCAAAGTGATTTACACAAATATTCAAGAACATTGTGACAAAGTGCAAAATAACATTAAGACATACTGTAATTAAAACAATCATAAAAACGTATAAAATATCATTATAAAAAAGATTAAAAATAAAAACGGGCTAAAAATGAAAGCTAGAATAGAGGCTAAAATTGAATATAACACACAAGAGTAAAAGCTCTGGTGCAGTATAAGAATTATTTGTTTTAATAAAAGGCAGCAGCAAACAGGAAAGTTTTAAGCTTTGATTTAAAAGAACTAAGAGTTGGAGCGGTCCTGCAGTTTTCTGGGAGCTTGTTCCAAATATTTGGTGCAAAAAAACTGAACGCTGCTTCTGCATGTTTAGTTTTGACTCAGGAGACACTAAGCAGACCTGATCCTGGATGGTTCATAACATAGCAGAAGATCAAAAATGTTGGCCCTAAACCATTTAGCGCTTTGTAAACCAGCAGTTTTTTTAAAATCAATTCTCTGAGAGACAGGAAGCCAGTGTAGAGACCTCAGAACTGGACTGATGTGATCCACTTTCTTTGTCTTAGTGAGGACTCTAGCAGCAGCATTCTGAATCAGCTGCAGCTGTCGGATTGATTTTTTAGGAAGACCAGTAAAGACGCCGTTACAGTAGTCAAGTCGGCTGTATATATAAATGCATGGACTAGTTTTTCCACATCCTGCTGAGACATCAGTCCTCTAATTCTTGCTATATTCTTCAGGTGATAGTAGGCTGTCTTTGTAATTGTCTTAATATGGCTGTTAAAGCTCAGGTCAGAGTCCATGACTACATCAAGATTTCTGGCTTGCTCCGTGTTTTTTAACATCACAGATTGAAGGTGATCACTAACCTTTAATCTGTCCTCTTTGGCTCCAAAAACTACAACCTCAGTTTTGTCTTTGTTCGGCTGAAGAAAATTCTGTTTTAAATGATTTACTATTGATGAGTCCAGATTGTTCTTTTTGAGGAGCGGTTTGATGACGGCAGTTTTCAGGGCCTGTGGGAAGACTCCTGAAACAAGAGATGCATTAACAATCTGTAAAAGCTCTGAAACCATACAATCTGATACTTTTTTGAAAAAGCCCGTTGGCAGAATGTCAAGGCAGCAGGAGACGGATTTTAGATGTTGTATAATTTCCTCCAGGTATGTCTGGTTTATTGGATAAAATTGTGACATGTTATTTGCACCAGGTTTAAGTGGACACAGGGGCAGCACACATCCTGTACCTGATAAGGAGGAAGTGACTGCTTGTCTGATTTTGTGATTTTTTTCTGTGAAAAGGCAGGCAAATTCATTGCAGTGGATAAAAGTAAAGAGGCTACTGACACAGGAGGGTTTGTTAGCCTGTCGACAGTAGCAAACATGGCACTTGCATTGTTGTTGTTTTTGGCGATGATGTCAGAGAAGAAGGACCGCCTTGCATTTCTCAGATCTGAATTATAAATGCAAAGTCTCTCTTTATAGATGTCATAATCCCAGATCAAATGTACGTTGAAGGGCCCTCAATATTGTCTTCTGATGTAATGTTAAATGTATGCATCCTTGTTTCTTGTCTTGATTTTTTTGTCCTTTCTGTGATGTTGCAAATGGAGCTGCTGTGATGCAAAACAAATTTCAGACCCGTCTGACCATAAAAGAATTATCGTTATCGTATCGTAATGAACTTGTAGATTTGTTTTCCGCCACTGCCGTTCAGCTTTTCGACACTCTTTTTTCATTTCTTACTAACATGGCATTTCTCCATGGAGATTTCTTTTACAAAACAGTCTATAGCTATCATGCATGGGTGAGGGTGTGTGTGTGTGTGTGTCACCTGTACAACTGAAATTTGTCTTGGACTTCATTGTGGTATCCTTTACATGCAGTAAAGATGTGTATTTTATGTGTTCCTTACTTATAATGTAAATAGCTAAACTAGAACTGTAATCAGAATATAAGTTTCCCTTAATGAAACATTCATCTAACTAGAAAAACATTCTACCAATTGGAGAGCCTCAGTCTCATACATTAGGTATGAATTTTTTTGTACAATGGTCTGCTCAATGTGAAAAGCCAAGGGCATTCAAAGGAGGTTCTCTAATGTCCTTCACGGTACATGTTCCTTTCAACAAGTGAATCTCAACAATACATGCTGTGGGAGTATTAGCAAAATAAATTAACCTAATGAAAGCACCAGATAAACCCACGAGAGGACTGCAGGATTAAGCACTACTCCGCACTGAGAGCCTAGGTATGTAGTTAATCATAAAAGCTGGTAGGCATAGAGCTTTTTTAATTAATACGGCTGGAGAATTATAGTGATAGAGAATATTTTGTGATATATTTTGTGGCTGTTTCCATTCTCTGCTATGGAGAAATGTTGAACAGCTTGTCGGGTCGCACTTGTCCTGGTTGACAATGACGATAAAGTCTGTTAAAACAGCACATTGGCAGCTATGCTTTTTCACACCGAGGATATACAGTCACACATTGAAATCAACAGCATTAGCCCATCCGTTTCACACTTCACTAGCTGTCCCATTTTACTAGTTTTGCAGTGCTTGATTCAAACAAACAGCAGGCTTTCACAAAACCTTCCTCAACAACTACATCATCTTTGATGGGGTTCAAACATCATTTCGGCCTCTTCTCATTGCTGGAGAGAGCATCACTGTGGAGGAAGATCCAGATTTCATATTCAAAGAAACTTCAAAATATGCAGCAGAGGAACAAAAAATTATATTCACTCAACTGTTATTGTTGAGAATCCCTAAATAGCAATGGCCTGTACTTGACACTCATTCATTTATTCATTCACGCTAAACGAGTTCGGTTCAATTCACTTTCAGTATTATTTATCAGAAGAAGGCAATTTGTTTGCATCAAAGAGCACATGAATCAAACAGAACAACACAGTATACAAAACAATAGGCAAGAGCATTCAATGCAAAACAATATGCATACAAAAACAGGCTGGGAAAAGAGATCCACATGGATCACAAGAGCAACAAAGGCCTGGAGGCTATGATTCAACTCAAAAACTTAAACTTGTTAAACATATGCATTGGATAAATATCTTAGTGTACTGCAGATAAGTGAAGGAAAGTTCTCTCAATTGAATGGATGTATTATTAAATGGATACAGAGTGTACTTGGCGTCTAGAAACTGACCTCCATCACTCCCTGCAAGCAAACAACAAGCTCAGCACACAGAGGAGATTGGGGAGTGACAATGATAAACTCCTCCGCATGGGGATGCACCAATCCAACTTTATCAGTCCCGCTACCGATAGCGACAACTGGGCTTTGAGTATCGGCCTGTACCAAGTACCGATCTGATACCAGTGTTTAATTAATAAGCTGTATGCCTCACTGTGTGGAAGTGACTGGGATCATTCTTTTATGTGTAAGGCAACATCAGGCTTGACTTAAATATTGCTTTCCTAACTTTGTAAAAGAAAATGTAACAAATAAATTCATTGATATAAATTTACTGAATTGTTTTCTGTTATTAAAATAATAAATCGTACACCAGCAACTGCAAAAAAAACTTAAAAAATAACAGGAATTACGATTCAGGTGTAAACCTTTTTAAATGCAGCAACAAATTGGTCAAAACATAAATAGGAATTAAAATTCCAGACAGTAAATAATCTCTCTATATATATATATATATATATATATATACGTCTTAATAACAACTCCACTTTATTTATTGCTTTTATTGGCCTTTTCTTGACTGTAATTGTTACCTGTTTATGTGTCTTTGTCCTCATTGTTTGTTTTGTTGTGTTTTTAGCTTGACAGCCCTGTGCTTGTCATCACTACTTTTAATATTGACTGATGTATTTTTTATTATTGTAAAGCACTTTACCACAAAAGGTGCTATACAAATACTCTTTACTTACTTACTTACTTACTATATAGTGTTCAAACATAGAATTTAATTTAATAGATCAGGCCCCATTGTCACCGATACTCGATCCAGCTATTTGAGTCAGCATCGGCCCGATATCCGATCCAGTATCGGTGCATCCCCACCTCCACATGGGAATCAGAGCCTAGGTGGATACTGGTGGTGGTGGTGGTGGTGGTTTATAAAATGCTGGATGAGCAGCAGCAGTGATGCTGATGCTGACAGGGTGTTTGCAGCAGTACGTGTAGGCTTCCAACCACTCACCTCACCTCAGACCAGCAGGGTAATTAACTACCTTGTGAATTGAGTTCAATCCACCTCAGATGTGGCAACAGGCTTAGAAACAGCAGTAACGATATCTGTCTATGCATATCAAAAGCGTAACTATCTCTTAATATTCTCATTACGGTTTTTAACATTGTTCAGTTGTTGTCTGGCTGGATGCTTCTTGTAATTCGTTAATTATGTTCTTGTGTGTATTTCTTCTGTTTTATTGTACTCTCGACATCATTGAAAATGAGGGCATGCCTCAATGATTCCTCGAGATTTAAATAAAGGTTGAATGAATGAATGAATGAATTAACTGTAAGCTGATCACCATGAGTTATGAATAGGAGCCTATAAGGTTGGCAGATGTTTAGAGTAGCAGGCAGCACTGTAAACCATAGCTGCAGATGAACAATAGTTAAGCAAGCTGCCACATACCTAATGCCTTTGAGTCAAATCCTCCTCTAATGCTTAGCTAAATATGAAGTATATAAGAGAAAATGTGAATACCTATTAGGCTATATGTGCAAAAATAGCCATGTTGCGTTCCCTTAAAAGCTATTATTAAAAGGGAAATTATTATGTGAATTGTCTGTGTGCCCTCATGTTTATATTTCTAAAGCTATTATACAACAAATTATATGTCTTAAAGCTGTTATAAAATACTGTCCTCTCCTTGAGACCCAATTTGCAGTGAGCCAACTGGCAACTCCACAAAAACAACACCAACAACAACCTGGGGGGAAATATGCAGCAAAAAACAATTCACTCTAATAATGAAACACACCATATTTCACCACTATGCAAACTAGCAGCATTAGGGTTTCATAAAGCATGGGCAAAACACAAAAAAAGAAAGGCCCATCATTACAGGAAATTAATTCACAATTCCCCACCAATACAAACATTGCACACAATAGCATGAGCACACATTACACCTATTTTAAAGTCTTTACACTGGTTACCTGTTAGTTTTCGTATAGATTTTAAAATTCTTTTAATAGTTTATAAGGCACTACATGGCCTTGCACCAGACTACCTTGCAGAAATGCTTTTGGTTTATGAACCAGGAAGGCCCTTCAGATCCTCCGGTTCTTCTCTTTTAGTTGTTCCACAAAGCAGAACAAAAACATCTGGTGATGCTGCTTTCAGCCTTTACGCTCCCAGCTGCTGGAACAACCTTCCAGAGGAACTGAGAGGAGCTGAAAATATGGATATTTTTTAAAAGGAAACTAAAAACCCCTCTATTTAGTCTGTCTTGTATGTGGTGTTTTATAATTTTATGTTTTTATTATTTATACTTATTTTATTTATCATCATCATTATAGTGTTTACTTTACTATATTTTGTTTAATCAACATTTTATTGTTGATCATTATCTCTTTTATTCTATTTTATTAAAATCTCATTATTTTAGTACAATCTGCTTATTTTGTGTAGTTTCATAATTTTTATTTATTTATTTATATTGTTATTTTTATTTCCTTGTGTTTTATTTTATCTTTTATTATCTTGAAATACCCATATTTTATTGCTCTCTTATTCAATGACCTTTTATATTGGTTGTTTTGGTGTGCATTAGTCTCTAAATCCATTTTTAACATTCTACATTTTTGTCAATCGTCTGTACAGCAACTTTGAATTGCATTTTGACTTGTTTGAAAGGTGCTATATAAACAAAGATTGATTGATGAATGATTGATTGATTGATTGATTGATTGATTGATTGATTGATTGATTGATTGATTGATTGATTGATTGATTGGTTGATTGGTGAGAGCAGAAGTTATCATCACAGTGTGTGAAACAGCACTAGCAGCAGTTGAAGTGCAGCTATAGGTAGCTGATATATGAGTCAGGTTGGTAACACAAGCAGCAGATTCATACCTTAGACTGGTGAGATGAAGCAGTGATGAAGACATCTTTACAGAGTGAACAAATCATTGGAGACAAGTTGTGGTTTGGTCCAGAGCTGCCAACAGGGATGACAGGAAATAATATTTTAGCTAGGTGAGTTGACTTGTTGACAGGTTTGCTATTTTATAAAATGCCATACAATGTCAGCTGTGTTGAAATTGTTTGTACAACTGCAGTTAACAAAGCAGCAGGTGGCAGCGGACAGGTAGCTTAAATAAACCGCCCTTCAACCGGGGGTGCGTTCAATATGTCAGGTGTGAGGAGTGTAGCAGCCAACTGGAGGTGAATAAGGCCCATTTCCAATCCGGTCCCTGCACCCTCACACTCAGTGGTGGAGTGAACTTTGTTTGTAGTACTGATGGGAGTTACGGCTCTTTTCAGTGAGCCAGATCATTTGGCTCAGCTCACCAAGAAGAGCCGGCTCTTTCAGCTCCCAAACGGCTCTTCGTTTAACCACTTCTGCCTTTTATAGTTCAGCCAAATTTAGCGCTGTTTTGACCTATGATTAGTATGTGTGCACATATATCACTTAAAGGGACCGTTTGTAACTTTTTACAGGTATAAATCTACCGGGTCGGGATCCCATGCGCGCTCGCCTATGCGCGCTAGCGTGTGGCCAGAGCCTCTGCTCCTCTGCCTGCTTGAATTCGCTCACAACGCGCGCGTTCTCGCTGTCTCGCTCTACCTCTAGACGTGCGCGCTCACTCCACACTGCAGAAGAGTTAGTAGCTCTGAGAATATCTAGTAAATGTACAGTGGACGTTTGTGCAGAAATAAATGCTGCAGCTCCTCCAGACTAACAGAGGTTTTCCGTGTCTTGTGAAGTGACGGGGCTCCGCAGCAAGAAACGTTATCAGCGGGGCTGAAGCAGGAAGAGAAACGTTACCGTCTCCAACCGGGTGCCGGTGTCTCTCTCCGGCTGCGGTCGGAGGCGATAACGTTTCTCTTCCAGCTTCAGCCTCAAAGCCAACACTAGGATCAGCAGTGATTCATGGAGAGACCTTCGTCTGGTCAGCTAACATTGTCCTATCATTCTGCCTTGAATTAAGTAAAGAAAAAAAAAGAAAAAAACAGCTTTCGGACGGGAGCCGGTTCTTATCGTTCACTTAAAAGAGCCGGCTCTTTGAACCGGCTTGTTCGCGACCAACACATCACTAGTTTGTAGTCCCACTCACAGCTCAATGAAGCACCCTTCTTTAAGGTGTCTATATCTATCAATATCTATCAGTTTGTGCAGTTTACAAGTGTTACAAATGTTTGTACCGGTAGTCGCACGGAACTGACATTGAATCGTGATCCATGACGAACACAAAACAACGTTGCACGTCGTCAGTAAGGGCAGGTGGTTAAGTCAGTATCGGTGCAGGCTCATTGTTGGAGGGTTTCATAACCTACTCCCACTCCCCGTGAATTGGTTTGGAATGGCACTTAATATGGCAGCCCTCCACGCAAACGAGCAAACGGAGTGGAAGTGGGTAGGGAGAGGGTGTAGGGGGCGGTTTAGAATTGGGCCTACCTGAACAAGGTTGCTGGTAAGAAGTGTGAAAAGAGGAGATGTCACGTGTCATCATCGCGTCATATTGATGGAGTACAACACATGCACAGTCTGCACTCGAAATTCCAGTTACACTGCGCATGCATTATACCCCAGCGCTCGAATCCGTGTCCCAGCCTCTTTAAATAGGTCTTGGTCTCTGGTAGGCATTCCCTCTATATAAGATGTAAAGAAACTTACTTTTCCAGACCATAACACCTTGGTTCTTTTATTGCAGTGTTACTCAGACTTTATGGCCCTACTTAAATGTCTGGATTAGCTCTAAAATCGACATCCTGTCTCCTTTTACATAAGAAAATGGCAATGGGTTGCTCATTTTGAATTTCTCAAGAACAATATCCCTTTGGGTCCAGTGAGTCATTTTATATTCAAGGGTTTGTGATCTACATGGAGTAGAACAAACAAGTTTTGTCTCCAGTTAAAGCAGCAGTAGGTGGGATTAGGTGAATTGGAGCAAATATGATTTTAAAAAGTTATTTTTTATAAAACGGTCACCATATATTGACAGTAGTGCATGAGACAAGTAATCTGAGCAAAATCATGTGCCTCTGGTGTCCTCCGGTGTTCCTAATGGCATCTGCAAGATTTTACAGACCGGAGGAAAACAACCAGTCAGAGCTGAGCTGGAGCCTGTCGTCTCTGAGCAGCTGTCAATAACTCACAAACTCCAATCAAACGGTCAAACTAGGCAGCACTGATTAAATATGAATCAATATTCTGTTACTGTAATGCCTATTTCTCACCTCAAATGTTTTCAGAAACATCTTGTAGTGCACTGTTTAGCTGTAAAATTGGAAAGTTTGTGAGGTAATTTGATAAAAAGTACCAAGCACCGCCCACCAGCCGGAGCAAACTTTCTCATTGAGTGATTGACAGGTTATTACGGAATTTTTGCCCAAAAACTTTCTGCGTACTGCAGGTTTAAGTTGTGTATTTGACCCAGGGATATGTGATCATTGTCTTATAGCCTGCATCAGTGAGCATTAAGAAAGTAACCTTCCATGTGAAAACGAGAAGGAATCTGAAAAAACCCAGTGATCAAGATTCTTTAGATGATTTGTATCACAGTACCAAATCTGATGTAACCAAAATCCCTGATGTAGAACTTGCTTTAAATCAAGTTCTATTTTATTTATTATCGTTGACAAACAGGGTAAGAGTAAAAACTAGGTCCAGTCCATGGTTTAACCCCTGATTTAGCTGATTTTTTAAATTAGAAACAGAGCCTGGGCTCAAGCTAGACGGACCAAAAAACCTTTCAACTTGTACTGCTACACTGAGAAAGGCCAAGTCTGACTACTACCCTTTCACCAGCTTCATGATCAGAGTGAATATTGGAAGGCTGTTAAATCAATACTGAAAAATAATAGCTCCTTTCCAACTCACATTGACAATGGGCACAGTCTATTGCCAGACCCTAGAGCCATTTGCACTGCCTTTAACAGTTACTGCTCTGAGTATCTTCTTGAGAACACTATGAGTGAGTTGAATCGTAATGTCAAACCACAGACTGAGCTACAGGGTAATGCTTCTCCACAATTTCAGGGACATTACCCATGCTCTTCTTACTACTGATACAAGGACATCTGATACATACAGTTATTAGTAACACCTGTGCTTTTCCAACTATGACAAGCCAACATGTCTGCCATGAGAAAGGCCTATTAAGGAGACCAATAAGTTCCACAATTGAATGGCTATTTACATAAAGGACATTTAAAGCAACAAATTAAAGTTATTTGTTACAGTTGCTCTAAAACCACAGGTGCTAAATAGGTGTTTAAATTGTAAAAAAAACAAAAAAGAAAACACAATGCATTTTCTCATTGCTTCATTAGTCAGGGAATAGCCATTGCCCCAAAACAAACACATTTTATTTCTTATTTTTTCATGTATTGGGTCACGATAAAATTATATTTTATTTGGCAAATTCCATCAACTGTGCTATTTATTACAAAGTATAAAATGTAGAGATCGAAGGGACAATATTTTTCAGCAATGCACTTTATAGATAAGCAATAGCCTGCAACCAAACCCCCCCCTTGCGAACAATAAAGATTGACTTGTAAACCATGGAGACACTCGTATAAATGTTTGATTGTTGGCAGGGAACTTGACTTGAAACACTGCTGTATTGGCTCAGCTGTAACATTTATGAAAAGGAAGAAAATTGCCAAGTGGTTGATGTTCAGAATGGATCGGTTTGGGGTATTTAAGACGCGATTGTCCCTGACAACATCTCACAAAAGGGAATAAATCATGCTTATGGCCATTAGCAATGGTCCAGTGTGTGTGCACATATGTATGTGTGGGATGTGATGTGATGTGAACCCCATGCTGCTGGATAACCCCACTGTGTGAGATGTGACAGCTCCCACTGCTGTCTCTATGACAGGATAAAAGAGCGTCTATGTGTGTGTGACTCAGATAGTGAAAGGGAGGAGGAAGTGGCCGGAGAAAGAAAGAGAGAAACCATAGCTTATTCACACACAAAAACATGAATACATTCAGTCCAGTGAACGTCTCTTTGAAAGCTTATCTGAGAGAGCATGGAAAAAACTAGACGTCCCGCATCCTTTTGAAACCCACAACAAGCAACAGCAAGGCCTGATGGTATCTGAGCATTATAAAGTAGAATAAAATCTAAGATTTAAACTCATCAAAAGTCTTAAACGCAATTAAGCCGTCAGCGCTGTCTTCAGTTAAGGAATGGCACCATGGGAAACTTCCTTCTCAAAGTATGAAAACTGGTGCTGAACGTCTCCTCGGTGAACTTTCGGCTAACATTTTGAACAACTATAAAGTCTTATAAGTGAAATAAAGTGCACCGTGAGGCTTAAGCCTGCACTTCAAGATAATAGGTGTACATTTATTTCTCACTTTTAAGTACACAAAATGCAACATACTAATAAATGCACCCTTGAAAATCTATTAGAGATGCACTTTGCAGTTCTAGGTCCTCTTTGTTGTTTGGTTTAAAGCATTAAAAAGCTCTGCCTGCAAACATACAATTTACCATGACATTTGTGAGGTGGTTCATACCCTCAGAGAACTTTGATGTGTTTGTAGCGTTTCCAAGCCATTTGCCCACTCTGGCCATAAAAAACTGACTTCCATCAAATAGCGGGTAGAGCGTACATGAAGTCCACTTATCGACAGTGAATGGAATCTATTAGTTCTTAGGTGTGCTTAAAAGTATTAACGACTTATAAAGAATTCTGAGAGTATCCCCGTCACTGCAGCCTGGGGGAACATGGGGGCAGATTTTGTGAATGGAAAATGATTTCACAGCCTCAATGTGCAGATATAGATATGGTAAAAAATCCATCTTTTGACTTAGTGTATAACTCACTTGTGTTAAAGGTGTGTAGGATTTGGCAGCATCTAGTGGTGTGGTTGCAGATTGCAACCAAGTGAGTAACCCTCCGCTCACAACTCCCTTTCCAAGACTGCGGTAACATGAGCCGCCGAGTGGAAAAGCATGGTAACGCGGTTTGCCTTGCTCAGAGGCCATAATAACTCTACTTCAGCAGCAACAGAAGTCAGACAGCGACTGGTGCTACCGCAGTTTTGCATTCTGCGGCTCACGTTACTGCAGTTTCTACGGTGGCCTTCAGGTAACATAAAAACGTGAAACGCTCTCTCTCTGGAGCCAGTGTTTGGTTTGTTCTGGGCTACTGTAGAAACATGGCGGAGCAACATGGCGGACTCCGTGAAGAGGACCTGCTTCCTATGTAGATATGAAGGGCTCATAATAAGCTAATGAAAACACAATTCTTATTTGTTAAAACTGATATTTTCCTCTTAGTTTTGGCAGAGTTTTGGGTCACAAAAACAGATATTTTTGAAAACGCCTTCTATGGTGCAGATTTATGAAAACTCTAGTTAGTTTGTATCGGTGTGAATGTGTAAAACGGAGTGTTTGGGAAACGATGACGTCCTCGCATCATTTCACGCATGCCCATTATTGCTTTGTGTAATGAGCATGCGCCAGAAACATTAACAAAGATGGTGGACTACTGGCTTTTTCACGACATTCGAAAAATGTCACAGTAGCAGGAGGATAAAGCAGGGAACTCAATTAAACATGTCGAGGCTGAATGGTGATTGAATGTGCTTTTGGGCGATTGAAGGCGAGGTTTAGAGCACTCAGAGGAGCTATGGACATAAACCTGAATGACTTCCCTCTCGTCATTTATGCATGTAAAGAGACAGTGGATGACAGCAGAGTGATGACAGTCATGCAGTTCGACCAGGAATCCCAGCCCACCCCCCGAACAATAACTGTTATCGAACTGACTGTAATGAAGCCGAAGGAAACAAAATTCCTTGACCCTTAACTTGTGATCTCACTTGTTGTGACATGTGAATATTACGGCAAGCGGAGTGTTTGGAGTCGTTTTTGCTTTAGAGTGTGGATGGAGATATTTTGTTAAACAAAGGTCGTGTGGACAGATTTTTTTTTTTTTAAACGGAGGAGAAAATATCCGTTTTTAAAAATATCTGTATACGTGTAGACAGGGCCTAAGTTTCAGGTGATTATAGACCGTTTCAACAGAATCACACTGCTAGGCAACGGCTTGGGTCCATGTTTACTTCCTGTCAGCTGATGTCATTCACATACACTGTAACAGGAAGTAAACTGGGACACATTTCGATTATTTACATTTACAACCATGAAATGGTCTATACACTAATGAAAACAATAGGGATGCACCGATACCGATGTTTAAAATGACAATTTGGCTGATACACGATGCTGATGTTTTTGTTGTTGCTTATTTGGGTTTTGTTATTTATTACCCTTTTATGCCAGGGAAACAAAGAAACCTTCATTATAAAAAAATAACTGAACTGTTTTAAAGTCATTCAGCATTTCATTGTTGTTCAAGTTCGACTACAAATAACCAACACAACATTTAGCCAGCGCAATTGATGCGACACAGCAGATAAACATCGACCTCCGTCATCGGTGAATGTCATCTTATTTACCGATAGGCCGATGGCAGTCAACAAGGTGATCAACTGATACTGATGTTTGGCTGATAAATCGGTACATCCCTAGAAACCATATATGAATATTATATTAAATTTCTGCTATTAGATCCCCTGAAATGTTACACACAGTCCCTTTAAATGAACTGATTCATGATAAAGTAATGACATTAGCAAAAGAATATGGCTAACTTTTCTGCCCATCTACATGAGATTCATCAGTGAAATGTATTGCTCTGGATGTTGCATGCAACCGTCTAATCAATACAAACATTGATTTTATGTTTACACTCTCTCATTGAGGTTAGAGAAGGGTTCAGGGACAGATCTCCCATTCAAGATCATGCACAATGTTTTGCAATCATGTTCACTGTGCTGCATTACAAAACTCAAGTGAGTTGAGAGCTTATGTTTTGGATGAACTCCTGCTGAAAATGATTTTCTGCTGTGGAGCGTGCATAGCAGAATGTGTGGGGAATAATGTAGGAGCTAAGGATTTGTGATCATGAAAAACTAATTCGGGGAGCTACTGTGGTTATTCTACTTCATGTGATCAAGAAAGAAAAAAAACTTGTTTTTTCAATAACCCTCATTCCAACGAGCTTAAAATTAAAATGATGTATTTACACATTCGAGTGCCAGCAGAGGAGGAGAGTTTGCATATCCAAGTTTTTTTGGATGCACACCAATAAAGTGGACAATTGCTCATTCTTAATGTGGCACGCGGTGTCATATCTGCTTAAGTTAAAAGCTGTTTACTTTGAAGCGAGGCTCGACTTGCACACAGAGCAACATTTTAGTGATGCATGACTGTTCTCCTTCGCAGCCCGAGGATGACTCATGCTTCAGAGTGACTAGCAGGATATACAGCTGAGGGCAATGTTTGTTTCTCGAAACACATTAAAAGAAAAATCAGACAGACATTTTCATCACTGTGTTACACTAAATGCCCCTCCCTCTCCAGCACACACGGACGTGTTTTGCTTCTCAAATCTTTGCTGAAAGATTCAAAGTTTCATTCCAGGTGGAATATACCGGTCAATTCAACACTCTCTTACTTTCCCCCACTAACTCCTGCTGATTTAAATAAGATGGTTACAAGTAAAGCTCCAAGTAAATGACATCACCACTCTGTGGGCTTAGGTGAGTTAATAGTAATCTACTAGTACCTCTTACCATTCTGCCCCCTAGTTTTAGAAAATGATAAATAAAAAAAAATCCCTCCAAAATTCCACATTAAGACACCAAGACCTTGAGGAACTTCTACATAGGAAAGCCATCCATTCTCTGAATGCTCTAGGTCTGTCGTTTGTGGTTGTAAAGTTTCCTGAGGCTGTGATTATCCTAGAGGTCACCACAGGTCATTTTATACAGTGAGGTCAAGTTTCAAAAAATGGTCTCACTACAATGAAATGGCTACTATGAGGACTAACATCATCACACATGAATACAATCGGGCTCATTAGAACCACAAGAATCTCAACTTTACAGTGATACACAATTTATGTAATTCCAAGACTGTTTGGGGAGCCCAAATATGCAGAAATATTCAAACATCATTTTTTAAATAGGCAAAAATAACATGCAAAAAGCTCCATGGTTTTAGCCCCAAACTGCATGTGATTATCATAAAGTGGGCATGTCTGTAAAGGGGAGACTCGTGGGTACCCATAGAACCCATTTTCATTCACATATCTTGAGGTCAGAGGTCAAGGGACCCCTTTAAAAATGTCAATGTTGTTTTTTCCACGCCAAACTTTAGCGTACCTTTTGAGTGTTATTTAGTGTTCTTCCCGACAAGCTAAAAACTGAGCCCACCACAACCTCTGAAAGACAGAATAGCGGCCGGACCTGCCGGCGGGCTGTCAGATTGTTAGGAGGTTAACTTTAGCCATTTTCAGGCAACCCGGTAATGTTGAATGATGTCAAGGGAAGTTAGGTAAATTTGTGTCAGTGTTGCGTTATACTGAGAGGAATTTCTAATATTTGGGACAGCTCATCTCTATGAATGGCAGTAGAATAAGTATAGAAATACCCATCAGTATATGTAATATATTCAACATTTTTCAGACTACAGCCTCCAAAATGGCCATAAAATTTAAACAAAACATCTCTAAAAAAGAGTTACAACATATGATGAACATTATAGCCATCATGACATTAAGATTTACTTCAGGGCTGTTGTATTATTATGCCGTTAGTCTCAGCTAGGTGTATCTAATAACTATGGTAATTATAGTATACTGGTAATTGAGTGGAAATTTCTTTCAAGCCTCGCGTTTAGGGCTGAAAATAACAATTATTTTCATCGTCGATTAGTGTGTTGATTATTTTCTTGATTAATCGATTAGTTGTTTGGTCTATGAAATGTCAGAGAATGTCGATCAGTGTTTCCCAAAGCCCAAGATGACGCCCTCATCTTGTCTTGTCCAAAACTCAAAGATATTCAGTTTACTGTCGTAGAGGAGTAAAGAAACCAGAACATATTCACATTTAAGCTGGAATCAGAATTTAAAAAGTTGCTCAAACAGATTAGCAAAATAGTCGACGATTAACTTAATAGTTGACAACTAATCGATTAATCATTGCAGCTCTACTTGTGTTTACTCTTATCATGCATGTTGCCAGAAAAACAAGCTACTCCTCCCATCACAACCACATTTGACTGAATGACAAATGAGTGGAAAATACACAGGACAGAGTTCAAGCAAATTTTACTTCAGAAAAAAATCTGACAGTTGTGATGTGAACTAAACAGATGAGTTGATTCAACCCTGATGGGAAAGGAGGACAAATCAAAAACCTAATATTCACAAAAACAATTAATCTTTTTGTCAGGGATGATCAGGACAATAATCATCTGCTTCAACTCCAACTTTATGATCCAACACTCCTAAAAATTGAGCAAAGTTGTAATTTCTAAAATATTCAGTGAGAAATATTCTTCTAAATACTCCCAAAAGGCACTGCACAACAACAATATTTTTTGCAGAGTATGCATAGCCTCAAATCAACGCAGGCACATCAATGATTGGTAAAAACAAAAGCTAAAAGTTAAACTCAATAAAAGCCAGCATGCAAGTGCCTTGCCTACAAAATGTGTATTTGCATATGTAGGCAACAGGCTAACAAAGTGTAACGCAGAAAATACACATAAATTAAGAGCATAAAGAGAATAAAAGCCATTTGAACTCAGGAATACAATGTTCAGTAGTATAGTCCAAAGTTACAATGCAGCATGTTGTCAGTGAAGTGATTGATTGACATCTGTCTCTTAACCACAAACTCAGTCCTGGTACTCTGTGTACTTCTTGGCCGATCCGTGCACCTTGCTGGCGGGGTATTTCAGTCTGTTTAGGGCCATTTTACGAAGCACCGCTTGTGGGAGGTCAACACGACACTTCTCGGCGAGCTCCACCAGGTAGATCATGACGTCGCTGAGCTCCTGGGCAAGCTGCTCTCGCTCAGGCTCGGTCCAGTCCGGCAGGCCGTCGGCCACCTCGCCCCGCCACTGGAAGAGCTCCGAGACCTCGCCCACCTCGCCGACCATGGCCAGGAGCAGGTTGCGGGGCTGGTGGAACTGATTCCAGTCCCGCTCGTCCGTGAACTCCGCCTGCATCCGCCTGATGTCCTCCACGGTGGGCTCGGTGCTGAAGGTGAACCTCTCCTCCGTCTTCCCTCCGGTTCCTCCGGTTCCTCCGTTCTGCAGCTTCGAGTGAGCTCCGTTTACCACACACTTGTTAGCAAAATCGTCCTTGCTGCCATTTAAAGACACCTTTTCGTCATCTTTTAATCCACCGGCGTGCTTTCCGTTAGTAGCCATCATGTTGTCTGTTGTTTTTTATCAGTGTTGTACTGTAAAACTGCACAAAGCAAGTTTTCAATGTCTGTAAACAAGTTGCTGCTCTGCAACGCTGCAAACCAACATGTGAAGAAGTCCCGCCAGTTGTCAAAACGGAAATGACGTTGCTTTATGTCGGAAATGGAACCTTACTAAGACTGGGATTTGTAGTTTTAAGCTCAACACTAGCTGCATCCACTGGCATGTAAAATGTCATTTTAAAAAACTACACCTCCCGTGTTCACTGAGATATTATAACATGGCTGCGTCCTCTGTTGCAGCAAGTGAGCTGCTACATAATATGAATAAAAGAATATCAGTATTGTATCCAAAGGGTTTGTGTGTTATTAGGCGGATTAGTTCATCAAGATCAAGATGCGACAGACAACCGCAGTTGAGAGAGAAACGGTAAGTGAGGCTGCTGAAACGGATCACTTTGTTTATGACCTGCTGTACTGTACTGCTCCCCTTGCAACCTGTATGTAAGCAGTAAAGTCAGTAAACGACATGGTGTCCTTAAAGGTCCCATATTATACAAAAGTGAGATTTTCATGTTTTTTTATTATAAGATAAGTTAAAATGAACCTTTATTAATCCCTGGAGGGAAATCCAGGTGTCAAAGCAGCAACATCAGCAAACAGAGTGAAACACAGGAGAGGTAAAGGTATACAAAACATATAAAAACAATAAATAGAGATATAAAAGATACAGAGTGAATGGGTGAACATAGTGTTTACAGTCCGTCAATAAATAAATGGAACATGTACATATGTGCAGTCTATAAAGTGGTATATAGGATGTATAGTGTAAAGTGCGCCAGTGGTTAGAGTCGAAGATGGTTGCAGATACAGTTCTTAAAGTCCTCATAGTTCTCATATGGGGGTCAGCCTTGGTGGTGGAGCCTGATGGCTACCAGCATGAAGGACTGACCCAGGCGCTTTGTGTTGTGCCGAGGGGGGATGAGTCTGTGGCTGAAGGTGCTCCTCATCTTGACTAGCTCATCATGGAGGGGGTGGGAGGGGTTCTCCAGGATAGCGTCCAGCCTCCTCCTCATCCTCCCCTCTGCCACCACCTTCACCTTCAGTTCAGATCCAAAAATGAAAAAATTAAAGCAGGCTTAAGTCCTATATAAATACTGTGAAATTATCGAAACACTAAATCCACAGGGAAATACACCAGTTTATTTCCTGGTTGCAGTGTATGTGAATGTCATCAGCTGACAGGAAGTACACATGGGCCCAAGCTGTTGCCTAGCTACGCAATTCTGTTGCAATTCTGTTAAATTTCTGTCAAAATGCGCTAAAACGGAGCGTTTAAGACAGAGGGTAAATACAGGTATATTCAGGTCGACAGTATGAGGAAAATAAAGGTTTTTTTTAACATTACAGCATGTAAACATGTTTTAGTAGAAACACAAAATACAAGTATGAACCTGAAAATGAGCATAATATGGGACCTTTAAAACAATAAATTAGGCTTAGGATTTACTGTGGCCACTCCCTAATTTACTGAAGAAAAGTAAACTGTGTTCTAATTGTGATCCTTTTTGTCGTAGTTTGGTTAAACTAGTGAAATTGCTAAGAAAGCTAACTCGTTACTAGGGTGAAGCAAAATAACTGTTATAACTGCGCATGGATTTAGAACGTCCGTTGAAGTCAGTTGTCAAACAGCATGTGAGATCTTTTAGTATGTCCGAAACCTTAGTATGAGACAAATAGTATGCAAATTGTATACTATTCCTGGTGAAATATTACATTAAAGTGTCAGTAGGCAGTATATTTTTGGCATCATTGGGCAAACGTTCCATAATAACCTTTTAGCATATTGTAATTCAAGTGTTCTGAGAGAAAACTAGACTTCTGCACCTCCTCATGGCTCCTTTTTTAGGCTTTAGAAAATGTAGCCCGTGACAGGAGACTTTGACCAATCACAGGTCATTTCATTGAGAGAGTGTTCTTATTGGCTGTGCTCTGGTCATGTGACCGGAACTTGGCGTTCCTTCAACAGATTTCACAATGGCGGCGGCGTCACAAACTTTCTCATTTTACAGCTAAACAGTGCACTACTAGATGATTCTGAAAACATTGGAGGCGAGAAATAGGCATTGACGTAACATAATATTGATTCATATTTGATCAGCGCTGCCTTGTTTGGCCGTTTGGTTGGAGTTCGCAAGTGATTGACAGCCAGCAGGACGGTAGACCTCAGATCAGCTCTTACTGCTTGTTTTCCTCCGGTCTGTGAAATCTTGCAGATGCCGTTAGGAACACCGGAGGACACAGATGTACATGATTCTTTTTCCGGTTACCTGTTTCATGTACTACTGTCACGATATAGCGACCGTTTTATAAAATTAACTTTTTTTAAGTCATATTTGCTCCAATCTCGCCTACTTCAGCTTTAAGCTGGACACTATGGGGACATAAATATCCCACAATGCAATGCGGTAGTGACCACAACGTTCATAACAAACGTTGATGGACAGCTCTGTAACTTCAATAACGCTTAAACTCAAGTATGTAAGTAAGAGTAAGTATAAGATTTCACTTTGCTAGGCGTAATATAGTTTTTACATTAGTTTAGACATTGATTCTCACAAATCCATCAGCGTGTTAGGAAATCAAGGCCCAGCTTCGGTTTTAACCGTAGGCTGTTTATAAGAAGTGGACATAGCCACTGTGATGTCACTCATTGGTTTGTGGACTGCCATTTTGAAGCCTTGATTTCGGCATTTTGGCCATTGCTATCTTGTTTTTTGCACAAAAATGACACGAGAGGGTGGAGCTATAAGTACAACCGAACACTGAATAAGACATTTTTAGGCGCCCCAAAATGTTACAATTAACTTTCATGAACTGAAAACACACTATGAAAGGGTAAAGTTCAAAAACACGGACAACTCCCAGACTGAACAACACCGTGGTAGTGACCTGTCAATCACAAGGTAGCCACGCCCTGAAGCATACCCTGCTTTATGGTCTATCTGACTCTAAATGGGAGCATAATTTACTAAATGAACATCATGCTGTATTGAAGAAGACTTGAAACTAGCGATTGAGACCATAAACTCATGTTTACAATGTTTACTGAGGTAATAAATCAAGTGAGAAGTAGGGTCATTTTCTCATAGACTTCTATACAATCAGACTTCTTTTTGCAACCAGAGGAGTCTCCCCCTGCTGGCTGTTAGAAAGAATGCAAGGTTAAGGCACTTCAGCATTGGCTTCACTTCAACAGACACCCTATACAGATACGTTTTGACTGATTTAGTTCTCCTTAGTCCACTAGAGCTTTCTGTGATTTGCTCATCATGTCTGTCTCATGCCTGTCTCCTCTCTCTCAGTGCTCCCCAGCTGCTGGTTGGAGTGGTGGGCTTGGAAGTCCATGCCCAAATTAACTCCAACACCAAACTGTTCTCCGGCTCATCGGTTCGCTTCTCAGCACCTCCAAACTCCCTGGTGTCGCCCTTTGACGCATCCTTACCAGGCACATTACCCGTAAGTGTTGTAATTCAAACAAAGATAACTTGTTATTTTGTGAACGCTTCGTCATCAGGTTATGTCTCTCACTATGTGTCCACAGGTCCTGAACAAACGATGTGTGGAGGCAGCAGTGATGACAGGATTGGCTCTCAACTGCACCATAAACAAGAAATCACTTTTTGACAGGAAACACTACTTCTACGCCGACCTCCCTGTGAGTTTTTCACTCCTTTTAGAAATCTAGGTTTTAAGAAGTGTGAGCACAGACGTTAGTGAGGGTACTTCACCTGACAAACAGCAGTGTAAAGACTCTATGGTCCTGCACATCATGCTGCATCATTGCTTTTGCTTTGATATAAGCCGTCCTCATCTGCCTCCGACTTCTCCATCACTGAACTCTCCCGGCCTTAGCTCTAATTGAAATAGTGAGCAGGTCTTGCTGAAGCAGCAAAAACGCCATTTCCACACGTACTGTACAGACGAATGCCACTGAAAAGCTGTTAAAGAAAACGACCAGTGTGTTTTCACTTGCCATCTCATTTCCTTCAGTGCACTTCTATTTTTATATTATCCACAGGTCATTTCCTTCTCCATGCCTTTGCTGATAATTTGGGGATAGCTTTCTTTTGTTCACATAATTTGAATCATTATTGGAGTCATAAAAACCCCAGGTGGTGTTGTTTAACTGAACATCTCTGGGTGTGGTACGTTTGATTATGAAAATTGGATTAAAAGGAAAATATTTTGTAAGCCTAAAATGACTCCAATCTTCAGTAGTTACCTATAATGGACTTCGACACCAGAGTAGGCGCTGGTGTTTTCTAATAGTGTCTATCTCATTCTTAATTGAAACTCCTCATGTAGTTACCATTGAGTCCTCTAAAGCAGCATTAATTAACTCATTTATTTATTTATTTCTGCAGCTTATAGGGAAGCAGAACAAACTGTAAACACAACATTGATATGTTATTCATATACAGTAAATATGGTGAACATGTTGGCATGTTGCCTATTTATAAATCCAGCATACACAGAGCAGCATTAGTATTCATTTGCAGTCTTGTTACTTGTTTTATCTGATGAATGAAATCCTTTTATCCTTAATAATCTGTTCTGGTCTCCATCCACTCCTGAGGGAAATATCTGGCACTATTACTCTACTCCTGTAGGTCCATCAGCTAGTCGCTAACTGTGTTTATCTGATGTTTGGTGCTGGCTAATTAGTATGCAGTGGGTTTTCAGAGCTTTTTCACCAAAAGTAGCTGCTTGCTGTGGCTGGACATGGTGGTGATGATGAGAGCAGTGAGACTGAACCAAAATGGTAAAGATGCAGTAGACCATAACACCAAAAGAATGAGGTGAAAGATGCTAAAATGCTCCATCGAGCTGAGAGGAACTGCAGAGTCGGTGCTTTTATCACAAGTGACACCTTTCACATTACACATAGGTGCAGCTTTAAAGCGGCTACAATCAACATTTCAATGTATCAAATAACAATGTAAACGGGGCTGCTCGTAGTGATTCATCTACAGAGAATTGGCACCCAAATCTGCAGCTCCCCTCGGTTTTATATTGAGCTTCAGCTCATTGTTTAGCTGTCCGGCTCACAACGTTACTGTTTTGGTTCACTCTCACCGCTCTCATAGCGTCCTTTTCAGCAGCAGCAGACAGCTGTTTTTAGTGAAAGGGCTCTAAAAACACACTGTACACCGCCTGCTCAACACAAAACAGCAGACAGACACAGCTGGTGAACATAGTGGAGCATTTAGAGGCTAAAGAGACAGATATTCCCCTCAGGAGTTGGTGGAGACCAAAAAGAGAATGAATATTGGACTTACATTCACCAGGTGGCCAGAAACATGACTCCAAATGAAGGCTTATGTTGCTCCCACAGACTGTTTATAAGAAGTGGATGTAGTCACCGTGATGCTATCATTTGCAATTTATTAAATTGTTTTGCAGGTGTGAATAGTACCACAATTTCCTTTGTGCATTGCATTGTGGGGCAATCAAAAGCATAGCCAAAAATCAATCATTTTAAGTCTGCATACTGACTTTTTTCAGTATTTTTGTCACTTTTCCAGTGCAAATACACAGCATACATAACTGCTTAAAATTAGTGTGTGTTAGGGAATCAAGACCAAGCTTCTGTTTTAACCATAGGCTGTTTATAAGAAGTGGACGGATAGTCACAGTGACGTCACCCATTGGTTTGTGGACTGCCGTTTTGAAGCCTTGAGTTTGGCATTTTGGCCGTCAACATCTTGTTTTTTGCAACCAGAAGTGACACGAGAGGGTGGAGCTATAAGTACAACCGAACACTGAATAAGACATTTTTAGGCGACCAAAATGTTAGTTAACTTTCATGAACTGAAACAACTCCCAGACAGGACAACGCCACGGTAGCGAACTGTCAATCACAATGTAGCCACGACCTAAAGCGTACCCTGCTTTATGGTCTATTTGACTCTAAACGGGACCATAATTTACTAAATGAACATCATGCTGTATTGAAGAAGACTTGAAACTAGTGATTGAGACCATAAACTCATGTTTATAATGTTTACTGAGGTAATAAATCAAGTGAGAAGTAGGGTCATTTTCTCACAGACTTCTATACAATCAGACTTCTTTTTGCAACCAGAGGAGTCGCCCCCTGCTGGCTATTAGAAAGAATGCAAGTTTAAGGCACTTCAGCATTGGCTTCACTTTTCACCCCCAGAGTTGCCCACTGGTTGCTCCGTAACTGCTGGATGTTTAAATAAGCAACAGTTTGCTAACAAGTTCGCCATATGAACTTAAAAGGTGATGATATTTCAGTCTTTCCGCTACCTCCAAGTGGCCAAAAATGATTTATTGGAGCTTTGAATTCCTCTTATTGCAGTTTTCAAATGTACTGCTCTTTAAGAATCAAAGAGATATGTTTGCCAACAAGGTATTTGAGGAATTACATATCAGTCCCATGGTCATGACATGGGAATGTGGTTAGTATTTAAATATCCAACAACATGCCGTATGAGCTGAATAGCAGTCTTGTAAGGTAGTGGTAGTGGTATTTTAAAAAAAAAACTCTTTAACATTGATATTTCCATTTAACAGTGTTGCCCAAGTGATGTTCACTTTGCTCTCTGTAATGGAGTGCTCGCGTGGCAAAGTTTCCCAACCCCGCAGAGCCCAAGGGTAATTTTACTGCCATTATGAGTGACATTTTAAGGCTTAGACAGAAAAGACAAAATGTCATGGGAACTCTACAGTGACTTGCCCTGCAGAGACCTTTTCTAATAAATCTAGAAATTCTCGGAAGAAAGGTGTTGGAGAGTTTTGAGAGTTCAAAGTCAGCCTTTCCCTGGTAAGATATTATGCTAATACAGCTTTGGGCAAGGTAATGAGGAGGGTAATGAAGAACTTGAGAGACAGAATTCCTTTGGTGGTATTTCATAGAAACGACCCAGAGAAGTGGCTTAAAATGTGAGTACTCCCATGAAGTAGCAAGCTTGAGTATGAGCGTCGGATGGTATTTTTATTGCACTATTTTTATTACTGAATAGCACTGAAATATATTAACTATTCCTTTGATACGTCTGATTAGTTTCTGCTCTAATTCCTTTGCTATATTGTGAAAATGTGACTGATAAGGCTTAATGGAGCACAACAGTTTTCTGTAGATCTTAATAGATGGAGGGTTTTTTTCTCCATTTAATATTTCACAGACTTCACTGGTTATCACACATTTGCAGCAGTACATATTTTAATCACAATGGTAGGGATACATTATCTCCCCAGAAAGTCCATGCGTCTTGAAATTCCAGCAAAATCCCCTCCAGAAGCGCCGGGATTACTGTTGGGTTCCTCTTGCTCTTTTTGTGTGTTTGTCGAAGATTGCATCACCTCCTTTTGGAATGACTCTCAACAGTTGACACACACAGCAGGGCCGGTTGAGCCTGAACCTTTGTTTGTGTTTTAGATTCACTGTGTGCACAATACCTGCTGTTGCCTTGTTTATGCTTATTTAGTTTGCATTAGTCTCATCAGCTGCTCAAAGTGAGTGATGTTGTGTGATAAACTGAAGTCATTTCTTTTTATTATTATTATTATTATTTTCATTATTTTCATTATATTGAATCATTATTATAAATTATTTTTATTATTATTATTATTGATAATAATAAACATTATTTGTGTAGCACCTTTCATACAAGAAATGCAGCTCAAAGTGCTTAACAATAAAGACATGACATGCACTGACTGCTTCACATGAAAATATAATATTTAAAACATTAAGATGGAAAAGAAAACAGAAAGAAAAGTTAGAATAGAATAAAAAAAATCGAAGAAATAATAAAATAGAATAAAAAGAGAATTCATATAATGCATAAATGAAGTAAAATACATTTTAGAAGAAGGGCATTAAAATGAATACGTGCAAAGCAAAGTGCAAAAAAGAATTTCAGGCCTGAGCTGGTTAAAGGCTAAAGTGAACGAGGTTTAAAAGTTTTCAGCTCTGTTTTAAAAGTATTTATTGAGCTTGCTTCCCTGATATCTATAGTTTGGGGGCGTAACTGACAAAGGTTGCGGATTTAATTTCAGCGGTTGCTGGGAACCTCCAATACACCAGCAGCAGATGAGCGCAGTGTTCTTGAAGGCAGATAGTTAACAAGGGAGTGTAGCCTGGTCCTAGCCCAGTGAGGGCTTTGTATTATGGCTGTCTAAGGTAATGCGGTAATAATGCGTTAACGCAAATTTGTTTTAACACCACTAATGTCTTTAACGCATTAACGCAATCAATCTTTCGGAGGTTGTAGCGGATACTGGCATCATATGAAACTAAACAACCTGAGGAATCCATTGGTACCAACCATGTCATACTAGCTTGTCAGGAAGGAGGCTAAATAACGCTCCAATCTTGCGCTAAATTTTGGTGAGGAAAAACTGGCATGGCCATATTTAAAGGATCCCCTTGACCACTGACCTCAAGATATGTGAACGAAAACGGGTTCTATGGGTACCCACGAGTCTCCCCTTTACATGCCCACTTTATGATAATCACATGCAGTTTGAGGCAAGTCATAGTGACACACTGACAGCTGTTGTTGCCTGTTGGGCTTGAGTTCGGCATGTTAAGATTTGAGCATATTTTTTATGCTAAATGCAGTACCTGTGAGGGTTTCTGGACAATATTTGTCATTGTTTTGTGTTGTTAATTGATTTCCAATAATAAATATATACATACATTTGCATAAAGAAAGCATCTTTGCCCACTCTCATGTTGATAAGAGTATTAAATACTTGACAAATCTCGCTTTAAGGTACATTTTGAACAGATATAAAAATGTGTGATTAATTTGCGATTAATCGCGATTAAATATTTTAAGCTATTGATAGCCCTACTTTGTAAACAAGGAGGAGAACCTTAAAGTCAATTCTAAATTATGCAGATGATGGGAGATTTTTCACACTCGACCTAAACTCTGAGTGTAATCTATGCTCGTAAAACTAAACCAGTAGCAGGATCGAGGGGGAAATTATCCCGCCCTTGAAACATACATTTGTAAATTGCGTTGTACATTATTGATATCTTCCACTAGAAGTCCCTGATTGCGTTTTTGTAAAACACCACAGTTGCTCATTAAATGATTAATGCTGCTGTCCAACCAGCATTCCCTCTTTCTATTGGAGTGGCAGACAAGGCACGTGTATAACGTTTCTAACAGCCCTTTAATAACATGCATCAGCAGCTCCACATAACCTACCAGCAAAAACAAATAATTACAGTTTCCTTGAGATATTAAAGTTCTCAAATACACAGACATGGCCTGGCTGTTGAAGCTTTGACATGTGTTTAATGAGAGCTATGAAGGTCTTTGTGGCCCCCCGTGGGAAGCTGAGAAAAACATCAGTGTACCGGCGCGAGGAGCGAGACGGCCGACTGAGTCTTGTTTGTTTGGCAACTTTGAAATTAGTCAGAGAATGACTCAGCGGCTCACAACATGGAAATGAGTTTGGAGTTTGTGTATGTGTTTGTCCAATGCATCTGTGACTTTGGATGTAAAGAGGGCGAGGAGTCACAGCGAGTGTTTGGAGCATCACTGCTCATTAGGGCCTAGAGGGAGAATAATTGGGGAAAACGTAATGTGGCAACCAGGATCTTATTAGCAGCAGACTTGCCTCACCCTTCATTATATAGCAACAGCGGTTGATTTATTATGCAGGAGATGTCTTCACTTATACAGATGCTCCTGAATGTATAGCACGACGTGCTCGTGCTTCATCCGGCAGATACAACATTTTCAACGGCTGAGACGAAACTCATGAAAAGATTAAGTAAGAAACAGGGGATTTCTGCTAAGCCGCAACAGAATTCACAAAAATCCAGCAGATTTAAAGATTGAATCCACCGAGAAGAACAGGAATTGAAAAAGAAAATCCCCCCAATAGTGTGTATTTTTTCCTCTCATCTTGTTTGAAAAGGAGGAGGTGATAGATTGTGTCGATTGTACAGAGAGCCGGTGACTAACAGCCCCCCCAATCTCTTCTCCCACGTCCTCACTCTCTTTAGCATAAGTATGATTAATGTGTAGTTCCTGTGATGTGGTTGCCATAGTAACGTGGGGAATTAATACTTGGGGCAGCCGGTTCTTTTAGGAAGTAGAGGGAGCAGATGAAATATTTATTCTTATGTTTTTCTGAGTAGGAACCTTGAGTGAAGTGGCGGCAGCACTCCCGCTGCATTATAATGACAGCCCAGCCAATCAGCACTGGGTTTAAGTCACCTTTACATAGACCTGTGACACTGACTGACTGCGGCATACTTCATTGTTGTTTCACTGACAGACTCCCTCTACCAGAAAACTGTATCTAACATCCATAATTTTCTGTATTTCCTATTGAAAAAATATAATTTATAATTACACAAATGAGGGATCATTCCATTCATTTGCATTATGTATATTTTACTGACCCAAATTTACTAATTTTGCAATTTTCAGTACATAATAAATGAAAATAGCTACAACAAGCAATATCGAACAAAAGTTCAACCAACCAGCAGCAGTGGATGAAGTACCTGAAAGCCACACTTGAGTAAAAGTACACACCTAACCAGAAAATGACTTTAATAGAAGTTAAAGTCATCTATTAGAACATTGCTTTAAGTCTTAAAGTGTTTGATATTTACTGTACTTTAGTATCAAAAGTAATTTTCTGATATTAGATGTACTTAAGAATTGAAAGTAAAAGTACATGTAAATGCTGTTAATAAAAAAGCAGGGATTTTGAGATTTATGAAGTTTATTCCTCTTAACTTGTACACCACTGTAAAAACAGAGGCTACATTATAAAACGAGGTCTTCACAATCTAAAGGATTTAAAGAACAAAATCCAGTTTGTCCTTCCCTCGTAGTCGCAGGTAGCCTGATCTGAAGATCAGCCTGCCTGGACTTGAGCGTAAGTCAAAACCTAACTACGGCTTTAAGAGCATTTTGTTTGCACTTGTTGCCCATCATGTGAATGAGGACCACTGATTCGCCAAACCTGCTTGCTTGCAATAGTAATGAGTAGCAAAGGTGCTTAGGGGAAATGTAACAGAGTAAAAGTACACATTTTATTTAGGAAATGTAATGGAGTTTAAGTGAAAGCTGAAAGAAATATAAAAACTCAAGTAAAGTACAGAAAAATACTTAAGCACTGTAACAAAGTATTATTACTTCATTATATTACACCACTGACAACCAGTCAGTCAACAGCCAAGTATTCTCATCATACTGTAATTAACATTACCAGTTATCATGAATGTAATTATAATAAGACATACATATCAGAAGTCAGCATTAGAGAGGAAATATATGCACTGCAGGGGAAACGTATTGTTTTAAAGGTAAATCTGATCATATACAGTATCTTCATATAGATTTTAGGTTATATCACACAACTCTATTCCAAAATGAGCTAGAAGGATATCAGTTAGCGTTTTATTTTCTGAAAGAGGTTAAAATAATAGTTTGGGTGTTTGGAAGTGGGGTTGTATGAGGTACTTATCCATAGTCGGTGTATTACCTACAGTAGATGACAGTCGGCACGCCCCCAGCATCAAGAAACAGACAGGATTGACGGCACCGGAGCAAAGTAATGTACTGCTGTGGAAGGGGACGGCAGAACATTTTTTTTTTTTTTTCAGTATTAAATTGATATCCGTTTAAGTGTATGCTATATTCAGAATATTTTCCTACGGCGAACTGAACTGAGAGTGAAACGTATCTATACTGTTTTTGTCATCTGAGCCTGCTGGCTTTGGAGAGAGCATAGATAAGTTTCACTTTCAGTTCAGTTCCCAGTCGGAAAGGAGAAGGAAAGGGCTGTCTGACGGCAAGATAAAGCAGTGAAAATATTCTTAATATAGCGTACACTTAAACTGATATTGATTTTAGGTGGCTGAAATATGTTTTTCTGCCGGCCCCGTCCACAGCACTGTATTGCTTTCCTCCAGTGTTGGTGTTCCCGTCTGTTTCTCCAAGCTGGGGGCATGCCGACCATCAATTACTGTAGGTAATACACCTACTATTAATAAGTACCTCATACAACCCCACTTCAAAACACCCAACTATCCCTTTAAAGGATGGCATTGTACAATTATTCTTGACTGGTGTATTAGTTGGAATTACTTGTACTACTACTACTACTACCCATTGCTGCCCAGACTTTTACAGGATTGAATTTCATCCCAATCAAGCTGATGTATTTTCAAATTTCAGGCTGGATACCAGATTACTCAGCAACGGCGGCCCATCGCAGTAGATGGCGTGCTGACTTACAGCCTCCTTGGAGGAAAAAAAAGGAGCCAGGTGATCAGGAAAACTGTCAGCATCATACAGATCCAGCTGGAGCAGGACAGCGGCAAGAGTCTCCACGATGACCTCCGCGGCCAGACACTCATAGACCTCAACAGAGCAGGTAGAGAGCGTTAGTCTGCGCCCTACATTTAAAGGATAAGTCTGTTATATAAGTTTTGAGAGACATACTACCGCATTGTTGGTTTTGGTCTTTTCATGAAATTTGCTGACAGTGCAATAAATATTTTAGAACAACAACCTTCTCCTTTAAAACTGGAGGAAAAATTTTTTGACGCAGACGTTATTCTATAAATTTAAATTGCTCAACAAAGCGAGAACTGTTGAGGTTTGCCACAGAGTTTCATGGGATAGATAGATACCGTAGAGATGTAAAACACAGCTGTCTTCACATGTGTCAGGTGTAGGTCTAATGGAGCTGGTGATGGAGCCAGACATGAGCTGTGGAGAGGAGGCTGCTGCAGCTGTCAGAGAGCTGCAGCTCATCCTGCAAGCCCTGGGCACCTGTCAAGCCAACATGTCTGGTATGGAAATCACTCTCTGTCTCTCTGTCTCTCTCTCTTTTTCTGAGCTGTTAAACTTCTAAACCTAAACTTATTTCCCACTCAGTGTGCATGTTGTCGGTCTTTCTCCACAGAGGGTCAGCTGAGAGTGGATGCCAATGTGTCCGTGCATGAACCAGGTGAGCCCCTGGGCGTCAGGACAGAGGTGAAGAACATCAACAGCGTCCGCTTCCTGGCCAGGGCTATAGGTACATTTAAAATGTAAAGAAAGGATGGAAAACAGGATGGCTTAAGAGTTTGACGGGTATTTAGGGAGGAATATTGTTCCATGTCTCAACTGGCTGCATGATTGCTCACACACACACACACACACACTCTGAAAGTAAAGAGCTTTTTGTGAAAGAATTACTTAGAGTATGTGTGTGTTATTATGTGTATGCTACAAGTCAAACTGGTAGTAAAAGGCAAGAGGCATTCTACTAGGCATAGTACTCTACTGCTACTGTCTGAACAGCAAATATGAAACTACAGCCTGTTGGCTTAGCTTAGCACAAAGACTGGAAACAGGGGGAAACAGCTAGCCTGTCTCCATCCAAAGTTAACAAAATTTGCCTACCAGCACCTCTAAAGCTCTCCGATTAGCACACTGTATCTCGTTTGTTAAATAACAACAGTTTGCCATTTTACAGGGCGTCATGTACCAGACTATTTCTTGGCCGGGACCGGTGACTTCCTGGTGTCTCCACTGGTTGTCAACTGTTCCTGGCCAAGAAATCGTTTGACTATAGACTGTATATAAGAAGTGGACGTAATCACTGTGATGTCACCCATTGGTTTGTGGACTACGGTTTTGATGCCTAGAGTTCAGCATTTTGGCCGTCACCAATTAGTTTTTTGGCAACCAGAAGTGACAAAAGAGGGTGGAGCTAAGTACAACCGAATGCTGAATAAGACATTTTCAGGCGACCAAAAGGGTTATTATTAACTTTCATGTACTGAAAACACACTGTGAAAGGGTTAAAGCTCTCCCAGACCGGACAACGCCATTGTAGCGACCTGTCAATCACAAGATAGCCACGCCCTAAAGCATACTCTGCTTTATGGTCTATTTGACTCTAAATGGGACCATCATTTACTAAATGAACATCATGCTGTATTGAAGAAGACTTGAAACTAGAGATTGAGACCATAAACTCATGTTTACAATGTTTACTGAGGTAATAAATCAAGTGAGAAGTAGGCTCATTTTCTCATAGACTTCTATACAATCAGACTTCTTACTGTAACCAGAGGAGTCGCCCCCTGCTGGCTATTAGAAAGAATGCAAGTTTAAGGCATTTCCTCATTGGCTTCACCCCACTGAGTTTGTCAGATAACTTCCCGGAAAAAAGCAAAGTTATTTTGTAGCTTACTTGATTGTTTCCATTTCATGCTACCTCATACTTCTACTCCACCACAATACAGGGGGAAATATTGTACTTTTTTCTTCCATCCATCTGCAACCGCTTATCCCGTTAGGGGTCGCGGGGGGGGGCTGGAGCCGATCCCAGCCGACATTGGGCGAAGGCAGGGTACACCCTGGACAGGTCGCCAGTCCATCGCAGGGCTTACACATAGAGACAGACAACCATTCACGCTCACATTCACACCTACGGGCAATTTTAGAGTCCACAATTAACCTAACCTGCATGTCTTTGGACTGTGGGAGGAAACCGGAGTACCCGGAGAAAACCCACGCTAACACGGGGAGAACATGCAAACTCCACACAGAAGGGTCCCAAGCCGGATTCGAACCTGCAACCCTCTAGCTGTGAGGCGCCAGTGCTAACCACTGCACCACCGTGCAGCCTTGTACTTTTTTCTCCACTACATAAAAAATATGGTACGTTACTGTATAGATTAAACTACCCCACAGTACATAAAATAGTTAAAATGAGCTCTACCTCGACAAATTACAACAGTAACATGCTACGTATACATTAATGCATTAGTAATAATAATCCAGTTATATAATATCTAATATTATAACACTCTCAGGGCTCATATTTCTGCATTATGTGTACTTTTTATACATTTTACATATTGGATGGATAGATAGATAGATAGATAGATAGATAGACAGACAGATAGACATACAGCTATAATACCACCGACAACAACAGCTTTAACTTGTAATGGAGTATTGTCACAGTGTGGTATTGCTCTTTTTACTGAAGTAGAGGATTTAAATACTGATTCGAACACACATACATCTACAAAGAAGCCAAAGAGAAACACATGCATACTCACACTCCTGTCTGGTGTAAGAAAAACATATTTTTTTTACTTTCATAGGTTTTTGTTTTTTTTGTTGAAATGAAAACAAGATAGCTGGAATTTGTGAATTGACATTAAGACAGCATAGTTAATATTGACAGTAACTTGTGAAGCTTGAGTTTAGTACTGACAACCAGTCACAAACAATTAGCTGTGTGATAGCAGCGTGTGATGCTGAATTGGCTGCTCACTTTAAAAAAGCATTGATTTTATGTCAACTCTAACTTCACTGACTGTTGATTGAGCTTCACTTAGAAGAAGCTGACAAAGAACCACAGCTGGAAAATTTCAGCATTTTACGTGCAGGTTTTTAAGCATGGTTTGACACACCGCGGTGCTGTGCTTGAATTATTTATCAATGAAGCTGTATCACATTTACTCTGGTATTTAAAAACACGGTTTATCACAGCTGTAATGGGGCAGCAGTCAGACGGCTGAGGAGTGCCGGTGTATCACAGCAGATGTTTGGCATTTACCACAAAATTACATTTGTGTGTACTTGAATAAACTGTATTTGTGGTCATGTTCTCCTTTACGTCACCAGACTACGAGATCCAGAGACAGATCGAGGTCCTGCAGAGAGGGGGGACGGTGCGGAACGAGACCCGGGCGTATGATTCCAAATCAGGGTAAGAGGATGACAGAGCAGCCTGAGCCAGGACAATCACCCTGTGACTGGGAGCTCTGCCTGCTTCATTAGTCCTAAGCTTTGCTGAGGAGGAACCATCGGGGTAATCATGATGAATAGAGCCATTTGGATGCCGCCGTCATCCTGTGTTATCCGTGAGCTATGTGCTACTCACAGGCTTTATGAGCTCACAGAATGAGCCGCCGTTCTCACAGCTGAGGCCTCGATCTCTCTCTTTCCCGTGAGGCCTTTACATGTCCGAGGTTCATGGTGGAGCGTGTTATATAGAGTGTGCTATGGCCTGTGATTGGCTTTTTCTTCTCATTCCTGTCTGTGAAGGTGGCTACAGGTTTGACTACATAGTTGTTGTTTTTTAGATAGCCAGGCTGACTGGAAGACGTCACCACTCATGTTCCCAGTCTTTTTTGGTAAGGCCAGGCGTGTAAATACAAAAGTCTGTCACTGAGTCTTTATCACCACAGCAAAAACAAAAGATCACTACAGAAAACAAAACATTGCCCGATCAATCATATGGGATGTTCCCATTAAAACCTCCCATAGCGGAAGTTGACTTATTCAAATGTCTCGTTTTGTCCGACCAGCAGTCCGAAAATCCCAAAATATTCTGTTTACAATAACAGAAAAAAACAAGCAGCAAATGTTCCCATTTGAGATGCTTGAACCAGTGTAGTTTTTTGCATTTTTGCTCGAAACATGATGTAAACTAAATTTCCTATAAATCGACTAATTGATCAATCACCTAATTGTTTGAGCTTTAAGCAATATTACAAAGCTGTTAAAGGTACAACTCCAGCTAAATTTCTTCTAATATCCATTTTGAAGTTCTTGAAAGCTTTGACTACATGTTAATAAATCAAAATGTTGATCATTTATGATGTCTGCATGTTTTTTCTCCAGGGAGACCACTCCTATGAGGGACAAAGAGGGTCTGCAGGACTACAGGTGAGTGTGAGCTTGTGGACTCTCTGGAGCTCGTGTTTATCGACGTAGAGTTATGATATCAGAAGATGATCTTACCCTCAGTGGGGACCGAAAGAGGATGAAAGCCTCTGAGTGGCAGCTAGATGGAGAGAAATAAACAAGATCTGGACCTCGGTCGTTTGAGTGTTTGAGTGTTTGAGTTTAGGAGGGGACTGATAGATGGACAGATTTAAAGCTGATGGAGTCAGATGATAAGGGGAGTAAGTGAAATGTGACAAGTGTGGTGTCAAGAGGACTATTAGTATCCAAACAAAAGCCAACTTCCTCTTCTCTAAGCTTATCTGTGCTGCTGATAAAGCATTCTCCCCCCTCCCATCCCTTTTTTTCTCTCCACCCGTCCTCCCTTCAGGTTCATGCCAGAGCCCAACCTGCCCCCTCTGATTGTGTATGAGGATAACGCATCGCTGCCCGCTGGCGTTGATGCGTGCCAGGCGGTGGTGGTGCAGAAGATAAGGGAAGGGCTGCCAGAGCTGCCCAGTGTCAAAAGAGACAGGCTGGTGCAAACGTACGGCATCCTGCCCGAGCACAGCTTCACCCTGGTGGTGAGTTTAGAAGTTGATTCCCTCACTAAATCCGTTCCCTGCATCTTTATTTTAATTGCCATCTGATCAGGTCCAAGCAGAGTCAGCTTGGCTGCAGTTGTACTTGGCAGCTGGACACTGCTGGACTCTGCTGGCTTGATTTGATCCTAATTAGATAATATGCATGTGGAGTGATGAAAGTGTTTTTCGTGGCGCTTTGTTGCAGAACGAGGACGGGCTGGTGGAGTTCTTTGAGGCGGTGTTGAAGGCGACCAAGAAGGAGCCGAGGAAGGTGATTGGCTGGGTGACAAATGAGCTGGTGGGTCACCTCAAACAGCAAGACATGAGTGTGAGCCAGAGGTGAGACGTTCACACGACACATCCCTTCATGTTGCTTTTGCCACAATCACATAATGCTTATTGTTTTTCTTACCGGTTTGATCTTTTCTTTGGCTCATGAATGCAGAGCTATTCTGCTGCCAGTGCTCAGGTCTTAGATGTTAAGACCTCTTACGATTGGCTCGCTCATTTTGTACCTTTTGCATGCTGTATCTGAAAATGTTGATTTGGAGCTTTGGCAGAAGGAGAAATGGAACATAAAGGTGCACATAGAAAGAGGGATTTACAGTAGCTGCTCTCAACTGGAGAGTCAGGAGGTCATGAGATACTTTTCTCTTAATATAAAATACATTTTATTTGGTGGCGCCTTTCAGGACAACCAAGGACACCTTGCGATGCATAAAAGAAATACTCAAAGAGATAAAAAACTGCAAATAATGACGAACATGACTAAAACACCAGCAAAATGTACTCAATTTACTCAAACTTAAGCTTTTTTTCTTGTGAATTACTGAATAGTTTTCAGCCCGAAGGCCTACTCTGATAAATAAAACATCCTTAAAAGTAAAATGAAAGTATTCAGGGGCGCCCTGGTAGCTCATCTGGTAGATCTACTGTATGTTCCATGTACCAAGGCTGAGTCCTTACCACAGTGGCCAGGATCAAATCCAACCTGCGGCCCTTTCCTGTCAGTCTCTCTGTCCAATCTAATAAAGGCACAAAGCCAAAAAATAGGATAAACTATTCCCTAGCTTAGATGTTAATAAGCTGACCATGAACCCAAACGCCCCCAGTTCAGGTCCGGCCGGGAACTAATTTCCTGTCATCTCTCAACTCTCTGTAATGATGGCATAAATGTCTGTCAGGCTTCTCTTTATTTTAAGATTGTCTCGAGCCACTGCTTCAAGGGTTTAACTGGTGTGAAAAAACTGTGATTTCATGTCAGAATTAATTGTCACCTAAAAGTGATTTAGCACATCTGGTGTCAGAAGTTGAGCTCCGTATCCTGTAACTCATGACTAAACACAAACTTCAAGGAATCAAGCGTTTATAGCAGATGGTTATACAGATAGATATGGTGAAGAAAATAAATCCAATTAGCAGGGAGGGTTCTGCAGGGAGAACTAATCCCCTCTTGATAAACACACACATGAACATTAGATCTAAGTTAAATCGATAACACCAAAAACTTAAGGAGTTTTGGGATGGCGGAGGGAGTTCAACAGCGTTGGCATGTGCATAATAGGGGTGTAAATCACAAGTCTCATCACGGTACAATATTATATAAATTCTTTGGACAATGATACGATATTTGCTGATATCACAAAGTCTGCCACATTACAATTTCGATTTGATTCAATTCAGGGGCCTGCCATCGATATGAGACGATATAATGTCCATTTAACACATCATTTATATAAACTCACAAAAAGCAACTAAAATATGATTTGATGATTTTATTACCGGGCTCTTCCAGACATTTAAATGAAATATAATCTATTCTTTTTAATAAAATTAATAAAACAGACCTGTTGTTCACTATGAAGTGCCACATTTCTTATGTTTAAGTGCAAATGTTATTTATCAATTAAGAATTTCAAAATAAGGGCATAAGATGAGGATATGTATTGATGTTTACATTCCGCATTGATATATTGGATCGTTGATCATTAAATCGATATGTTGATGTATCGTTACACCCCTAGTGCATATCGGCAGTCAGATCAAAATTTGACATGAAATTTAGTCGTGTGGAGTTGCCAACAGCAGGAGGGACGGGAAATAGCATGGGAAGGGTTGGAAACATGGACTGCAGGAGCTAGGCTATCAAAGTTGTAAATTATACAGTGTCATTAACCTCTGTCACTGTTCTCACTGCAGCTAAACAGCATCCTTCCTAATAAAACAAGCCTCACAATTTCTCCTTTTCAAAGTTCAATCCGATTGAACTCAAAGCGAAGGAGGCAAATAAACTCACGACTGGAAGCAAATGTGTCTCAAAAAGGTGAATGGGAAGCCAAATCCGGTCTGACTGCACCACAATAATGAGAAGTGATCATATATATGATGACCGTGCTGTAGACCTGCATGAATATGATTCAACATAATTAGCCAGCTGACACGACTGTGAATGAGATGATGATCACGACTCATGAATGGACAGCTGACGCTAGAACGACTTCAGTATCTAGTGACGCCTGTGCCAATGAATGAGGTCTGCTTAATGGTTTTAAATAATCTGATCTTTTTATATGCACAGCAGTCGTAGCTTGCATCAAAACAATATCCCGAGTGCTATTGATATTCAATTTACATAATAAGTGGCTATTTACTGAAATAGGTGAAAGCAAGAAGTTCAGGGCAACAAGAATCATAATAACAAACTCACTTCAGTTGTAAAAAATCGATCCAATTTTAGAGTTCTTGACACACATTACACAAACCTTCAGTTGTTTTTGAGTTATTGAACTGTTTCCTCTCTATTCCTTGTGGATTAAAAAGCATTTTGCCACACAAAAAAAAGGTTTCCCTGTGCTATATAGTGCTCAGAATAATGTTTGTATAGTCAGGCTACAATGTCTGCACAATGACAGCACATCAACCTTAGTTTGATCAAATAAATCTGCCTTGTCCATGAGGCATTCTGCAGCGTAGCCGTCTGGTTTGATTGACATGAAGGATTATTAGATTCTTAGTGTTCACAAACACTGATTAGACCGCCACGTACTGTACAACAATAACATGTGTGAGGTCATAAATCATCCCATATTCTCTAACTCTGTGTGTCTGTCGGTGAGAAAACTCCTGCGACAGTCTGACAGCCCATCAGTTTTGACAAATCCAATTACATTAGTGAAATCAGTACTTTTTGGAAGGAGGTGTTGTTTTGATGTCTCCCTGCTGAAGGCCTGTTCGCTGCAACATGTTGGGTTTTGTAAATGTTCCCAAAACACGCTCTTGAAATTTAATAAAATCGTTAATATTTTGATAGAAAGAGAAGTTGTCATATTAGCTTTCACACTTGCCTATCTAGCCACCGGCTATGGAGAAATAACACCAGTCGTCTCCCACTGTTTCTGTTTATGACATACTGAGACGCTGGATATCACAAACCCATTTCATTCTAGCAGTTTTTTCTTCAAATGGCAGTTTAATAGAAAAACGAGGGATGCATCTGAGTTGTATTCGTGAAGCTTCTGACTGAAGGTCAGTCACCAGATCCCGACTTTTAGAAACTTCATTTCAGCTTTGTTGAAATTGAAAAGAGTAATTTTATTCTCTGATCATTTCTTAGAATAAAAAGTTCTCCGTCGTTACAAAGCAAATGAAATTGAAACAAAAAATGGGTTGGCGTCAGCGCAGATGCTGTGAGCTTTACTTTATCTGCCATTGCCAGACTGTTTGTGTGTGAGGAAACCATAAAGTAGCTGGTGTTTATTTATGCATGATGCTGCATTTGCTTTGGTTGAAAGGAGGAGAGTTAAAGAAAAACAAAGAGTGTCCGGCAGGACTGTCAAAAGCTGCAGGCGGGGAAGAAACAGAAAATCTCAGACAACTACACACACTGGCTGGCATTTTGGGTGTAAAAAAAATTCATGAGGATAAATGTGCGTTCGTATGGTGACTGTAAATATAAAATCTCTTTATGTCTGCTGTCCTGTATAATATGTCCAAAACCTCCTTTTGCCCCTCTGGCTCCGACCCCGTGAGTAGGATGGATGAAATATAAAATTGGAAGCATATTGGTCAGGCAGCCAGAGAGAGGTGAAACTCACCTGACATGACGTGTCATTAGGAGCTGGTTCGGTCGCCTCCACCAGCTGAGACCAGTCTCTCTTCCAGGGTTCCCCTCTGGATAGTTGCTGGGTGTGCTGGCGGCTGCCTGTGAGGGAAACTGGTCCAGTGGCTGATTTGTGGCGGGAGGGTGACAGCATGATGACAGAGCTGTGAAATATCCCACCAGGCCTACATTAATGCCCTGTAAAAATGTGAAAACGAAGATCATGCTAACTATTTTAACTGTTTATCATTTATTCATTACTTTACCTAACTATTTCACCTTTTTTTTGTGCTTGCTTGCTAAGTTTTTATGTGATCATGTGTCACAGCTGACTCACTGGTTATTGTAAATGTACTAAAGATCTGTATCACACCAGTTGGTAATGCTATTTTAGAGTATTAATATAGCAGCAAACAGATATTGTCTATGTAAAGATATAGAGGAGTAATGTCTACCTGAGCAGAGAATGAAGTCACTCTCTCTCTCTCTGTGTGTGTTGTAATCTGAGCTTCTCCGTGCTTTGTTGACCTAGCCGGCAGGCCACGCATGCTTTTAGTGCATGTGAGCTTGCCCCACTGGCTTGCTCACAGCTGCTGCTCTGCACTGCTCTCATACGGCGGTTACCACTGATAACGTAGCGTAGCTCCCACCCTCCGGTTCCCAATCAGGTAAACCGGCCCTTTCTCATTCCCAGGGCGTCAAATACCGAGGCTTTGTCACGGCCGACGGCATGTGAATCCACCGCACTAGGCCCCCTTTAGCTTCGGTATGAGACGCGCCAGGCTTTCTACTAACTACAATGTAAATCCATCCGCGGCAACAGTCAGATGTCCGTTTGTGTCCCGTGTTCAGTTTCATTTTCACTTTACAAACGTAGTAGGTTTAATCCCAACCATGTCGTTTTTTTCCTTAAACAATGCCAAAACCTAAAGTGACGCCAAGGGAGTGTGACAAAGCGTCAGTATGTGACGAGTTGGGATGAGAATGTGTCGCGTAAACACCGTTATCTCTGTTTGCACTGCTGTGATCCGCCGGCTCACCGTCGCCATGCTGAGAGTCGTTTAGGGGTAATAAAAATGCTCCCAATCCCGTATTTAGCACCTTTAATTCATTATTTGAGCTTCCGTGTGGCCCCCTGTCAACTGCAGAAGTACCCCTGGTCGGGAATGTCATCCAAATCGAGTTGTGTTTGTAAAGATGGATACTTTTCATCTATTTTTCGGCCATGTTTGGAGGGGGTTTAGCTGAGATGGACGGTCTGAATGAAACTGTGTCTCCTCTTAATATATTCTAACAGGCTTCTTGATTCTTTCTGTCTGGTAGCCTGGGGAATAAACAAGAAGACAAACACATTATAGTCAAATCACAAATGTTGATTGACTCTTTGGTCCTTTCAGTCTGATACTCCCACTCTTTCACTGCCTCCTTTTTATATCACTAATTCTTCAGTGCGTCTATTAAACTGTAATTTGATTACCTCTTCATTTGATTCCAGCCCAGTCTCTCCTTCTGCTTTGGCTGAGCTGCTGGACCTCCAGGAAACAGGACACATCTCCTCTTCGGTTGCCAAGCAGGTCAGTCAGCTGCACAGAGCATGCAATTATCCCCCTCTATCTGTCACTCAACACACACACACACACACACACACACACACATCAGCTAAAGTGTTTGTTTGTGTTCTGCTTCTCACCTGGTTTCTCTGCTCTCAGGTGTTCCAGGAGATGTGGAGGTCATCGGGTAAGAAGACGGCCCCTCAGATCATCCAGGAGCAGGATCTGGGTCTTGTTAGTGACACCGCACAGCTGCACAGCATCTGCCAGAAGGTGGTGGACTCACACCCTGAGGAGGTGAGGACTCACATGCACATTCTCACATGTAATTACATTGTTTGTTTCGCATGTTTGAAATGTTTTGTGTTTCTCTGTAGGTTCACGCCATCAGAAGTGGAAACAAGAGAGTTCTGAACAAGCTGATGGGCCTGGTTCAAAAAGAGACTAAAGGCCGAGCAGACCCGGTTCTGGTGAGGGCCATTTTACAAGAAAAGACTTTGTGAAGGTCGGACAGTTCTGCAACACCCAGCCACATCACAGACACATCGTGGAATATATGACCTTCATAAAAGAGGAACAATATGACAGTGATGCTTGTAGAGCTGTATGAAAATGCAGAGTAATCATGTCCATGTCACCATGTCCTTTGTTCCTGAGAGGTTGACATTTTTTGTAAATACTGAACAATGTTTTCATGGGACAACAACCATTATCTTCTGTAATTATGTGTTTAAAAAGTAATAAACTTTTCAAAGTAATGCTCTCTTTATTTTACATGGCAATATGTATTTAAAATGACCGACGTGGGTCTTCATCAGGGTCATTGTCAGCAGTAGCTTACATATCTATATTGTGGGTGTGTTCCAAATCACATCCTTTTTCTTTTTATTAGTACATACTGCAGCTGAACTTAGAAAGTATGTACTGTTGCATGCAGTATTCATACAACTGGGACATACTACTTCGTCGTAACATTGCGCCTTGTACTTTGACCCTCTTGATCATATGGTGGAAGTGGAAAGTTTCTGAAAGCTCCGAGTTCACGTGTTGTGACGTGCTTGTTGATATCGTCAGAAAAATTGGAGGCCATGGAAGTTATTATTTCCAGTGCATAAATAAGTTAATATATTGTAATTTTAGTCGGATATTTTTTTTTATGTCTGACTGTAATGTTAATATTGCCGTTGCTTGGCAGCGGCGTTTTCACAACTTTACCACTTGAACGCCAAGGATATTGTGGACACGACTTCCTATGTTGTAAACACGAACACACAAGTTTCATTTGAAGGCACCAACTACTGCAAAATGCGACCGGATGTAGTAGGACATCCTGGTATTTTTAGCATACTGCATTTGACATACTCTGTACTGGGACATACTAAATTGTTTACTGGCATACTAAATAGTATGGTAGTATGGGTATTGGAAGGCACAGTTAGTTACCCTAATCAGTAGAGTGGGAGGGCGGTTCTCTACCAATGTGCAAGCCTATTGGTCCAAAACAAGGATTTGATTCATCATCAAAAAAGAGGATTAGATAGATAGCAGATAACAAAGATTGTAATTTCAAGAACTCTAAACAGTCCAACATATAACTCAATATAATCTAACTTTATGTACCATTGGCCACTGCCATATTGGCAGTTATGGTAATTTGTGAGGCCTGAAAATCACACAGGCGAAAGATGAAATTACTGACATGACAGATGTATCAAACCCTGAGACAGCTCTAACATCCAGGCAGCAGAGCGATCAATGAGCTCCCTCTTGTGGATGAAGTACGTTACTTGCCTTTTTTTAATAAAAATCTATAATATGGTGCATTAAATGTGGATTCTCTCTCATATTGGTGTCTTCATCTTAATTGTTTCAATGCTTGAATGTCCTTCTTAAACCTGTCTCTTCTCTATTTTTATGATCAGTAGACATGTAAAAAAGGAATTTAAGACACAATAAGGCCAGTTTTCTGACCTCATCAGTTTGCTTCTTCTAGTCTCTAATGGATTGTACACTCGGTGCAGTTTACTTACATAGTAATTTAAGATAAGTCTTATTAAGAAGCTAAATAAATCCCAATATATTTGCAAATGGTAAATGTTTGTGGTTCCTGGTTGGTCTTTCTGACATCATATGACAGCATCCAGTGCTTCATGTGCATATTTTCTGCAGTTTATCCCACATTGATATAATTTCATGCTGTTTTCTGTCCCGTATAATAACGTGTTTGCCTGCACAGGCTTAACATTTATCAAAAAGATGTTTATCTTGTGCATACGAGCACTGATGATGAACAGGATATTTACAAGCTGTCAAAAGGTTCTCCATCGTTTGCTTCATCTCTGCAGTACTTTACAGTCATTGCATGTGAGTGGAGAATGTAAGCTTGTGTGTTTACCAAGCACAAGACCTAGTTTTGAACACTCTCTCTGGAGGGGAAGAAGGGCTGTTCGGAAAGAGATGTGTATTAAATGAGGGCGTCAGTGTCTACAGAACAAACAACCACAAACCACCTCTGGCAGAGAGGAAAGATTGATTGTGTCAGGTTAAACCTGTTCGGTAAAGCAGCTGGGTTTCTGTTTAGGAAAGCTTGCATTTTGTTGTTGTTTAAAGAGCGTAGGGGGGGAAACAAGTCAACACATCACGTTTCATTTACCAGACTTTTATTAAAAGAGGCATGCCTCTGGGTGTCAGACATCAGCAACAAACAGCAACCTGATCATATCCTGGACAGAAAACTGAGGCTAAACGGTGTCAGAGAGGATGCATCTTTGGAATAGAGAAAGAAACCGGTCTACAATCTTGGTTATAATACCCATCTTCATGCCACAATGCTGCTTAAACAGAGGTTGTTATGCTGCGCTGGGTATGAATGAATCTGTGCTGGTTGAGGTGTCAGCAGTGCAGAGTGACACTGTGGTATGAAAAGGCTGATAAAGTGCTCAGCGACATTCTTTTACCGGACAAATACTCATTCAACTACTCTGAAGATGGCGTCGATTGATACAAATATACACTTCTGAGCCATTTTTGTAAAATAAGAGTACACAAAGATCCAACTGCATAATCTATTGCCTGCGTAGCATCAGACCGAATGGATTTAAATAGGAAGAAAAACACATTTAAAACTAAAGTTAAACAATTCTTTTCGTCGTATTAGCTGGAATTATGAGCCGATGATCAACCTAGTGTAGTTTTACAACATGTCCTAATAATTTGTGTTTGTACAATAGCACATTTACTTTTTGTTAGACCTTGTTGAAGCAGTCCATTAAATCTGCTCTGAATTAACAGTTCTAATAATTTCTGACATATTTTTCATTATAAAATTCAAGATATTATAAAACGTATGCAACAAAAATGTTGTATTTCTCAGGTAAATGTCCACATTATCTATTAACTGCATCTTTATATCAAGTTGTAAATGGATGGTGTTTACTTTTTTACTTCTAGAAAATTTGTTTGAAACAAATACATTAAATTAAGTTGATATGAAACACAACGCATCCCCCCCAAAAAAAGAAGAAAAATAAAGACATAAAATAAAAATTGGGCCTGTTAATCGATTAAAATAATTAAATCGCACGATTGTGTATAATTAATGGCAATTAATTGCACATTTTCTATCTGTTCTAAATGTACCTTAAAGTAAATTTAGGGTAAGTTTGGAGCGTTATTTAGTGGCAAGCTAGTATGACATGGTTGGTACCAATCAATATGATACCAGTATCTTAACTCTAGCTTTAAAACTGAGCCCGCTACAACCTAAAAATCACAAGTTGCGTAAACGCGTTAAAGAAATTATTGCCGTTAACGCATTATTATCACATTAACTTTGACAGCCATAATAAAAATAATATGTGATTGTGTCTTGTCTCAATTGTAGGTCTTTATATTGTGTCATTTTATTATGTTGAAAATAAAAGTATTGAAAGTGAAACAACACATCAGGAATAATATGACAGAACTATATATGTTGCACGTTTTCAGTCCCTTTGGCCTTTCCTTTACACTCTGACAATGGACAACTTCAAGTAAAAAAACAAAACATCAATTCCTGTGTAAATCCATTCGAAATCAGGCAATAATGTGAACTAAAATCATAATTTAGGCACTAATTATTAAGTATTTCTGTCCTGGTAAATTCATTTAGACAGCAGAGGCATGCTTTGTAACAAAATATATCTCTTGTATTATCTCATTTTAAACAACCATGTGAAATACCTGGACTAAAATAAAGGCAAATTATTGAGATGGTTTTTAACAGATGCAAAACTACGACACTCCCAACAGTGGTATGATCACAACACCCTACACAATCCCCAAATAGAAGGTGATGACAAAACCGTAACAACTAGCATCTAGTATAACCGTGTGAACAAAACAATACGGCAATAGAAACTCTCATAAAAGCTTAAATACCCCATCCCATTCTGGAAATATCCCAAACTTAATTATACCCCAAATATCCTTGATTTGCATAGTGTTTTCTTACAATATGTACATCATAAAGCATCACTAAAGTAAGGCAAATTAAATATACTGTAACACGAAGAAGTCTGGTTTTGGAGAACATGTGGAGCCCGTTATTGTGAGAAACTAGTGCATTGTGGTAAAACTGCTTCATCCAAAGGCTGAACGTGCATTAAAAAGACTCCTGAGGTACCGTCATGAATTAACAGAAAAACACCAAAACAAATGTACTAAACACCAAAGTTTAAAGACAAAAGTGACCCACCTGTTTTGTCATGTAACAGTTGCATAAGAAGAAGAAAGTTTGGATGTGTGATGATGCCGGCCCTGCTGCCGGTCGGCTACATCTTTAAATTACATTTTTATGCTGCTAATATAAAGGCTCGCTCCCTGAAAGCGACAGAGGCTCCAGGTGGTGCTCAGATATGGAGTGTGATCCTATAGACAGGTTTCTGTGCAACGTCATCACAGAGATGTGTACGCAGCGAGGGGGCAGAAAGCACGGCATGCTCAGCAGAGCCAAGCTGCAAATCAGAGATGACGAGGAGTTGTGCAGTAGACTGCACCAGCCGCAGAAAAGATGGATTGAAAATGTTTAACATTCAGAGGGGATCAAATGCCTTTGTTAAAAAACAGAAGAAGATTATAGATCCAGCCCTGATGGGCAGAAGATTTCAAGTCACACAGCGCTAGCAAAGCAGCAGCTGGTCATGGCGAGCTGTCAAATGTTACATTTTGAAGGGAAAACGTCTGGTAGTCTACCAGGGCCGCCGCTACTCCTCCCCAGCGGTCACAACAAGCAGCCGTGGGAAGCCAACACTAGCTAACATTATCCAACGTTAGCTAACGTAATCGTTTAAATTTGAATCGGACATTTCAGCAATACTGTTTTGACTTTTGGCGTCAGGGGTCTAATGTTAATGTTCACCTGCCCGACATACAAAGAGCTGCTGTGTGACTGGACCAAAATCCAAGTCTCCAGTTTTATATCAACGTTATTCCTGTTGAGGAGTCGCTGAGGAAAAAGTGTGTGGCGGCGGCCATCAAGAGGGGCTCCCGTAACCTGAACGCCGACCGGACTGTCAACCAAATAGACACAGATCCCCCAAGTCAAATCACTTATGTCTGATCTAACGTTACCTATTTCATAACAGGTGATAATAATAAACACATCTCATACTAATAAGTCATATGATAACGGTTTCTGGTGGTCGGACTCTGCAGGGATCTAGTAGAGTCAACAAGAATGTACCAACAATGTGAAATCTACGTTGATTACAACGACTGTCAAAGCGGTTTTGCCCCCTGAATGCGCACGCACCCAGTAATGTTTGTATACAAGAAACCTGTCTATGGCAAAGAGGCAACAACTGTCCAGAAAGGCCACCTGTGTATTTAACAGAACCACACTGAGCAGCGGACATGTTGCTGTGGTTGGAGCTGGTGGTAGAAGACATTCAGAAGTTCAGATAAGGACTGATGATTGTTAAAATCATCTCTGTACAGTCTTTGGTTGGTGGACCTGGAGCTCACTCTTATGAGGCTGGTGCAGGCTTCAGCAAACAGGTCAATGTGTATGCCCTACTGCCCTACAGAATTAGAAAGATGAAATTAAAAAGCACAAGAAATTGATTGTCTTTGCTTGGGAAAATAAATACACTATGATTTTTAAAAATAGTTTACAAGATCTGAGAGGTTTCTTCATCAAGTAGTACCTGAAAAGGACAAAAACATCTTAAATGGAGTCTTTTAAAGTCTTCAAACTGGACTCTATTGGGACACGATCACTCTTCCATAGGAATGTACGATAAGATGGAGTGCTCTTGTGCAATGGCGGCCAGCTCTTTGAGGAACTCCGTGAAGAGGACGGTAGCGAAGACTTCTGTCCGATCCAGAGAGATGGCTTTGGGTTTTGGTGGCGGCGAATTCTTCAACAACCTTCCCGCCTCGCCGTGGGTGGAGCTGCTGCTGCTTTTGTCTGAGAACATAAGGATTTAATCAGCAACAATGACAAAATTGAAAACACATAAATATACTCTGTGCAATGCATGAGTTGGAATTTAAGACATTTTGTAAACATAATAAATTCCTGGTAATGATTTCTCCATTTATAAATGATTTCAGCCAGATAGTAGGATCTTAAAAGTGCTAAAAAAAAACATTGATCACGCACAAGAAAGGAGCAGCCCTATTAGTCAACTAAAAAATTCCCTTCATAGAAAACTCTGGCTTTTATCTTTCCACAAACATACTTCCAACATGTTTTTTTGGTAGCTTGTACAACTGTGAAACCACGGGGAACCCAGTTCAAAAACACTCCCGGGTTCAGCCGAGACTGTTGCTCAACAAAATCAAGTAGAATTTATTCTGGTTCCCAACAGGAGCCGAAACACAACCCATAATGAATGCAAATGTTGTTTTGAACTCTACCCTTTTTTTAACAGCACGTTAGTGAGATCGAGGAACTCAACAACAGTGCAGAGTTTATATTAAAGTCATCGAGAACATTAAAAATAATAATGCCATCTCAAGCCAATGGGTTCATCCTGAGCCAACTGTTGTACTGAAAATACATTATAAAATAGAGCGAGAGTCAAATTACTAATTAAAAAATCAAAAGACTATTGAGTTTTTTTAAACAGACAACTTAAAGGAACAGTTCGACATTTTGGGAAAAATGAAGCTACCGTCAATCAGCATTGTATGTGCTCAAGTAAACCCGCTTTGATTTCAGTTTGAATTGATTAAAAATGTCTTAAATACTTGCAGAGGTGGGACCAAGTCATTGTTTTGCAAGTCACAAGTAAGTCTCAAGTCTTTGTACTTAAGTCCCAAGTGAAGACGGTCAAGTACCACGTCCTAAACGAGTCAAAATGTGCTCTTCACCTATTGTAATGACATTTTAACAACCAAGTAATAATATATTACATTACATAAAATCATAAATGCTTGTAAAATTTGTATTCATTTGTTAAAACAACTGCAACTGAACTTAATCATAAAACAAGATCTGGGGAATTAAGTGTTGACTTGCTGTGAATGAACAGCATTAACGTTAGTCGATTCAGGAAATTAATTGATTTGTGGCACACAAATAACATATTTTTTAATCTTTGGGCTTGGGGGCAAGGTAGCAAGAATTTTCAAGTCAAAAGCCTCAAGTCCGAGTGAAGTCGAGAGTCATTGGTGTTAAAGTCCAAGAAGAGTTGTAAGTCTTTTTGTATTTTGTAAAGTCGAGTCTAAAGTCATCAAATTTGTGACTCGCGTCCACACCTCTTTTTTCATGCGTAACTCGTACTGTTACAGATCTATGTGCAGATATAGATTCCAAACATAGCTGGCACAGGAACAAAGATCCTGGATGTGGGTGTGCTGTCACCTGCTGCCATGAATGAAGGCTCCCTGGCCAGCAGCCAGTGTTGGGCGGTAATGATCAGCTCTGGAAAGTCTTTTCTGGTGGCAGCCTGCTGTTCTATCTGGTTCTTCACGGTTGCCAGTACCTGAAGGGAAACACAGAAAAGAAACCTGACTGTACATTCACATCTGCAGTATTTACACTGAAGCTAAATGAATGAGAACAACCTTGCAGCCTGACTGTATTAATCAAGGATCTCTTGTTCACTTGTGCATTAAAAGAGCAACTACAGAACTATGCTCAAACAATTCATTCTATTCCTATTTTAAATCTCTCATACACAGGAAAGGAAATAAAAAGCCTGCACATGCCTACGCACAACACATTTGTGTTACCTGGTAAAGGGAGCGAACGGTCGGCTGAAAGACCATGTTGGTGTTGAGCAGGAAGGAGCGCAGGAGAGGCTGAGGGTAGGCCGCCAACTGGGCCAGGATGCCCGTCAACAACAGGTTGACATGAAGCGAGTTAGACGGCATGGTCTCCAGACGAGACAGCAGCACGCTGACAAATGGACCTGCAAGAAGAAGAATCATAAACAATATCTGAATGTAAGTTTTGATGAATAACGAAGCGAAGATTTCCCTTTTACGTACCAGTAAAAGGCATCGACTGGCTTCTACCTGCACCTCCGCTGACAAACTTCACCCCAAAAGGTGAATGCAGTTTGTCTGCCTCCGGTGTTTCAGCAGAGAAGGAGGTAAAATCCATCTCCTCTTCCTCCTCCTCATCCTCCTCCGCAGGTATGACGGGCTTCTTCAACTCTCCATCAGGTTTGACCTGTTTGCCACCTGTTTTTGTGTCCAACGTACGAATGAGCTCCTCATACTGAGCCAAAAGGTCGTCACCCGCCTCGGCAGCTGCGGTGATTTGTAGGTGGGAATTGCTATCCATCTGACCTTTGACCTTTGTGTCCAGGCTCTTTTTATCAGCCATCACAGAGGTTGGAAGAGTTAGACTGAGTCCGTTTTTTAGGGGAACTGCTGCTGAGCCTGGTTGGGTTTCTTCTGATTTAGACCCGTTGGATTTACCCCGTTCGACGTCTCTGGTGTCTTTCTTGGCAACAAGATCGTACACCATGACGTCGTCCTCGAACTCATTTTCCTCGATATATGAGCCTTGAACCAACATGATGGCCGTTTTCCTCATCTCCTGGATATGCTTTGGGGGCTCAGCAGGAGGCTGCCGTGGACGTTTACTCTCCACGGGGGCCTCAGCGGTCTGCACTGGGCACGCATCGTAACTATCATCCCACTCCAGCTCCAGCTGGGTGATGGAGGGCAGCTCTGTATTCGGCAACGGTGGCAGGCACGGTTGAGGGCGAGGCGCTACAGGCTGTGGAACTCTCTTGAAAGCCATCTGGGTTGGCCGAATCTTCAGCGCCGACTCCTCGAGGACGCCGGGCTGGTATTTCTCAGGAGGGGGGTCCTCGCTGTCGTACGGTGCTGACCAAACCTGGCAAGCCCGTATGCAGCTGCTGATGCTCAGACGGGCGTCGTAGAGGTAATGAAGATAACTGACATCCAGGTAGATTTCTGAGCCGATGGTGCAGGAGTTACCCGAGCCGTCATCATCTTCTAAGAAGCTCTCATTTTCATCTGGAAAAAAAACGATAGGAAATGTTGATAAAAGCTGGCGTGCAGCGCCTCAGCGCAGCACTCACACAGAGCACAACTAATGAGTTTGACATGTAGCTACGGGAGGTAAAGTGATGTAATACAGCGAAACAGCAGGAGATCTCGCTATTTGAAAAAAATACTCATAATCATCCTTGTTATTTGTTCATGTCCCAGATAAATGCAGATCAACACTGCACAGATTTAGAAAATGTAATGTTAATAAATTATACTCATTATTATCTTTTATCTTAGTAGATTTTAGCACTCGAACTGCTGCAATTAATGACTTTCCATTTTCCTCCGTCTGTCTGCTCTGTTTTGTTTTGACTGCACACCACTATTATTACTGAGGGTTATGAAATGCACTCTCTCAAATGAGGTTATGAATAGTGAAATCTGCTGGATGAATTCGCCTTGCAGATGATTTGAAAGCAGCAAAAAACAAAAAAACATCCATAAAAGCTGATTACAAATATGGCTGAAAAGCATTCATTTTTACTCAGCTGTAGCACATACAGTACTTGAAAAATGAAAAGTATTCAGTTATGTCAGACACCGTTATTAAAACCTCCAAGCTTTCCTCTCTCATGCAGCTGGCAGCTCAGAGCTCAGTCTCATGAACAAGAACACCTCCGCAGTGTGGAGGCCTTCTGACACACGGCCTTTAAACAGGGTTGAAGGGCATTTTTCCAACACACTGCCTTCCTATGCATTTCAGCTATGATAATTAGCTGGACTCCATATAGTCCATGTACTCCATGTAAGGCAGTGGTTCCTAACCTTTTTCTTTAGGGGATTCATTTATTTTTTAAGTTGTCTGAGACCAAATCCCAATGTCCCCCCTAAGGCTTTAAGCCGTGAACTCTCAGGGACTTGACTGACGTCACCTGGTAATTGGTGTGAGAGGCTGCAAGGGCTTGAAATGGTATAAATATGAATGGGAAAACACTTTGTGGCAACGTATCACGTTACCTTGACGAAGCCTATTGTGGGTTTTTATTTTACGTTACGTGCCTATTTGAACATCTTCCAGGTTCTTGCCTAAACGAGACTAAACGAAATGGCTGATGGATAAACCAGGTGTGTAATAAAGTCAAATGCCTGCATTCCTCTGATTTCATGTGTTTTTTGTACCATCATAAATCCTTAATGTTAATGTTTCTGTGTAAATTTTAAATATGCCTGGCTGAACACCCATGTGCCGTCCTCCTTGTTTATTTTACGCCTCCGGGCATCCCCTAGTAACCCTGTGTTTAACATCACAACAACGCTATGAATTGTGGGTAATTCCCTCAGGCAAAGTCTGCAGAAATGCGGATTTACAGAAAATCTAAATGTCTGACAGAGCCCTTAAGGACTTGACGACAGTAGGACAGCCCTAAACCCTGACGAATTTGCAAAAATGCGCCTCAAAGTCTGTGAGTCTGACTGTGGACATTGGGATTGGACCTTACATCCCTTAAAACCAAGAAGGCTTTGTGACCCCCTGTGAAGCTCTGCCGACCCCTAGTGGGGGTCAGGACCCCCAGGTTGGGAAGCAGTGTTGTAAGGGATAATTCTAGTTTATCAAAACTTGGGTCTTCTTTTTGTATTTTTTGCCACCATTCCCATCCATTTTACCTCCAAATAAAGTGGCTTGTTTACAACCGGTATGATCTTCAGACTCATCAGACTTCATCATAGCAACGTCTCCCTGTTTCTAGATCTGAGCTTTGGGGAGTACAATATTATCATAACCCACTGAAAGGATGTCCAAAATGGCAAAAATAAGCTAATAATAGACCAGACAAACTGTTCCTTTAATATAGCCCTTCTTACCCGTGGCGCTGGTGTTGCTGGGAGTCTCTGCCCCCTTAGAAAAGAGGATGGAGTCCAGCTGTCGTAGAGGTGGGGGGCTGTGATCAGGAGAGCAGCAGGACGGTGTTAATGCCAGGATCTTGGCTGCTGACACAGAGTAGCAGTCCCTCTCCCCCACGACACGTCTCTGACTCAACATCATGTGATTACAGGGGATCAGGTACCTGGGGAGGCAGATGGGAACGAATCCTGTTAGGAAAACCAACGGGTGGTCGTAGGAGGGGGGCAGACAGATGGTAACACAAGTCTGCACGGTGGGAGGTAGAAAGTAAAAGCTCATCATGTCATAAACCAATTAGATGTACCATGCTTCATAACTGGGATAAGTCAGTGTGTGTGTGTGTGTGTGTGTGTGTGTGTGTGTGCTACTTACCTCAATACGAGCTGCAGCATCACATCTTCACAGTATAAGCCGATGAGAGTGCGGAAAAGTGCCAGTGACACAGTGCCCAACTGCACAGTTGAATAGAAAGACACAATCAAACACATTACAACAACTAAGGATTTTTATACTACAGCTGAAACGTCGGTCAATTAGTCGGGAAACAAAAATTAAATCAACAACAATTTTGATAATCAATCAATTAAGTCATTTTTAAAGCAAAATTGGCAAATATTCACTGGCTTCTCAAATGTGAGAATTTGCTATTTTATACATCTTTGTAAATCAAGCAGTTTGAAGATGTCACAACAGGGTCTGGGAAATTGTGATGGACATTTTCACTAGACATTTTAAAGACTAAACAATGAATTGATTAATTTATAGAATAATGGACACTGCATGCTGATCTAAGCATTTAGCTCAAAGCAGCGCTGTGCCTAAGTACAGCCACACAGAGCAGCAAGCATGGCTGTAGACTTTTCATCTTGTTAGTAGAATTTGGCTGCAAATAATCATTATTTTTATTGCTAAATAATCTGTGGATTATTTTTAAGCTAACATGCTCACAATGGTACAATGTTCACCATGTTCGCCATCTTAGTTGAGTGTGTCAGCATGTTAACATTTGCTAATAACAACAAGTAAACAAAGTGCAGCTGCGGCTGAAATATTTCATTGTCACCCACAGAGCCAGGGCGCTAGCATAGCTTATATATTAATGTAAAATAGAGCCATTCTGGGGATTTTATCAGTAGTAGTAAAAGTAAATTTTGCTTGATTAGCCTAGAGAAGGTCGAGGGTTGAGAGTTTTTTGTAAAATAAAACGTTTTAAAGAGGACCAATTATGCTTTTGTCCTTTCCTTTAGTGTGTTGTAAATGTAAACGGTCTGCAAAGTCACAAAGCCCAAAGGGAGTTACTTTCCCCCACACTTCTCCTAAACTGCCTGAAATGCCTTGCTTGAAGTCCTGCCTTTTCTTCCATAACGTCGTGATGTCACCAAGTAACACTAGGCAAAGCTAGTGAGCGGAGCTGGAGCAGAGTTCCAAGAGTTAGAAGAGTTTAGTTCGGTTGACCAATCACAACAGTGGGCCAGCTGACAGAAGGTGAAAAGAAGTGCTGCAGCACAGCCGGTAGGAGAAAAATAAAGCGTTTCTTAAACATTAAAGCGCGTAAACATGTTCTAGTAGAAACCCAAAATACAAGTAGCACCTGAAAATGAGCATAATAGGTCCTCTTTAAATTATATTTGTGTGTATGTTTTTCCTTAAGTCAAAGGCTAAAACAGCATTGTAATATTTGCATGTTAGTCAATGTTTAATTTGGCTCAAGGTCAAAAATGTGAAAAGCAAACATGTTTTCTTATTTTTCACTGAGTTGTCACTGACTGTTAGCAAACACGGGAGGGATCTCCCCGAGTCATTTACACAGCCAAACAGCAATGTAAAGAACACATGACTTATTCATGTTAACGATTTAAACAAGATGCTCCTACATAGAGAGACTGTTTTAAAATGCTCATATCCGTTGCTTTGCTAACAAGATATGTCACTGCAACTGAGCATCACCATGGCAACAATCTGATATTAACTTTCACAATGGGTCCGAAACTGCCTCTGGGGCCGTTTTCTGGAGTTATTAAACATGAGTCATGCTGTATTTGAGTGCAGTGAGTGTGTGTTTTTCAGACAAAACATCAGTGATGTTGGCAGTTCGTTGGTTTCATCCTGTACCTGGAAGGGCGTGTTGATGCGGCTGACTAGAGTATCTAAAATGTGGACGTTCTCGTGTCGGTGGAGGAGGATGAAGGAGAGGAACGTCTGCAGCAGAGCCGGCTCAGACGCAGTCCTCAGGAAGAGGTCGAGGTATGCTGTGGTGGTCATCACCTCCTCCAGGGTCAGCTTCACAGAGGTAGAAATCATTAGTCAGTAAGTCAAGAGTTTGTATTTGAGAGTAACAAATAAAAACATCATGCCAAAGAAGAATCTGTTTAAAATAGTCTATCTTGTATTTTATACTGATGTTCATTAACAAGCTCTATCCTTATCAATAAACAAATAAAGGAAATTAAATAGATATGAGAGTGGTATCCAGCTTCTCATCTAACTATCTCTTTCCAAAAATGTCGAACTATTCCTTTAATTTGACATGTGTAACTCTTATCACCCTCCCCGCTGTATTAATTACACTCTCAAATTTCCCAAATATATTGGTCTTCCTTTTATTCAAGTCTCATCCAGACACACACATTGTATTTTGAAGTGCGTCACGTGATTTTCCACCTTCTGTAATTTGGTGATCGGTAGAAATGCAATCCTCAATAATAAGTTTAGTTACTGATTGTATACTTGGAGGTGAGAGTACCGACCTTGTGGAGAGCTGGTGCTAGGACAGGCACAAGGAACCCGTTGTAGATGTAGCTAACAAGCTGGTCTCTGATATCAGGGTTGGCCACCTGGGAACAGTCACATGTCAAGTGTCAAGAGTGCAGTCAAGCAGAAGGTTGCAGGTCATTTACCGCGTGTGAATACATTTTTAATGCGGCAGAGCCTCGTGTGAAAAGCAACAGCCAGTCATCACATGTTTTCACCTGAATGACGGCGTTGCAGAACTCCAGCGAGTTGAGAAACTGGACGAGGGACGGCATCTGGAGCCAGTCCTCTTTGTGCAGGCAGTGCCACTCCTCATTGGGAAACTCCAGCTTGGTGGGCAGAGATGAGTACAGGCCGCTCAGCCCTGTGGCCAGAACCTGAGGACACAGAGAGAGCCGGCAACATCAAATAAGATGTTACAGGAATCTAGATAAAGTCGATAGCTGATTATTACGGATTATCATGTTAGCATGCTAACATGATAAAATGGTGAACATAATTAATCGCAAATTAATCGCACATTTTTTTATCTGTTCAAAATGTACCTTAAAGGGAGATTTTTCAAGTATTTAATACTCTTATTAATATGGGAGTGGGAAAATATGTTTGCTTTATGCAAATGTATGTATATATTTATTATTGGAAATCAGTTAACACAAAACAATGACAAATATTGTCTAGAAACCCTCACAGGTACTGCATTTAGCATAAAAAATATGCTCAAATCATAACATGGCAAACTGCAGCCCAACAGGCAACAACAGCTGTCAGTGTGTCAGTGTGCTGACTTGACTATGACTTGCCCCAAACTGCATGTGATTATCATAAAGTGGGCATGTCTGTAAAGGGGAGACTTGTGAGTACCCATAGAACCCATTTTCATTCACATATCTTGAGGTCAAAGGTCAAGGGACCCCTTTGAAAATCGCCATGTCAGTTTTTCCTTGAAAAAATTGAGCGTCATTTTGGAGCGTTATTTAATACCAATGGATTCCTTAGGTTTTCTAGTTTAAAATGATAGCAGTATATTCACTCTAGCCTGCTTCAACCTCCGAAAGATTGATGCATTAACGCGTTAAAGAAATTAGTGGCATTAAAACAAATTTGCGTTAACACATTATTATTGCGTCATCTTTGACAGCCCTAGTTTATATCTACATAAGGAGTGGGATGTTAACCCTGTCGCTGTGAGCATGGTAGCATGCTGACATTAGCATTTAGCTGAAATTTGGCTACAGCTGTGCCTAAGTACAGCCTCACGTAGCTGCTAGCGTGGTTGAAAACCAGTACCCTAACTACAGAGCTTCTGTCTATCCAGGAAGATGGATTTTAAGTTTGTCAAAATGGTTTGGCATAAAGGTGTTTTTTAGAACGCCATTTTATTTTCTCAATATAATGCTATCCAGTTGTTTGCCTCCACAGCAAAAATATACAGTGAAAAAGATTTTAGCTGTAGGTTACTGTAGAAAAAACAAACTGTGCTGCAAACCTAGCATCATGTGATATATAGAGCCTTATGCAAAATAATCTGACATAAAGTGATTACAGAGGGAATATTATGGGCTCATTAAACATTAATGAGGCGGTATATGGCATAAATGATATATCTTTGGCTGTCAGTTTTACTTTCGGCGTCACACAACAGATTTATAATGTTGTTTTACTGCTCACTACAATGCAAAATACTTTAAATCATTTCTTCTTTTCCATTTTGATAATGTAATGCAGATGCACTGCCGCAGCCTACATATCAGCCTCCTCCTCGCACAGCAAGACAGCATACATACATATACCTCCTACAGGTCAGCTCTATAAATATTTGAGCAGCAAAGAGTTTTACTGCCTTTCCTTTCACAATCAGCAGGATATGGTAATTAGGTCACTAATTAATGCATTAATGTCAGCAGACATAACAAACAGGCAGTATTAATATGATTTCTGCTTTTTCTTAGAGGTGTAATTTTAAGTATTTATAGGATTTCAAAAAACAACAGAGTCTACAGCACCGCAGATGAGTGCATCATTAGTGCTGCATTGATGTTTACATCCTCTATAGGATTATCCTTGTAGCCTGCCAGTGGAACCAATTACATTCAGACTCCAGTTGTTTCACTGGCATCGCATCAAAAGCCATTTCTCATTGCGATGTCTGCAGCTGCGGGTAAAAGGCATTATTTACATGGGATTAGCTTGCAACCGTGCCATAATCTTATGAATGCCAGACATTTGTAACATTCAATGAGATGGTTTAACCTCGCTTCAAGTGGCTTCATGAATTCATCTGCATATCATTTTTGCCTGATTATGAGGTCACAGAAAAAAATCTGGGATTTTAGAGCGGCTGTCAGATAAGACGTGTGCACAATTCCTCATACAGAAAGGTTGATTAGTTGGGAAAATTAAAAACAGAAGGACTGAGTCAGATACCATAAACCACCAAGTGAATGAAGGCCAGAGAAAAAGAGAAGGAAAGGTAATTCATCACTTTAGACTGACCGGACAGAAGTAGGTATTCTCTGCGATGTGTTTGGCCACTCGCTCGTTCTCAGCAGACAGCGACATAATGAGCAGCAGTGCGTCTCTGGCTTGCTGGCCCACCGTGCCCTCCCTGTGGATGAAGGGGATGAGCAGGGAGAAGATGAGGAAGTTGGTGGCTCCTTGATCCTCGCTGGTGTGGAAGAACAGCTCCAGAATTGAAGGGTCCTTCGCCAGAACGCAGCACAGCTGGTGGAGCAGCAGCACCAGCTCGGCTTCGACCCGCGCCGCCGCCGTGCCCGAACAGGACGACAGCAGCATCATGAGCGGACGCAGGATGGGTTTGTGATGCAGCAGGGGCTGGCGCGCCTGGCCCACCAGCATCTCGTACATCTTCAGCTGCTCCAGCTTCATGTCGTCGGTGAACTCCCTGCGTAGGCTCCACACGAAGAGGCGCTCCATCACGTTCTCCATCACTACAAACTCCAGGATGGGGCCCATGGCGCCGGCCTGGCCGCTGTCCTCCTCCATCAGCAGGAAAAGCATGTGCTCCACATAGTTCTGCACCGCGTTCGCCTCGTCTCCGGGGACAGGGCCGAAACGAGGGCCGCCACTGGAGCCGGCGTTGAGGTTGATGACACTCAGGGAGGGCAGAGTGGAGCTGCCGCGTAGGGGATCATGCTTCTCTAGGATCTTCACCACCTACAGTAAGACACAAGAGGAATATTACTTAAACTGAACACATTATAACCATATATCATTTGATTTTAACACAAGAAGAACAGCTTTTGCAGCAAACTTTGCAAAGTAATACGTTATTACGCTGTGGCAATCATAACTACAAATAGAGACAAAGCCATAGCTTGTAGAATTAGATTTAATAAAATAAAGCATTACGATATAAGGACGATTAAGGTGGAAGGTTTTTAAAAAAAAGTCAGTAAAGAAAAAGGTAACGCCTACACACTACTCCATGCCACAATATTTTTATTGACTACGTTTCAATCCTGCTTGGATCTTTGTCAGGTCAATGTGTGTGAAAAAGAAGAAACCACACCCATATTTATAGATAAAAACATCCACAAACAGACTTCTAAATATCAAACATGTTAATTCTCTGATTTAAGCTTCTTAAATGTGAATATTTTCTGGTTTCTTTACTCCTCTATGACAGTAAACTTAATATATTTGAGTTGTGGACAAAACAAGACATTTGAGGACATCATCTTGGGCTTTGGGAAAAACTGATCGTCATTTTTCACCATTTTCTGACATTTTATAGACCAAACAACTAATCAATTAATTGAGAAAATCATAATCGTTGGTTGCAGCCCTAGACTGAAGGCCACCGTTTTGGAGAACACAAAGTGAAGATTGATAGAAACTCAATCAACGAAATCCAAGGAAGAAGCAAATTGATCGCTGGGATTTAAAAAGCGCTAAAAGCACAGAATCAGTTTCCATTTATGCTGACAAAGAGGATTGTAAGCATTTCCACTCACATAATGTTAAGTATCTGTGCTAAACTACGGATGATAGACCTATGGCACAAATTTCTTTTTTTTATAGCAGTTTTAAATCGTATTTCTATCGACAGTGCTTGTACACCATGTTAAAGTAAAATCATTCCCTTCTTCCTGACAGGTTAATTATCAACAATAATGGGGTGTGAATCGACCGGCAGCACAGCACAGATAAACTCAGTTTGGTAGCACGTAGTGAAACAGTCCTTTGTGTATCCATTCCCTCCCTTGTGTGTCGGCTGCGTAGAAACCAGAGTCACAATAATGGAGCCAGTGTCCCCGGCCTGCCACTGCTGCCATGACAATAACTGGCTGTGCACAAGAGAGAGCTGGGCAAGGCCGATGGAAACAAGAGAGCAGAGTTTGTAATCCCCGTCTGAGCCCGATGGGGCCTGGGCCTGGCCCAGTGGGCTCAGTCCAGTTCAGGCTCTCCAGCCATTACTATAATGACAGGAAGGGGGCAGGTTTGATAATCATTTAAGGATATTACTTCCTGGACATATGGAGAATTCTGATTAATACTTACACTATCATACTTGCCAACCTTGAGACCTCAAAAATATGGAGGATTTCTAAACCAAAGCAGGGGGTTCTTGGGGTCCTACGTAGTCTCCATTTCGCTCTCCATCTCTCACTCAATGAAGGCCATTTCAGACAAAACACAACAACGGCACCACTGCGCTCTGAAACCCATTATTTGTAATGGTAAGCGCCGCGCCACGACAGCTTTTCACTGCGTCGAGCAAAGCCAAATTTTGGTGTAGCTCTGTTGTCGTCTGGGTTGAAACAGTAGGGCTTATACACGCTGTACAATGCCAGAAACAGGTTAAGATATAGAAAAGGAAAAAAAGTGTGAAAATGTGTCATAAATTGGGAGACATATGGGAGAATTGTGACCCCGGGAGAAATCCGGGAGAGGGCAATGAAAAATGTGAGTCTCGGGAGGATTGGCAAGAATGCACTATGAAGGTCAGTTGCAGACGAGGTTAAGGTGTGTCAAACTATGATGCCTGGAGTATGTGTATTATTTGCAAAGCAGCTGCCAACAAGCATGAATTTTTGGTTCCATGGGTCAGAATAACATTTGTAGTAGCAGGGATCTAACCTTCAAAATAAAAGCTATGTTAGAATATTATTTGTTTCATATTTAATCGTAACAGGCCACATCTGGGAGCTTCTTAGAAGTTGTAGCAATACATCAATTTGTTCAAAGTACCTTTCTACTTTTACATAGATCACTGCTAAATTTGCTGATGCAGGTGTCTTTTCTTAGAGCTGCTGGAGTTTTAACATTACTCAGTTTATACAGTAACACAGGCCCAGATGAGTGAATCTTATTAATACAAGATGACATATGCGGTGTCAGATCCAGGTTCTGAATTGACCATTTTAAAAAAGGTGTCAACACTGCGAAAAGAATCCCAAATATTATTCTGGAGATTAAATTGGGATGAAACAATTATTTTTCACGCTTAACATCTGTGCTTTTAATTCAGCTGACAGATGTTATTGTAACCAGCAGAAAGCACCTGACTGATGGGAGCAGGGACAAAGCTAATTTCACTGAAACTCTGAAGATGTTCGTAAATGTACACTGGATGGGAGTGTTTCTCCACATAAACTGCACACGTCACTAAACAGAAACACATTGATAAAGTGATTTATTAGGGGTCACGTGTCATTAACCACGAATGCAGGGAGTCAGTAACTCTTGCGTACAGACAGTTTGTTCCTCGTCACTATGGCTCTTCACTGTCTAGGGTTAAAGATTGCTGACGGCCACGGCAACAGGCCGATCACTTTGCATGTCACAACAAACACAATGAGCTCTGTGAGGCCTGCAGAGCGCCAGATAAGACACAGCAAATGAACATGAACCTAATCTGCCAATGAAACAGGCAGAGCTTCTTACAGAGGGACAAGGCCAATATTACTTACGACGTGTTACTCAGATTTCAAGGTTTTCCGAACTGAAACCAAAGTCAAGAGCACTCTTATCAGGCTACAGATTAGCCAAGCATGGAAATAAGACTCTGCAGGAGTGAAATTGTGCTGCCAGTTTGCCTAAAGCAAAACAAGCTTTAATCTGGAACGGGGATTTTTTCCTGTTCACAGTCAGGCTGGGACTAGTGAAGGAATATGTGATTCTGTGAAGAAAACGTAATACATGTGTCAGAAACAAACTACAATGGTTATGTTCAGTGCCATGTCTGTCACTGGTCTGGACTGATATGTCAAGCCTGCTAAACTTGGCGACCTACTATAACAGGTTTGTATTCAAAACAATAAGCTCGCTGACAACACAGTTCTTCCACGTCAATCTGAATTCACCAACCGCATAAACAGAGGCATCCAACACAATGCACATCACTGGAGTAGGGCTGCAACTAACGATTATTTTCACTGACGATTAATCTGTTGATTATTTTTTTGATAGATGTTTGGTCTATAAAATGTCAGGAAATGGTGAAACATGTGGATCAGTGTTTCTCAAAGCCCAAGATGACGTCCTCAAATGTCTTGTTTTGTCCACAACTGAAAGATATTCAGTTTACTGTCATAGAGAAGTAAAGAAACCAGAAAATATTCACATTTAAGTGAATTTGAGTGTTCCAATATGCATGGTGATATTACAAAATCATGCTTGTATGTACACATGTTTAAAGGTACAGTGCGTAGGTTTGGTGACATCTAGTGGTGTGGTCGCAGATTGCAACCAACTGAGTACCCCTCCGCTCACTACTCCCTTTCCAAGACTGCGGTAATGTAAGCTGCCGAGTGCAAAACCGTGTTAACACCGTTCACCTACATAATAACACCACTTTAGGAACAACGGAAGTCAGATGGCGGCTGGCAGTACCACAGTTTAGCACTCTGCGTCTGCGGCTCACGTTACCGCAGTTTCACAAGCATGTCGGAGAACTACCGTGGCCTTCAGGTAACGTAAAAATGTGAAAGGCTCTCTCTAGAGCCAGTGTTTGGTTTGTTCGTTCTGGGCTACTGCAGAATCATGGCGGAGCCACATGGCGGACTCTGTGAAGAAGACCTGCTCCCTATGTAGATATGAAGAGCTCATTCTAAGCAAAAAAATTCTTAGTCTCAGGTGATTATACACTAATGAAAACATAGTTATTAATGTTATATTACATTTCTGCAAATAGATCCCCGAAATGTTGCACACTGTTCCTTTAAAAAAACGTTCCTCCTTCAGCGGATGAATGTGAAAACCGCCTTCTGGGGTCAAACTCTGCACAAATTCTACTTTACTTCTACCTCACTGGCTCCAGTGCCGTCCCAGCAACACTAAACTGCAGTGCACTTATGGCCAGTGGAATATTGGCAGCAGCATGCGTCCCTGTTCAGCCCTGTGGGTCCTGGCAGCCTGCAAGACCTCTACTCCTCCCACACTGAGACCAACAAACGTTGTACAGAGTGACACTGGCCAGACGCTGAGAGGTTAGAAAAGTCTGTTGGTAACTAAGTGTCAGCAGCTTTAATGTTGACGTTAGTAGTTGTCAGTGTGGGGTCTGACCCTTAGTGGTGCTCGCAGCTAAATTAAGCTGAATTCCACTGGGCTTTTATTAAATTTGTCACCAGATAAGCTTGTAAGGATTAGTTGTGTTATTTCGGTCATAACTTAAGTCGTGTTCTCGTCTAACTCTGCAAAAAGATGGAAATAAGTGTATGAAATGTCAAACTATTCCTTTAAAAGGAGACATAGTATGCTCATTTTCAGGTGCATACTTGTATTTTGGGTTTCTACTAAAACATGTTTACATGCTTTGTAAAAAAAATGCAATTTCGTCTCATTGAATTACACAAAGACTATCAGATAAACCGTCTCTCCATAGCCAGTTTAGTCATCAGATTATCCACATTTCTGTCATTTTAGTCAAACTTATTTCACATAAAATTGTATCTTATCATTATCTGATTAAAATCACAGGTTAATGATTAAGAATGCAGCTTTGCAGTTAGTTTAAAGTCCTCCTGACTGCGCTCATTAATGATGCACAATTCAGTAGCACCTCACTGGTCCGTTATGAGAGCCAATCCACCCACCCAACATGTAAAAATATGTGTTAATCAACCACCCGACCCGAAACGACCCACAAACCGCCAACTCTATGCATTATGGTAGCACAATTGTCAGGATTGAGGTGTGAGAGGGGAAGAGATGGTGGAAGGTGACAAAAATAAAGAGAGATTTTGGTAAAGTTATTATTTACATTACGTTTATCTACATTTTAGTCTTGTCTTTTCTCGTCAACGATATTGCATGTTTGATATCGGCACCGACTCGTCTTAGTCATGGAAAAAAGGGTCGCTGGCGCAATTAACACTGATACTGTCTGTCTGAATATACCTGCATTCGCCCTCTGTCTGAAATGCTCTCTTTTAGCGCCTGCTCTGATTGGCTTGCGAAATAAATGTGGTGCACCTTTAAAAAGGTATTTCTCAAACCGTGGGCGGTGTATTCTTAATGAGCCTGCATGTGACGTGTGAAGGGGAGCTGAATCTGAATGGCTTGTTGAATCACGTTTTCTGATCTAAGCAGCCCACAAAAAAACTGACTAGGTTGTTTTATTTCACAGTTTGTGGGTTGGTAGACACTCTAGATACCCAAATGTATGAGCACAAGCACTGAAATAAAGTGAGTTTTTTCATGATATGTCCCCTAAAGCTGTGTGAATCTTGATATAGCATTTACCTGGGCCCAGTGGTTCTTGAACACAATCATGCAGGTCTCTGGATCCACCCCTTTCAAGACCAGAGACTGCCCATCTGGGTTTCCATTGGCAACCATGGAGGCCATCATGGTGACCAGATCATACGTTGGTTAAACCATGTCATAGGCAGGAGAAGGAGGACATTCCTGACTGCTTACTGGGTGCAACCATAACCACAGGACGAAGCATAATCACAGAGGACCTGAAGATGCAGAAGAAGAAAAAACACACACACAAGCAGACATCTTTAAAACACAGAGCCACAAAAAGTTCATAAAATAGCAGCGCAGATGCACTGATGTGACGGGTGATTGCATTTCTCTCCTCCCTCTGCATAGCCAGACAGCAGCTATGACAGGCATGCAGGAAAGAGAACAATAACAGGCAAAGTCAGATGACTCAGTAGAAGAGAGGCACATCTCGCTCGACTTTGGCTCAGAGAGCCGCACTCTGGACTTCGGACTGAGCTGTCAAATTGCTTTTGGACTACCTCAGATGCCAAAAGTGGATTCCTGCATCGCTCTCATTACAGAAACATTTTTTGACATCAGGAGGCGAACGGCGACGGGGTGTGAACACCGCTGGCTGAATGTGGGGAGTTAGGGGAGGGGAAAGACAACATATTTAGGCAAGTGAGGTCTGCATTGCTTGTTTGTATAAAAAAAGTATATTTGATTTTTGTTGAAAATAGCCCGAAGGCAGTTTTGCAGATCAGTTCCAACACTCACATTGGCACCATGGAAATTTGGAAGATGCCCACTTTTTCCCCCAGAAAGGAAGCAATTTTGTTGTTTCTCTTGGAGAGCACATTACTGGAAAGATTGACTCTGCTAAAACAAGACAGAGTAGGGCTTTTTCAAACAGGATAATGTGAGAAACATCAAGTTCTCTGCTACTGTACAAAGTACACGCCTGCACTTCAAGAGGAAGGATGTCGCCTTATCTGTCCGTGTTTCCTCTGCATGCAGACAGTGAATGTTTGCAATGACTATCATTAGAATTTGATGTCACATGTATATGAAAATCACAGCCATGTTCAAGGGGATCTTACCCATAATCTCTCCAACCAGAGTCTACTGGCCTGCTAACAGCTCTGTGAGGCTGTAGGCTACTTTGGCACAGCCATGCTTTGACAAAGTCAGCATGCTAACATGCTCAAATTTAACATTCTGATGTTTAGCGGTTATAATGTTTATCCTGTTCACCATCTTACCATAGCATGTTAGTAGGGATAGCATGCTTACATGCTCACAATGACAGTGTGAGTATCCTGATGTTTAGCAGTTATAATTGGTGTCTTCAAATGGGGTTGTGTTTACAAGTTGAGCCCATATGAACGCCCCTCTCATGTCGTATTCACGACCTTGGAAGAGGAAAGTTTCTGAAAGCTCAGAGTTCGCGAGTTGTGACGTGTTTGTTGACGTTGTCAGAAATGGCGGAGGCCTTGGAAGTTATTATTTACAGTGCATAAATAAGTTAATATACTGTCATTTTAGTTGGATATTGTTTCTCTTCATAATTTTATAATAGGTCTGAGGAAAATGTTGATATTCCAAACGGCCTCATCTTTTTCCTTTGTCATTATGCCTTTGCATTTCCTGCATTATGTTACCCACTTGCTAAATTGCTAAATTGTTAGCCTCTGTGGCTTCTAGAGACGCCGACAGTAACGTTAATATTGTCGTTGCTCAGCAGCGGTGTTCTCACGACTTAACCACTTGAACGCCAAGCATATCGTGTGCACGACTTTCCATGTTGTAAATATGAGCTCACGAGTTTCATTTGAAGGCACCAAATTTGTATCCTGTTCACCATCTTTACATTGCACTGTCAGTATTGCCAGCATGCTCACGATGAGTGTTAACATCCTGATGTTTAGCAGGTAACGATAACCATGTTCACCATCTTAACATAGCATGTTAGTATTTATAGCATGCCAACAGCTCTGTTGGAGCTGGAGCCATGCCGCTAGCATGGCTATAAAGGACATGATATGGTTGAAGCCTGTGTCTCAGAGCACTAACACAACGTCAGGACAAAGTTAAGCACAATACAGGATCATATGGTCACCACAGGGGATCAACTGTAAAACACGCAGCAGCTGCATGCCACAACACCACATCAGAGCCTCTAACTCCCGCCCCTCAACGTGCCTCTCAACCAATCACAGCTCGCCCCCTTCTTTTGAATCCACTTTGCCCCAGTACCACTGAAACATCCCCACCAACCACCGAGTTCAGGCATAACACAGTCAAACTTTCTTTCACCATCTGCTTTCAGTTAGAGGAGAGTGCCGGCTGGTTGGATAACTGAGAAGGAATGTAAAAGCAGCGTGGCGAGTGTGTCAGACTGTGTGTGTGTGTGTTTGTGTGGTTTCTTACCTTTGCTGAACCATCTTTAACGGGGACGGGTCACTAAACAGACGAAGACCTCATTCTTGTCCTGTTGTCACACACAAAAAAAGAAGATATGTCAAAAAGAGGAGCAGGAAGTGAGTGTCCGTGCGAGAGGCCAGGCATGGTGGGAAGTGACTGGACATGAGTAAGCTTCTCCGAACGCCACTTGGACAGAGATGGAGAGGGAGGTTACAGGGAGGGGAGCGCAGGAGGGGGAGGGAGTAAAAAAGGAAAAACATGGTGAGAGAAAGTCTCCAGAAAAGGAGGAGGTACAAGAAAAATGACATGCATAAAAAGTACAGAACAAACCAATCGTGGAGGACTTCAACATCAATATCAGATCCTCGTGATCCCTCCATCGTGGGACAATAACACTATTGTCCCTTCCAATTAGTGTTGTGATGTAATTGGCATCCTTCTCCGCCACGAGAGGCCTGTTCCTCACCAACATTACAACTGCCCTCTCCAGCAGTTACACCAAGCCATCGTGGGAATCGTGTCACATGACGCAGCAACCTCAGAAACTCTCAAAATCTAGTTTTTTATTTAATCAATACAATAAATATGTACAATAAAACGTTGACCACATTAACTCTCTGCAGTTGATGTTTTGGTGAGAATCTAAATATGTGGGTTTCTTGGAAAACATGCAATCTTTCATTAAAGCGTGATGTCGTGTAAACAGAGAGGGTGAGAGGGAGACAGATGGAGATTTGTGTGTGTGGGTGATTGAGTCATCAAACACTCATTTATTGTTTCGCAGGCTGGTTTTGTGCCTCTCGATGAACTCACACTTGCAGTTTCCCCCTCCAACAGCACAGTACATAGACATACAGTATATGTAGAGAAGTCACCCATGGGGTTGTACTGTAGATTCAATTTAACTCACAGAGACATTTTTTTATCTGCAAACATTCTTGCAATTTTAAGTTCACTGTCTTGTTCAGGACACTTTGACATGCGAACAGCAGGAGCTCAGAAATGTAACCTCCAACCTTGTGATACAGCAGCCAGAAACAAAACTTAATTATCCTCTTTAAGGTTGTAAGAAAATATCAATACACATGAGTATCGCAATATTATGTTTTGCGATACCATATCGATTCTCCAAAACGCTGTATAGATTTTTAATTAACCTCTTAAAAACCCGGCTGCTACTCTGTCTTTCGGAGGTTGTAGCGGGCTCAGTGAAGTACTGTGAGTACTGGCATCATAAAAACCTAAGGAATCCATCGGTACCAACCATGTCATACTTTATGTGTCGTGAAGGAGGCTTAATAACGCTCCAAAATGAAAATGGGTTCAATGGGTTCCCACGAGTCTCCCCTTTACAGACATACCCACTTTATGATAATCATATGCAGTTTTTTGCATGCAGTACAAATGTGTTGTTTTCACATATTCTAAAATAGAATATCTCTGCATACTGGGGTCCTTAAATATTCTTAGAATTACATATATTGGGTTTCACTGTAAAGCTAAGACTCTTGTGGATCCAATGAGCTGCACATGAATTGTATTCATGTGTAATGATGTTAATCCCTATAGTAGCCATTTCACATAGTGACCTTTTTTTTTTTTACTCATATGGTGGTGTGTTCTTTATACTATGACAGTTTTAATAATATATTGCAATATATTGTCTTACTTACAGTATCGCAATATATTGAATTGTTGCCCCTGTATACATGATACGCATCGTATTGCCAGATTCTTGCCAATACACAGCCCTAATTTAAGGCTTTAAAAAAGATGACAGAATGGTTGCAATTGTTTTTATCTTTTGTAACTGGAGCGATAACGGTCCTGTGCAATCACACGTCCTACTGTATGTCAGCAGGGAAAAACTGATATCAAGAATGGTTAAACATTTTACATAACGCACAACTTTGTTTTTTGTTCTTTTAGTATTAGGAAATATACAACATATTCGGTTTGTATGATGACTTCTTACGAAAAAGTTATTCCTTTTTTTTTTGTTTGTTTTCCTTCAAATGTCCAGCAACGTGTTCATTTCCGTTCGTTACATGCATACAGTCTTTTAAAAATATACTTCTGTCTTCACAGGAATCAACTTCCTTAGGTTTAGGCAATAAAACTACTTGGTTAGGTTTAGGAAAAGATTGTGGTTTGGGTTAAAATATCTACGGAAGTGGCAGTACTTAAGTACATAAGGTACGTGACAAATAAATCAACGTTGACTTCTGGTTTCATGACCGCCAGCCTCCTGGGCGAAAAATCTGGGGGGTTTTTACCCTCCCTACACGGCGTTTGTCGCTCTTTATAGTTCCTGTTCACACAAATTGATTTCATGGGATATAAACAAATTACAGTGCATTATTTTTCAGGTTTAGGTATAACTACCTAACAATGTATGAGACCAACCTGAAATACAGTATAACATATTATATAACATAACATATAACAAATTATCAAAATATTATTGGATTATAAATCCTGTGTGGTTGGGCTAAAGTCACTGGTAATGCTAACAGTGATAGACAAACATTAGCATACTGAGTTAATGAGTAATTTGGTAACATATTAGCAGGGAAATATGATCTCCTGCTGAGCCCTTTTTGACCTGGAGAAGCAGAAATCCAGGAAAGGCAGAATGGGGCTCTTTATTTAAATGGTATTGAAACATTTTTCCAGGAAGTGTAGCCTGATATTCTGTGGCCGTGTACTTCCTCTTGCTTGCTGCAGACTGGTCAGACTCACTTTCACCTGTTTATCAGCCTCTCCAATTAGTTTTCAGCTGTCTCAGTGCTGGTCCTGCTCTCTTGTGGGTTATAGATGCTGACAGGTTAATGTCAAAAATGTTCAGTATGGAGGGTTTGTTTCTGTGTGTGCGCCACTGAACAGCCCGCAAGATTAGCCTGATGTAAGCAGTGATTAGCTCCTCTCAGACAACAATACACTGGCATAAAGTTTCTGCTTTTAACTATGAGCCAAAAAGGTCAATACTTGGATTTACCAACTCATTACACAACAACTAAGACTGAGTACCTGCATCTCATAATACTCTGAACAATCCAATGAGGAAGTGAAATACGCAACAAAGACCGCCGCTTGTTAAATAGTAAAATATGCTTTTTTAGTAGAGGGCCTATTAATGACAGTCCTGACCTACATAGTGCTCTCATTTACAGTACCTGCTGTCATCTTGTCACACAGAGGGAGAGCCCAGTTACCCAGAAGACACTGCTCTACTTGCTCAAAATAACCTGACATACAGTAGAGCCAGAAATGGGACAAGCAGAGCACATGCTAAAATATAGGTTGTTAAAAATACATCTTCCGTGCATGTGTGTGTGTGTGAATCTGACAGAGTACTGTATATTTGTCTATTTACAGTCTCAAACTCCCGGCGTAACGGTCTCATTGCAACGCACAAGCCTCGCTGGATTCTCCTAATTTCCAATTATCCAATTATGGCAATTTGATAATTACACATATTTGTCGCTTCCACGTCTCCACAGCTAGAGACACGATCAACAGAGCAGACGAATCCAGGCTGGGATTTCCCTCAATGCAGACGCAGTTATAAACAACACACTACTGTATGTACTCTAATCCTTTCCAACATGAGGACATTCGGGGTCAAGGTTTTGAGAAACACACAATGTAAACGTCATTCAAAGAGTGCAATTCAGTAATAATTCATTAATTCTTTCCTAAACATGTTGATGTTGAGCATATTTTCAGTCATATTGGCTCACTGAAGGAAAGCTGACAAATCAAATCAGGGGGAATGTAATTAGAGAAAGTACATTACACACTACAACAGTGTTGCTATGTTATTTATCTGAACAACAAGCTTTGACACACTGATTATATTCCTCTTTTCTTCTTTTGACTTGTTTTTCACTCTTTGATTTATTCTTTGATGTTGATTGAAGGTCTTACAAGCCAAGTATTCAGTCACACCGACAGTTTTAAACTCAGTTTTTTGTACTGCTTTTTAGTTTTGTAGGTGACGTGTATTTGAAGTATTACTTCCTATTCGACGCCTCCATTTGTTCCTGTGGGTATTAGCTTGTGGGCTACCTCCAGGTCTGAAAATTGAAGCCAATGAGGAAGTGCCTTAAACTTGCATTCTTCCTCTTTCAGGGAATTAGATAATAGCCAGGAGTTGATACAAACAATCCATTTTTGCTAAAACATGTCATGCCTTTCCCTCATTGCCAACTGCAAATGATTGCATCGGTTATTCATTATCACTACACAGATAAAGCTGGATATTTCATTCTGTTCTGTGAGAATGGTTTCACAATGTTCGTGTCCTCACTCCCAAGGTAAACATGATGACAAAGAGAGAACATGGGCTTGGTTGTTGTGTTGCACCTCGGTGCTTCGCCAGGATGAAAAGAAGAGATAAAGCCCGAGGCTGAGAGGAGCAAACAGTGTAAAAAAATGAGAGAGAAATGCTCGCCTCGAGGGGTTTTGTCAGTTTTTTCTGATCTGGTTTCTGGTATTGTGAGCTTTCTGCCATCCCAGAGGTTTTCAAACACACAGGCGTGGTTTGGGCAAATAGCTTAGAGGCAGCAGGACACACCCTTTACTCAGAATGAAGATCAGTTTTCTTGCTAAACAGGAGTTTTAAACCTAGTAGAGTAGATATACAAAAACACTTTTCACTACAATTCTTTTCTAAACTTTTGTGTAAGGTGCTAGCAGTGGTGGAAGAAGTATTCTGACATTTTACTTAAGTAAAAGTACTCAGTTATAAGAAAAAGCCCTGCATTCAAACTCTTACTTAACTAAAAGTACAAACGTACCAAAGGTATAAAATAACCTTAAAGTACCAAAAGTAAAAGTATTCATTATGCAGAAGGGCACATTTTATAGTCATATAGCATATAATCAGTGATGCTTTGATGTTGCAGCTGGTAAAGGTGGAGCTAATTTCAATTACTTTATGTTAGGGTTGTCAATCGATTAAAATATTTAATTGCGATTAATGGCAAATTAATCACACATTTTTTATCTGTTTAAAATTGTGGCGTTAAAACGAATTTGCAGTAACGCGTTATTATCGCATTAACTTTGACAGCCCTACTTTATATACTGCTTGGTTGCTTAATATATCATAATACATCATAATACATTGGTTGATTTATATTTTGTATTAATAACCTAAATCTGCAAAGTAACTTAAGTTATCAAATAAATGTAGTGGATTAAAAAGTACAATATTTCCCTCTGAGATGTAGAGGAGTAGAAATATAAAGTAGCATAAAATGGAAATACTCAAGTAAATAACAAATACCTCAAAATTGTACTTAAGTACAGTGCTTGAGTAAATGTACTTAGTTACATTCCACCACTGGGTGCTAGATACTGTAACCTCCGGCAGACAGAAGAAAAGTCTAGCCTTATTATATAATTTAGTCTCCCGGTGGGCGCCATGGCAACCCAGTAACGGACAGGCCCATTAAAGTGATAGTAGCTGATGAAATATTTAAGGGCTACAGGTGAAGCCATTGAAGGGACAGAGAGTGCCTGGTCTGATAATTTATAGTCTTCACCCTCCTCATCCTCATCCAATCAACAACACAGCAGGAAGGAAGAAGGCCATTTATTTTCTTATCTATGTCTCCATTATTCCCCTCAGTGACCACCGTGTTGGACCATTTATCTTCAGGAGAGACAGACTAACTCATGTTCAGAAAAAATTACAAATCTAAAATGGATGCAAAGATATCTTAAACAAATAGACATTTAATTATTGTCATTTTTACTGTTAAAATGAAGAATTCATATTTTTTTGTTTTTTGTTTTTTGTGGACCTACTGTTAAAAGAAGTGGATCGAAGTTGGAATTTCACATGCATTATATTGATAAAATAAGTCTCCAATTACTTTTATTATTATTTTTGTATTATTATTTTAATTCTGCTGTTTTGATGGCCCAATAATACAAATTTGTATCACTCCTTATTTTGCATTTTACCATGAAGACTGTGTTTTTTGTTTGTTAGTTTGTTTAGCGGGGGGAGGGGGGTAGTTATTATACAATATATATTTGTTTATATATAAATAATTGTATGTACTGCTTTTGCCATATACATAAAGTCTACATGTTATTATTTTTACATGTAACATATGGTTAAAAAACATGTAACAATTTGAGTATCTTCTGTTTACAACGGGGATAAAAAACAATAAAAAAAAAGTCTCCAATGAACTTAATTCTATCATACATGAATCATAATTTTCCTACAAACACAACACAACACAACACAAGCCCAACAGGTGCTGAATAATGACTCTAAATAGATTATGAGATAAGACTGTGATTATGTAAGCAGCGCTGCTCCATGTTGCCTGACTGTGGATTTTCACATGCACATGAAGGCTAACAGGGTGTTGGCTGTTGTATCCATTCTCCAAACTGGTTTCAGAAACAAACCGGCTGCTGGTACCATAGTGCTCACTGATCACAAGAAGATATTTTCATTAACATGTTCAAACACACACGCAGGTGCTTAGTGAAGCTGGAAGAAGAGGAGGAAGAGGAGGAGGTAACAGCAGTACCAAACACTCAGAGGGGAAAAATACACCGTTCCAAAAACTGAGCTCAATAAAAGAAGTAGATAAAGACTTAAAGACGCCAACAAGAGGATAAAAGAGCCCTCATGCCTCAATGTTAAGATCAGAGATATGTGGCCAGCTTCACATGCTGCAACACTCCTGAAAGAGAGTTTTTTTTACTGTAGACGGGAATATGTGAGACAGTTCCTGCTACTGATGTTGGCTAAGTGGGATGGCATACCTCACCTGTGTGTATGCATACGAGTCAATGCATGTGCACGTACATTATGGGTGTGTATGTGTACAGATTGTTCTTCACCACCCAGGGAGCTAGATGTTACGTTGGATAACACGGTGAAGGACCGCAGAACACGAACAATATGTTCTCATCCCAACTCGTCACACACTGAGGCTTTGTCAGAGCCCTCGGCATCACTTTTCGGTTGCAGTAAACAGTAAAACGTTGTGATTTAAACAGAAACACTTTCTTGGGTTTAGGCAACAAAACCACTTAGTTAGGTTTGGGGAAAAACCAACATGGTTGGGATTAAAACTACTACGTTTGTAAAGTGAAAAAAAAACTGAACGTTGTGAACACGGGACACGAACGAACAGCTGATTGTAACGTGAAACTTAACGCACGGGACACAAACAGAATTTCTCTTTGTATCATTATAACCCTCCCAAATTTTCATAACCCAAATGTTACAAATGGTTTCTGTTTTCTTTAAATAACATGTCACAACACATGTTTCCTTAAGTTTCTGTCTTACCATCACAGGCTAAATTACCACATTGTATGAACACAATGTGGGCTGGTGACATCATTCCTTCTCTCATGTTGGTATTCAGCCCATCCCCACGCTACAATAGGCGTCTTTCAGTGATAAGAATGTGTTTAGTGTTGGTATATCCTATCTCTACTCCTGCTCCTGCTGCTTCCTCTACAACTCGTTTGCATCACGTCTCACTTGTTGATAAAGAGAGGAAGCCATGTTTGCATGTGGAAGATGGAGCATGTCTGGGAAGTTCAGAGATGTTTATCAGAGAGATGATGAGAGCAAGCTGCGGCACTGCACTCAAGTTATTAGCCGACTGGATGAAAAGAGGGTTCAAAAAGCTATGGATACACAGCTAACTCCAAAAAGGAGTTTGTTTTTAGAAGAAATGCAGCGCATAACAAAAATGCCTGCCGGGCTCATCTGCGTCAAATATTAGTTTGAGTGTGGATAACCTGTTTTTTTTCTGTTTTCACTCTATTAAGGCAGTTAAGGAGAGAAAAAGTTTAGTTTCGCCTTCACGTGGCTTCACGCTTCTCCTATATGATGACCTTTTTCTCTCATACATTTTCAAGGCAAAAGAGATGCAAACTAATGTATATGCTGGTGGCTCGTTGTAAAAGTAGTAATCACTGGCCGCTTACACCTCATGCACAATAATGTTTTACTTTATGTCCGTGGCTTTTCTATAGGACAACCTGCAGGCTTTCATAAGCATAATGTGTGCCTTCGTTCCAGGTCATTCTTAGACAACAGAAGTGGTTCAACCTGATTCAGTTCGCCTACTATTCCTTTCACTCTAAAGAGAAGCTTTTTAAAAGACACCACAGAGAGTTCGCCGGGGGAAAGAGGGTAATTCTTTGTGCTAAACTGGAACACAGGCTAGTCAACAAAATGGGCCGATATGTACTCTAACAAAATAACAGAATAGACCATTCTGGTGTCTGCATGTTTGGTAAGGGGCTAAAGCCTGAACGTTGTTAGCTTAACCCAGCATAGGCTAAGGATCATGGGGAGAACAGATAGCCTGGCTCTCTCCAAGGATAAAAAAAATATGCCTACCAACACGTCCAAAACTTGCTCTTTAACACGTCTAATTTGTTTAATCCGTACACAAACAATAATGTAAAAACTGACAATCTTTCTGATTCCAGGAAGTCTCTACACATGTCTTTTGAACGCTAAGAAAAAGCTACAGCATTTATCTCCCCCCTAAAACCACAACTTGTCTTGTTTGCATTTCTATTTGTGTATGGATTAAATAAATGAGATATGAATTAGTGAGCTTTGGAGTTGCTGTCAGGCCTTGAAGGTGCTAAATTCGAAATTCAGAGTATATCGAGTGCTTCAACACAGCTATCAACATGGCGATGTATGAGCCAGCAGCTCGTAGCTAACGGCGCCAGTCGGGATGGCGTTATCAGCTGTAACCGCCACATAAGTGCGGTGCACAGCGGCGGCGATTAGCTAGCCAGTGGGGCACACACACTGGGACTGAGAAACTCAGATTAGCTAGCCTACAACACACACAGAGGGAGAGCAACTTCATACTCTGCTCAGGTAGACATTACTCCTCTATATCTTTACATAGCACATAGTTGTTTGCTGTGATATTAATGCTCTGAATTTCAAATTAAGCACCTTTAAAGAGTACCAAGCGAGCTTCATACTATCAACACAGACATGAGAGTGATAATCAACCCACCACGTCTAACTCTCGGAAAGAAAACTATTCTTTTAATGAAAAAAAAGGGTTAAATAAAAGGTGATGGTGACCATTTATTATAGTTTGAGCCGTTAAGAAATACTGCCAGTCGCTATCGCCACATAGCTGTCATGTTGTCTGTTACTTCTCAGGGTCAGTGTGGGGCCACGAGCGAGGAAGGTAGGGCTAATCCCAAACACGGGACAAAGCTGAGCTGGCTCTGTCTGTGGTGGGAAACAGGTTCACACACACCTGCTGGTATGGTGACTGCAGCACATGTTCCACCTACATTTCCCACAAGTTCTGCCAAATGTATCCTGTATTTAACTCACTAACTTACAAAAAAAAACTGTCCCTTTGGCATCATTTCTTTCAATAATAACAATAAAGCACTAGTTAACTTTCAAACCATCAGTAACATTGTGTTCAGTATAGGCAGCAACGAGCAAGGTGAAGCAAATCCGATCGCAGTCACAAACTTGTGACCTGAATCTATACATCTAATCACATTAGTATGACCATTATTCACAGTCTGGCATGCTGCGATGGAGACTCACAGAGATCCTGTGTGTGAACGTCTTGGCTGCAGGTCTGAAAACTGAAGTTAATCAAACGGATTTCCCACTTTATGAGATTCGAGTCCCCTCTGAACATCACTCGTAATCACACAGATTACTGATTAGCCACACATTCCTCTCATTCTTCACAAACTTGTAACATAAAGCTTAAACTTCACTTGCAGTCTCTGCTGCCTGTCAGTATTGATGTTCAACCTGTCTAGGACGCCGTTATGAAAATATGGGAAACTTTGTAGAGATTTACATTTTTTGCTGTAGTCTCTGGAGTGGAACTGATTAAGAGGCAGCCAGAGACCCGCAGCATGTAACCAATTATGAACAACAGAGATCAGACAGTACACATTTAGACAGCATCAGATACAGTATATCTCTCTATGAAACAGTCCTGAATAAGTGCAGCTTTGTTAAACAAAATGATGAAATCACACTAAACTGCTTCCCTACAATCATGAAAACCTCATAATTTCACATCCTTTATGACGGCATCTGCTGAGAAACCCTGAGATATATTTACATCCCTTCCAACTTCCTGAGAGCAGCCCAGCAGAGTGCCGAAAACAGCCACTGGTAGTGTGCTACACTGGGCTTTTAAAGGGCATCCACATGAAGAGCTGTTTTAAGACCACAGCAGCCACATTAGATGATGGCATGCAGACGTTAGTGGATGACATCTGTTCTCAAATTAAAGAACAAACAGGAGGAGATGGAGATGGTTCGAAGTATGGAGTTTCAGTCACGTGATAGCTGTAGGCAGGGGATGTGAAAGTGACCATGACCCAAAAAAAAGTCCATACAGGTCACGTGATCACAACTGAACCATCTCCATGGAGTGAACTAAACTCCATCCACTGACTACCAAATGTACTCTTTTATAATAACAGGCAATAATCATGGGATACTTTTGCTAGGTTTATATCATTCAAGTGCGTTCAAGATAGGGCTGCAAAATTAATACAAATTTTATTCGAATCGCAATATGGCCTACTGCAATTTTTAAATCTCAATATTTGTTAAAGGCAAAATGTGTGTCAAAATACCATTTTAAAATAAATATTGTTGAACTAAAGAGATGTCCTGGCCTAGACATCATATTCTACAGACTTAAGAAAACATCTTTGTTTTGTACAGATCCCCGCAGAAATCACACCATAATCATATTCAGATGGTTTTCAATGAAAATGAAAAGAATTATGTAAGATTGTCATTTCCCTCTAATATTGCAATTCATATCTCAATTGGAATATCAGTCAAAATAATTGCAACGTGGTATTTTTTTCAATATTGTGCAGCCCTAGTTTCCAGAAAAATGCCCGCTGTTCAACTAAATTTAAAGAGAACTAAATTTTAGTCCACTGATATAAAAATGTAACTATTCTGATAATCGATTGGTTGTTTTGTAATTTTTCAGGCAAAGAAATGCCAACATTTCTCTGGTTCAAACTTGTCAAATGTGAGGATTTGGTGCTTGTCTGTGTCTCATATGAAAGAGGGCTAAATACATTTAGGTTTTGGACAGTTCACTGGACCAAAATAAACAATTTGAATGGTGTTTTTCACTATTTGCTGCCACTTTATAGACAAAATTAACTGCTTAATTGAGAAAATCATTACTGATTGGTCAATAATGAAAATTATTGTTAGCCGCAGCCCTAAAAACTAATTTATCTGGCTTTTGAAATATCCAGCTATAACTTAAAAACACACAAACAAACAGGTGGAAAAATAACCATGTTGCTGCAGCTAAATAATACAGACACAAGATGAAGTAGCTCCTCTGACTATTCCTCAACAGAAAGAGAGAGAAACCTGAACAACACCACAGTTTTACTCAGTCATGTTTGACATCTTTTCTCCCCCAAAAAAACAGCCTGTTTACATCAGCTGACTGTGGATCACATTGATTTAGCAGGTGAGAAGAGGACACCCATACAGGAATGACACTCACACAACACAGCCAGCCATGAAACATTAATGCTGTTTGCTGTGTAACTCAACACCGGCTGCATTCACAGTGGATACCTGAGTTCAAAAGCTCATTACAGGAGCAGCAGGAGAATCAGGACAGGTAAAGGCATGCACTTCAGACTTCTTCTACAGTATGTGGCTGTAAATAACTTTGCCTGACAAGAGCTGACAATAACAACAACAACAACAACAACAACACGTGGATACAATATGTTTTTTACGAGGAATGACTACTGCCAGCACTGCAGGTTTCTGCAAGATTATGAAACCAGATATTGAAAACATGTTATTAAACAGTGACTGGCTTATTGGCTGAGGTTGCACAAACTGTGATTTTAAGAGTTAGGGTGGGTCTACTTTTGGTCTCTATGGTGAGGACACAACAGTGAAGAACAGCAGAGTTTTCACTTTAGTCAAGTCAAGTCAAGTCAAATTTATTATAACAACATGAGCTGACCAAATGCTCTACAGACATAGAGGCAGAATAAAAACAGGTCAACAGAGCAGACGCCAAAATCACACACATCCACAGACAGAGACCAAGATAAACAGGATGAAACAAGGATGGGAAATTACAATTACAATTACAAGGATGAAAAAAACTAATTGTGTTTTGTTTGTTTACTGGTAATACCCCAGTAAACCCAGCAGAGACCTCTGGTTTCCCTGCTGCTGCTGCTAGAGAGAAACCCAACCCTGATAACCAGCAGCACATGTCAATCACAGACACACATGGTCCAACAACACCAGACATGTTGTACTTTAACAGGTGAAACAAAGCTACAGCTGTAAACCAGACTATAAGAGTTGTCTTTCTTTCTTTCTTTCTTTCTTTCCCTCTGTCTTACCGTGGGACGGATCCTCTCTCCGGTTGGACGGTATAAAGACGCTCAGCAGCAGGTTTAACCTCAAACACACACTCGGTATGTCCTCTCAGGAAGAAATAACAGAGTTGGTCACAGCAGCATAATATCCCCTCCTTTCATAAGAGAATACGCGTACGTGTAACCTTACCGAGCTACTTCACTGGTCTGCAACGCAAAAACACACACGCACACACACACACACACACACAGAGAGAGACACACATACTGTAGGTGAAACCAGCGCACTAATCCTCTCTGGACGCTCCTCCCACTGACAAACTACATACAGGCCCACATCCACTGGAGGAGCACTAGTTTAGTTTCCCTCATAGTAAATGATAAATGGCTTATATATGCATGTGTAAAAAACACAAGTATTATTTTTTCTCTCTTTATCTTATTTTTATTTAGTTATTTACTTTTTCATTGATTTATTTTCTTTTTCTCTCTTTATCTTATTTTTATTTATTTATTTACTTTTTCATTTATTTATTTTCTTTTTCTCTCTTTATCTTATTTTTATTTATTTATTTATTTACTTTTTCATTTATCTATTTTCCTTTTCTCTCTTTATAAGTTATTTTCCTAATTATTTCCCCAGCCCCGATCTTTTGTTTATTGTATATCTTTCCTTCATGCAACTAAATGTATTCTGTAACCTGTGACCCTGTGGATAGGTGGGTGGAGAAGGGAATTTGGATTTAACTTTGGGAACTGATGAATGATATCTATTTTGTTTGATTTATACATGTTTTGTATCTATTATTTTTGTGGGATAAAATCTTTGAAAATCAATAAAACATATTTATTAAAAAAAAAAAAAAACACAAGTATAACTCACTATAAAGTGTCTATTTAATCCACTTGAATGTGTTTGGTCTCCATAAAGTACCTCTCCTCTCTGCATAAAAACAACACTTTCCAGGCTCCAGTTAAAACCTTAATATGAGAATAAGAATTGCATAATCTTATTTTTGCATTACAGCCTGATCCTATGCTGATTTTGAGGCTGTTAAAAAAAGTCATATTTGGTTACTTTTATCAAGACACGATCAAAATAACAGATTAGATTAGAGAAGTCACATCTCAACAGTATGTCGCCACCTGTTGGACAAAAACGTGAGGTGCAAGGACAGCATGGATGAGAACTATGTGACAAATTCAAGTCTCATTTGTTAGAAAAGAAGGGAAGAAAATGTCATCACTCGACTGAGAATCGGACATAAAGGTCTTAACCATACATTATATAGAATAGGCAAGCACCCAACTGGGAAATGCACATATATTGTGATCAACCAGAAACTGTCGAACGTGTACTGATACACTGCAGGAATTACAGTATACAGAGGAATCACCTTTTACAGTCACTAAAGCAGGCAAAACATCAGGACTTTTCATTGTCAGGTCTATTGGGGAATACAGCAGATAACATATAGGCCTACTGTGAAATTATTCGGTTTTTAAGATAAACTGATTTAGTTAAACGAATCTAGAGTTCTCCTCATTATTATTATTATTATTTATTTATTATTATTTATTTATTATTATTTATTTATTATTATCATTATTATTGTTATTATTATTATTCTTTTTATTTTATTTTTATTTTTTTAAATTTTGTTTCTGTACAATCTGTTGCTCCACACTCCAGTAGTCCAGATGGTGGCGGTAATGCACCTCTAAGATGGTTTGCCAACCGCCAATGAACACCAAAGAAGAAGAGGAAGTAGAAGTCTCATTTGTTTCTGTTTCTGTGGCTGGTGGGCGGAGCTTGGTATTTCCTCATCTGGTCTCAACATGGTTGCAGGGTCATAACGTTTCTCATTTTACAGCTTAACAATACACTACAAGATGATTCTGAAAACATTTGAGGAGAGAAATAAGCATTACAGTAACCGAATATTGATTCATATTTGATCAGCGCTGCCTAATTGGACCGTTTGATCAGAGTTTGTGAGTGATTGACAGCTGCTCAGAGACGGCAGACTCCAGCTCGGCTCTGAATGGTTGTTTTCCACACAGAGGCACATGATTTTTTTCAGATTACCTGTCTCATGCACTACTGTCAGGATATAGTGACTGTTTTTTTTTTTATCATATTTGCTCCAATTCTACCCACTGCAGCTTTAAGTCACTATCTATAGCCAAATGAGGTAACACAGTGGTGATTGAGCCTATGGACTATTAATGAAAGTATTGCAATATTTATATATTTGCAGTATTAAGAAATGTGTGTCTGTGTTCACATTACCCGAAAAAAATGCTGGTGTTTTGGCCTTAAATGGAACTATGCACACAAATCTGAAAACTTGAAGCTCATGTATATAAAAATAGAAATGTTCTATTCTACTTCTATTCTCATGTATCAACAAAAAGACTCCAGACTGATAAACTCTGAGCACAAATCCATTGTTCTCACTCAAATAGAAATTCTAAATCAACCAGGACTGAAATCATAAGGATTGTCACATTTATCTCTGTGTCTTATTTGAGACAAGCATTTCTTATTCCCAGTCCAGTTAATCCAGAAATCAAGACTCTCTTATTTTGGCTCATTTTGTCCATGTTGACATTTAATATGTTTATTTTCCCCCACATTATACCCTTTATACTGTATAGGCTTTAGGATCTTTAAATCCACCCAGTGTTGCTCTCTGCAGTTCCAGTGGGATCATGATCATTTTGATTTCCAGCATGAAATTATAAATAATATCCTTTTAGACATTTATTTTTGACTTAATGTTTGTTTACAGGCTATAAAAATGACCAGGGCTGTAGCAACATCTAGTGGAAAAGCAGTTAATTGCAATTTCAGAGTTGTGTCTCCATCCATTCAGATGAGGTATTTATGACTTTAAAAAGATGACCAGTGATAGAAGAAGTATTTAGACATTTAACTTTAATAAAATTAGCAATAACACAGTGTAGAAATACTCTGTTACTTGGTAAAAGTCCTGCATTAATGTTACAAACGTAGAGTTATCAAATAAATCTAGTGGTGTAAAAAGTACATTATTTCCCACTGAGATGCAGTGGAGTGAAAGTATAAAGTAGCATGAACTGTAAATACTCAAACAAAGTACAAGTACCTCAAAATTGCTCTACAGGACTTGAGTAAATACTAATACTTAGCTACTTCACTTTTTGTGGTCTGTCATATTTTTGTGAAATCTTACTGACCCGTCCTTTATAATGCTTTGTTTGATCACCTTTATTCACTGCTGTATTGCTGATTGTATGTCTACATCTGTTTGGTTCAAATAATAGGCCTAATACAAATTTGATCACCAAAAAAAAATACTATGTTGATTGGCTTTTTGTTCATTTTGAATAAACAGAACGAACATTCACAAAAACCCTCCCTCCCATCCCCAATATCACATCATTCTGCTAAAAAAAACAAGCATAGGCCTGAAGGTGCGACATTCGATATCCAGAGCATTAATATAGCAGCAAACAACTATTGTCTATGTAAAGACATAGAGGAGTAACGTCTACCTGAGCAGATAATTAAGTCTCTCTCTCTGTGTGTGTTGTAATCTGAGCTTCTCTGTGCTTTGTTTACATGGGCCAGCTGCACATGCCTTATAGTGCATGTTGGTGCATGTGAGCGTGCCCCACTGGCTAGCTCAGGGCTGCTGCTCTGCACTGCTCTCAAGTAGCCTAGCGGTTACTGCTAATAACGCCTTCCCAACCAACAGCGTCGTCAGAGAAGCGTAGCACCCACCTTCTGGTTCCCCATCAGGGAAACACTGCTGGCTCTGCCAGCACTTTCGCTGTTGTTTGCACTGTTTAGTGCTGTTAGCACCGTTAGCTGTTAGCACCGTTAGCTGCTCGCTGGCTCTCCATCGCCATGTTGAGAGCCATTGAGGCAATAAAAATGCTCCTAATCATTCCAATTATAGGAAATGAAAACAACGTACAAAGATTTACAGAATAAAGTCACAACTTTACGAGAAAAAAAGTTGTAATATTACCAGAATAAAGTCATAACTTTCCGATAAAAAAGTTGTAATATTACCAGAATAAAGTCATAACTTTACGAGAAAAAAGTAGTAAAATAATGAGAATAAAGTTATAACTTTACAATAAAAAAAGTCGTAATATTAGGAGAATAAAGTCACAACGTTACGAGAAAAAGTCGTAATATTACCAGAATAAAGTCACAACGTTACGAGAAAAAAAGTCGTAATATTACGAGAATAAAGTCATAACTTTACGATAAAAAAGTCGTAATATTATGAGAATAATGTCATAACTTTACAAGAAAAAAAATTGTAATATAACGAGAGTGAAGTCATAACTTTACGAGAAAAAAAGAAAATAACATGTAAAATTACTACTACTGTACTACTATACATATATATACTAATATTATGACTTTATTCTCATAAACCTATGAATTCTTCCTCCTAAACTTCTGACTTTGTTCTCGAAATCTCAGATTTATCTGTTTTTCCTCAATGTGTCCCTAATAGCCTACTCTGTCGTACCGGCGTAGCCTACATTAGACCTACAACAATGATAAATTAAAATTAAAATGTTAACAAAAAAAAGTTATTAATTTCCACTAATTTTTTTTATAATTATACAGGGAGCCACTGGAGAGGAGCTAAAGAGCCCTGGGCTACACCATAGATACAATACACACAATAAAATGATATGAAAGAGGGTTGACCCTGCTGTGACTGTGCAGCCTACAGTGTGTGTCGGTGGTGGTCCTGACTCCTGACGGTGAGTGGCACCACTACACCTCCGCCCACTGCAGTGCTCTGTGGGCAGGACACACTGAAACCTGCAGTGGTCTGCTGGACCAGGGCAGTAACCATGTTTGATCGACCGGGTTAGACAGATGAACTAGCTAACTTCCAAGTAAAAGTAAAGTAAAGTGTATTTTATTTAACTATTTATCTCTATATGGTGTTAAATCACGATGGATGAAGCCCGCCGTGAAGAGGAGGACGAGGGGAGCAGAGAGCTGCTGGACGTCCGGACCAGGAGCCTGCAGCCAACAACAGGTACATGTTTGTGTGTTTGTTTGTTTGTTTGGGAATGTAACAGGCTGTTTCCTGACTCATCTAACGGAGACTTAACACAGGTTGTCAGTTCAGCATTTTGTCGTCGAAAAGGAGCAAATCCTTTAGACTTTTTAGAGCTAAGTGACAGATTTAATACCCCATGGTTTTGTGTTTGACAGTGAGGAGAGTTTTAAAAGAAGAGCAGGCTAAACCAGTGGTTTGCATGTTTTCACCAATTTACTACAAATCATTCACTTTTTACATTATAGCTCATCATTTAACAGATGTGGGTGTATTTTTACTTTGGAAGGAAGCCACTGTTTTTCATTTATTTATGTAGGAAATGAATAGAATAGAAAGCTTTATTGTCATTGTATTAAATACAACAAGATTCACAGTTTGCCACTTCTGGTCAGTGCTTTAAAACAAATACTTGACAAAAAGACTAAACGAGGCAGATAAAACATAACAGGTAAAAAACACACACAGTTATAAAGCAAATAAAACAGATAAAGTAGATGTAATAAATAAATATAAACAGAAGTGTTACACTAGAAGTATAAAATATAAAAATAGATGTAATGTAAACAGAGGTAATTGCACTTGTAAAATAGGTAGGGTAGATGTAATAAATAAATAAATGTAAACAAAGGAAGTTGCACTTGAGGTGTATATTGCATCAAGGATATATTGCACAGACAAATGTATTTCACATTCAGTGTAAAAAAATGATAGATAGATAGATAGATAGATAGATAGATAGATAGATAGATAGATAGATAGATAGATAGATAGATTGATAGAATCTCTATATAAATGTAGATACCAACTACTTTACACTATATAGGACCTTTAAAAACAGAGTTTACAAAGGGCTTTGACAGACAAAGCAAAGCAAAAGCAGAATATAAGGCAATATAACAACAGAAAGCCAAACAAACGCAAGACAAAACTAAGGTGAAATTTAAACACAGATAAAACAGTACAATAGATAAAAACAATAAAATTAAAGGAATACAAATCAAAAGAAAAAAAACATTAAAAGCTATAAAAACAATAAAAAAGATGATAAAAAAATCAATAAAAATGTAGTGGTAATTAGATAGAAGAAATAAAAAAATACAATAAAATAGAGTTAAAGATATATATCTGCTGTGCAAAATTGAAAGTACTTTAAGTGTTGTGCAAATTGCAGAAGCGCACTTGAAACTTGAGTAATCCACCACAGTGACATCTGCATTCATTTTATGTCAACGTCACATTATTGTTGTGTGCTAATGGAATGGCAAGTGTGTGCTATTTAATTTCCATGATGTCATGCAGAAATTAATGGAAACAAATGGAAGTCTGGAACAGGAGGGAAAAACACAACAAACATTCATTGTGGACTGCACAGCAAAAGTGTAAAGTCTGCACAATTTGTAGATAAGGCACTAACAACAAAATAATACTCAATTACTTTTTTTGTTATCAGACGCTGTTGACACCTGACACACAGCTGTCTACAGTATCTTGTCAAATATGTTATCCTATCACTAAAAAAATCATCAGAGCGCCATCAAGTGAAAGTGTCATTAAATTACATAGGTGTGCCTGTAACAGTTGAGAGTAACAGTGAAAACCTGTCTGTCACCTTATACAGTAATTTACCTTCCCACCCAGTGGTTATAGAAACGTTGGCCCACACCTCAGAGCAACACATGCTATAGGAAACAACTCTCTTGTTCCTTGTAGTTCTGGCTTTGCTTACAGATTTGTAGTGTCAGTATTCAGCCTGTGATTGTAATGAACAAACCGTACCTTGCATTTTCAGTCAGCTGCCGAGTTTCCCCTCTATGTCTTCGTTTTTCTCAGCAACACCTGCTGTGCAAACCCTTATTTCTTGAACCCCCCCTGTGCCCTGCCCTGCTATCTGCAGCCGGTCTAACCCCAGCCACACCCTGACCCCAACAGCTGTCTGCATTGGGATTTCTGCATCATGAATAAGCTGTACTTGTGTGTACGTGATGCAGTTTTCAATCCTTTCAGAATAAGTAGTAGTTTGACAGTTACACGATACACTTCACCATCTCTGGCCTCAACATTATGGATCCACGTCAGATGCCATTTCAGGTAGTTTCCACTGTGAATCACTCGTCTGATCTGACATCATCTAATCTTCTCTGGCTGAAGCATGCTGACATTGTGTTAGTCAGTCATAATGACACCCATAATCTGACTTGTTTTTCAAGTGAGGGCGAATCTGTTTGGCCCAATCATCCGTTAACAACAACAAAAATGTTGTATTTATCCCCGCATGAGTTGAATGTGACACACTGTCGTCGATGTGAATCGGCAAACTTGCCCATGCCTGTTGGAAAAAAGCCACTTTAGCTGAAGTTGGAGGGTGACTAAACCCTTTATCGGTTTTCATCTGCCTCTGACTTCACTGGTATGAAGTTCGAAGACACTCAGAGGCGGATTGTTTTTCTTTCCCTCCCTTTGTTGCCAGCCGGCTTACCAGCTGCTCTGTGACTGCTGTCGCTGTGCCGAGTAATGTCAGCATGTGTTCAAGTGAGAGCGTCGGCTGTGAAGGGAATCCTTTCCTGCCGACCTCAGCAGCTTTCTCGTGTGTTTGTGGCGTCTTTTCATGTGTCAGTGGGCCACAAATACCAACGGGATGAGTATACTGATTGGAAATATAATTCAAAACCTTATAGAGTGTTACTGTGTTTTACATTTTCTCAAATGTATTGCTCTCAGTTGAATGTTTTAAGGTTAAATAAGCCTTTAGTAAATTATACGCAAAGTTAATAATTCTTCCAGGACTACTTAACAAACGTGTTTAGCACAGTTTACACAGTCAGGTGGTTAGATAGATAGATAGATAGATAGTAACTTTATTAATCCCGAGGGAAATTGAAGTTTCCAGCATCACAGTTCCATAGTGCAAAACATGTTAGTAAAAAGGCAGTAATAAAGTTAGTAGTGCAAAGTAAAAAGTACAAAAAAATATACCAGATATAAAAATACAAGGAGATGAAGAAAACTGTTAAAACTGAATATAGTGCAGGGTAACAGCTGTGATACAGGACTATTAAAACAGTGAATATAGTGCAGAAGACACTGTTAAAAATGAGTATAGTGCATTATTATCTGTCCTGCTTAGGCCATATCTCAACAACAAAATGAACAAACTTTGGTACAAATATCCTTGGTCCCCAGAGGATGAATATTGATCATTTTGGTGATCTTATAACTTTTCATCTAGTGCCACCATCAGGTCAAAATTATTATTTAAATATCTGCAAAATCCATAACATTCTCATCAGCCTCAGCTGTACTTTGTCTTTAATAAGAATAACTTTATTCATATAGGACCTTTAAAAACAGAGTTTTACAAAGGGCTTTGATAGGCAAAGCAAAAGCAGAATATAAGGCAGTATAAAAACAGAAAGCCAAACAAACGCAAGACAAAACTAAGGTGAAATTTAAACACAGATAAAACAGTACAATAGATAAAAACAATAAAATTAAAGGAATACAAATCAAAAGAAAAAAAAACAAGAAAAGCTATAAAAACAATAAAAAAGATTATCAAAAAACCAACATCACTTAAAAGGAAGTCAATAAAAAATTGAGTGGTAATTAGCAATTGTTAGCATGCTAAACTAAGGTGACTTTGGTAAACATTATACCTGCTAAGCATCAGCATGTTAGCGATGTCATTGTGAGCATGTTAGCATGCTGATGTTAGCATTTAGCTCATCGCACTACGGTGCCAAAGTCCAGCCTCACAGAGACGCTAGCTCGCATGGCTGTGGACTAAATGGCATGGATGAGACAGTGCATCATTTTATCATAATTTTTCTCTGTTTAATTGGATATGTTGGACTCTTAATGGTTGTCACACCCAATTAAGAATTTCTGCTGTAATGTTTGATTAATATTTTAGATAAGTACCAATAGATACCAGGACAAAATCTCTTTGAAACCGACTGATGTATAAATGAGGCTCTATGAAACGGTCCTCATCTGGCCTACATTCACATTCACCTAAAAAAATCTGATCTAACCAGTAAACTTGTGATACTCTCACAGGCTATATCGGGATCAAATCTAAGGCTATTGCTTTTCTACATACCAGCATGCTCTCCCAGTGTTATCTCCTTGCATCTCATTTCATAGCTGAGCTCATAATACACAACTTTATGTGGCTGTTTCTTCAGTTTAGTCTTCAGTTCATACTCTTTCTCAAATCTTTTTATTGATTTTACACCAGTATTTGAACAATAAACAGTCTAAGATGTCCGAATAAACAGATCTCTGATTTGACAGACAGGACATATAAAAAATAACAAGAACCAAACTACAAACAACCATCCCTTCTATCGACTCCAACCCAACCCTCACATACACGATAACCCTCTCACCCACATGAACAAATTCCTGCCCTGCTAGGTACATTCATCAATTATTAATGGAGAAAAAAAAGAATAAGAATAATAAGAATAAATATAAAATAATAACAAAATTAATTAATTAATTAAAAAAGATAATAATAAAAAAGATAATAATAATAATACAATTAATGAATTAATTAAAAAATGTAACAATAATAATTAAAAAATAATAAGTGTGCTTCCAGGTCTT